>NC_082689.1:57776836-58456211 GCF_949987515.2 Delphinus delphis
TGTAATCAGAATTGATGATGAGACCTGCTCTCTTCTTATATCTTTAAAGATGTCACCAATATAAGTGTCTTGTTAAATGCTTAGGAAGAAGCTTTTTAGCACCAGGTGTAGCATTTAATCTAATGTAAATTTTATAACAAAATTTTTTCATACGTGAGGCTGACATCTTTTAAACTCTATGTTGGGGGCTTCCGTGGTGGCTCAGTGGTTAAGAATCCGCCTGCCAATGCAGGGGACATGGGTTCAAGCCCTGGTCTGGGAAGATCCCACATACCGCGGAGCAGCTAAGCCCGTGCGCCACAACTACCCAAGCCTGCGCTCTAGAGCCCAAGAGCCACAACTACTGAAGCCTGAGTGCCTAGAGCCGTGCTCTGCAACAAGAGAAGCCACTGCAATGAGAAGCCCGTGCACCGCAACAAAGAGTAGCCCCCGCTCAAGGCAACTAAAGTAAGCCCACGTGCAGCAACAAAGACCTAATGCAGCCAAAAATAAATTTTAAAAAAAACTGCTGTGCTTTGAATATTGACATGTTAGCTTTAGGACAAATATAATTATTTCGCAAAATTTACTTTTAACCATTTAGAACAAAATTAAACATGATTTACCATATCACAGAAACTTCAGATATGTACTTGTATACTAGGATATGTTAAGAAATAATATATTATCTGACAAATGAATTCTTATTCAAGAACTGTTTTCATAATGTTTAAGAAAAAAACTTGAATTTTTCTTCTTAAAGTGAAACAGATTATAGATACCAATTTATTTATATACTATAAATATGTCTATTATTTACCAGATTTCTCTGTTAGAATATTAACTATCATCATTTAAATTTTTAAATGTTCATATTACATTAACAAAGTGATTTAGGAGGACCTATTTTTTTCTTTTCTGTTCTTAACTAACAAAATCATTCTTCTGAATGACTCGGCTATTTTACAGTTACGTGATGTTAAAGATATTTTTGTTAGCCTCAGTTATCTTATCCATAGAATAGAGATAATAATACTTGCTGGTCCTACTGCTGTGGGTTGTTACATACATCAGTGGAATTAGAATGTTTGCAGATATTTTTAAATATATTGATTTTAATAGGATAAATGTATCAGTATTTTAGTAATTTGGCTTATTATGCCTTTTTAAGAAGTAAAAATGTTTGAAAACTATAAAGCGGTATATAAGTATATGGTATTATTTTCATGGTATTGGACTTTATTTAGGTTGGGCCAGTTTCTGTTTTGACCCAAGGCATAGCAGTGTTAACAGCTTTTAATTAGACATTGCTATTTCTTTAATTATACTGCAGCACTGGTCACCATTATGAATAGCAGCAGTGCTTTATTATTTCAGAAAACCTTGGAAAATTCAGCATTCAAAATAAATGTAAAATTTACTTCATTGATCTCTTGCTTTTTCTACCATCCAAACTGATTAAAATATCATTATTGTAAATTGTGTTACATTTTTATATTTCCTAATTTGGGTAGAAATTTCTTGATTAGAGGAATAAAGGCAAGATTTATCACCTAGGTAAAAGTTACCTAACACTTTAGTTTTGAAGCAAGTGTGAAACTTTTACTTTTTTTTTTTTTTAAGACGTTATTTATTTGGCTGTGTCGAGTCTTAGTTGTGGCATGTGGGATATTCGTTGCGGTACGCGGGATTTTTCCTTGCAGCACACGGGCTTTTCTAGTCGTGGCATGTGGGCTCCAGAGCATGCAGGCTCAGTAGTTGCAGCACACAGGCTCTCTAGTTGTGGCGCGCAGTCTCTAGAGCTTAGTTGCCCCGTGGCATGTGGGATTTTAGTTACCTGAACAGGAATTGAACTTGCGTCCCCTGCATTGGAAGGCGGATTCTTAACCACTGGACCACCAGGGAAGTCCCAAAATTTTTAAATGGAAGTCAAATTCAAGAAATCACTAAGTTAAACTCTACAGTTGAACATAACTTTAGTTAATACCTCAAATTACAAACAGAACCAGTAAAGTCACTATATGTTTTAAATTGAGGTATAGTTGATGTATAATATACACTTATATAAGTTTTGGTGTACACATCGTGATTCACAATTGTTAAAGGTTATACTTCATTTACACTTATATAAAATATTGACTATATTCCTTGTGCTGTACAATATATCCTTGTAGCTTATTTATTTTATATATAGTAGTTTTTACCTCTCAATCCCCTACCCCTATCTCGCCCCTCCCCTCTTCTCTCTCCCCACTGGTAAGCTCTGTTTTTCTCAATATCTGTTTCTTTTTTGTTATATTTACTAGTTTTGTTTTTTAGATTCCAGATATAGATGATATCCTACAGTATTTGTCTTTCTCTAATTTATGTCACTAAGCATAAAAATCAGTATTTTTAATCATTAATAATTGAGTGATGATGGCATCATGGTTAGATAAGAAAGTGTTCTTAGTTTTAGAAATGCATACCAAAATATGAAGATAGGTGAAATGATGTGTTATCAGGGATTTTTTTTAAAAAAATACTTGTGCAAAAAAGAAAGAGAATAAGGTCCTTCTGCATGTATTAACCTGGAAAAATGTCTGTAATATATTATTATGGGCAAAAAGAAAGTTGCTGGAAACCGTCCAATGTCCATCAATAGATAAATTGTGGCATATACATCCAATGGAATATTTTTCAGCCATAAAAAGGAGTGAAAGTACAATGTGGATGAACCTCAAAATGTTATGCTTAAGTGAAAGAAGCCACACACAAAGTCATGAATTATATGACTCCATTTATATGAAATATCTAGAACAAATGAATCCATAGAGACAAAATGCAAATGTAGTTTCCAGAGACTGGTGGGGAGGAGGAAATAGGCAGAAACTGGTTAATGGATAAGGGGTTTTACTTTGAATGGACAGATAGAGGGTGGTGGTAACCCAACATTGCAGATGTACTAAACCGTACTGGTTCAGTGTACTGAACCGTTCACTTTAAAATGGTTAATTCTATATTATGGAAATCTCACCTCAATAAATTAAAGTTGCGTACTAAAATGTGTAACATAATTCTTTTTCATTAATGAAAGGTTTATAGTTAGATGGATAAATGTGTAGGTATGGAAGTCAGTATAGAAATGATTCTTTAAATAGAAGTAAAATTTTAAGAATGACATGTACCAGCTTGTAACAGTGAGGAAGAGGGGGTTGGAAAGCATGGGTGGTTTGGGAAGAAAGGGTACCTCAATTATGACTTTATTGTTTCAAGTGGATATATGATTTTTTTGGTTGTTTGTTAGTTATTTGTCAAATAAAATAAAAACAGTTCTTAAAGAGTAAGTGACACATTCTAGTTTTCAGAGTATGAAGAGTTAATGTGCTTATAATAGATTCTGGAGGAAAATTTCATTCGGTTCGCCAACAGCAAAACGGTTAACTGTGAAGAACAGAATGACTTGTAAAGAAAATTGAATGTCAAAGAAATAATTAAACTCTATGTGAAAACATTCATCAATTCTACATTTCCTTAATAATCCTTCACGTGACATACAGGCTTAGCTGATCAGTGTAGTGGGCAGTAATGACCCATGGTTGCTTACATATTATATATAATAAAAGGTTTAATGAGTGTTGAGGTGTGACTCTTCATATTTTTACCAAATATATATTAGGTTTCAAAGAAAATACTAATTATTCAACCTTATTGCCCCACTCACTGAATTTAGTTATATTTTAGCTTTCTAGAGTCATTGCTTTAAAAGAGCAATTTTATCAAATTGTATTAGATACATTTGTGGTCATCTAGACGAAGAATTGGATACTGTTGGTTATAAACTATTATATTTTTAAAGGTAATATATGATTTTTGTCTTTTACTTGAAATGGTTTTAACCTCGTTATGTCTTTGTCTTTCAGCTATACTCATCTTGGGGGTTAGTTTTCAGTTTAGAATTTCAGCGTTTCCTTTATGAACAAAAGGCTGACTCGTCTCTTTACTAATAGGAGCTCCTTAACAATCTGTGGATAAAACTTGGAGAGTTTGTTGTGGATTTTGCTTTTAAAACTTAGGTATTGCAAAATGTGTGTGGAGTGGAAGCTCAGTAAATTAATGGAAGCATTCTTTGATAGCAGGATATGTGAGGAGTTTTCATTCATAAGATAATATGGAAAAGGTTTTGCTTATTGGTCCATTGACTTAAGGGGAATGGGATCAAATATTTTATTCCTGGTACCTAAACGATATTTAACTTTAGTATTTATCACCCGAAATAGAAAGGAATGGCAGAAGTTGGGAGATGGTATACAATATCTGTTTAATTCCTGAAAAAAAATAGAACTGTTTTCCTTTTCCCCCCTGAGTTTTTCACTATATTCTAGAGGGGGAAAGGTAATAGTGATGCCACCTCTACCTCATGCATTTTATTCTGAGTACTTCTTTTTACTAGCCTTTACTAAAATCTTCCCAAGCCTTTACTTCCCCATCTGTCAAACTCATAGAATAAGTACTATTTTTGAAGATCAAACGAGAGAGGTAATAGAAAAGTATGTTGTAATTACACTATGCAAATGCTAATTATTTATTATTCATTCTGTCATTAAGCATCTATTGTGTGCAGGGCATGTTATTAGACACAGGATAGAACAGTGAAAAAAGACATTGTCCTTAACACTTGCAGAATTTGTGGTCTGGCAGAGAAGACAGATGTGAAACAAGTAATTAAAGTATGAGAATAGGAAAAGAGTCATTCCCATTAATTTTGCAGAATATTTGCAAAATATTATGAACCCTGTCATCTTTTTTTCTGTTGTTGAAAATAAAAATTAAAGAACTATTCTGTTTTCAAGTATAAGGTTTTGCATCCATGACAACCCTTAAAACTTGTGGTGGGAAGTTAAGATATTTAATCATTGATTTTTGTGAAGACTGGCTTATCTTTAGCAATGAGAAATTCCCCAAAGAAGAAACTATCCAATATTATTTCTTTAATTTGGGGGGTAGTAGCTGAACTAGAAAGTCAAAGATCATGAATTTATGGAGTACCTGGTCATCAATCTGTGGCCAAATATCAGTGAAAAATTTTGACTGATTAATCAATTAGCTATCCTGTCATTATTTCATCAGGCTGATGTGCTTCAGACAGACTGTTAAAAAAATATATTATTTGTTCATCAGTATGTAATTAACCTTTGACTAGATACAAATAGAGTAGAGCAATGGTATAGACAGTGCCAAAATAATTACATTTTCTTTTAGACCATAATAATAATTTTCTTCAGCATCTACTTTATCTTACCAAATACACTTTTCTTTGACAAAAATATCAGTAATTGCTCACATCTGAATGGGACTTTAATGTTTTCCAAATGTTTCCGTGTCTCTTATTTCACTTTATCTTCAGAATGATCCGGGAAGACAGTTAACATATTCTGCAAATATACTAAATAACAAACTAACCAGAAAGGCTTTGGAGGCTAAATCCAATTATAATCCAATCTAAAATAATCCTCAGATAGTAGAGGTATAAATATTTCTTTTTTCATTTAATATTAATTCTGTTTATGGCTTAACATGTATCCCCTCCAGATTCACTTTGGCTTAAGCAAACTGGTTTTATATATTTATATAAATACAAATATAGATAGATAGATAGATATGGTCTGTTACGGCTTTCTTTTTTTTTTCATTCTGAGGTCTCTCCATAGACTCTTCAGGACTCTTATTATATGTATTGAGGCTTTTGTCTCTGATTCTACCTGTCTTCCGATCTTTCTTTGTCAAAACATTTCAGAGTTAAAGTCATGATTTATGTAACTACCTTATCTAAATATTGTCTATATTTATGTTTAAGTCCTTTCCTTTATACATACGGGTATGAGACTATAATTCTTGAATGTTTGGATTAATTTGTTGAATTTTGCTACATTTTATCAAACGATTTTAAAAATGCTGGCCGGGCTTTGGCAAACTCCTACAATTCTGCCTAATGTAAAGGTTATATACCATAATGAGCCTCCTGTTTTCAACCTCTGCTTGACCTGATCTTGACCACAAGCTTATGCTCACACTTAGGGCTCTACAGCTCAACTAAATCCACTTCCTTCAAGGTTTGGCCTTCTCTTATTCCTAATCAGCACTCTACCTGTGTGCTTTGCAGTATTTCTAACAGTCCCAATTCTTTGCTAGCAACCATGTCCCATTTGCTGCTTTCAGTCTAGTGCTTGATACCAGTTTTTAAAGAAATTGAATATTAGGATACAATAATAATACAAACTATTGATTTAATTTAACCTTTCAATCAAAAATCACTTGAGCTTCAGGATTACCATTAGGAAAATCTCTTACCATTGTACAACATTTTAGATCAGGATGATGTAAAAAATTAGACTAAATTTGTATTGAGCATAGCTTGAGTTTGTTGGGGTTTTTTTTCTTACAATTTCTGTCATTTAAAAGGTGTAGGGGGAAAATTGGGTTTTTGAATTTTGGATGAAGACTAGCATATTTGTGTGCTGTTATCACTTAGGTATTATATAAATTATAATGTTAAAACGGTTTTATTTTCAATTTCCTCCTCTCTTCCAGTTTTTTTCCTTCCCCAAGTTGTTTGCTCTGTTAAGTGTGACTCCAATTAAATTCAGTTAACACAAATATAAGTAAGTTGTTGTAACAGGAATCAAATACCTTACCTCTGAAGTCCTTAATGTTCATTACCCATTGTTAGCTAGTGGCATCTTTAGTTTCTTCACTTGTCAATGGACCAGGAAGTCTAATTAGATGAACAACCAAAACACCACCAACTGTTGTTTGAATATAGAAACTGATATTCCATTCCATCAGTTTCAAACCTGTCATTTAAAGAGAGATTTTAAATGTATACATTTAATTTTGAGTGCATAGGAATATTGTTTTATTGGTTAATCCCCAGAATTATTTAAATCAACTATTTTGTATCAGTTAGATTATCAACTTGTAACTGCTCGGCAATTTTATCTAATACAGCATTTTGTTTCATGATATGGTTTATAATGAATGTCCATATAGAGTATTTAGTTGAGAAGGCATTTGTGATTTTTAAAATTCTGTAATTGAGGTGATGCTATTAAACACGCCAATTTTCATTTTCTGACTGAGAAAATTAACAGTGTGACTATGTTGGTGAGGTTGCTGGCAATAAATAATGAAATTAGGACCCCTGACCAGTTTTATATTATTCAAGCTATTTCATTTCACCTTCTTTGGTGTTTTTTACTCCCTGAAAATAGATTTTAGAGAAGACCATGGTAATTCTGTGTACTCAGTCTGTGCCAGGCTGTGGGCTATGCTCTGGGGATACAAAAAGCAAGATAATCCCTGCCCTTGAGAAACCTCAGTCTGGCAGAGGTGGCAAATAAGTAAACTAAAAATTACAATCCAGTGTGATAAGTACTATGTAAATACACACATACAAACACACATACAATACATACATGTATATACGGCTGTGGGAGCACAGAAATTGACACCTAACTTTTCCTATGCATATTTGTACTGAGTTGACGCTTAAAGATGAGTGAAATAATTAGCAAGGCAAAAAGGTTTTCTAGATGGAAGCAACAGTATATATTTAGTTAGCCATATGAAATTTCTATTTTTATAGGTCAAAATGATTAAATATTGATTATTAGGTTCAAACTAGTAAGAAGGGTGGTCACAGGTACCAGATTATAAAAGATTGTGTATTCTTGACTAAAAATACATATCCAGCCCTATTTCATATTATAAAAATTAATGAGCGAAACTTGTAGATGTGAGTCTCAAAATCAAGCTGACACAGCAGAGAGAGAAACTTTTTTTTTGGATAATATACGTTGGATTATTCATAATATGGGTTCCCATAAATAGTGTCATTAATAAAGAGCTATAATTAGCGGTATTGACACTAATGACAAGTTCAGTATTCCATAGAAATTAGTTTTCTAAATAACAGCTTGTTTTTTAAAGCAAACTTTTAACCTTTTCTTTTTGTACTTTAATCACTATACACCCATTTTTTTCTCAAATACAATATTCTAAACATAATTTAACCTTTTTATGAATGGTTCAGAGTTCTTGTAAGCATCAAGAACAAGCATTTGTTCTGTGCTTTAATACAGTGTTACAGTTTATTGTTATTGGGGTGTGAGGAACTATTTGACCCGACAGACTTGCCTTTGGATTGCTTAACTTTTATTCTTTTGATTTGTATGTTTCTGTCATTGATCACTTAAGGAGGCGTAATGAGTCTAATCTACTAAAGTATTTTACCTTCAGCTTTCTGGTTAAGAGACTGAGGGATGGAAAAAGAAGTGCTTGAGCTTTTATGTACACCTTTTTTGCTGTATTTCATTTAGTTTTGGGTTCATGGATAAAATGTGAATGGTTAATGTAAGTCCAAATAAGTAGAGGTGTTTGTAAGTTAAGATCTTTTAATGTTACCAATTTATTAAATTCATATTATTTCTATCTCTTGAGTATTGGTAATTATCACTAATTTATGTGTTAATATTTGGGGGTGACCCAAAGGAATTAATTGGACTCTCTCAATTTGGAACTTTTACATAGAATCTATCAGATTAATGCATCCAAAACAAAGACTGAACTGCTCATTCTGTGATAAGGAGTAGGATAGATCACCATTGATTTATCAGATTTAAATTTAGATGTGTACAAATGGCCTAGGTCAAAGGCAGTTAAGCCATTTCAACATTACATCTGCTTTCACTGGTTCCGTGTCCAACACAATGCCTTGCGATGCATTTTAGGTATCCATGATTCTTTGGTTGTTTGTGTTTTCCCCTATGGAGCTTTTCCTAGTTTCTAGAAAACTGCTTAACTTAGTTTCCAGGACAAAATTTTTACTTCCAAGTGAATAGAGTCAGTGAAATTTTATTCTGACTCCCCTTATACTTCTAATTGTTCAAATAATCAAAAAGAGCATGTGGGCTTCCCTGGTGGCACAGTGGTTGACAGTCCGCCTGCTGACGCAGGGGACACCGGTTCATGCCCCGGTCCGGGAAGATCCCACATGCCGCAGAGTGGCTGGGCCCGTGAGCCATGGCCACTGAGCCTGCGTGTCCGGAGCCTGTGATCTGCAACGGGAGAGGCCGCAACAGTGAGAGGCCCACGTACTGCAAAAAAAAAAAAAAAAAAAAAACAAAAAAGCATGTAACGTGTAAAAAATACCTTTGATAGGTAACCTGTAGTATATAAGCAGTCACAAGGCAAATGATAATGTAAAAAGTAACTTTGAAATATGCTATCCAGTTGTGGTGTTAAATTTTTATGTAAGTTTCAGGGTCTATATAAATGCTAAAATATAAAAGCTAATGTATAATGATTAAACATTTAAACAGCATATTTTGTTTATTCCTTGGTGTTCTTTTAAAGATGTCCAATTTTCATATCTTAATCTTCACTTGTGTTAAACAGTAAAAATTGTTAGTCTGAGGCTGGTAAGGTACATAAGTTGTTTCTTCCCCAGAGTGAAGTCACCCTGCTGAGAAATGAAGTGGCACAGCTGAAACAGCTTCTTCTGGCTCATAAAGATTGCCCTGTAACCGCCATGCAGAAGAAATCTGGCTATCATAGTGAGTAATGTTCCATTACCTATAGCCTTAGGCTACATCAGTGAAATACTGCCAGAGTGAACCAAGCTACCATTAAAAAAGTGGAGACTGCAGTTCTGATATTTAATGTTAAATATCAGAAGTTCTGCAAGTTTATTATGGAATGGGGGATATACTTAGAATCTAGAGTTTTAAAGTTTTCCTACTTCTAGCTTTTTTCTAGAGATTACTATAAATAAAATGGGTTGGTTAATAATTTAAAGTATAGTGTAAGTACTGATGATACTTTGTTTATATTCTCAGAGTAATACTTTTCTTGGACTGACATAGTCAAACACTACTTTTCTAGCCTCCGTTTAGTAATTTTTTTTGTCTTCACTTAATCTGTAGCACATCCTATTGTTCTTTCTTAGATATCAGCATTGTGCAATTTTATTGTTCTGAATCTTTAGATTGAGTCTTCTAGTTAGTCATAAAAATGCTAAAATAGAACAGTATTTAAATTATTTGCTTGTAAGTTTCCTTTTAAATATTTACCTTCAAAATGAGGTTCTTCTGTTTTCAGCATTTTAGAAGTTAATTGTGCTTTTCCTTCTTGTAATGTCCTTTTTTGATAAGGTGCACAATGTTGGAACCAGCTGTTACTCTTGAATAAATGGCCAATTCTGTCCATCGTACACAAATTTGTAACAAATAACAGAGCTGGGAATGCATTAGGCAACATTCATAATATATAACCCACAGCTTTCATTTTTATGATTTAGTGATATTTCAGGATATTTGTAAATGTGAAAATTGTTTCAACCATATGTATCCACTTCGTTTTAATTTGCCAGTGTCAGTAATTCAAAAGAAAGAAACATTTTGTATTGGATGCAAACAGTTCCTCAGGTGCTCACGATAAAACTTAATGGCCACCATCTTTACTTGTAGTCATTGTAAGCAGTTTCATCAGAATGGGCAATATTTTTTAATTTAAAAGATTCAGTAGATTGAGCAACTCTCTGTTGCCATATATATTTAGAACATTGATTTTTGTCAGTTTTGAGCAAATAAATCTCAGTCCTTTGATATCTAGTCATTTTGACAGGATTGTGAAACACATTGTGGAGTAAATTGAAACCGTATAGAAATATGTTTGGGGTTTGTATTAACAATGATTGCTGCAGGGATGAGGCCATTATGGCTCCCATCTGACTTAACAACATAATTTCCTTTAGAAGTTACTGAGTTCAGCATTATGCATACATGATTTTCTTAACAAGAGAGCTCTCTTGAATTTTGATAGTTCAGAAAGAAATATACAAGTGATACTATAAAATTAGAAGGAAAATTCACTCTTAAATTGCATTCAGTTTTAAATTATCTTCAATTTTTTAATCTTAGTTAATTTATTGGATAACCCCAACAGTTTTATCCCTGTTATCCAGGCAGTATATGCTCAGCAAATGCAAGCCAATTTTTTATTTTAAGCAATAAAGATATTTTTAAGTGTATATGTGTATGGTTTTATATGCTATATCCTCAAACTGACTGAAAATCTAGATTAATAAGTTTTTAGTGAAGGTATACGAGGTTGTGAAAATGTAAGAAATGAATAAGACATTTTTGGGTTTGGGAACAGTTCCTATCTTTTATCCTGTCCGGTTATCTAGATAATCATATTGACTGAGGTAAGTATAGTTCTTGCATAAAATTAGTTCTCTTCAGCTCTTGGGAGATAATTGGACTTTGTAGAAATTTCAAATTTTTTATTTTCAAATTTGAAGTCTTTGGGAAAAATCTGACTTCTCTGTTTTTAATAGTCAAGGTAAATACAAAGATTGTTTAAGTAAATGTTTAAATCTTGGAGAAAATGTGGAGAAATTCACAAATACCTAACACTATTCATCACATTGTAGCACATAGCAGTTGCTAATAGTGGTGAGCTATAATACTAGTTAACTCAAAACATTGTATATAGAAAACTAAGGTTTAGTAGAAACTAAGGAATCTTACAAAATCTTGCAGGTAAAGGTGACAGTATAAAGTCACACAGTCATAGGGTCTCTTTTTTAACACTGGGAAGTCCCACGTCCTAGGAAACCCCTCAGTCATGGGAAAACCGTGACAGTTGTTGACCTTAAGGGTCAAGTAGTATATAAAATGAGAATGAAAATATGAAAACATTTTTAATGTTTGGGTTCCTTGAAGAGTAAAACATAAGAGTAATCTTATTGCCATTAATTCATATTCTGTAGATCTCTGGGCATAATTAACATTGTATTATAGTTGTTGCTGTAATCCTAAATGGGAAGAAAAGCTTATTGGGCCCAAAATTGTGAGCTTATATTTTCATTAATGAAAATATGTATAAACATTGGTGGAACTTCAGAGAGAGTGAATTGTCAAACAGCTGATTTCTTTTAAGTAGGGCCAAAAATGACTCTGTGAGTGCAGTAAGATCTCTTGTATCTTTCTAGAGCTTGTGATTATATTAGTAATTTTTCTCCCCTTACCATCTAGAACTGGACATAGGTGCAGCTGTATCACATTATAAAGGTATTTTATACATAAAATTTATAATTACATAATTTATAAGTGAGTACCTGCTTCTTTGTACAGCCTAAAGATTTGTTTTACCAAATTCTGAAAGCCTGGAGGTAGATAAGCACTTGTCCCTTACAACTTAACTGTTTCATTTTGAGTCATCGCCTCCACAATATATTTACATTTCCTTATACCGCTCATCACAGATCAGCCTCTTTATTTCTGAAAGCTGTTATATCCCTAGAACGTAACATTGAAAGGGCATTTTGTTGTCATGTTGAATAGTGGTGAAATAGAGGGCTTTTTACTGTTCTCTCTAGTTAAACTGTCATTTGCCAGTGTTTTCTGTGAATGTATAACAATTGTATTGGCTATATAACTGAATTGTAAATATTTTATAACATTCATTATTGCTTGATCAGAACAGTATCCTTTCTGCTTTATATAATTTTAAAAAGGATTACTGATTGTGCTTTTTTTTTTTAACTGCATCTTGAGGTCAGATTTTTATCCAGTGGTGTAGTTTTGCATTTAAAGCAGAGTTATAGAGAGGGTGAGATTCTATCACATTAAAATTCTGTAAGAGCTACTATATTTCAGAAAACCCTCAAAATGAAGAATTTTATTTGAACTAGAGTTGTACTTGCCAGATTCCTCCCCCTCTATCTTCTACATTACAAATCATGGGGTAAGTCCTACTTCATGGGGTCCACAGTCTTTTAATAGTTGACTTTCAGAATGAGCACCTGGCCATCAGTAAGCAGGCCAGTATGTATTGTCAGATTTGATAGGAAGCCAGCTTATTATACTTCTAAACACTAAATAAAAATTATTTTAGAGTGTTCAGAAAGAAACAAAGCTAAACAGTACTGTTTAGGGATATATACCTATTTGGTAAAACTTCAAAGAAAAAACAAGGGAATGGTAAAAGAAATACTTATCAGAATGGTGATTGCCTTTGGTGAAGAGAGGAGCCTCCAAGAAGCACGAGTGTTACTAGCAATTTTCTCTTTAAGTTGAGGGCTGGGTTCACAGGTGTTCATGCTATCATTGTGTCTCATAACTTGCGTACACTATAATTATTTGTGTGTGTTGTACTTATCAGATTTTTCACTAAATGAAATTATTGGATTAATAAGAAAGTTGAAGATTTGTTATTAAAGCCTAAACAATGGTAGATATATTTTCATTAATATTTAGAATGCCCTTTCCTGAATATCTTTTCAATTACAGTATCTTGAGTTTTATATGGATTTTTATTTGAATCTCAATTAATTCATGCAACTATAACAGCTGGTAGCATTTAGATTCTAAATATTGCTTATTCTCAAGTGTATGCATCATTAGAATCAGGTGTTATAATCATCCATTGCTGCCTTAGATGGAAAGTCAGCCAGAATAAAAATAGTTCTGCAGAGGGAATTATTTGAAGATATAATTTGTATGTTAGCATTCATTTTGTTTATGCATATGGTTATAAATTTTTTAATCTTTTAATAAGAATGGCGTGTAGGCAAACAGACTGGTTTTGTTAAATGTGTTGCTGGGGTAAGTGTTTGATTATATCTATAAGAGACCTATCTCCCAAATTCCCACCCAATTTTCTTCCTTAACACTATTTAGCAAATAATTCTTCAGCTCTCTTTTATGTGGCACTGGGCATTGAGGTGTTTCCATGTGCATGCTTGTGCCTTGTTTAGCCTGTACAGACAAAATTGCCTACTTCATGACTTCTAGCCACCTTTCAGTTACTCAATTCCAGTCATACCAACTTCTCTAAACTGATTCTGTAAAATGCCATCTAACTTTTTATTCTGTGCATTGACTCAACCTGATAAATTCTTACAACTATTTTAAGAAACTGAGTAGTTTCCTTTTTTCCACTCAGCTGCTGATAAAGATGATAGTTCAGAAGACCTGTCAGTGCCGAGTAGTCCACATACTGAAGCTATACAGCATAGTTCTGTCAGCACATCCAATGGAGTCAGTTCAACTTCCAAGGCAGAAGCTGTAGCCACTTCAGTCCTCACGCAGATGGCGGACCAGAGTTCAGAGCCTGCGCTTTCACAGATTGTCATGGCTCCTTCCTCCCAGTCACAGCCCTCAGGAAGTTGATTAAAAACCTCAGTGCAGCAGTTTTAGATACTCATTAGTGACTTCAAAGGGAAATCAAGGAAAGACCAATTTCCATTTATGCGAAGTCTGTGGTTGTAAATTTTTTTTTTTACTTGAAATTAAATTTGGCTCTAAAGTTGGTGTAGCAGCAGTTGATGATCAGACTGAACAACAACAGTTTTTAGTCTCTGGAAAAAGACTGATTTTGCTTTTTTTATAAATATTGTTAGATTTATTCATTTTTCTGTGCTCAATGTGTAAATTGTATTATAATTCATTGTGGTTTATTTCACTTTTAATTTTGTGGTGTTTTAATAAATGGGGGTGTTACTGAATCTCTCTTCCCACTTCCATTTCTTTTGACCACCTCTTAACCCTCAACTGTGATGGTAGTATTGTTATATCATTTATACCAAAGTTCTGCATAGTCCCTATTGACTTTGTAGTGTTAACAAGGTCATAAAGCACTAGCAAGAAAAATATAGAAATTTGCTTTTAATCTTTTTGCCTTTTATTTTGCACATTATGCAAAAGGAAGAACATTATCGAACACTTTTTAAGTGAGTGAAACATGGTAAAAGACATACAGTGCTTTTATGCACACTTAAACTAAATGAAGATCAGTAACAGTGCGTTTCCTTTTTTTTTAAGATTTTAAGTAGGCATGAATTTTGGAATCCTTTATCATTTCAAAAATGACTTTTTTAAGGCTTAAATTCAGTATTTTAAACCCTATGTTTTGAGACTAACAAAATATGAAATTATATGATGTACAATACAGGGTTATCAGATATCTAATAATTTTTTGAAATTAGTTTTTTGTTTTGTTTTGTTTTGTTTTGTTTTGCAGATTTCAGGTTTCAAACTGAGAAGTTTATGCATAATCAAGTAAGGTATGGTTGCCAGAAAAGCCTAAAAATTACTACTTAGAAAATTTAAGACTGTTTACCCCCATTGTCTTGTACTTGCAAGTTAACTTGTACTTATTCTTGTGAAAGCACTGTCATCTTTTAGTAGCAAATTTTGATAACGTTTCTCGTGGGAAAAAAATCAGTATCTATCTTTAGAACAATGTAATTATAATATGGGAAACGAGTGAGTGAGAGAGAGAGTGTGTGTGTGTGTGTGTGGCGTGTGTGTGCGCGTGTGTGTGTGTCTTTCAATAGTTCATGCCAGCAATCTTTGCTTGAATGTTTAACGATGCCTTCAGTGTGATGCTGGCCAATAGATGATTGCAATTTAAGATGTCATTACTGTGCAGGCTTGGATAACTAACATTCCATGATGTAGTTTGTTTCTGATGAGATGATTGTAGGTACACTTTTCTCATTATCCAGTCATCTGTGGGATACTGAGTTTTCTAATGTGCCATTATCTATTTTTATTCTGCAGTTATGTTCAAAATACAGTACAATATTTTAAAATAGACAAAATTGTTAAAAAATAAAAATGTAGTAGACGTGTGTAAGAAAACTTTGTAAAATAGTTATGAGTCCTCCCCAGTAGCAACTTCTGGCATTCGAGCAGGATCCATTATGTAAATATCTGTCATGCATTTATAATAAGTTGTGTAGTTTGTTCTGCATCCATACTACACTGTTTGCTAAAGTCTCAGTGCCATCTCCTAATGAGACTGACATTTTAAAAACCGGTATGGAATATCCTTGGTAATTCAAGGAAATATTCCACTTGCCTAAGTTCCAAACTGGGAAACGTTCAGATTATACAAATGACATTTCAGGACTTTTAATTATGAAGATAATAGGAATTTTATTGTTTGGCTTATTAAAAATACCATTTTGGGTTGATAATCCTACTTCTAAAATTTTTTTATTTTTAACTGATTTTATAATTTTCCAGTAATCAATTTCTAATCATGATTTTGCCATAGTTATGCTAAGGAGTTGATCTCAAAGGCACAAAATATGAAAATATATCTCAAAGGCTGTTTTTTATTGTAGTTTGGATGGATTAGGAAAAGCCTCTGTTTTTCACTCTCCTGGGTCATTCAGTGCATTTTCCTTAAATTTTATTATTTATGCAAGTTAAAAGTTCTTTGGTAACAGGAATTCTTGCAACTGTAAAATAAAACTACATAGATGTAAGAAGTTATGTAAACAGTTAATGAGCTTATTACCAAGGTTAGCAAAACTTTCATTGTAAATCAGTCTGTACTCAGCAAATAAAAGTCATTATTAGTTGTATAAACACAAATTCCATTTTGACTTTCAGGATGTCACACTACTTCTGTACCTAGCATTTTGAGTTCTTATATTTGCAATGTTACCCAAACTGTACTATTTTCTTTTATGTGCAGTTTGCATGAGTAAACCATCAGAGAATAAATTTTATCTTTAAATTATGTTCATAATTTGCTTGTTCTTACCTATCCTTCATAAGGTAACATCACCTGATAATGATGTTTTTCTCCTTCAGGGTGTTTATTACCTGAGAAGAACCTGATATTCTTTTTATTTCTGTGATAAAATTCATTCCTTCTCAAAGAAGACCTTTCAGCTGCAAGGGTGTTCAGGCCTCTTTCCTCTTCTCTGAATTCACTTTAAGCCTCGTTCATACAAAATGAACCTTTAATCTATGTCTCCAGCCCAGAATATTGCCTGAGCCACACACGGATGCACCAGCCTTCGGTTTATCTTAGTGACTGCCTGACAAAACATAGAGTATCTTCAATACTGAACTCTAATCTTCTCTCACCCTACCTTCAAACACACTGCTCCCATAATGTTTCATAAATCAGTTGATTACAACTCTGTCCTTCCAGTTGCTTAAATCAGAACCACCTTGATTCCTCTCTTTTCTCACAACCCGCGTCCAAGACATCGGGAAATACTGTTTGCTTTACCTTCAGAGTAATACAGAATTCAGCCACTCCTCACCATTTCCAGGGCTGTCACCCTGATCTGTGCCCTCATCGTTCCTCACCCAGATCCGTCTCCTTTCTCCACCCTGCCTACTACAGCCCATCCTCAACACAGCAGCTAGAGTGAAGCTTTTCAAACACGTATCAGGTTATGGCACTCCTCTGCTCCAAATTCTAGAATGGCTCCTCATTGCATTCAGAGCTGGAGTCATTACAGTGGCCTACAAGATGATCTGTTCCCCCATCCACATCTCTGACCTCATCTATCAATCACGTTGTTTTATTCAGTGAATATTTGAGCACTACTAAGTGTCAGTTTTTGTTCTAGGCACTTGGAATACACCAATAGCCAAAAGACAAAAACCCCTGCCTTTGTGAATCTTACATTCTAAGTGGGGAAGGGGGGGGTGCTGGGAAACACAATTAACACAGTAAATAAGTACATCTTACTATGTTAGAAACGATAAGAAGTGCTAAGTAAAGAAACAGACATACCAGTTGTGGAGAGCACTGGAGTGATGTTTCAGTCTTCTCTCTCAGATAGATAGAACCAAACTGAAAAGATGTAAAGAATCACATGGTTATTTTTTATTTTAAGGTATACATTTCAACAAATGTGCTTAATCTAACTTACATGATATTAGATAAAAGATTTCACGAAGACAAACTGATGTGTTTCTGTAACAAAGTTTGACTAATGATACACTGAAAGACCACATCTGCTTTGACTTATTGCAGAGGACAGGAAAGATAAACTCTTGTCTATGGCATGTACTTACCGTTAAGTGTAGTTTTGCTAATTCTCCATCTCTGAAACTATAGAGTTTGATGCTTGACATTAATAATTTATTTGTGAGACTAATTATGGGAGAATCCTATTAACTGCTGGGACTTCATCTTATAAAAATATACACATGTACAATCACACAGACAGACACACACAAAATACCTAAAGAACACAGAGTTATCAAAGCAATTCTAAAATAAAGACATTTAGAAGAAAATTTTAATCTGACATTTCTAAATAGATTACCTTGACCACAAGATAATACTTTTGAAGCAATTAAAATTTTATTACCATTTTATGTCTGATATAATTATGAAAAATCATTTCTTTAAACTATCAATAAATACAAATAAATTTTTTCTGTAATTCTCATACTTTTTTTTTAAGTGCAGGTCTTTCTGGCTATGTGTAACTGTAGATTGAGATGGGTTTTCACTGAAGCAAAGTATTAAGATCCTTCTGTGTGGAAAAAAAAATCATAAAATGTAGAATAAAGATTTTTCTGGAGAAATAAATAGCCCTACCATTTAAGTAAATGGTGAGTTGCCAATTATACATTGCCATAGAAAAAGTACAATCAGTGAAAATGTTTCTAAAACTAAAGGATTTATTAGTTCTGAAATAACCAAGGCCATGTGACATTGGAACTTACAAGAAAAACTATGCATAGTTCCATTCTACTGTAGCAATCCGAAGCACCAAATGTTAATTGTAAAATTATCAAATATGTCACAGTACTCAAACTAGGAGGATTCTGTTACTCAACAATGGGCCAGTGAGTTGTATCTTTTTCCTCAAATGCACATGCAAATTTTTCCAGTGGCTTTATGAGAAGAGAATGTCATTAGTACACTCTTGTCATGGTCACAGTGCCTTCCTTGCCTCATTTTGCATTAGATTTTACATTTAAATAATTCATTGAGCTAGAATTTTTTGAACCATGGTTTTATCATGTGTTACCTCAATTATTTGAGAAAGTATTTCTCATTATGAATTTCATTTTTAACTATCAGTTAAGTAAAATAAAGGTAGGTTTACTTTATTCACTTAGTTTTACAGTAGATTTTGCTTTCTATGAAAGTAGACAGGAGAGAATGTTCCCTCAAAAGAGCTCTTTTAAAATTATTTTTGCTTTAATAATTTTTTAAAAGCATGTAAATTAAATGCTATTTTCTATAACTTGACACAAAAAATATTTAATAGCATTTACTTAGCAGAATTTAAGATGAAAGAGTTGTCTATAATGAGCTTCTCATAACTGGGAAGAAATGCATTATGTGATGTTTGAGGAAATGAGAAAATCTGTGAATACCATTATCCTCAAAAATAAACCCTTTTGCACAATACAGTATTAAATGGATAATCAATTTTGTTTATTTTTTTCTCAACAATAACTTTTTTTTATCTCTGTGTAATTAAACATGTAGCTAAGCCTCTATTTTGGGGAGGTGTGCTTGTTAAAATTCTTTGTTATAGGGTCTAATAACATCAGTGAAAAATAAAATGAGTTAGGTAATACAACTATCCTAGCATAATTAATTTGAACATTTAAAAATTATTCAACAAATAATTATTGACTTTCCCCAGTTATTAAATTTTTAGAAAAATACTTCCAACATTACATCTTAATTTATTTGACTCAGCTAATGTTTTCTGAGGTAATTGACTTCCAGCACTGTGAGGCAATCTGCTAAATTATGAACAATCATGTTAATATAGCCTACGTTAACATATTGCAAGCAAAGATCTTCAGATCTTTTTCATGACACTGAAGACCAATTCAAATAAAACTGATCGCAGTTCTTTTCTATGGACTAGAGTTTGTGACAAGGTAACACTAGATAACAATTTTGAAAATAAGATTTGCTTCCACTGTCATTTTCATTAATGTGTCCTATTTATCTGTAGAAGCTGTTATAAGTGCCTCAAAAGTAGTGAGCTATTGAAAATATTATTGATCTATAATTTAAGAACTTGCATAAAAGGTAATTGTTGCTGTAACTAGTAGTACATAAAATTATGTATAATTTTAAATTATTTATAATTTAAAAATACTTTAATCTCATGCTTAAAGTTTTCCCCCAATTTTTTATCAGAATTCCTAACATAAAAGAATTAATTTAGGTGTCTCTTGCTGGTGAAAGTACTTAGGAGTATTGGCCCACTAAAATGACAGGCCATGGATGAGAATTTGGTTAGTAAGTACATAGTAAGCACCTACTTTGTGCTGAGGTGTTGGACTGTAGGGACCACAGTAAAAATAAAAAGACCAGGATCTTACCCTCAAGTAGGATTCATTTGGAAAGACAAAATACTTGTTACACCTGTGACAGGAAATAATCACAATCTACAACTTCTGAAACAGGTTTTATAAGTTCACCAAAGGAGACAAACCACATATTTGAACTTCACCTTAAATTATGAATGAGATTGGGATAGAAAGGAAACAAAGGTAAAGACGAAAGATTAGTAAACAAATGTATTACGTTCATAAGACAGTGGAAAGACGGGAAGAAGAGGGTTAGGAATGAGAAAAATTGCATAGCTAGAATAGGGCTAGATTATACAGGGTCCTAAAAGTTGATTTAGACTAGGAAACGGGAAACTACTGACTTTCACAAGAGGGACATGAGAGTGGCTTTAAAAATGTGCAGCAGGGCTTCCCTGGTGGCGCAGTGGTTGAGAGTCCACCTGCCGATGCAGGGGACACGGGTTCGTGCCCCGGTCCAGGAAGATCCCACATGCCGCGGAGTGGCTGGGCCCATGAGCCATGGCTGCTGAGCCTGGGCGTCCGGAGCCTGTGCTCTGCAACGGGAGAGGCCACAACAGTGAGAGGCCCGCGTACTGTGCAAAAAAAAAAAAAAAAAAGTGCAACAATAGGAAGGCTGGCCCACATGGAAACCAGCCTACAAATTGCACTAATCCAAGCATGAGTTGTAACCAGCACTAAGGAAGGAGAGCCAATTAGGAGCAAAAGGAATAGGTGGAAGGAATGTCTTTTAAAAAATATCTGTAGAATTTATAGACTAGTAAGGAAGATGATGAAAAGCAAAAAGGTCAGAAGACTCCATTTTTCAGGCTTGACAGACTGGGGAATAGTGGTTATCACTTGTAAGAACAAGGAAGCTGGGAAAGGAAGCCAGTTTGGGAAGGAAAGATGATCCATATTTCGAAGATAAATGCAAATGTCCAAGAAGCACATAAAAATGTAATAACAGCCTCTATTGAGTATGTATTATTTACTAAGTTGCCTGCATTTATTTAATCATCATCACAACCTATGATAGTAGCATTGTTTTAGTAAGAAGAAAGAAATGATGAAAGATTTAGAAGTTGGTCATTAAAGTCATGAGACTGAATTATTTGAAAGGAGATGTAATGGGAGACAGGCAGAAAATCACGTCTTGAATCATACCAAATGATTATAATAAAAAAGGCATGGTCAGAAGAGAACCAAGATCGTATGATAATTTCTATAGTGGTCTATAATTTATTAAGTGCTTTTATAGATATTAACTTATTAGAACCTCTGAATGCTATGAAGATGGCATTATCCCTATTTTAGATAAGAAATCAAACTCAAAAGTTATTTGACCAAAGTCACACAACCAGTAAGTGGCAGCAACATGCACACCCATCTCCTAACCCAAATGAATGTGTTGTGTACACCACAAACAAGAAAAGCAAAATTTAAAAGAGAAGTGGTTTACATGCAACAAAAGTGTCAAGGGGTGTAAAGATTTAAAATGCCACTTAATCTGGCAATATAAAGGTCTTTCATGACCTTTGGGAACATTTTCAGTACAATGATTGAGGTAAGTGACAATAACTTGTATAGGCACTTGGATTTTATTTCTCATCTGGGGATAGGAGGAAAGTCTTGGGCTCTCTGATTTCTGGAGCTAGACCCCTACATTAAAGTGGGATTGTACCCACAAAGAAATACAAAAGGAAGCTTGTTTGTTTCTGCCTAAGTTCTGAGTTAAAAAAAATCTCCCCTGAAAAGTGGAACCCTCCTGGGACTTCCGTGGTGGTCCAGTGGGTAAGACTTCACACTCCCAATGCAGGGGGTGCCCAGGTTCGATCCCTGGTCAGGGAAACTAGATCCTGCATGCATGCTGCAACTAAGAAGTCCTCATGACGCAACTAAAAAAAAGATCCCGTATGCCGCAACTAAAAGATCCCACATGCCACAACAAAGAGCCCATGTGTCACAACTAAGACCTGGTGCAGCCTGAATGAATGAATGAATGAATAAATAAAAATATGTAAATATACACGCACACACACATATATATATATATATATACACATATATATATGAAAAAAAATGGAACCCTCCTGCCCTGTGCAGTTCAGTTGCAATGTGTTGGGTTTTTAAAATAATTTATCTTTTTATATTTGGCTGTGTTGGGTCTTCGTTACTGCACACGAGCTTTCTCTAGTTGCAACAAGCAGGGGCTGGTAGCTTCTCTTGTTGCTGAGCATGGCCTCTAGGCACGCAGGCTTCATGAGTTGTGGCACGTGGGCTCAGTAGTTGTGGCTCACGGGCTCTAGAGCACAGGCTCAGTAGTGGTGGTGCACGGGCTTAGTCGCTCCGCAGCATGTGGGATCTTCCCAGACCAGGGCTCGAACCCATGTCCCTTGCATTGGCAGGAGGATTCTTAGCCACTGTGCCACCAGAGAAGTCCCTGGTTGCAATGTTTTAACGTGCATTATCCACATGATCTAGGAATCCAAGCTGAAAAATGAATGGGATAGCTTTGGGGCACAAATGCAGAGTCTCTACAAGCAAACATTCCCACAATCCAGGTCATACTTAAATGTCACAGGAAAAAAGTTTATCCCACTAAAAATGAGTATATGTTTAAAAAAAAAAACTATCATAAACCAGGATTAACAAACAGGAGGATTAGAGCACCAGGAACTTGAGCTAATAAAACAATCAGAAAAAATATATAAGTATGTTGAAATGATTAACAAATAAAAGAAGAAATCAAAACCCTAAGGAAAGAATAAGATACAGCTGGCCCTCCATATTTGCAGGTTCTGCATTTGTGGATACAGAGGCCTGATTATGCTATGGCATTTTATTTAAGGGACTTGAGCATCCATGGATTTTGGTATTCAGGAGGGGCCCTAGAACCAATACTGTGGACTGGACTCCAAGGGATGACTGTACTGTGAAATATGAACAGGGAGATTTGAAAAATAATCAACAGAACTTACAAGTGAAAAATAACACACATTGAAATTGAAAGGTCAATTAATATGTTAATTGTAGACTAGAACCATAGAGAATAGTAAACTCAAATTAGACCTGAAGAAATTACACAGAATGTAGGAAGGAGAGACAAAGAAGGAAATATAAGAGAAAAATTAAGAGACAGTAGAATAAGAAGCTCCTACATGTGTTTAACAGGAATTGCAGAAGGAAGGACTTTTTAAAATGGGAGAGATTGTATTAAAAAATAATGATTGAAAATTATCTAAAATAAATGAAAAACATGAATTCTCAGATTCAAGAAACAGTTTACATAAAACTAAATCTCTACCTGAACACATCATGTGAATACTGTAGAACTTCAAAGACAGAGAAAATCTCAAAAGCAGAGAAAAGATACTAATACACAAAGGACTAAGAACCCTCCATCCCCCACCCTCCCCCAAAAAAACCAAACAATGCTAAAGAAATACTGATAATTGTTAACCCTGCATTATTTTCTCTACTTAGTGTTTTTTGAAAATTTCCCCCGAAAGAGTGTATATTAAAAACCTTTAAAATCACTCAGGGAAAACTGACAGTCAATCCAGAATTCTGTTATTTAACTGTTGTTTAACAGTGAGACAAAGACAAGAGATTAAAAACCTGACATGTCACGGGACTTCCCAGGTGGTCCAGTGGTAAAGAATACGCCTTACAATGCAGGGGACGCGGGTTCAATCCCTCGTCAGGGAACTAAGATCCCACATGCCACAGGGCAACTAAGCCCAAGTGCCACAACTACTGAGCTCGTGCATCTCAACTAGAGAGCCTGCATGCCACAAACTGCAGAGCCCACGCGCTCTGGAACCTGCATGCCACAACTACAGAGCCCATGTGCCCTGGAGCCTGCACACCACAGCTAGAGAAAACCCGCACGCCACAACTAGAGCAAAGCCTGTGTGCCACAACAAAAGATCCAATGTGCTGCAACTAAGACCCGGTGCAGCCAAAATTTTTGTAAATAAATAAATAATAAATAAACTTTAAAAAATAAAAACCTGACATGTCAAAACATGTACAGAGGGAATTTCATAAACTTAAATAGGAAAGGAAGAAAGGCTGAAAATGAGCTAAGTAACTCAAAAAGTTACAAAAACAATAACAAAAAACCAAGATAATAGAAGATTAGAAAAAGGAAAATACAAGTAGAAATTAATATTTAAAAAGGACAGGAGAGAGGAGCAATAACACCCCAAATTTGGCTTTGAGGAAGGAAGGGAGGGAGGAAGAGAGGGAGAGAGGAAAAGACAAGCTCCTGAGGGACAAATGATTTAAAAATTAAAAAGAAGGGATATGGTCAGCATGATTTTCTATATGTAGTATTTCAATAAAGTTTTAAAATTATAACCAAAAAAGCACAAATAAACAGGAAGGGGGATTAAATTCAACAGAGACATAAGACACAGTAGAATACCAACTTCACAGTACTAACTTAAAACTTGATAAAAAGAGAATTTTTAGAGAATTAACATCAAAATACACAAATATATGGAAATTAAACAACACGCTACAGAAAAAATAGCAGGTCAAAGAAGAAATCTAAAGGAAATGAACAAACAACAACACAAAAAACCTTGAGACAAAATGGAAATGCAGCATACCAAAATTTATGAGATACAGCAAAAGCAGTTCTAAGAAGGAAGATCACAGTGATAAATGCCTACATCAAGAAACAAGAAAAATCTCAACCTAACTTTATACCTCAAGGAACTAGAAAAACAAGAACAAAAGAAGCCAAACATTAGTAGAAGAAAGGAAATAACAAAGATCAGAGCAAAATACATACTAAAAATAAAATAAATCAGTGAAAGAAAGAGCTGGCTCTCTGAAAAGATAAACAAAATTGAAAAAACTTTAACTAGACTCACCAAGGAAAAAGAGAGGACCCAAAATCAGAAATGAAAGAGGATATGTTAATACTGATACCACAGTAATACAAAGGATCATAAGAGACTATATGAACAATTATATGCCAAAAAATTTCACAATCTGTAAGGAATGGATACGTTCCTAGAAACATACAACCTACCAAGACTGAATCATGAAGAAACTTAAAATCTGAAGAGACTGTTTACTAGTAAGGAGATTGAATCAGTAATCTAAAACCTCCTAACAAACAAAAATTTACGACCAGATGGCTTCACTGGTAGATTCAACCAAGTATTTAAAGAAGAATTAATACCAATCTTTCTCAAACTCTTCCAAAAAATAGAGGAGGAGGGACTACTTCCAAACTCATTTTACAAGGCCAACATTACCCTGATACCAAAACCAGACAAGGACGCCACAAGAAAAAAAAAAAAATTACAGTCCAATATCCCTGATGAGCACAGCTGCAAAAATCCTCAACAAAATACTAGCAAACTGAATTCATCAATACATTAAAAGGATCATATATCTTGATCAAGTGAGACTTATTCCAGGGATGGATGGTTCAACATCTGCAAATCAATAAATATATTATGCCACATTAACAAAATGATGGATAAAAATCATATGATTATCTCAATAGCTGCAGAGAAAAACATTTAACAAAATTCGACATCCATTTATAATTAAAACTGTCAACAAAGGTGGGTATAGAAGGAACATACTTCAACATAATAAAGGTAATATATGATAAGCCCACAGCTAACATCATATTCAGTGGTGAAAAGCTGAAAGCTTTTCCTTTAAGATCAGGAACAAAACAATGATGCCCACTCTTGCCACTTTTATTCAATATAGTATTGGAAGTCCTAGCCAGAGCAATTAGGCCAGAAAAAGAAATAAAAGCCTCCAAATTGGAAAGGAAAAAGTAATCTGTCACTATTTGCAGATAGCATGATATTATATATAGAAGACCCTGAAGACTCCACAAAAAAATTGTTAGAATAAATGAACTCAGTAAAGTTGCAGGATACAAAACCAGTATACAAAAATCTGTTGCATTTCTATATACTAATTATATACTATCAGAAAGAGAACTTAAGAAAACAATCCCATTTACAGTTGCATCAAAAAGAATAAAATACCTAGAAATAAACTTAACCAAGGAGGTGAAAGACTTGTATACTGGAAACTATAAGATACTTATGAAAGAAGTTGAAGATACAAATAAATGGAAGGAAGTTTCATGCTCATGAATTAGAAAAATTAATGTTAAAATGTACGTACTACCCAAAGAAATCGACAAAAGTCATTGCAATTCCAATCAAAATTCCAATGGCATTTTTCAGAGAAATGGAACAAACAATCCTGTAATTTGTATGGAACCACAAAAGGCACCAGATAGCCAAGGCACTCTTGAGAAACAAGAACAAAGCTGGAGGCCATCACAATCCCTGATTTCAAACTACACTTAACTCTTGAACAACACGAACTTGAAATTCATGGGTCCACTTATACACGGATTTTTTTCAGTAGTAAAAACTGTGCTACTAAATGATCTGCAGTTGGTTGAATCCACAGGTGCAGAACTGTGGATATGAGGGACCCTGGATACATACGGCCAACTGTAAGTTATATGTGAATTTTTGACTGCACAGAGGGTCACTGCCCCTAACCCCAGTTTGATCAAGGGTCAACCATATACTACAAAGCTATAGTAATCAAAAGAGTATGGTATTGGCATAAAAATAGACATATAGATCAATGGAACAGAATAAGGAACCCAGAAATAGACTCATGCATGTGTGATCAATTAATTTACAACAAAGGAGTCAAGAACATATAATGGAGGGGGAGGAGTCAAGATGGCAGAGTAGGAGGACGTGGAGTTCACCTCTCCCCACAAATACATCAAGAATACATCTACAGGGATTTCCCTGGTGGCACAGTGGTTAAGAATCCGCCTGAAAATGCAGGGGACACGGGTTCAAGCCCTGGTCCAGGAAGATCCCACATGCCATGGAGCAACTAAGCCCGTGCGCCACAACTACTGAGCCTGTTTGCCACAACTACGAAGCCTGCAAGCCTAGAGCCCATGCTCCACAACAAGAGAAGCCACCACGATGAGAAGCCCATGCATTGCAACTAAGAGTAGTCCCTGCTCGCCACAACTAGAGAAAGCCTGTGCACAGCAACGAAGATCCAATTCAGCCACAAATAAATAAATAAAATTTTTTAAAAAAGAATACATCTACAAATGGAACAATTCTCACAGAGCACCTGCTGAACAATGGCATAGTACCTCAGACACCTAAAAGGACAAGAAAGATCGCCACGTAACTGGGTAGGATGAAACAAAGGAAAAAAAAGAAAGGAGGAAGCAGGATGGGACCTGTGCCCCTGGGGGTGGGGAGGTGAAGGACAGGAGAGGTTCCTGCATCCGGGGAAGCCCCCTCACCAGCAGGGAGATCAGCTGGGACAGAGGGGAGCTTTGGGGGCCCAGAGGAGAGCACAGCAACAAGTCTGTGGCAGGTAGCACAGAGTGACACCTACACAGATAGTCCATGCCACAGCCCGGCACGCCCCAGCCTGAGACATGTGTCTGCTGGTGTGCATGGGGGCTGGGTGCTGGAACATGAGGTTTGGAGAGTAGACCTGGGAAAAGCACTACTGTTGGCTGTGAGGAGACAGCCTAAAGGGACAGGAATGAGGAGCTCTGCAACCAGAAATAGTCGTTGGAGAAGCACGGGGTGCCATAGAAGTGAAGCACCATTGTTGAGTGACACGTGAGAGGTGGGGCTGCCATTGCAGCCTCTTTCCCCACATGCTCTCCCCTGCCTCTGTGGGCCCTATGAGGGGCTCCCACCAGAGAGGGTTCACGTACCCTAGGTCACCACATCTGCCCCCTCCTGCTTGGGCAGGCTCGTGCTCTGGGACAGCATCAGGAGCAGATGCCGGTGGGGGGCCCACATGCACATGGAGGCTAAACAATATGTTACTAAACAACCAATGGATCACTGAAGAAATCAAAGAGGAAATCAAAAAATACCTAGAGAGAAATAACAATGAAAACATGACGATCCAAAACCTATGAGATGCAGCAAAAGCAGTTCGAAGAGGGAAGTTATAGCAGTACAATCTTATCTCAGGAAACAAGAAAAATCTCAAATAAACAACCTAACCTTACACCTAAAGCAGCTAGAGAAAGAACAAACAAGACCCAAAGTTAGTAGAAGTAAAAAGAATCATAAAGATCAGAGCAGAAATAAATGATACAGAGATGAAGAAAACAATAGAAAAGACCAATGAAACTAAAAGTTGGTTCTTTGAAAAGATAACCAAATTTGAAAAACCTTTAGCCAGGCTCATCAAGAAAAAAGGGAAAGGGCTCAAATCAATAAAATCAGAAACGAAAAAGAAGTTACAAGTGACACCACAGAAATACAAAGGATCATAAGAGACTACTACAAGCAACTATACACCAATAAACTGCACAATGTAGAAGAAATGGACAAATTCTTAGAAAGGTACAACCTTCCATGACTGAACCAGGAAGAAACAGAAAATATGAACAGACCAATCACAAGTATTGAAATTGAAACTGTGGTTTTAAAACTTCCAACAAACAACAGTTCAGGACCAGATGGCTTCACAGGCGAATTATATCAAACATTCTGAGAAGAGTTAACACCTATCCTCTGAAACTATTCCAAAAAATTACATAGGAACGAACACTCCCAAGCTTATTCTACAAGGCCACCATCACCCTGATACCAAAACCAGACAAAGATACCACAAAAAAAAAGAAAATTACAGGTCAATATCACATGAACATAGACACAAAAATCCTCAACAAAATGCTAGCAAACCAAATCCAACAGCACATTAAAAGGATCATCCACTATGATCCAGTGGGATTTATGCCAGGGATGCAAGGATTCTTCAATATCTGCAAATCAGTCAATGTGATACACTACATTAACAAATTTAAGAGTAAAAACCACATGATCATCTCAATAGATGCAGCGACTTCCCTGGTGGTACAGTGGTTAAGAGTCCGCCTGCCAATGCAGGGGACACGGGTTCAAGCCCTGGTCCAGGAAGATCCCACATGCCACAGAGCAACTAAGCCATGCACCACAACTACTGAGCCTGTGCTGTAGAGCCTGCGAGCCACAACTACTGAAGCCTGCAAGCCACAACTACTGAAGCCCACGCACCTAGAGACCATGCTCCACAACAAGAGAAGCCACTGCAATGAGAAGCCCGTGCACTGCAACAAAGAGTAGCCCCCACTCACCACAACTGGAGAAAGCCCACACCCAGCAATGAAGACCCAACACAGCCAAAAATAAAATAAATTAATAAATTAATTTTTTTAAATCACTTCAATAGATGCAGAAAAAGCTTTTGACAAAATTCAACACCCATTTATATAAAAACTCTTCAGAAAGTGGGCATAAAGGGAACATACCTCAACATAATAAACGCCACATATGACAAACCCACAGCTAACATCATTCTCAATGGAGAAAAACTGAAAGCATTTCCTCTAAGATCAGGAACAAGACATAGTTTTGTAACTCCTAGCCACAGCAGTCCGAGAAGAAAATGATATAAAGAGAATCCAAATTGGAAAAGAAGTAAAACTGTCACTGTTTGCAGATGACATGCTACTACACATAGAAAATCCTAAAGATGCTACCAGAAAACTACTAGAGCTCATCAATGAATTTGGTAAAGCTGCAGGATACAAAATTAATACACAGAAATCTCTTGCATTCCTATACACTAACAATGAAAGATCAGAGAGAGAAATTAAGGAAACAATCCCATTTACCATCACGTCAAAAAGAATAAAATACCTAGGAATAAACCTACCTAATGAGGCAAAAGACCTGTACTCAGAAAACTATAAGATGGGCTTCCCTGGTGGCGCAGTGGTTGAGAGTCCGCCTGCCGATGCAGGGGACACAGGTTCGTGCCCCAGTCCGGGAAGATCCCACATGCCATGGAGCAGCTGGGCCCGTGAGCCATGGCCGCTGAGCCTGCGCGTCCGGAGCCTGTGCTCCGCAACAGGAGAGGACACCACAGTGAGAGGCCCGCGTACCACAAAAAAAAAAAAGAAAACTATAAGATAACTGATGAAAGAAATAAAAGATGATGACACAAACAGATGGAGAGATATACCATGTTCTTGGACTGGAAGAATCAATATTGTGAAAATGACTATACTACCCAAAGCAATCTACAGATTCAGTGCAACCCCTATCAAATTACCAATGGCATTTTTCACAGAATTAGAACAAAAATATTTACAATTTGTAGGGAAACACAAAAGACCCTGAATAGCCAAAGCAATCTTGAGAAAGAAAAACGGAGCTGGAGGAATCAGGCTCCCTGACTTCAGACTATATTACAAAGCTACAGTAATCAAAACAGTATGGTATGGACTTTTCTGGTGACGCAGTGGTTAAGAATCTATCTGCCAATGCAGGGGACATGGATTCAAGCCCTGGTCCGGGAAGATCCCATATCCTGCAGAGCAACTAAGCCCGTGCACCACAACTACTGATCCTGCACTCTGGAGTCCACGAGCCACAACTACTGAGCCCACGTGCTACAACTACTGAAGCCCATGCCTGTACAGCCCACGCTCCGCAACAAGAGAAGACACTGCAATGAGAAGCCTGCGCACTGCATTGAAGAGTAGCCCCTGCTCACTGCAACGAGAGACCCCACATGCAGCAACAAAGACTCAACGCATCCAAAAATAAAATAAATTTATTTATTTTAAAAAAACAGTATGGTGCTGGCACAAAAACAGAAATATAGCTCAATGGAACAAGATAGAAAGTCCACAGATAAACCCACGCACCTGTGGTCACCTAATCTATGACAAAGGAGGCAAAAATATATGATGGAGAAAAGACAGTCTCTTCAATAAGTGGTGCTGGGAAAACTGGACAGCTACATGTAAACAAATGAAATTAGAACACTCCCTAACACTATACACACACAAAAAAAAACTCAACACGGATTAAAGACCTAAATGTAAGGCTGGATACTATAAAACTCTTAGAGGAAAACATAGGCAGAACATTCTTTGACATAAATCACAGCAAGATCTTTTTCAATCCACCCCCTAGAGTAATGAAAATATAAACAAAAATAAACAACTGGGACCTAATTAAACTTAAAAGCTCTCGCACAGCAAAGGAAACCATAAACAAAATGAAAAGACAACCCTCAGAATGGGAGAAAATATTTGCAAACGAAGCAACTGACAAGGGATTAATCTCCAAAATATACAAACAGCTCATGCAGCTTAATATCAAAAAAATAAAAACCCAATCAAAAAAGGCAGAAGAGGGCTTCCCTGGTGGCGCAGTGGTTGAGAGTCCGCCTGCCGATGCAGGGGACACAGATTCGTGCCCTGGTCTGGGAAGATCCCACATGCCGCAGAGCGGCTGGGCGCGTGAGCCATGGCCACTGAGCCTGTGCGTCCGGAGCCTGTGCTCCGCAACGCGAGAGGCCACAACAGTGAGAGGCCAGCGTACCGGGGAAAAAAAAAAAAAAAAAAGGCAGAAGATCTAAATAGACATTTTTCCAAAGAAGACATAACAGATGGTTAAAAAGCACATGAAAAGATGCTCAACATGACTAATTATTAGAGAAATGCAAATCAAGACTAGAATGAGGTATCACCTCACACCAGTCAGAATGGGTATCATCAAAAAATCTACAAACAGTAAATGCTGGAGAGGGTGTGGAGAAATGAGAACCCTCCTACACTGTTGGTGGGAATGCAAACTGGTACAGCCAGTATGGAGAACAGTATGGAGGTTCCTTAAAAAACTGAAAATAGAGCTACGATATGATCCAGCAATCCCACTCCTGGGCATATATTCAGAAAAAAACCATAATCTGAAAAAATACATGTACCCCAATGTTCACTGCAGCACTATTCACAATAGCCAGAACATGGAAGCAGCCTAAATGCCCATCAACAGAGGAATGGATAAAGAAGATGTGGTACATATATACAATGGAGTATTACTCAGCCATAAAAAAAGAACAAAATAATGCATTTGCAGCAACATGGATGGACCCAGAGATTCTCATACTGAGTGAAGTAAGTCAGACAGAGAAAGACAAATATCATACATCACTTATATGTGGAATCTAAAAAAAAGCCTACAAATGAACTTATCTACACGAAATAGAGTTACAGATGTAGAAAATAAACTTATGGTTACCAGGGAGTAAAGTGGGGAGGGATAAATTGGAAGATTGCGATTGACACATACACACTACTATATATAAAATAAATAACTAATAAGGACCTACTGTATAGCACAGGGAACTCTACTCAATACTCTGTAATGGCTTATATGGGAAAAGAGTCTTAAAAAGTGGATATATGTATTTCTATAACAGATTCACTTAGCTGTACACTTGAAACTAACACAACATTGTAAATGACTTATACTCCGATAAAATTTTTTTAAAAAAACTACAATGAGGTATCTCCTCACACTGGTCAGAATGGCCATCATCAAAAAATCTATAGACAATAAATGCTGGAGAGAGTGTGGAGAAAAGAGAAACCTCCAACACTGTTGTTGGGAGTGTAAATTGGTACAGCCACTATGGAGAACAGTACAGAGGTTTCTTAAAAAAACTAAAAATAGAGCTACCATATGATCCAGCAATCCCACTTCTGGGCATATATCCGGAGAAAACCATAATTTGAAAAGATACATGCACCCCTATGTTCACTACAGCACTGTTTACAAAAGAGAGGAAATGGAAGCAACCTAAATGTCCATCAACAGAGGAGTGGATAAAGAAGATGTGGTACATATATACAATGGAACTTACTTAGCCATAAAAAAGAATGAAATAATGCCAATTGCAGCAACATGGATGGACTTAGAGATTATCATACTAAGTCAGAGAAGGACAAATATTATATGGTATCGCTTAAATGTGGAATCTAAAATAATGGTACAAATGAACTTATTTACAGAACAGAAATAGAGTCACAGATGTAGAAAACAAAGTTATGATTACCAAAGGGGAAGGGAGGGGGGAGGGATAAATTAGGAGATTGGGTTTAACTGTAAATAAAATAGATAAGGACCTACTGTATAGTACAGGGAACTCTACTCAATATTCTGTAATAACCTATATGGGAAAAGAATCTAAAAAAGAACAGATACATGCATGTGTGTAACTGATTCACTTTACTGTACACCTGAAACTAACACAACATTGTAAATCAACTATATGCCAATAAAAATATTTTTTAAAAAAGAACATATAATGGAGAAAGGATAGTCTCTTCAATAAACAGCATTGGAAAACTAGATAGCCACATGCGAAAGAATGAAACTGGACCACCATCTTATACCATACACAAAAATTAACTCAAACTAGATTAAAGACTTGAACATAAGACCTGAAACCATAAAACTCCTAGAAGAAAACATAGGTGGTAAACTCCTTGAAATTGGTCTTGCCAACAATTTTTTGAATTTGATACCAAAAGTAAAGGCAACAAAAGCAAAAATAAACAAGTGAGACTACATCAAACTACAAAGGTTCTGCACAACAAAATGAAAAGGCAACATACCAAGTGGGAGAAGATATCTGCAAATCATATATCTGATAGGAGATTAATAGTCAAACTATATAAAGAACTCATACAATTCAACAGCAAAAAACAAGCAAACAAATTCAATTGAAAAATTTCATACAGAGGAAAATGATAAGAATCACAGCAGACTTCTTGTCCACAACTAAACAAGCCTCCTTAGTGTCTCCTTAACCTGCTGCAGAGAAAACTGATGAATCTAGATTTCTATATTCAATGAAAATATTTTTCAAAGTTGGAGGAAAAATAAAGACTCTTTTAGACAAGCAAGTACTGAGAGAATTTATTAACTTCAGAATTGCACTGCAAGAAATGTCAAAGGAAGTCCTTCAAGAAGAAGAAATATGATGACAGACAGAAACTTGTATTGACAAAAAGAAACGTTTTCCAGAAACGGTTAAAATGAAGGTAAATATAAAAGACATTTTTTTCTTATGTCTAATCACTCTAAAAGATCATTGGCTGTCTAAAGCAAAAATAATAGCAATGTATTGTAGGTTTATAGCATATGCAAAAATAATATATATGACCGCAACAGCACAAAAGATGGAAGGAGAAATTGAAATAATACATTGTAAGGTTCTTATACTGTATATGAAGTAGGATGACACTGTTTAAAGATACAGTGTGATTACATAAAGACAAATGTTATAAATCCTAGGGCAACTACTAAAAAAAATGTGTAAAATCCTCTTTAAATAACTTCTATAAACTATAAATTAATAGGAAAAAACAAATGTTACAACAAAAAGTAGACAAGGACAAAAAAAGACAAACAAAAGGAAATCCAAACAGCAAACAAATACAGTATGTTTTAAAAGATTCAACCCAATAATAACCAGGGAAATTAAATAAAAACAATGATATAAAAATTTCTCATCAGATTGGAAAAATAAATCAGATGTGACCAAGTATTGAGGGAGCATGTGAGAACACTGGAACCCCCACACATTGCTGGTGGAAGCATAATTGGTACCATGACTTTGAAGAGCAATTTGATAACACTTTTTTTTTTTTTTTGGTGGGGGGCTGGTATGCGGGCCTCTCACTGTTGTGGCCTCTCCCGTTGCGGAGCACAGGCTCCGGATGCGCAGGCTCAGCAGCCATGGCTCACGGGCCCAGCAGCTCCACGGCATGTGGAATCTTCCCAGACCGGGGCACGAACCCGTGTCCCCTGCATCGGCAGGCGGACTCTCAACCACTGCGCCACCAGGGAAGCCCTTGATAACACTTTATAGAGCTGCCATCCTACTGCTCAGCAATTTCACTTCTCTTGTCTAATTTTCTATAAATGTTTAATAATGTAAAATAAAATATTACATAAAAACAATTTTACTAAAATTGCACTGAACTTTTTGGAGTAGCTCATTGCCAATTTTTCTCATAACAACCTGCTTTTTAAAACACCATGATCAAATCCCAGTCCCTGTGTGTTACTTCTCTTGAGGCTATTCAGAATCTTAAATATAGGCAAATATTTACACCAAGAGCAGATTTAGTTGACCAGTATTTGAAACAAGTAGCCAGTGATTTATACCCTAAAATGCCACTGCTGACCAGTTTTTCACATATCCATTATGCTTCTGAGATTCCAGGTCATACATTTGCGTGAAATACTCTTTTGGATAGAGAAAAGATATTGATATACTCCTTCAAGACAAACCAAAATGGACCCAATTTAAGCAATTCATCTTCAATATATACCAGAACCTCTTTCTGAAACTAAAAGAACAAATATTGTATCTTCCCAAATGGAAAGTCTATTAAGAAAATTGTATTTAGAAGAAAAGTCATAGTTAAGAATTTTTACAATTTTTTTTAAGATCTTACCATCAGATGTATCTGACGGTAAATTAGTGTATTATATTTATGTTCTACTTGATGAATAGCAAGCAGAGGCCACTAAGAAATTCACTACAAAAATATTGTATGGAACCTAATGAATGTTATGCAAACATTAAGATCATGATTTATACGGTAATTACAACAATGTAAAGAGATGCATAGGATAAGGTGAAATAAATATATTTTAAAGAATAATAAATAAAATTAATGCTTCTGCTTCCTCAATGATTTAATTCAACATTTTTGGAACTTTGGAATTTATTTTTTGGATGTTTGCTGTTGTTTGGGAGAACTTCAGGATGGCAGACAGAGCTAATGTGGAATGCAACCCTACCTCCTCCAAACACATAAAAATGCTATATATAATATTTGAAATATTTTAATATATAGCTGAGGTATAAAGCAAGAGGAGTGCCATAAATAAAGAGGACGTCCACAGCACAGTTGGATTTGAAGTTAGATTTCCTTGGCAGTGAGAGGCTGCCCTGGGCTTCTCTTATAAAGCCAGAGCCAGGAAAGCATAACCCCAGTAAAACTCATGCCTGGCAGAAGAACTGATTCTACGTCTTTCCAGCAATATCTCTACACTATGGAGATAGAGCACAATTTTCAATGGGAGGTGGCCATCTCTACAGCAGTCCACCCCTTTGGCTACCAGATATTGGGCACACTCTCCTTCCCACACTGAACATGCTGTCATCTCCCAAAGGAAGAAAAACCAAAGTCCCATCAAGTTACTGCATCCAGTTCAAAGTCCAGGGCTGATGAGGCACAGACCTCTTTAGATCTGGATGTGCCTCTGTGGGACCTCACAACACATGAACTAATGGACATGCTATCTTCCCTCAGACCCCTAACACTCCCACTGTACCACTGCAGATCAAGGAGAGGATAATTATGACAGGAACTTCCCTCCAGAAGAAGGCCTGATGGAGGACACACAGCAATCATTGGTCTGTAGCAATTATGAAATCTGATGGGACAGGCATTATGAGAATTCTCTTTTCTGCCAGTTGGGGAATTTCCTTGATTAGACCTGATTCCACTTGTTGAAGAATTTCTCGATTCTTTGTGGCCCCTGCATCACCTTTCTGGAGGTTCTTCCACGTCCGTTATCCTCCTTGGCCACATTATGGTGTGTGTTAGAGATTATGTCCTCCTTGGGAGCCTCAAGATTTCACAGCCTACTTCCTGCCTATGAAAGATTGGGGGCCAGAGATTGTTTCAACCTGTTTAAAGCATTTTAGTCTAGGCTCACGGATTCTTCTGCAATAAAACTTTCTCAAACTCTCAATTGGCTTATGTTCTATTTGCTTCTTTAGTGTCATGAGCCAGGAGGCACACTCAACTTTCATTACTATTCATACCTTTCCAAAGACATCAAGTCTAGTTTACTATATTAATGTCTCATTCCCAGGCCTCTCTCTAATCACTGGCAGTTTGAAGCCATCAGACTTAAATGAGAACTCAATCCTTTATTGCTGGGTTTATTACTGATTGGCCTTTGATATTCAAACCTTTTCTTAATGTCTCTTACTCTTTAAAGTTTAGGAGCAGGTGGCTTCTCCAACTCTGCCACTCTAGTTCCCCCAGACCTAGACAGGAGGAGCTACTGCCCTTAGCTCCATATTTTAGAGAGCCTCTGTGTCACTCAAGATCTGATACTCAGCCTTGGCACAACACAAACAGCTGCTCTCATATCTTACACCATTCAGGCCCCAGGAATACACTTCTCTATATCTCTTTCATATGTCATCAAAACAAAATAACTAGGGAACTCCCCGGCAATCCAGTGGTTAGGACTCCACATTTTCACTGCCGAGGGCCTGGGTTCAATTCCTGGCCAGGGAACTAAGATCCCGCAGCTGTGCAGCGCAGCCAAAACAAACCAACCAACAGAAGAACAAAGTAACTACATTGGAGTGTAATGTACCTTCATAGCCCACGGGCTGTCACTGCTGATGTCAGAGATGAACACTAATTTGTAGTGGATGGAAGACTGGAGTAATTGAAGTGAAAGAAAAAAGACTAATTTGTCAAATCTTTTCTCTCAACATGAATGCAGTAGATTCTTGCACAACAAAGTATCATTTCCCAGTAATGTCAAATGCCCATTTTCTTTTCCTGTTCCAATTTGTAGTATTGTCAAAAGTTGCACATACTGTCAGAGAAACATTTTACAATATTAATAATTCATATTACTCTTGAATTTGTAAATATAAGGTCTAGATGCATGCATAAAGTGATACCAATATCCTTTATATTGGCAACTAGATGGAAACTGAACACTAAAATTGCAATAAAAAGTATAAAGTATCAATAATATTAAAGTTTTGAAATATTAAATTTATGCTTATTTAATTTTGATGTATAAGTTTGATATTCATTAATTATAATTTTATTTTACCTTTTCATAGATAATTTTACCATTATGGGAGAAAATGTTTTTTGAAAATAAAATAATTTTAATTTTTGATTTTGCATCTATAAAATTTTCCATTTTGATAAAATTCTATTTAAATTTTGTATACTTTGAATAATTACTTTGCTTTTAACACTTAATATCACTAATGTCAAGAGAACAGAATGTAAATTCTTATATTCACATAATTAGTGATTTCATTAAAATAAAATTATATCAAATGTCATAAATTTTGTTTCTTAATTTTCTTACTCATGTAAATATTACTGACCCACCAAAGACCACCTAAAATATGTGCAGTAATTATTAATACAGTCATCTGTGATATTTTGTTGATTCTCAGTCATAAAAATAGCTTTACATTATTTTAATTTTTTTGTTATGGAAATATATTTGTCAAGGCAGGAGGGTAGAACAGATTTTATTTAATATTTTATCTCAGTTTATAACTTTCAAATATCTAGACAACTGTATACACACCTCCTTTGTGCTCTGGCTCCAGACCTCAGAAATGTTATGGGCAGGCCTACCCACAAGGCCTCAAATTTCAGATGCTTTTTTTTTTTTTTTCCCAGATGCTTTTTATTCCCTTTCATTTGTGTGTGCAAACTGGACAACTCTTATCATCTTATACATTGTTTATCACCATGCCAAAGTGGGGAGGTCGGGGGAGAGAACTCTTGAGGGTCTCAAACCAGCAATTCCAGATATCACAAATGTCATTTCTACTCACAACCAAGAACTAGTCACCTAGCTTAACCCAGGCACAAGGGGACCAAAGCTGGATAACTGGAAAGATGTGGTCAGCACAACTGATGTGTTATTTTCCCATTTTACAGATGAGGCAATGAAAGTTTAAGAAACCAAGGTCACATGGTTACACAAGCAGCAGAGTCAGAATTTAAACACAGGCAGTTTAGGTCGTGAGCCTATTCTCTTAAATACGACATGAATCCCCTGGGAATCTAAAGAAATCTTGGGTACTGCTCTGGACATGCACAAGATGTGAAATCAGGGTTCAAGTTGATCTCAAGGACGTAAGAAACCCTAGCTGATATCTAAGAGTATTCTCACCCTAGAACTGCACACCCAGCCAAATTATCTTTTACAGGTGTTAGTGCCAACATTACCAAGAAGATAAACATCCAAGGGCTCTGGAGGTTCATTCCCTCACCTCTCCCAGTGGCTTAACAAGAAGTCCATTCAAACGGTAATCACATCTACAAAATACCTTCACAGCAGCAACATCTAGACTGGTGTTTGACCAAACAACCGGGCACCATAGCCTAGCCAAATTTACCATAAAAAACTCACCATCACATTGGTTCAAGATGGCAGAGTAGAAGGACGTGCTCTCACTCCCTCCTACAAGAGCACTGGAATCACAACTAACTGCTGAACAATCATTGGCAGGAAGACACTCGAACTCACCAAAAAAGATACCCCACATCCAAAGACAAAGGAGAAGCCACAATGAGACGGTAGGAGGGGCGCAATCACAATAAAATCAAATCCCATAACTGCTGGGTGGGTGACTCACAAACTGGAGAACACTTACACCACAGAAGTCCACGCACTGGAGTGAAGGTTCTGAGCCCCATGTCAGGCTTCCCAACCTGGGGATCCGGCAACAGGAGGAAGAATCCCTAGAGAATCAGACTTTGAAGGCTAGCGGGATTTGATTGCAGGACTTTGACAGGAGTGGGGGAAACAGAGACTCCACTCTTGGAGGGCACACACAAAGTAGTGTGCGCATCAGGACCCAGGGGAAGGAGCAGTGACCCCACAGGAGACTGAACCAGACCTACCTGCTAGTGTTGCAGGGTCTCCTGCAGAGGCAGTGGGGGGTGGCTGTGTCTCACTGTGAGAACGAGGACACTGGAAGCAGAAGTTCCAGGAAATACTCCTTGGCGTGAGCCCTCCCAGAGTCCACAATTATCCCCACCAAAGAGCCCAGGTAGGCTCCAGTGTTGGGTCGTCTCAGGCCAAACAACCAACAGGGAAGGAACTCAGCCCCACCCATCAGCAGACAAGCAGATTAAAGTTTTACTGAGCTTTGCCCACCAGAGCAACAGCCAGCTCTACCCAGCACCAGTCCCTCCCATCAAGAAAACTGCACAAGCCTCTTAGATAGCCTTATCCACCAGAGGGCAGACAGCAGAAGCAAGAAGAACTACAATCCTGCATGGAACAAAAACCACATTCACAGAAAGATAGACAAGATGAAAAGGCAGAGGGCTATGTACCAGATGAAGAAACAAGATAAAACCACAGGAAAACAACTAAATGAAGTGGAGATAGGCAACCTTCCAGAAAAAGAAATCAGAATAATGATAGTGAACATGATCCAGGACCTCAGAAAAAGAATGGAGGCAAAGACCGAAAAGGTGCAAGAAATGTTTGACAAACACCTAGAAGAATTAAAGAACAAACAAACAGAGATGAACAATACAATAACTGAAAGGAAAACTACAGTAGAAGGAATCAATAGCAGAATAACGGAGGCAGAAGAACGGATAAGTGACCTGGAAGACAGAATGGTGGAATTCACTGCTGCGGAACAGAATAAAGGAAAAAGAATGAAAAGAAATGAAGACAGCCTAAGAGACCTCTGGGACAACATTAAACACACCAACATTCACATTACAGGGGTCCCAGAAAGAGAAGAGACAGAGAAAGGACCAGAGAAAATATTTGAAGAAATTATAGTAGAAAACTTCCCTAACATGGAAAAGGAAATAGCCACCCAAGTCCAGGAAGCACAGAGTCCCATACAGGATAAACCCAAGGAGAAACACGCTGAGACACATAGTAATCAAATTGGCAAAAATTAAAGACAAAGAAAAATTATTGAAAGCAGCAAGGGAAAAATGACAAATAACATACAAGGGAACTCCCATAAGGTTAACAGCTGATTTCTCAGCAGAAATTCTACAAGCCAGAAGGGAGTGGAATGACATATTTAAAGTGATGAAAGGGAAGAACCTACAACCAAGATAACTCTACCTGGCAAGGATCTCATTTACATTTGATGGAGAAATCAAAAGCTTTACAGACAAGCAAAAGCTAAGAGAATTCAGCACCACCAAACCAGCTCTACAACAAATGCTAAAGGAACTTCTCTAAGTGGGAAACACAAGAGAAGAAAAGGACCTACCAAAACAAACCCATAACAATTTAAAAAATGGTAATAGGAACATACATCAATAATTACCTTAAGCGTGAATGGATTAAATGCTCCAACTAAAAGACACAGGATTGCTGAATGAATACAAAAACAAGACCCATATATATGCTGTCTACAGGAGACCCACTTCAGACCTAGGGACACATACAGACTGAAAGTGAGGGAATGGAAAAAGATATTCCATGCAAATGGAAATCAAAAGAAAACTGGAGTAGCAATACTCATATCCGATAAAATAGACTTTAAAATAAAGAATGTTACAAGAGACAAGGAAGGACACTACATAATGATCAAGGGATCAATCCAAGAAGAAGATAACAATTATAAATATATATGCATCCAACATAGGAGCACCTGAATACATAAGGCAACTGCTAACAACTATAAAAGAGGAAATTGACAGTAACACAGTAATAGTGGGGGATTTTAACACCTCACTCACACCAAAGGACAGATCATCCAAACAGAAAATTAATAAGGAAACACAAGCTTTAAATGACACAATAGACCAGATAGATTTAATTGATATTTATAGGACATCCCATCCAAAAACAGCAGATTACACTTTCTTCTCGAGTGCACACGGAACATTGTCCAGGATAGATCATATCTTGGGTCACAAATCAAGCCTCAGTAAATTTAAGACAATTGAAATCATATCAAGCATCCTTTCTGACCACAATGCTATGGAATTAGAAATCAGTTACAGGGAAAAAAAAGTAAAAAACACAAACACATGGAGGCTAAACAATACACTACTAAATAACCAAGAAAACACTGAAGAAATCAAAGAGGAAATCAAAAAATACATAGAGATAAATGACAATGAAAACACGATGATCCAAAACCTATGGGATGCAGCAAAAGCAGTTCTAAGATGGAAGTTTATAGCAATACAATCCTATCTCAAAAAACAACAAACATCTCAAATAAACAATCTAACCTCACACCTAAAGGAACTAGAGAAAGAAGAACAAACAAAACCCAAAGTTATTAGAAGGAAAGAAATCATAAAGATCAGAGCAGAAATAAATGAAATAGAAACAAAGAAAACAATAGCAAAGATCAATAAAACTAAAATCTGGTTCTTTGAGAAGATAAACAAAATTGATAAACCATTAGCCAGACTATTAAGAAAAAGAGGGAGAGGACTCAAATCAATAAAATTAGAAATGAAAAAGGAGAAGTTACAACAGACATCACAGAAATACAAAGCATCCTAAGAGACTACTACAAGCAACTCTGTGCCAATAAAATGGACAACCTGGAAGAAATGGACAAATTCTTAGAAAGGTATAAGCTTCCAAGACTGAACCAGGAAGAAATAGAAAATATGAACAGACCAATCACAAGTAATGAAACTGAAACTGCGATTAAATATCTTCCAACAAACAAAAGTCCAGGACCAGACGGCTTCACAGGTGAATTCTATCAAATATTTAGAGAAGAGCTAACATCCATCCTTCTCAAACTCTTCCAAAAAATTACAGAGGAGCACTCCCAAACTCATTCTACAAGGCCACCATCACCCTGATACCAAAACCAGACAAAGATACTACAAAAAAGAAAATTACAGACCAATATCACTGATGAATATAGATGCAAAAATCCTCAACAAAATACTAGCAAACAGAATTCAACAACACATTAAAAGGATCATACACCACGATCAAGTGGGATTTATCCCAGGGATGCAAGATTCTTCAATATACGCAAAGTCAATCAATGTGATACACCATATTAACAAACTGAAGAATAAAAACCATATGATCATCTTAATAGACACAGAAAAAGCTTTTGACAAAATTCAACACCCATTTATGATAAAAATTCTCTAGAAAGTGGGCACAGAGGGAACCTACCTCAACATAATAAAGGCCATATATGGCGAACCCACAGCAAACATCATTCTCAATGGTGAAAAACTGAAAGCATTTCCTCTAAGATCAGGAAAAAGACAAGGATGTCCACTCTCACCACTATTATTCAACAAAGTTTTGGAAGTCCTAGCCATGGCAATCAGAGAAGAAAAAGAAATAAAAGGAATAAAAATTGGAAAAGAAGAAGTAAAAGTGTCACTGTTTGAAGATGACATGATACTATACCTAGAGAATCTCAAAGATGCCACCAGAAAACTCCTAGAGCTAATCAATGAATTTGGTAAAGTTGCAGGATACAAAATTAATGCACAGAAATCTCTTGCATTCCTATATACTAATGATTAAAAATCTGAAAGAGAAATTAAGGAAACACTCCCATTTACCATTGCAACAAACAGAATAAAATACCTAGGAATAAACCTACCTAGGGAGACAAAAGACCTGTATGCAGAAAACTACAAGACAGTGATAAAGGAAATTAAAGATGATACCAACAGATGGAAAGATATACCATGTTCTTGGATTGGAAGAATCAATATTGTGAAAATGACTATACTACCCAAAGCAATCTACAGATTCAATGCAATCCCTGTTAAAGTACCAATGGCATTTTTTACAGAACTAGAACAAAAAAATTTTATAATTTGTAAGGAGATGCAAAAGACCCCAAATAGCCAAAGCGGTCTTGAGGGAAAAAAACTGAGCTGGAGGAATCAGACTCCCTGACTCCAGACTGTACTACAAAGCTACAGTAATCAGGACAATATGGTACTGGCACAAAAACGGAAATATAGATCAATGGGACAGGACAGAAAGCTCAGAGGTAAACCCATGCACCTATGGTCAACTAATCTATGACAAAGGAGGCAAGGATATACAATCGAGAAAAGACAGTCTCTTCAGTAAGTGGTGCTGGGAAAACTGGACAGCTACATGTAAAAGAATGAAATTAGAACACTCCCTAACACCATACACAAAAATAAACTCAAAATGGATTAGAGACCTAAATGCAAGACCAGACACTATTAAAACTCTTAGAGGAAAACACAGGAAGAACACGCTTTGACATAAATCACAGCAAGATCTTTTTTGATCCACCTCCTAAAGTAATGGAAATAAAAACAAAAATAAACAGATGGGACCTAATGAAACTTAAAAGTTTTTCCACAGCAATGGAAACTACAAACAAGACGAAAAGACAACCTTCAGAATGGGAGAAAATATTTGCAAACGAATGAATGGACGAAGGATTAATCTCCAAAATACAAAAACAGCTCATGCAGCTCAATATTAAAAAACAAACAACCCAATCCAAAAATGGGCAGAAGACCTAAATAGACATTTCTCCAAAGAAGACATACAGATAGCCAAGAAGCACATGAAAAGCTGCTCAACATCACTAATTATTAGAGAAATGCAAATCAAAACTACAATGAGGTATCATCTCACACCAGTTAGAATGGGCATCATCAGAAAATCTACAAACAACAAATGCTGGAGAGGGTGTGGAGAAAAGGGAACCCTCTTGCACTGTTGGTGGGAATGTAAATTGATATAGTCACTATGGAGAACAGTATAGAGGTTCCTTTAAAAACTAAAAATAGAACTACCATATGACCCAGCAATCCCACTACTGGGCATATACCCAGAGAAAACCATAATTCAAAAAGACACATGCACCCCAATGTTCACTGCAGCATTATTTACAATAGCCAGGACATGGAAGCAACCTAAATGCCTATCGACAGACGAATGGATAAAGAAGATGTGGCACATATATACAATGGAATATTACTCAGCCATAAAAAGGAACAAAATTGAGTCATCTGTAGAGACATGGATGGATCTAGAGACTGTCATACAGAGTGAAGTAAGTCAGAAAGAGAAAAACAAATATCATATATTAATGCATATATGTGGAACCTAGAAAAATCGTACGGATGAACTGATTTGTAGGGCAGAAACTGAGACACAAATGTAGAGAACAAACGTATGGACATCAAGGGGGGAAAGTGGCGGGGGTGGTGGTGGTGGTGGGATGAATTGGGAGACTAGGATTGACATATACACACTAATATGTATAAAATAGATAACTAATAAGAACCTGCTGTGTAAAAAAATAAAATTAAAATAAAATTTAAAAAAAGAAGTCTCTTCAGCAGGCTTAAGTGAGCCCAGTAGAAGAACAAGTTAAAACCGAACACTGAGCTCTGGAGGCTTTTTATCAGCCTCCCCAACCAGGAAACCCCACTGTTATACCCACTAAGTGTTCCTCACTTCCTCCCATCTTCCCTATAAATATACAAAGTACTTTGAGGCCTCCCCTCCTGAAAACTGGTCCATATGCATGCAGTCCACCTTTCTGTGGAGTAATCACCCTTCTGTGGAGTAATGAGTGCTCAGGGCACTGGTGCCCTGTGCTACTTCTCTTTAAATTTTTCTCAATAAAATAATCTTAAATCTATATTACATGACACTAGTGACATGTGGACCCATTCACCATAAGACACATTTTTGAATACCCAGGAATCCAGAATGTATGCTACACACATACATTTTTTTCTAAAAAAATATTACCTAGGGAAGGAAAAAGAATAATAAATAACTTACAAAACACGAAGATCTGTTATATCAAAAAGAGTTATGAAAAATAAAACCAATAAAATGTGTTAAGTCCAAATATTGATACTATGTCTGTGAATTTAAGTAGAACTGTTTAAAGAAGTCTTTAAATGTTATAGGCATAAACTACAAAAAAAATTAATCAACTGGAACAAAAGCTCAACATGGTTTCAACAAATCTTGAAAGCTACGGTGGGGTTATGCACCCACAAGAATGAAATTGTACTAAAATTCTTGTTTTGTTCTGAAGACTGATAGTTCTCCCCAGTATCCATTCTCCCCGACTTAAATAGCATTAGAATTTTTAGTGGCATTTGGCCATTAAGCTACAGATTAATATATCAGGCAGGGTCCATTCAGGAAAGCTGAAACCATACTAGGTATTTAAACAAAGAGAATTTAATATAGAGAATTAGTTTAACAGATGTTGGAAGACTGAAAAGTCAAAGAGGGAATGTGGCAGTAAAACAGAGGTAATAACTCCAGGAAGCAGCTACAAGTCCTTGGGCTGGAGGAACAAAGAGAAGAAATTGAAGTTGTAGAACCTAAACGTTCAGAGAAAGGGTCCCCTGGAGCTGTGACTCAGACCTCTGAGGTGAGGGCGATGAGGCTGGTTCTGGGAGTGGCAAAAGAAGTTGGAGATTAGAACCAATTGGTGCTACTGGGGTGCATGACCATTCCCAGAGTGACATGAAAAGGATAGCCAGCAAATAAGGAAGAAACACTCCCCTCTCCCCTTCTCCTACCTTCCAGCGTCCCTGCACGGCATCCTCTTGGTGGAACTTATCACAAAGTCAGCTGACAAAGAAGAAACGTAGTGTGCAGAGTCCCAATCCCAGCATCAAAAACCAGAATTTAGGGCTTCCCTGGTGGCGCAGTGGTTGAGAGTCCGCCTGCCCATGCAGGGGACACGGGTTCGTGCCCCGGACCGAGAAGATCCCACATGCCGCGGAGCGGCTGGGCCGGTGAGCCATGGCCGCTGAGCCTGCGCGTCCGGAGCCTGTGCTCCGCAACGGGAGAGGCCACAGCCGTGAGAGGCCCGCGTACCGCAAAACAAAACAAAACAAAACAAAAAAAACCCAGGGGCCTCCGTGGTGGCGCAGTGGTTGGGGGGAGGTCCGCCTGCCAATACAGAGGACACGGGTTCGTGCCCCGGTCTGGGAGTATCCCACGTGCCGCGGAGCGGTTGGGCCCGTGAGTCATGGCCGCTGGGCCTGCGCGTCCGGAAAAACTCCAGAATTTAGAAGGGTGGAAATGGATCTGAGAGACAAGCATTCAATAGGCGCACAATTGCTTTTCCCAGCCTCCCTTGCTACTGGGGCGGGCAGGTGAGGACGTTCTGGTTCACTGAATGAATGGAAATCACATGTGCATTTGTTTGGTCATGCCCTTCCTTTTTACCCTTTTCCCTGGCTGCGATTTTCACATGGAGGTGAGCCATGAGGACCATGCAGATGAGGTTAACAACTTACAGGTGGTGGAGTAATAAATTAAAAGGGGCTGAGTCCCTGAAATCACAGAGCCATAGTACATTAATGCAGAAAAATGTTAATTCAGCAGAAATCGTGAAATTGAGTGAAAAGGGAAAAAAACAATACTACATAATAGACAGAAAGTTGGGTGAAATAGCAACCAACCTCCAACTTTATTCTCTGTACAAGAGATGCATATAAAACAAAAAGAGAGAAGGTTGACAATAAAGACATGAAAAAAAAGGTATGCTAGGGAAAAGCAAACTAATAAAATTGGGGGTTGGGGAATGTTCAAAGTCTAAAGTATTAAATGAGACAAAAACATTTAAAATAGTAAAAATTTATCAAAACTATAAATAAGCCTTCTATTCTGAGCAACACATCACCAAAATATGTTGTAGCAAAGTGAACCATGGATAAACTGGATCCCAAGAATTTTTTAATTCTTGAAGAGAGACTGCAAAGGAATTGGATTTCAGCTTTTGAAATCCAATTCAATTCAGCTTTTGATGTTCCAAACATACTCTTATATTAGATAAAACAGTCCAGAATTTGAGAAATGTATTCATAATTATCGGGTAATTATTCATTTGAGTCTATGAAGCCTCTGTGAGGAGACTGGGTTTTGCCTTGATCGGATGGATACTTTCACTGTCAGTCATTCTGGGAACAGCTCAGCCCACGCAGAGACAAAGCTTTGGGTTGGAGAGAGGAGGCCGTGATCTGTGGTGTGGAGATGCCTGGTGTGAGCTACTCCTTGCTCAGGTGGTCTGAGAGTGAAGCAGGCTAGGGACCCTGGGAAGATCTGGCCTATTTAGAAGTTGTTGTTCCTTTGTGCTTTTTTATTTCTGTATGGTACTTTTTCCATGATCCCTGTGGGCCTTTGGGACCGTCTGGAGTCTTTTTAAATGTTCCCCCTGACCTCAGCTTTCACTGTGGGTGATCGAGGCAAAGCTGGCGCAGGGAGATCAGCAGTCTGAGAGCACACTCCAGCACAGCAGGCTGGTGGCCAGTGACCATCCGAGTGTCTGTTCAGCCTCTCGGTTCCCACACCACCTCAGCACTCTTTGGGCTCCTTAACCAGATGTGGTTGCCACTGGCAGCTGGCTGGGCCTGTGTACACTGGGTCTGCAGTTGCCTGCCATCACCCTGGCCAACGAGGCTCCAGGCCCAGGACCTCATTACCAGCCCACCTCCTACTCCAAGAGGAAGGGCCCCCAGGCTAAGTGCCCACAGTCCTGGGCTGGGGCTCCTCCTGTAGCCAGATTTTGTTCTTTGCTTATATTGCGGGGAGGTGGGGGAGGGTAACCTTTAATCATCGATTTGGAGGAGCTCTTTAAACTGTGTAAAAGTGGCTACTGGGTTCACGGGAGGGAAAGCCCCAAGACCACCAAGCTGTGGTCATCAAGTAGAGTCCTAGGTTAAACGCTTGGTTCCCAAGGTTCTTTGGTTTGTTTCTTGCCAACTGATCCCAAATTGCCCCCTGCTCCAATGTCTGCTGTGGGATCTTAGGGGGATAACTGTCAGTGGGGTTAGGTAAGGAGTTGGCCTAAATGTGGAGCCCACTGGGTGATTTCAGGACTTTGTTGAGCCTGTTTGTTTTCCCACGGGTCACAAGATGAGATGATTTTGAGCTGTGATGGGTGCTCCAATCAGAGAAACACTGGGAGCAGGTGAGGTGGATGAAGTGAGATGAGAGTTAATGGGGGCTCATTTGGGAGCAGGACAGGTGTTGGGAGGCAGTACAGATGGCTGAAATCTGGGTGGCATGCTATGGGGTCCCTGCTGTGTCACTCTCACTCTTCAGCAAAGTCAAAGAGCATCACACAATATCGAACGTTTTTGGAGTCCTTAGGACAATGCAGAGGGCTGGAGCTTCACGTGTGGGTCTGATCCACACCTGAACCAAGGAGAGCTGGACTCATGAGCACAGAAAGCAGCAGGAGAACATAGTGGAAGTAGTGGGGAGGCTTTCAAGTACTCATAGTTTCTCGAATTTGGGTTCGGTCCAAGTTTCATCAAGATTTCTGGAGAAACACAGAGGCCTCAAGCAATGAAGAGTCTAAGGATATTTCTTGTAGTGGCCTCCAAATTAGCAGAGGTCCTGGATCACAGAGACCCAGCAGGAAAAAGACGACACACTTAAATTACGTAATGTGAGGAGCATTTAATAAAGGAATTATATACAAAGAGCAGGGCGTGGAGGTTCTGCAAGTTCAGTGACTGGGGCTAGTCACTGTGAGGGCAAAGACAGTGAGTAGTTACTGAAACCCAGAGAAAGAGAGAGAGCTGTGTGGTGAGGGCTGCCTGACAGATCCTGGGAAATTCAGTTGAGAGCTGCAGCCAGCCCCCAATGACCCCACAGGAAGGGACCTGGATGAACAAATATCCCAACCTCTTTTTCCACCTCCCTCCAATCTCCTGTCCACTGGCCAGACTCAAACGGAAGCCAGAGGACAAAGGAAACTGTCCATCCAATCTACACAAGTCAACTCCCCGGGGCACAAACCAAGATGGAGACAAGATGGAGACAAGGTGGACATTGGGCCTGGGCTGGGGGAGGGAGAGCCAACAGCAGATGTCCTGCACAACTCCTGTATGGTATTTAGTTTTCTAACAGAAATAGCAATGAACTTGAAAGAATGCACTTGTACTTAATCTCTGCTATTTATCAAGCATTCTGTACCAAAACTTCACAACATTAAAAAAAAAGTTCTGTTTGCCATAACAACCCTGGGGGTAGGGGTGGGGGGCAGATACTGGTATTACAGGTGAGATAGCCAACGTTCAGAGAGGTCAAGAGGTGTGCCCAAGGTCACAGAGGTGATCAGTAGCAGGATTAGTGTTCAAACCCAAGATGCATAGAGAGCAAAAGGAAGGCTTTGGGTTGATACATAAAATCCTATCTTACCGCTTCTAATGAGAAAGAAAAAATGTATTTATTTTACTTAAATAGCTGTTCTATTAGCTTGGAGTATCATAAGAGATTGATAATTTCGGTTGTTAACAGAGTGTTTTTAGTAATGAATTTGCAGAAGACCTGGTATGTCTAGCATAGGAGTGATAGGCACTATTAAATGGGACTAAAAAAGGCTAGTAAGCACCTTTAGTTTAAAGGGGAATTTGATTATGTTTTAAATATGAAATTTTAATTTTTTTAAAAAAGGTGCAAGAATTGCAAATACAAAGTGACTTCTCAGTCAGGCAAACATTCATACTTCTCTCTCGCATAGGACCTGCTTCCTGCATCACTACCTTCCCCAGGTCCTTTTGAGGGGAAGAAAAGAAAGACCTACTCATCTCCATTTCGTTCCAGGACAAGCAGGACATTATGTAACACTCAAGAAAAGCAAAGTTTTCATTTTATACCATAGCTGGTCTAGAGAATTGGAATGAGTTGGAAAGCAAATATTAGGACTGAACTGCAGCTGGTAGCATGTTTACCTTACAGTACATTTCCTTCTGAAAAGGTGAATCAAAAGAATTTTACTTTTGCATGAATTGAACAAAACACCACCTAGGGGCAGTCAAAAATATTTTAAAAGTGAAGAGAACATAAGTTCCTTGTAGAAAATTTGGATTCAATTCACTATCAGCTTATTTTACCAGGTAACTTTAGTTAAATATTAAAAAAGGGCTTACATAATTCGGGTTTTGGGGGGCTATAACTGTAAAATGTTGGGCAGATAAATTCCTGTTGCACCCAAATATCCCTGAATACTCCTTTCTTAATGCATGTGTTCCAGTGCATATACACAGGCAATGGGACACAGTCTCTGCTTGGAAGCCCAGAAAAATACCCTCCCCACATTTCAAATTGTTCATTTTCAAAACTAGCAGGCGATGATACTTTGCTTCACTGGATGTACCAATGAGCCCTGCAGTGTCCCTTCTCTGTGTAGCCCCAAGAGTCACCTCCACTCTTCTCAAAACTTTTATCCATGTGCCCACCTCTCTGAAAGAGATCCTCTGCCTACGACTTCACAGAGAAAAGGGGAGTCGTCACATGCGAACTCACTCGACTTCCTGCCACTGAAGCTACACACTTCCCTCCTGCCGTGTCCAGGTCCCTCCCTGCTGACTCATTCCCAGCCTCGTTACAATGAGCTGTCTCTCCCATCCTATAAGCAGACAAACCTCAAACTTATTCAGTGACTGCCTCTACCTTTAGTCCTATTTTCCTTCTTTACAGGCTATCTGCCTTTGCTGTCCCCAATTCTTTATCTGCCATTTGTTCCTTAACCAAATGGAATCTGGGCACTTAAGGCTTCTCTGCAGCATTGACCTCCAGTGGTCATTCCTTCCTCACTGAAGTGATTTTTGTCCCTTGGCTTCTATGGCACTGTCCTGGTTTCCCCTCCACCCTCACCTCCCACTTTCCTCTTCATCTGCTTGCCCTTCAAACGTTGGTGTGCCCTGGGGATGGCCTTCAGCTCTGGGTGTTTAACCCACTTCCTTGGCTTAATTTTCTGGTGGACTGAAGGAGTCTGCCACCCAAACACCTACCTCATTGTTGTTCAAAGTATTTAGTACCTTCTTTTCATTGTTCATTTATACTCTGCCTTGTTGCAAAATAGAATTGAAGTGTAACTATGTGTCTATAAAAGCAAGAACTATGTGCTATGTATTATGCCCAACAACTTTAAATGATTTATCTCATCTAATTCTCACAGCAAACTCATGAATCAGGTTCTACTTCTTTCATCTATTTTGCAAATTAAAACACCAAGGCTCTGAGCAGATAAATAATTTTTCCAAGGTCATACAGTTAGAAAGTAATAGAACTAGGATTCTACAATGGGGTAACATTTTAATATTAAATTATACAATTTTTATTTCTTTACCTACTCCTCTCACCCCAACCATTAAGCAGTCATTGTTTTCTAGGTGCATGACCTATGGAAACAGTCTAGAACAAAGAAGTTATAGCTCAATTTTGCCTATCAAAACAGACATTTCTAAAGCCTGTGGTAGAAAAAAAAAGTAATGAGAGGCCTGGCTTTCTACTGTAAGAACTAAGCATTTGAATGAGACAAGGATTCTTGCTGTACCTCCAAACACTGAGAATTAAGCTTGGAAATTTACAGAAGGTACCAAGAACCACCGAGAAGAGAAACTGCAGAATGTGACATACAGGTCATGCTTCCTGAGTTGGGGAGGAACTTGGGAAGATTTGGGGGGATGAGTACTTAAGACATGTGAGAGCCTGTTCCTTGAACCCCACTTTGGGGCCAACATTCTGATATAAGGGAGTGATGATGTCCAGGAGACAGATGTGGGGAAATTCAAAGCAGATGGGCTTGTTTCCTGCTTTTTAGTACACGGCAAAGAAAGTCTGCAATTCTCCCAGAGATGCCCTGTGTTGGAATGGTGCCAGAATAACACGACCCCAGGAGCTGGATTAGCAGTGGATGCGAGAGCTGTTTAGATGGATGTGTCCCAGGATAGCTTCACAGAGGCCTGGACCCTCCAGAAGGGGACAGGGAATGCAGCTAAGAGATCCTGGACTCCAAAGGAGGGGCACAGAAGTGCTGAGAGACTTGGGAGCCTGGAAGAGATATAGGATCAGGACAATGGGGTCTCAAAAAAGCTGGAGGCAAGACTCACCAACCTCAGCAGCGAAGCCTGTGTACAGCGATCAAAATCCAGGTGGCTCTAGCCCACTAGAGGGACTAGACTTCAAGGGATACCCGCAAAGACAGAATGACAGCTTGGGGTCTGGGCCACCCTTCCTCATTGCTATTATGTAATTTGAGGTTCCCTCTGAGCCAAAATGTCACTTAGGAAGAACAGAATGGAAGCAGGCACATCCCCTGAAAGATGGAATACTCACACCAAAGAAACATAGTAAACTTAGCGGAGACTGGGGCTTAGGAGAGAGGAATTTAGGAAAGAGTGAGGTGAGAGTCTAGCCACAGAACTGTCAAGTCATGGAAAAGTTCCCCATGTCACATGTCCCCCGGAGTTGTCTCTGTTTTTCTGCTTTGTCCCTTGGAGTGACTGGTCACAGCAAGCCTGGTGGCCAACCGGCCTGGACGTAGTTGGAATGGGACTCTCATCACTGCTGCTCATATTATTTTTGCTTTTTTCCTCATTTTATTCGTTTGGCAGATTGGGGGTCAAAAATACTTTGGGGAGTAGTAAGAAATAAAGTTTAAAAGCTAATTAATTTGAAACCATGGTTGTGAGAGTTTGTCTTTGCTGAATATTTCTGGATATAATCAAACAACTCAGGATAAAGCAGAAGGGACAGGCTCCTTCTCTCGGTGCCCATGGAGTTCTTCCCTAAAACACGAAGTTTCTCTTCTAGTTATGTTCTGGGGTACCCTCACCAAATTTTTCATTAATGTGTGTAATCTGTGTGTGTGCATTCCTCAAGACCCAGTGGAACCTGAGTGATGAGAACAACGCAGAAACCAGTATACTGAACAAGTCATAAGGAACAGACCCCTCAGGCGGTGCAGCAGACACCAAGGTTTTCTCCCCACTCGCATTCCAACCCTCTTCTTGGTCCCTTCAGTCCTGACTTTGTTCAGGAATCACGCGTACGTGTGCTTCAGGGAACTCTGGTCCCTAGCTAAATCAATCCCTATAGTCCCAGGCCTCTTGCCAGTGATTAGTGTAGTGATGGACTAAATTCTTTCCAATAATACAGAAAGCAATGGCTGCTGAGTAGGTCCTGGGAGAGCTTGGAAAGGGCATCTATTCATTGGCCAGGGCTGGTGTAACAAATTACCACAGACTGGGTGGCTTAAGTAACAAAATATATTGTCTCACAGTTCTGGAGGCTGGAAGTCTGAAATCAAGATGTCGGCAGGTCTGGTTCCTTCCTGGGGCTGTGAGGGACAATCTGTTCCAGGCTTCTCTCCTTGGCTTGTAGATGGCCGTCTTCATGTTCACACGGCTTTCTCCCTGTGTCTTCACATCATCTTCCCTCTGTGTGTTTCTCTGTGTCCAGATGTTCCCTTTTTATAAGAGAAGACATAGAGATAACAGAGAGGGAGGCCATGGGAAGCCGAGCCAGAGTGGAGTGTTGCAGCTACAAGTCAAAGAATGCCAAAGACTGCAGTAACCCCAGAAGGCAGGAGAAAGGCACGGAACAGATTCCCCCCTCAGAGCCTCCAGAAGGAAGCAACTCTGCCCATACCTTGTTTCAGTTCTGGCCACCAGAACAGTGACAGGAGACATTTCTGTGTTTTAAACCACCCCGTCTGTAGTAATTTGTTATGCCAGCCCTATCGCACAACCTGTGTGGCCAAAAGCGCTGCATTCGCACAAACAGAAGCTCCTCTGAATTGGCTGAAAACTGTCATACCTGCGATAAAATCGCCAACAAGTAAGCTGAACGCTGACTCTCAGCAGACATGCAGGAGTCACCAGGAAAGCCAGCTGCTGCACAACCAGGCTCAGCCACCCACAGCAGGATCGACATGCTGGGTGCAGAGCCTGCTGTAGCAGTGATGACTGCTGTCCCTGGGACCTGGGGAAAGGAGCCCAAGTCTCACAGAAGGGGAAAGTGGACAGAAAGCACTAAAGTGGCCAGAGGAGACCAAGAACAGAAACTAGCCCTGGCTAGTTAGCTGACAACATCACACTTTAGGACAATGGGGCTAGGAAGCTGCCACTGGTTCTGCTACCCCTGGACACTTAACACTGCACTGTTGTCCCAGTAAATAATTTCTCAGCGGTCCCTTCATCTTTGAATTATTGCACAAGAGTTAAAGCCGCAGGTGGCAGCATCTGACTGGCTGAGCCCAGGTCCCGAGATGCCCATGCTAACTCCTGAGGGATGGAGAGAGAGAGAGGTTACCTGTCGGCTCCCGGTTCTGTCGTGGGAGGGAGGCCTTTTCCCACCCAGCCTTATGCAGTGGAAGAAATAAAGTTTGGATGCTGAGTGGGCAAAGGAACTAACAAGCAGCCCCCACAGTGAAACTACGCAATGGAAGCATCAGAAATAAAACCGAGTAGGAGCTGGAACCAGAAATGCGGAGGTCTGCTTCTCAGCTGAAATGGTCTGGGAAATGAAGGGAAACTTCATTGATTTAGATAGGAATGACTGTAAATTTGTTTCCATTTCACTGGGCAAGGGCGGACTGAACAATACCTTGTAGGGAGCACTTGAATGAAAAACTTCAGGTTTGGCAACGCTCCCGAGGCCCCGGACAGCACACGCAGCTCTCAGAACTCGCGCGGCCGGGAAAGGGGCAGGCAGCTGTGCGCATGCGTACCGCGGGGCGTGGACTCGGAGCCCCCCTGCTGGCGCGGATTTTCTCCAACTTCCCTTTCGCTGAGCCTTCAGTGCGCAGGGCTCACAGTGCCCAGCAGCCTGGGGATTAGTAAAAGTGGGCCCAGCTGCAAAGTCTAGTGTGGGTTCCCCAAATAAGAGTGGAGAAGGGGTGGTTAATCAAGAACGCAGTTCTTGGTGGGTCGGGATGGGGACTGGAAGCTGGGTGTTTTTTCATTTCAGGATGCAGAAGACACCTCAGGGCTGAAGCAGAGAATTTCTGTGGTCCTGAGACTGGGTGCAGAGCTGACACTGTGGCTCTCAGGAGTCTGCCCCTTACCCCGATGGCCAGGACAGGGGACAGATGCCTGCTAGACGCTGTGGCCCTGCAGGGCCCTTCCTGGCCCATCTTCTTCCTCCCCCTTTCTCACGCTCCTCCAGCATCTGTCAGCAGAAGAGAGGCTGTTCTCAGCAGGTCTGTTCTCGCCACTTGTGTGACTCATGGCTTTTTGGCCACGTCTTCTCTCTTGCCCAAGACTTGTATATACGTGTAGCCTGGATCAGCTGAGTTTTATCACTGCTTCCTAGATTTCCCCTGCTTGCCTTCTCCAGCTTGAAAGCCCAGAACTTCCTCCCACCTGCTGCCAGGTGTCATGTTAGGGCTTCCTGTGTCTGTGCCACACATCTCGGAGACATACACAGGATGATACGGAACAAGTTTAGATTGTTGCCTGGGGACTAATTCACTGCTAAGCAATGTCAATAAGTCCCTTTGGGGTTGCTGTGAACAGGCCTCCTTGGCTGCGGGTACCATCTAGGGATCACTGGTTAGAGAACAGTGCTTCTGTGGCCACGGTCCCTGGGTCTGACACCCTCATTTATGGGGACAAGCCCAGCCCCAACCAGCCTTCTTAGAAATACAGTTTGGCTGTGAGTTAAAAGAAAAAAAAAAAATCTAGGCCTAATTAAATCCACAAATCTTAAGTGTACAGGAGAGTTTTTATGAATTTATGTCCCTGTGTAACTGCCACCCAGCTCCAGATACACATGTGATTGGACTTGAGAGGGTGAGTCAGAGCCAATTCCCCATTGGGGGATGGGGCAGCCTAAGGCAGTGGTTCTTAAACTTTAACAGAATCACCTGGAAGACTTGTTATAACACGGATTGCTGGGCCCCACCCCAGAGTTTCTGATTCAGCAGGTGTGAGATGGGCCGAGAATCTGCACCTCTAACAAGTTCCCAGAAGATGCTGATGCCGTTCTTCAAGGCCACACTTAGAGAACACCACCCCAAGCCAGGATCAAGGATTGCCAGTAAGTGTTAGTTAAGCATACAAAGAAGGAAAGTCCATTAGCAGAATAATTTTGATTAAAATGAATCAGCCAGGTGCTTAGCAGGTGGTTTTTAAATTCTGGCATTCAGTTGTCTGGCCCAGAACACTTTGATCCAATCTTTGTTTCCAGCAAAGGGGTCACCAAAGTTATAAGCATAGATTGCATCAGCACATTACCTCTTGAGACTACTTACCAGGGAATTAATCAGTCCAAAGAGCTCAAAGGATCGTATGCTTTTTCTTTTTTTAAAATTTATTTTATTTATTTATTTTTGGCTGCATTGGGTCTTTGTTGCTGCACACAGGCTTTCTCTAGTTGCAGCGAGCAGGGGCTATTCTTCTTTGTGGTGCGGAGGCTTCTCATTGTGGTGGTTTCTCTTGTTGTGGAGCACAGGCTCTAGGCATGTGGGCTTCAGTAGTAGTGGCATGTGGGCTCAGTAGCTGTGGCTAACGGGCTGTAGAGTGCAGGCTTAGTAGTGGTGGTGCACGAGTTAGTTGCTCAATGGCATGTGGGATCTTCCCAGATCAGGGCTCGAACCCGTGTCCCCTGCATTGGCAGGCAGATTCTTAACCACTGCACCACAAGGGAAGCCCGGATCATATGCTTTTAAAATCTAGAAGACTCACTATACCCTTTTACAGTCAGAGAAAGGGTATTGACAAATTGCTCTGAGATCCTTAGAAGGAGATTAACCAGTCAGTACCTACTGTTAGGGCATTTAAAACATTTTTTAAAGGAGCACTGTGGCATAATAAGAAATATATAGCAATATTTGGTCTTCGTCCCCATTTCCTGACACACAGTTCCTAAAACCCTTGGAAACTCTGGAGAGGGATAAGTATCTTTTGTATGCCCATGAGATGACTGGTACCTGGAGGCCCCTAGATGGCTTCTGGATGGAACTCCAAGGCATGAGTAGAGGGTTGGAACTTTTAGTTCCACCAACCTCCCCACCCATGACTGGAGAGGGGCTGGAGATGGAATTCATTCACCAGTGGCCAGTGATTTCACCAATCTTGCCTACATAGTTAAACTTCCATAAAAACCCCTAAACCAGGGGTTTGGAGAGCTTCTTGGTTGATGAGAACATTGAGGTGCTGGGAGGGTGACCTAAAGAGAAGGCATGGAAGCTCTGTGCAAGAGCTTGCCCTATGCGTCTCTTCCATTTGGCTGTTCTTGAGTTGTATCCTTATAATAAACCAATAATAGTAAGTAAAGTGCTTTCCTGAGTTCTGTGAGCCATTCTGCCAAATTATTGAACCTGAGGAGGGGGTATCTTAAGAATCCCCTATTAATAGCCAGATGGTTAGTCAAAAGTACAGGTGACAGATAGTCTGGGATTTTGCCTGGGCAGTCCTATAGGGTCTGCATGCTAACTCTGAATAGTTAGGGTCAGAACTGAATTGAATTGTAGGACACCCAGTTGGTGTCTGGAAAGCAGAAGAATAGATTGGTGTAGAGAAACATCCAACACATCTAGTGTCAGAACTGTTGTGATTAGGCTTCCCTGGTGGCACAGTGGTTAAGAATACACCTGCCAGTGCGGGGGACATGGGATCGAGCCCTGGTCTGGGAAGATCCCACATGCCGCAGAGAAACTAAGCCCGTGCGCCACAACTACTGAGCGTGAGCTCTAGAGCCCATGAGCCACAACTCCTGAGGCCTGCACGCCTAGAGCCCGTGCTTTGCAACGGGGGAGGCCACCGCAATGAGAAGCCCTCACGCCACAACGAGGAGTAGCCCCCGCTCACTGCAGCTGGAGAAAGCCCACACACAGCAACGAGGACCCAACGCAGCCAAAAATAAATAACTTAAAAAAATATTTGAAAAAAAGTGTGATTAAGGACAGCTCAAGCACATTTAATAAATGTGACACCAACCACCTAAAATGCACATTTCTTTGTTTTCATTATCATTTTTCTGAACCTAGAAAGTTTTTCAGGACTTTCCATATGTTCCAGATTTTTAAACAATGATTATATATTGCTTTTATAATCAGAAAAAAACAAACCCCTGTCAACAAAAATTCAATTAACTATAAAGAAGAAAAAAGGGAATTTTGTTCAAGCCAAACTGAGAATTATAACTTGGAAAACATTCTCAGAAATCTCTGAAAACTGTTCCACCTGTTAGAAGTCAAAGGCATAGTCATATACATTTTTGAGACAAAGAATCGTACATCAAAATGACACACTGATACCTTACATAAAGGTCACCAAGGGTACATAGTCCAGGTAAGCTTGTGAAAAGTGAGCAGCAAGTCACCATGACCCCCTACAGGGCTGGGAAAGAACACTATTCTTTTAAGAAGTTACACTGCTAGCCTCACAACAAAGAACAAAAACTGATCTTTATGGTTGAGCAGACTCTCCCATCTTTGAGGAGCTCTGGTTAATGAGTAAGGCAGATGCACACGGCACATTACGGAGAGAGGAGGCCCAAACAAACACACAGAGAGAATTTTATGTTTAATTTTTTTCTTGTCCTGCCTTAAAATATAAATTTCATTTCATCACCCCCAGATAAAAAATTTCCAGGGAAAGCAACAATAGAGATCCCAGGAGTTTAAATGATTCGCTGACTGACACCTCTTGCTGCCTCTATTTGGATAAACAGCTGTATTTAAGAATTTCTGTGTTACAAGACATTTACTTTTCTTCCTACAAACACATATATATGAAAGTGTCCACGGGCTGTTTCTCAGTGCTATTTGAATCTACGATGTAGAAGAAATAGGTTTTTAAACAATAGTCGTTTTTTAAAATACACCTTTACTGGAGTATAATTGCTTTACAATGGTGTGTTAGTTTCTGCTGTATAACACAGTGAATCAGCTATATGTGTACATACATCCCTATATCCCCTCCCTCTTGAGCCTCCCTCCCACCCTCCCTATCCCACCCCTCTAGGTGGTCACAAAGCACCGAGTTGATTAGTCTTTTAATATACTATCTTTCTATAGATTTTTCTTTTTGAAAAAGCAGCATGGAGGTAGAGCAGTGTTTAGATATAGAATGAAAGTTTTTTTTAAAGAAAAAGTAAACCACCGCTTTCACTGTGGAGTAATTCTGGTCCCCCTGATTCATTTTAATCCCCTGTGTTTACTTAGTGTGGGCTCTGCTTCAGCCAGTAGCTGTTCTGTGAGCAAGCCTTCTGGCAACTTTTTCTTTAGAAAGAAATGCACTTGCAGACAGGATCTGCACAATCAACCCTGTCTTCCAGGCCTCCAGGGCTGAAAAGGAAGTGACCAAAGTGAGAAACTACACTCAGATGGATTCGCAAGTCCTCACCTTAACATCACACTGGGGCGGGGCTTCCTCTGGGTCCTTCCGAGGCTGTGGCCACAAGCGTCAGCGGCGGGGAAAGCAGACTCCTTGCTAACCACACGTCATGGTCCTGAAGACAGGACCAGCTGGGGGCAATCTGCCGTGGGGGGCAGGCGTGGCTCTTCCCACTCCCATTAGGGCAAATGGCAACCAATGTATGCAGCTGCTTCTACTTTTCCAAAATCGCAACTCATCGGTCGAGTGTTTGATCTCCTTTAAATCTAAAAAATAAACTTAAAAAAAAGGCATGTTTTTTCAGAATGTGAAATGAAATAGCGTAGTTATGGATGACCCATCCCTCCTTGGGTTCTTTGTTAATATGTCCCTAAACTCATGTTCGCCCGGCTCCTCTCAGGGGCAGGGGCTTGTAGCTTTGCAAGGCGGCGCTCTCCATCACTAGACAGCTCTCCTGGGTAAAGAGCGTGTACTCACTCTGAGCTGGGGTCTGCCACCGGTGCCTTCCCCAGCCCCCCAGGCTTTCGGAGCACGCCGGATGAAGTCCCATCCCTCCCATCCCTCCGCCACAGGACAGCACTTCAAGTCTCTGTTATTTCATTTTCTCTGAGTCTCCTGTTTTTCAGAGCAAGCATTTTGAAGGCTCTCAACTGTCCTTCAAATTCTCGGGTTGCTACGTGCCTCACTTCGGGCTCGCTCTCCACCAGACGCTCTCCAGCCTGTTCAAGTGCTGAATCTGTACTCCTACTTGAACGCTGAATGAAGACCCAAACATTGTACTTCCTTAATTGACATTGCTGATAGCAAGGCTGTCTAATCTTTGAAAGTTTTATGACAGCCTTGCCTTTCTTCTAGCTCAAAATGAGCTTGTGGTCAGCTAACCCCATGCCACTCCCCAAACTCAGGGTCTGTATTATATGAACTTCTGTTAAATCACCTGTGTTTAATTATTTGAGCCAGAGTAAGGGACTTTCTATATGCCTGGTTAAATAGTTAAAAACGGATTCTCAGGGAAAGTAGCCATTTCATCTAAGATTCCAACTAGTAACTGAGGTGTTAGCATATTATTCCTTGAGAGCACATCAACATCTTTTTCATTCCTGACTGTATCATTCAAAAGACTGTCAGCATCAAAACAAAACAAAAATGTTTTAGAACACTTGCATGTATCAGGCATTGTTTAAACGCTTTTTGTAAATTAACTAATTCAATCCTCATAACCACTTTATGAGATAGGTCCTATTATCATCCACGTTTTATGGATGAAAAAGCTGAGACACAGAGAAATTAATAACTTGCCCAAGGTCACAGAGTTGATACGTGGCAGAGCTGGGATTCACATTCAGGCAGTCTGGCTTCAGGAGAGGTGTGCTTAACCCCTGTGCTGTGCAAAGAAACATTTCCACTTTTCTGTCATCTGCAGATTTATAAAAATGTCTTGGATTTTAAGAATGTAGTAATTTATTTACTCAGCACTTGCTGACTCCCAGGCTTCATGCTTGGCACTTGATACGCATACACAGAACAGACAAAGGGGAGGTTGGGCACAGGGTGATTTCAGTCATAAGTGACAGAAAGCTGGCTCAGGCCAGCCAAAAAGGAGGGTCTATTGGCTCATAAATCCAAAGTGTAAGAGGAGTAGATCTTGGTTTACAGGTGATAGAATCTAGAGGCAAAGTGGTTAGAGGATGGGTAGGATTTGTTCCCAATAGAAGATGAGAGGCAGCCAACCAGGCAGAAGTAAACAAGAGCCACCTGTAGCAGATGGAGGTCTTTGGTTACAAGCAACAGAGGCCTATTCTAGCTACCTCAAAGGCAAAGGAAGTCTTAGAAGGCATGGGGTAGCTTTTAGATCTGTTCTTTTTTTTTTTTAAATTAATTAATTTATTTATTTATGGCTGTGCCGGGTCTTCATTTCTGTGCGAGGGCTCTCTCCAGCCGTGGCAAGCGGGGGGCCACTCCCCATCGCGGTGCACGGGCCTCTCCCGTTGCGGAGCACAGGCTCCGGACGCGCAGGCCCAGCAATTGTGGCTCACAGGCCCAGCCGCTCCGCGGCACGTGGGATCCTCCCAGACCAGGGCCCCGAACCCACGCCCCCTGCATCAGCAGGAAGACTCTCTCAACCACTGCACCACCAGGGAAGCCCCTGGGGTAGCTTTTAAAATTATAAAATCAACTGAAGATCCAGGCTCACCACGAACAAGAACTAGGGCAGCTCGAGGGATCCCAGTAGCATGAGATTAACTGACACGCATCTTCCCTAGATGAATCTGCACCAATCTTTTTTTTTCCCTTCATGTCTCTCCACCCAAGATTAATGAGATACCTCTGCACACCAATGGCTAAAATTGAAGATTGTACCACGTGTTGATAAGCATGTGGAGGGATAGGAACTCTCATACATTATTAGTGGGAGTGTAAGATTGCACAACCACTTTGCAAAAGAGCTTGGTTTTTTTGTTTTGTTTTGTTTTTGCGGTACGCGGGCCTCTCACTGCTGTGGCCTCTCAGGTTGCGGAGCACAGTCTCCGGACGCGCAGGCTCAGCGGCCATGGCTCACGGGTGCAGCCGCTCCGCGGCATGATGGGATCTTCGCGGACCGGGGCACGAACCCGTCTCCCCTGCATCGACAGGCGGACTCCCAACCACTGCGCCACCAGGGAAGCCCTAATTCTTTTTATTTTTGACTGTGTTGGGTCTTCGTTGCTGCGTGCGGGCTTTCTCTAGTTGCGGCGAGCGGGGGCTGCTCTTCGTTCTGGAGTGCGGGCTTCTCACTGCGGTGGCTTCTCTTGCTGCGGAGCTCGGGCTCTAGGCCCGTGAGCTTCAGTAGTTGTGGCTCTAGAGCGCGGGCTCAGTAGTTGTGGCGCACGGGCTTAGTTGCTCCCCAGCATGTGGGATCTTCCTGGACCAGGGCTCGAACCCACGTCCCCTGCATTGGCAGGTAGAGTCTTAACCACTGCATCACCAGGGAAGCCCTAAGAGTCTGGTTATTTCTTTAAAAAGTTAAACAGGCGTCTATCATCTGATCCAACCACTCCACTCCTAGGCATTTACCCAAGAGAAATGGAAGCATGTGTGTCTACTAAGACTTGTATACAAATGTTCCTAGACCTTTGTTCATAATCACCCCAAACTGGAAACAACCCCAAAACCCATCAAAAAGTGAATGGATAAACAAACTGGAGTATTCATACGATGGATGCTACTCAGCAATAAAAAGGAACAAGCTGTTGATACACGCGACATGGATAAATCTAAAATAATTACGCGAAAAAAGGAGGCAGTTAAAAAGGGTTACACTGTGTATTAGCCAATTTATATAAAATTCTAAAAAAATGCAAACAAATTTATAGTGACAGAAAGGATATCAGTAGTTTTCCAGAGGGAGGAGCTAGAAGAAGAAATTACAAAGGAGAAGAAGAAAACTTTTTGAGGATGATGGATATGTTTATTACCTTGATTGTGGTGGTTTCACAGGTATATACCTGTGTCTAAATGTAGCAAACTATACATTTTAAATCTGTACAGTTTGTCATATGTTAATTAGACCTCAAAAAAGCTGTTAACAACGTTCTCTACAAAGTCTCCACTAAAGATTGGAAAAGAGATGATAATTCCCCTCCTCTCCCAATCACCACTATTGGATAAATTATTAAATGTACGCTAATTTCTTAACGTGTCTTTGGTAAGTTAGTCTTTGGCGGTGTTGGTTATAGTGGATGCGAAATGCCTTGGGGGAATACAGCATTTTATTAATGGTTTCATACAGCCCAATACATTTGTACACAGGAAACTAGTAAATTAGTAAATCAGAATTTTTAGATTTGTAGGAACATTAGAAATCATCTAGTTCAACTGTGACGTTTAGTAAGTGAAAAAATTCAGATTCGAAGAAAGAATTTGCCTTTAGTTATTTGTCTAGTTTAAAAAATCATGATACAATTAATTAATTTAAAATTTATCTTACTGGGCAAATGATAATCCCCCTCAAAATAAATACTAACATTAATCTTGCCAGATGTTTTCATTTGTTTGGCTGGTTTCTGCTTCTTCAATAATCTGTGATTTATCCAATCTAGAGACACTCCATTTCACAGAAAAAAAGCATGGGAAAGATGTGGCAGTCATTGACTGCCTTTCTGAATTCAACTGTTTCCCCACCAAGGTCTGGAGAAGATACATGCCTTTCTGTGTATTGTGATGAAATCTCCGCCATCCTGCTCCGTGCTGCTCAGTCCTGCCTGGGACAGGAATCATCCCTTTGTCCAGCATATCCCACCTGTTAGTCACTCAGGAGCTGGCTCACTTATCAGATCAACTGTTGGGATATCGCAGTGCTTGTGTCCAGGTCTCCCTTATCTTCCTTAATAAGGTCCCAAAGTGCAAAGGATGCTGGCAATTTGGATATGTCAAAGAGAAGCCATAAAATGCTTCCTTTAAGTGAAAAGGTAGACGTTCTCAACTTAATAAAGAAAAAGAATCATATGCTGAGGTTGCTAAGATCTATGGTAAGAAGGAAAAAAAGAAATTTATGCTAGTTTTGCTGTTGCACCTCAGACTGCAAAGTTACAGCCACAGTGTATGATCGGTGCTAAGATAAGATGGAAAAAGCATTAAATTCATACCATAAGATATTTTAAGAGAGAGACTACATTCACATAACTTTTATTACAGTATATTGTTATAATTGTTCTATTTTATTATTGGTTATTGTTAATCTCTGAATGTGCATAATTTATAAAACTTTATCCTAGGTATGTATGTATGTATAGGAGAAAACCCAGTATATATAGGGTTCAGTACTATCCGCAGTTTCAGGTATTCACTGCGGGTCCTGGACCATATCCCCTGAGGATGGTTGGCCGGGAAGGGGGGCCGGCGGGGGGCGGGGAACTGTAGTCTTTTCTTTGCACAGCAGCCAGAGGGCGCCTTTTGAATCATACGTTGAAATGTGTCACTCCTGTCCTCCAATCTCTCCAGTGGCTCTCCATCTTGTCTAGAGGAAGCCACAATCCCTAGGACCACATAGCAGCTCCTATTACCTCATTAACCACACCTCCTCTCACTCTCCTCTTTGCCCCTCCCACCTTCCCTGCTCCAGCCTCTGACCTGGTTGTTTGAACATACAAGTATTATCCAACCACCAGAACTTGCTGTTCCCTCTGCCAAAAATGCTCTTCCCCCAGATATCCCCATGCCTTGTTTCTTCACCGCCTCCAAGTCTTTGCTGAAAAGTCACCATCTCAGTGGATGACTTCCCTGACCACTGTACTTGAAATGGACAACCTTACCCCCTGCACTGTCTTCCCCTTTCCCCTGTTTTCTATGTCTCTGTAGCACTTAACCACTTTCCGGTATACAATACAACTTACTCACTTATTTTGTTAATTGCCTATCTTTTCATACCTAAATGCAAGCTTCATGAGGGATTTATCCTCAGCCCTCAGTACATAGCAGGGCACAGAGCAGGCACTCAATAAACATCTGTTGAATAAATGAATAAAAAGAATATCAGTGTTGTGCAGAGTCTGGGAAATGATTGCTTCCATATACTATCGATGAAACTGTAAATGGTGCAATGTTTCTGAAGAATGATGTGGCAATAGGGATCAAAAGTCTTAAAAATGTGTATCTCTTGTGTAACATTAACTTTACTTCTAGAAATTTATTATAAAGAAATAATATATTAGTTAGAACCCTTTGGTTACAAAAACCAAGAAACCACTTCTAGGTCAAATAATAATGATGGAGTGATTTATTACAAGGATGAAAGGGAGAATGTGTTATGTGGAATGTTTAGACATCTCTGCCACACCCACTGTCTTAAGTTAGGCTCCCCAGGAAACAGATGGAGATAGGGATTTGCATGCAGAAAGTTCAGCAGAGGGTGCTCTTTGAATCAATACCTGTAAGGGAGTGAGGAAAGGAGGATTGGGCAGAGGGCAAAGTTGAACTGTGAAGTTATAATCAATGCCACAGTCAATGCCATGAGAGCTCTGGAGTTGTCCCATATTGAGGCAAGGAGCCCAGGCCTTTATACCCACATATCAACCAATCATTGGATGTAGGCTGCCCCTGTGTGGAGAAGGTGTGTGACCTTGGTCCAAGCAGCTCTTTTAGTCCAAGGACAGGTCCTGGGATTGACTCAGCTCTGAGCCATCAGCAACAGACATTCCTGGCATCTGAGGGAATGGGTACTGCACTCCTGATGGGAAGGATCTGGTCAGCACACCACAGCATCTACTCTACCTACAGAATTTAAAGAAAGTTTATGTTCTTCCAAGACTTAGAATAATTGGAACCAGACACGTGGATGCTGTCAGGGTCTCTCTTATCTTTTTTTTTTTTAATGCAACTCTTAAATGCTGTACTGTTTTCTGTTTCTTATTCTACACAGTCAAAGATTATTTCCAGCAGCCCCTAATTTAAACATTTTAACTTCATCCTCAGAGAGAGGGTAATTCTGAATGACCCAGCTTGGGTTGGTGTTCATCCATAGACCTACCAAACAGCTATGGTAGAGGGTAAAGTCACACGGTACTAACATGTTGTAACCATTTGCATTCCAGGAGGCAGAGAATGGTGCAAATCCATGCTTGCACGTGCCGCATCTATAAAGTCACAGAAAAACATTTTCAAAGAATATAAACTAAAATGTTCGTGGCTATTTTTTGCTAGTGGAATTAACAATGGTTTCTCTTTCCTCTTTTTCTTTTTGCATATATATCTTTGTAATTGTTATACGTAGAAAAACAATATTTTTGTAACTGAAATATTTTTTAAAAGGAAAAAGTAGGCACCTGTCTCTGGCCCTCTGTACAAAAAAGGCCACTAGGTGTAGGGTATAGAAAGACCTCATATAAAGTAAGATTTTCCGAGAACTGGTATGAAGAAAATCTGGCTTGACTTTGCAAACCTTATTCCACTGAACTGCAAACAAATGAAACATGGAAAAGCCAAATATTCAGCAGTTACAATTAACCTTCTTACCTTCTGGTGCTCCTTAATCCTCCATCATGAGTCTATGCTGTAAGTGCAAACTTTAAACAAAACCGTCCATTTGCTTTTGCCAAGATACAGCATGGAGCACGGCAATGTACACCATTGACAAGAATGTCATCAATATCCTAGCATGCTCCCCACCAAGAGGTCCAGCATGGAGGAAGCCTATTTGAAATCATTGTACTAGCTTTTATATTTACATTAATATATGCAACTGACGTTTGCTGAGTATCTATGTGCTGGGAAATATAAAGAAAAACACAACAGAACCCTACTCTTAATGAACTAAGGATCCAATGGGTAGAAAGGTAGAATATGTGTGTGTGTGTGTATTATTCTCAAATATATATTCACAAGTACCTATTTTATATATTTGCGTATATATATTCAAATAATTATAATAAAATGTAAAGTGATTTTAGACCCACACTTGAACTTAAAGCACAGAGTTCTCTGGAAGTAAGGATTGTTACTTCTGGTTGGGATGACTTCATAGAGAATTTCAGTTTAAATGACTGTTTTGAGACCTCAGCTGAATAATTTCATTTTATATATATATATATATATAATATTATTATATATATTATTATTATTGTATTTAACGTATCATTATATAATTTAACATTTATATACACACACACACACACACACACACACACACACACACACACACAGGTTTTGCTTTCACCAAGCATCTGTATTAGCGTATCCCTATACTGCCATGGGCTACACACACTTGAAAACTAATAGGAGGCCCTAAAGAAGAACTGGTATTAAATATGTTCAATTAAATGAATCTCTAACTCCCAATTTTGGGGGAGGAAAAGGACGCGTGCAGTTTCAAGGCCCTGAAGGTCTGGATGGCCGGGAAGGACCATAGAATGTACATGCAGTGCAGCCCGACCCCCTCACTCTAAGAGGTGCCTGAGTCTGACCCTGATTGCAGTAAGAGGAGCAAACACCACTCCTTCCCTGAAGGAGATTATATTGTTAAAAAAAGGAAAAAACAGCTGGAGAAGTCAATTAGTCATTTTGTGACATTAAGTAATGGGATAAAAATGTATGTTGAATGGTAGAAAGCCGAATGTTTCCCATTGTAGTTTTTGGGGAAAAGGCTTTTTGGACTTTGGGAGACTTCGGTTGAAATTGGAGGGACAAATTTACCTTAGTGCTCTGAGACTGGAAAGGGGTGGAGAACACAGAGGCAGGGTCAAGCTGAGTGAAGACCGGGTATGAGAGCTTTTTCTCATTCTGGATGTTTTCTTCTCTTTGTTAGGACTAGCACTTTATTTCACCCTGTCTCTGGAGGTTATCATTCTCCAATTTGCATTGTTCCTCAGAAGAAACACAGGAAACACAGGAAGACATACCCTAAGACAGCTGGTTTCCCTTAACAGCTTAAAAGGTACTGGGCACTTCCAATGTTTTTAAAGCCTAGGAATCAGGCTAACCCAAGCCCAGAAAATAAGGAGTATTAACGAAGTCACTCATAGCTACAATCAATACTCCATAGGAAGTTGATTATTCTACCTCAGGTTGCAATTTTAAAATCTTGTCAGTAAAATAAATTTCTTCCTGGCACTCATCTTCTGAAGAACCTATTATATTTCGACCCCTTGCAATTCCTGGGCGAGCAGTGTCTGGGCACTGTGGTGGCACTGATTGGTCCCATGACAGGAAAGTTCTAAGGACCTTTTCCCTTTCCTCTTCCTCTCTCTCCTGCTTAGCCAGCTGTCTCCCCATAGAGATTTGATGGCAAGAACTACAAGTTCACCCACCTCCAGCATTTAAAAAATTTAACCCCACTCTAATTCAATAATATTTCTTTTATTTGGTCTGCCCCAAATACATATTAAACAGCTATGTGTTTTATAAGGCTATGCTTCCACTCATTATCAAGAGTAAACAAAATATTTAAAAAACACTTTCTTCTACCATGCTTAGTTCCTTAGTTGTGGAAGGGTCCACTCTAGTGCTAGTCTTTCATCTTTTTATGGCTAGTGTTCTCTCTCTATTCTCTAAGGCCTCTCTCTGAGGCCTAACTCTCTAAAGTTTAGCCTCATTTCCCCTGGATATTAGGGGTTTTGAGTGATATCCCCTGGAACTTGCTGAAAGCTAGGCCCGCTCAAAGTTGAGACCAGAAATCTTAGAAGTTGGAACTGACAATTGCAATATCAGGTGGGTAGAGCTTGAACTAGGAGCCACTCTCCTCTCTCTGTCTTCAGCCTATTCTACACACAGATCTCAGATTCATCCTTCTGAAGGTCAGCACTGACCATAGCACTGCACAGATATTTGCCCTGGTTTCCCAGTATCTATACCAGCAATCTCCAAAGTAGAGTGTGCATACCCCAAGGGATATGCAAGACTTCCACTGTCTCATGGAAAGAAGAAGTAGGACTTCTATGTATAGGTATTATTTTTCTAAATGAGGAGAAAATTAAGCTTTATTAGTATTTTATGTACAGAGTAACACAGATTCCCTTACTCAGTTTGTATGTTGGAAAACCCCATATCACATGCATTATGTGCGAGTTATCTTGAGGGAGGAAAGGGAGTTCCATGATGAGGTGGGGTTGACAGTGCAGTTGACTCATCTTTTCTCATTTGGCTCATTGCAACTTACTACTATTTACGTGACCAAGTTAATTGGATTTATGGGTTTGTTATATGCTTTTTAACTAATCTTTACCAAGTGGACAGCTGTCTTAAAAAACCCTTTCAAAGAAACCATGCTCTGAAAATCATACTAACAATACTAGCACAAGTAAACATAAAATAAACAGCAGAACCTACATGACTCCTATACTTGGTGCAAGCCCTTTGTCAGCCAGAAGTAAAATAATGATGACATAGTAAGATCTCACTGGAAGTTGACCAAAAAATCAGAAATTATCAAAAAGACTTTATTTATTTTTGGCTGCATTGGGTCTTCATTGCTGTGTGTGGGCTTTCTCTAGTTGCGGCGAGCGGGGGCTACTCTTTGTTGCGTTGAGCAGGCTTCTCATTGCAGTGGCTTCTCTTGCTGCAGAGCACGGGGTCTAGGCGTGTGAGCTTCAGTAGTCTTGGTGCATGGGCTCAGTAGTTGTGGCACGCGGGCCCTAGAGCACGCGGGATTCAGTAGTTTCAGAGCATAGGCCCAGTAGTTGTGGCTCGTGGGCTCTAGAGTGCAGGCTCAGTAGTTGTGGCACATGGGCTTAGTTGCTCTGTGGCATGTGGGATCCTCCTGGACCAGCGTTCAAACCTGTGTCCCCTGCACTGGCAGGGGGATTCTTAACCACTGCGCCACCAGGGAAGTCCCTCAAAAAGACTTTAAAATATGGATTTATATCATTAATGATAAACCTCACCTTAAGAGTAAATTGTGCTATTACGCCTTAAGTTGTAAGCTTACAGCAATATCACACACACACACACACACATACACACACACACACACACACACACATTGGTGGGTACTCAATTTGTTACTGGAAAATAAGGCAATAAAAAATTTGAGACCAGGGACTTCCCTGATGGTCCAGCGGTTAAGATTCCATGCTTCCACTGCAGGGGACACGGGTTCCATCCCTGGTCAGGGAATTAAGATTCTGATCCCACATGTCATGCGGTGCCACCAAAAAGTGTAAAAAAAAAAAAAATTGAGACCAGAGTTTTACATAATGCATTTAAACTTCTTGTTGCCTCAAGTTCTTGTAAAAAGCTGGCAGGGTTCAGATAACATAATAAGCATCAGTGCAACAGCTTGGCCTTCTACGTATGTCCCTAGCCTCTTCTCCCGTGAGTCCTTGCTACAGCTAAACTGTCCTGCCTGCCATTCTTCTCTTATGATTGCCTACCTCTTTCCTCTTATCTAAACCTCACCTCTCCCTTTCTTTCTTCTGGTTGCCTAATTCCTGTCCATACCTCAAAGCTTCATTCCTCATGAAGACTTCGTCTATCACATCAGCTGGAAATAATCTTTCTCTCTTCTGAACTCCCATGATATTTTATCTGTACACCTCTTGTGGCCCTGTCATTGTCCCATTTATGGCTCATCCCCAGGGGCTGCAAATTTTTAAAGATCTAGATACATGTTTGATACATTGTTGACTCCTTTGCCAGGATCTAGCATAATGCCTGGTATATCACAAGTACTCAGTAAATATTTGTTGATTGGATGAAGGATGGATGGATAAATTCCAATCAGTACATTGTCTTAAATGTTTAATACAAGTCCTATTTTACAATAGTATACAAAGGAGCTTTGCGAAAAATCCATCACTGGGGTAGACAAGGTTTGAGCCCAGACTGTGTTTTTAATCATAGAAATACACTTCCCTCTTTTTCAGCTCTGTTATTCAATTAGAGATTATGTAATTCTCACCCAGAGTTCATAGCTATTTTGCTGATTTATAACTCACAATGTAATCAACTTGAATAAGTCATCTTATTGTGGACACCCACATTAACCCGAAAAACCATGGCCATGTTAGGGATATGTGATTTGTAGCCGAATCTTCTTATACCCCCTTGAAAACAAAATTTGGCAGAAATCCAACTGCTCAAGTCAAATAGACTTTTAGCTACACCGTGCATTAGTTATGCCTGGTGACCTCGAAAAATACACATAAATGGAAATGCTGGCTTAAAGTACTATAACATGATTATAGTTCAGAACAAAAACTTTTACTTGAGAGGAGCCATAACTGCTGTACTTTTTATCTGGTGTGTATTGGAAAACGTATTTGATTTTAAACCCAAAGCTACTAAACCAAAAGCTCTGCTATACTATTTACCAGGAAATAAGTATTCTTTTAAACGTGTTTTCAAAACAAAAACAGACCTCTTTTACCCTTTCTTTTTTCCTGATCACTTGAAACCAGTGGTCACTTTGATCTGTCAAAATAAATTCTGCCACAAAATTTAAAAAATAGGACCAGTGGCTTTCAGAAGATTCTAACCTAGGGTTCACAGTAATATCTGTGGTCCTATCACCTACTGAACTAAAATTTCCTCTTCAAGCTGAGCAATTAACAAGAAATCCATTACCCAGGGTCAGGGATAGAAAACCTTTTCATTGTGCTTTTGAATTTCAATTTCCTCTCTCTTCATACCCTTACACACACACACACACACACACACACACACACACACACGGCCCTTCTACAACATTGGAAGTGATATAATGAAGACTGAGCAAACACTGTTCTGTAATGTGCAACTCTTCAGTAATATGCAATTCCAAACTGGTGCCCCACCGGCCAATAGCCACCTCCCCCTTTTAGCATAATTTTGGTGGGATTATCTTCTGCTACTATAAGAAGCACTATGGAGGGGAACTGAAAAAGTTTTCAATTCGTAAGGAAACTTATGTATTTTTCAAATTTTACTTCATTTCTAAGATCCAAAATTACTCTTATGGATAAAATTTAGACACCCTCTGGTGGTCAGTAGAACACAATTAACTCTCGTAAACATTAATTTGAATTATCTAAGCTTGAAGGCCAATTTTACAGCTTATGACATAAATATTCTTTTTTTTCCCTAAATAGCTTCATGGTCTCAATCCTTAAATTCAGAGTAAATGCTGCCTCTGTTACAAAGCAAATGGCCTTGCCCAGTGAAAGTGCTATTTATGAATCATGAACTTCCATGCAAACATCAGGTAAGCCTCAGATAAAAGGGGGGGGGGGTTCATCCAGATTAAGTGTTTAAGGAAAACATTATTAAAAACAGACCAGGGGGCTTCCCTGGTGGCGCAGTGGTTGAGAGTCCGCCTGCCCATGCAGGGGACACGGGTTCGTGCCCCGGTCCGGGAAGATCCCACATGCCGCAGAGTGCCTGGGCCCGTGAGCCATGGCCACTGAGCCTGCGCGTCCGGAGCCTGTGCTCCGCAACGGGAGAGGCCACAACAGTGAGAGGCCTGCGTAGCGCAAAAAAACAAAACAAAACAAAAAACAGACCAGGGCTTCCCTGGTGGCGCAGCGGTTGAGAGTCCGCCTCAGGGGACACGGGTTCGTGCCCCGGTCCGGGGAAGATCCCACAAGCCGGAGCGGCTGGGCCCGTGAGCCATGGCCACTGAGCCTGCGCGTCCGGAGCCTGTGCTCCGCAACGGGAGAGGCCACAACAGTGAGAGGCCTGCGTACCGCAAAAAAACAAAACAAAAAAACCCAGACCAAATCTACTCTAAATGAATCTACACTATGGAAATAAATACTTCAACTGGTAACATAAACATAGGAGAGAATGTCACATCTTGTGAATTTTTTATTTTTTAAATTTTTTGGCCGTGGCTCATGGCACGCGGGATCTTAGTTCCCTGACCAAGGATGGAACCCATACGCCCTGTAGTGGAAGCTTGGAGTCTTGACCACCGGACCGCCAGGTTAGTCCCTATAGTGAATATTTTAAATAAATAATTTAAACCGTAATCAGTCTAACTGAGGAGGAATAGAAGAATTTTCTATCACAGCAGAAATACACTAATTTTTTCAACAGCAAACCTTCTGCACTATTTTGGGAACTGTGCTAATAGCACTGGTATTCCTGGTGCTTAAAGCTGTGTTGACATGATAAAGTGCTATAATTTTAACTTGTTATTGTGAGGCAGAAACTGCCTAATTAAGTTCTGTTTCATTCAAAACTGAGGAACAAATCAATGTTTACCAATGGGAATGAAGCTAAATGAGTAACAAAAAGAAAACCCAAAACACTTGTGATAAGTCATTAGTTTAAAATGTAGAAAAAAATTTTCAAGGGTTGTCTAAGTTCTGTTTAGTCAACAAAACTTAAATAAAAATGAGAAACCGTTTTTAGTAGATTTGAAATGGATTGTTTGGTGCATCTTTTTAATTTTAATCTTGTTAAACCTGAAAAAAAGTTGCTCTCTATACAATAAATATAACATCGGTATAACAGTGCAGATGAAATCACAGTATCAGTGTTTTAATAAAATATAACTTCTTAGTCATACTAGGTATTTATGAAACTGTAACATAAGATGCTTAAATTCACTAGATATACCAACACTGAAATATATTGAATATTCAAATAAAAAAGTCTTCTTCTGTTTTATCCATAATCCAGTTGATTTATATATTTTTAAAATGTCATAGAATGACAGCCAAACCTAAAAGTCCCATTCCTTTATTTTACAAATGAGGAAGATAAGAAAAGTATAACATAGGTCTGAAAATCGAACAACTATTTAGCAACAGAGCAGACAAATCTGGCCCTTCTAGATGCTTACATTTAAGCACAAAATTAAATCTTTGAATGGAAACATAAATGTTTTGAAAAGTCCATTCATTTTTTGCCCTGTTAATAAACAGTCTAAGGCACCACCCATTATAATCACCCCCAAGTGGTTAACACCCTTCCTTACATTGAATCTGTAGCAGAAAGCCTACTCCTTAATTTCCAGCTAAGTGAGAATAGAAACACACTCTATTCCTCATTGGATAATACAATATTATAAAAATGAATACTATTTTCAAGACATAGCACTTTGATCAAGTATAGAAAGCATTTTGTTAGAGGATAAAACCATTAGGAAGTCAACTGAAAGAAAGACTTGTGGAAAGCTAGATGCTTAAAAAGGGAAACACGGCAACATTCAGCTGTATTGTTTTAAATAGTACAGTATCCTAAAAACATCTTGGGGTGTGTGTGTGTGTGTGTGTGTGTGTGTGTGTTGGGTGTGGGGGTGATAAGACTTGTATGGAAAAGAGGAAGGGGAGGGGAAGATGGTCCCCACCTGAGCCCAAGCTGAGACTGTCACTAGGATTCAGCTGTGATCAGCCATAACTAGTGAGTGCAAAGGTGGTCCAGCCAAAGCTTGGCTGTACAATGGGAGGCTAAGTCTGAGCACAGGACTGTTAATTTCCCTCTGACTCACCCCTAGGATATCTCTCCAAAGCATAGAGAGAATTACCAACAAGCTGAGCTGTAGCATCAAAACCCTGATGCTCTGTTACCTCTCAAAGAGAACTTAACAAAGAGGAAGAAAAGCGTCTCTTAGCCTGATTGGGCACATGGTTGGGAGTTGAAGAGCACATGAAGAAAGATTCTTTTGGACAAAATTCAACTTCCCAAACTACAAGAAGACCCAAACATGTAAAATGGTTGAGGAAAAAACACCCCCCTTGCAACTCTGCTTCTAATACTAAACAGATTTTTCTTTTAAAATTCAAACCATGTACCCTGTATATAGGTGGGGGGTGGAGAGTGGGAGAGGTGGTCAGGGAGAACACCAGATGCCTAAGATTTTCCTATTAGTTTTGCCACTATATAGGTGTACACATCTGGGAAACTCTTTTGACCACTGCACCCTCAGATTCCTTACCTGTATATTGGGGGGTTTGGTCCCTTTCTGTTCAAAATTCCATGCTTCTATATGAAAGGGGAATTTTTAAAAAATTTAATTATAAAGGCAAAAACTTTCCTAGATTAAAAAGGGTATCTGGAAGCTAACCTAAGGTCCCTGAATAGTCTATAATCCCCCTGAAATTGTGTGAAAAAAGTTTGGTGGCTGTATGTATACACATAAACATTTTTCTAGGAAGAGAGACAGTATTTTCATTGACCCTCAAAGGAAAATTAGGTACCCAAAAGTCTGGGGACCTCTGATTGAGAGAGTAAATGGTGTTTTTAGTTTTTGCTTTATCTAGTTGTGAGCAGATCAGCAGCAATCTTTACACGGTTCTAAAGTCTGTCCCACAAAGCCTTCTTGAGTGTCTCATTTATCTTCATGAGCTGTGTGTTTGTAATTTTTCACGAGCAGAAAGCCTGTTCAAAATCGAGTCCTTTTCATTAAAGATTTAAAATTCTGGGGATTTCAAGATTTATTCTGATATTAGTGGCTAAAGGAGAGCCCTTTTACTACATCAGAAAATTTCAGACATATAGCATCTTAAATATTTGCCCACTGATGTTGAATTATTTTACTATTTCTTTTTCTCTTGAGGTAACTGACGTGAAACAAAAGGCTGGCTCCTCCTTCCAACCTGCTTTTCTTTTTCTTCTGATCTTTGAGTCTGCTGTGAAAGGATGATGAATTAACTGTGGTTCTATTTGAAGTAGTAATTTTCATTTTTATAACGATTTTGATCCTCAAGACGAATTAAATAGAAGATATTGATATAATATTCTTAAAAGAATTAGTTGAAAAGTAGAGAGAAGAGGAAAATGACATTAGGGAACCTGAGGAACTGAAAGAGGAAAGATGCAGCCAGAAAGAAATGGGAACCAAAGAGAAAATCTACATGATTAGATGCTGAAATAGTATCAAATCCCTAAGCAGAGAAACAAGAAAAAAGGAGGGTTAAAAACAAAAACAAAAGCAAAACAAAACCCCCCAGGAAACAATCATAGCAACTAGGGAATACTGAATTTTTGAATACATTCAATGAAAACGACAAAAACCATCATAACCGAGCTTTTCAGTAACATCTTTTGCCTGATAATCTCAAGGCGTTATATGGCTTCTCGTTTAATTAAGGCAAGGACAGAGGCGATCAGAGAACATCACAGAAAGAGGGATGCTGCCAGTGATTAACAGATAAATGCAAAAAGCTCAGGGGAACAATCTTTTGTGGTAAAGAAGTGCCAATCGGCGAGAAATGTTGATTTTTCCCTGAGGCAACATCAAAGAGGTGTAAAGTAAAAAGAAGGAAATTAGGTTTAAACACTTAAATGATTTTAGGTATTCTCAGATGCTTTTTAACCGACGACAGTCTGACCAGAACTACTCTTAGTGACTCCTAAGTCCAAATGGAGAGGAAAGCAACATTCAGTGCTTCTGTTCGACTCTAGGCTCCCTTCCCGGAGTCCTATAGCTTCACGTCAAGGGCTCCAGACTCTCCGTTAACCCCGGAGGCGCCGGGGGAGAGAGATATCCTCAAACGAACCCGATCCCCAGATGACCCTGGCTGGGTCCTTGTGTTCACGGAGCATCCTCCAGTGACTCTCCTTTCGAGTAACAGCTCCTCTCTGCGCCTCTACAAATCCCATTCAAGAAAAAACCGGGGATTTCGGCTAAAACGCACACCGCCCCGCCCCTCCCTGGCTCCAGGAGGCCGCCTCCCGGGCTGCTCAGGCGGCTCCCAGCGGCACGGGGCAGGAGGGGCGCGCGCCCCCGGCGCCCGCGCGCGCCCGTTGCCATGGGAACGCACGGGGCTACGCCGCCCTAGGGGGAGACGGGAGGAGGCGCGGCGGCAGATCCTGTGGGAGACGCTATCGCAAGATGGCGTCTGCGAGGCCGCGGGATGCAGAGTGAGCGCGCCCCGCCGGGCGCTCTGCGAGACTGCTCCTCTCCCCGCCGCCGCCGCCGCCGCCGCCGCCGCCGCCGCCGCCACTGCGGCGCCGCCTCTCCTCCTGCCATTGCGCCGCGGCCAAGCTTCCCCGCCTCGCAGGTACCGGCGCCCGCGCGCGCTCCGCGTAGTGCACAGATGGCAGCGACAAGTGCCGGCTCGCCGAGGGCTAGCGGGTCCCCCCTTGTCCGGGTGCGCCTGACAATAACGCGTAAATAACTTTTTCTTGCAGCGGTGCCCTGCCTCCCGGCCTGCAGCCTCCTCGCGCGCCAGCGCCCCCACCACGCCCCTCCGACTCCCCGCTCCCTCCGAGGTGTGAGCGCATCGGGCCGATGCGGTGATCTCCGGCCGGCCTGGGAGGAGCGCGTGGACCGGCGGGCGGCGGCGAGCAGTTGCCAAGCGCCTTTACAATGGCCCTGACCCTGTTTGGTAAGTGCAGCCCTTTGGCCGCGCCGCCGCAGGTGGGCCGCGCCGCGGGGCTCGAGGGCGGGGGCCGGGGCGCCTGGGGAGGGGACGCCACAGGCGGTGTCGGGCGCGGGCCGGGGCCGCGGACTTGGGCCGCTCGGGGCGCCGGGCTAGCTCCCTCGCGCCTCTCCCATTGTTTCCTCTCCAGGCAGGGCCGATGGGCGTGTGCTCCCCTTGCCAATTCTGGGCAGGGAGGCTCTGAGGTCCTGGGTGTTTTGTAAACGGAAGATTCTCTAAGATGCCAACTTGGGAGCGAAGTTAGCTGGTTGTTTCCAAACCTATGTTTCTCAAGTCTGTAAATAAAGGTCCTGGAAAGTTTATTCATTTTGAACAAGATGTCTGTGCATCCCAACCTCCCTGGAATTGTCAAATGCCTGTGTTGATTCCTGTTGGATTTTGGGGGAATTTTTTGGACTCGGTATGTTCCTTTGGAAACAAGAATGAGTGGTGAATTTATTTTAATATTTGCTAAAATTGAAAATGTTGCTCTAACAAATAGAGTAGACAGAAGAAAGTTGGTACTGAAGATAAGTAGTCTCAGGTGAATAAGTAGTCTCAGGTGAATATCTTTGAGTATTTTACGAAAGTGTTATTTCTGTGGTGTAATTACTGTAACATTATTTCAGTGATTAAGACTTAAAGGTTTTTTTGTTTTGTTTTGTTTTTCCCCAGAGTCTGTAATGACAATGGGTTGGAAAGAAGGACTGAAAAAATTATTTTCTTTTACAGAAACAAACTGTGGTACTTACGTACTTTGCTTTAAGAAAACTCAATATGTGAAAATTTAGATGATCAAAGTATTCAGTTTTTCAAAGGAGGAAAGTCCAATGATATGTACCTGATAGCTACAAGGACAGTCTTAGTGAGTTACTCACAATATCAAGTTTCCAGTTACATTTTAATAATGTCATTTGATCAAGCACTTTACAGGCATCACATACCACAATGCTTTTTGATGTAAATACTTCAGAGTGAATTAATCTGCTGAAATTAAAGAATTACTTTTAGTTAACAATCTTATTTTTCAAATTAAATTTAGACCCAGAGAGGTTATTTCCCAAGGTCACATGGCCCTTTTGTGGCAAAACTGAGCCTAGGACATAGTCTGTCAATCTTCAGTCTGGGACTATGCTTACTTGGCCCAAATACCCACAGTACTAGAAATGACATTTCTTATTTGGTGGTTCTCCATGAGTGTTTTAAAAATGTTTCTTCTTTCTCTGAAAGAAATAATAAAAATCTCTTGTTTTTCAATACCTTGTATCAAATATGCATTACTTAGTAGAAGCATTTCCTTAAGTGTGGACTTTTTTGGTATAGAAGTTAAAAATGATGGCTTTACTAGTAGTTGATATTTTCTTTTGAAGAAGCATTTATCTTACATTGTTGTAGCTAATACATAGTAGTAAAATCTACTGCAGTAAATTCTCTTTAAAACTGTTTTTGACTTTCCTTCCTAAAGAGAGTCTGCATTTTCAAGGTTTGTTTTCAAAGATAAGATTTACGAATCAACGACTTTTAAAAGACTGACATTCTCGATGAATAAAACAGATAAATTGGGGAGACATGGAGTATGTGATGAGGCTCTTTTAAATGGATTCCTAAATTATTAAATCTTTAACTACTGAGGTAGAGGTGAGGAATGGAAGAGCATGGAATTTGACCTCTAGAAGAAGGTATAAGAAACCACTCCCACCCCTCAGGATGAATAAAATATCTTTAAAATTTTAAAGTCATCTTGTGGGAATATAGAATTTAGTTTGCAAAATCCAATTTGGTTACAATTTTTAAGAACATTCCTCTGTTGTAAAGCAAAGTATATCTGTGTGCAGAGGCTATTTTCTCAGTAATGATAGAGCAGCAGTTGATCGCAAGAGTGTGGCTGCACACCACCATCAGTCATCTGAGATGTCGGTTAAAAATGTAGATTCCTTTGCCCAGAGACCCACGGAATCTGCATTTTTATTTTTATTATTTTTATTCATTTTTTATTTATTTTAACATCTTAATTGGAATATAATTGCTTTACAATGGTGTATTAGTTTCTACTGTATAACAAAGTGAATCAGCTATACATATACATATATCCCCATATCTCTTCCCTCTTGTGTCTCCCTCCCTCCCTCCCTCCCTCACTGTCCCACCCCTCTAGGTGGTCACAAGGCACTGAGCTAATCTCCCTGTGCTATGCAGCTATGTATATATGTCCATGCCACTCTCTCACTTCCGTCCCAGCTTACCCTTCCCCCTCCCCGTGTCCTCAAGTCCATTCTGTACGTCTTCGTCTTTATTCCTGTCCTGCCCCTAGGTTCTTCATAACTTTTTTTTTTTAGATTCCATATATATATGTTAGCATACGGTATTTGTTTTTCTCTGACTTACTTCACTCTGTATGACAGACACTAGGTCCATCCACCTCCCTACAAATAATTCAATTTCGTTTCTTTTTATGGCTGAGTAATATTCCATTGTATATATGTGCCACATCTTTATCCATTCATCTGTTGGTGGACACTTACGTTGCTTCCATGTCCTGGCTATTGTAAATAGAGCAGCAATGAACATCTCTGTGTCATTCCAATTTTAGTATATGTGCTGCTGAAGTGAGCACGAATCTGCATTTTTAGAGGAAGGGGATTTTAAAGGAACTCCTCTGTGATTCGAAGGCCCATTCAAGTTTAAGGACTATTATATTAATGATAAATACTAGATTTGCTCAAACTTGCCCAGTTCAAAATAGCTTTTTGAATATGTTAAGAGCAGTCCCCAAGGACTGCTAGAAGAAATAGATTTTATTTTAGATATTACTATTTAACTAATTGGTCTTAGTCAGAAGTACCTCATATCCCTTCTTAATAACCAACCTAGAACCGAGGAACAATGAAATAAAGTTCTAAGAGCTGGTGAAGAGAAGGTAGGAACAAGAAACTAGACAGGTGTGACTTTTCAGCCATCAAGGTCAGAGCTCCATAGAGTTTCTACCTAAGCCTCCCCAAAGTAACCACTGCCAGAGCTGAGGAAAAAGCATCCTGTCAGGTCATCCCTTGGCAGGAGTTTCTGTCATTTATAGCTAAACAGAGCTCTGGTTTATAGCCCAGCCAACTGATGAGATTGGGAACTCAGTTGCACTTCAGCTAGGCTAGCTAAACCTGAATAACTCTCTTCTCCACCTGGGTAGAATTGGCTCTGACATTGCCCCTGCTCCCTGCCTTTTTTTCTTCTTACCATTTATTTACCGTCATCACTGCCATAGATCACTTCTAATATTTAGGATTACACTGTAATTTCTTACATTCTTTCCTCACACTTTTCTACTGCCATGGAAACCTTTCATTATGCTGCTCTTTTTGGCATCTTTCACTATCCTGACACACCTGCCTATGGGCATCTTGGCAGAGATCCTTTGGAGCAGTTAAATGGGAATGGAGTATTCTTTGTGGTACAGTTAGGAAATGTTCTGATTTCCATTACTGTCCTGGCATTAAAATGTATTTTTAAAAAGACAGCTGTATATTTTCAGTATGATTTATTTGACAAAAAGCTAATTTTATAGGGAACTCCCACTTGAATACACTCTCTGCTGAAATTTTAATTTTTCAGACGTTGCTCATCAAGGAATATGAGAGGGAGTTACCTAAGCAGCAGGGTGCTCCGATGGTGAGAGCCCAGCTACTTTTTTTTAGAATGTTTCATCTTTTCAGCTGTCATTAAAATCACCATCCTTATTTAAGTACTTGTGCATATTCCTTCTTTAACTGGTGTCAAAAAGTTAACATCTCAGCTTACATTTTTTTTCTTTTAGTGTTTGCAGACTTGGCACTATGTAAGAGAGATAAAAGAATTATAGTTGTTATACCTCTGATAGTCACCATCTGTGTACAGTGTAAGAGGAATGTTGGTTATGCAGTCTTTTGAGGCACATCTGCCCCTGCAAATAACCATCCTACAAGCATTCTGATCTTTGAAGATAGGAGATAGTGATATGTGTAATTACAAACATTTGACACAGTTGTCAAGAAGAGTTTCAGTTTCTTTTAGATCAGTGTTTTTCAACCTTTTTTTAAAATCACCCTCTGTAAGAAGCCTTTTAGACATTTTTTCTTAATTGTTCTCTCCATGAGACTCTGTTTATGGACTGTATGTTTGTCTGCTTTATGCATAAAAAGAGTCAAGTTTTTTGACTCCCAGAAGCTAAGTTTTGCTCCCTTGAGGGCAGTCTTACCCCCATTGAGAATACATGTTTTAGACTAATCTAAAGCAATCATAAGATAGTTAGGCAGAAAAATACTGTTTGGTTGTGCTTTATATGTCATATAATAATAGTTCTGAAGGAATGACTTAAGGACAGTAAGCTATATGTTTTTCACCAGATTGATTTAACTTCAGTATTAGCAGTTTGGTCCATCTTTTTTTTTTTTTTTTTTTTTTTTTTGCGGTACACGGCCTCTCACTGTTGTGGCCTCTCCCGTTGCGGAGCACAGGCTCCGGACACACAGTCTCCGGACGCACAGGCTCAGTGGCCATGGCTCACGGGCCCAGCCGCTCCGTGGCATGTGGGATCTTCCCGGACCCGGGCACGAACCCATGTCCCCTGCATCGGCAGGCGGACTCTCAACCACTGCGCCACCATGGAAGCCCAGTTTGGTTCATCTTGAGAGCAGCCGTGACACAGAGTTCCTTGCTGAGGCTGGGGTTTGTGTGCAGCTTTTCTCAAAAGTCCCTCTAGTAATGATAATATCCTTTGATATGGGTAATTGATGTTTTCTCAATCTTATAAAGTATCAGTAACAGCACCTTTAAAGAACTTTTTATCTGCAATATATAATCTAAAAGAAGTCAGTGAACTTGCTTTGCAAACCCGATGAAAGACAAATTCTCGAGTCTGGCCTTAACAACCAATTACCGGTCATAAGTCATTCTTACATAGAAAATGATTCCCATAAACTTTGATTTTTTTATTAATATCCTACTGTACTTAAAAAACAGAGTAGGAGAAACTAAGAAAGCAGAATGATGTAACCATATTTTATACTGAAAACTGATATTAAAAAAAGAATCATGTCTGTCAAAATAAAGTTACAAATATACATTCCTAATTTAGCTCCTTATATTTAAAAAGCAGGATGAGTACTTTGTGAACATACTAAAACCACTGCTTTGTGTACTCTAAAAGGGTGAATTTTATGGTATGTGGTTTCATCTCAATATAAGATTGTATTAATAAAATGATGGGGGAGGGTAGGAAATCAGGTTGAATAGAAGGAAAATTTACTTCACTTAAACTGTAAAAACAGAAAATACTATTTTTATTTATTTTTAATTTGTTGTTATTGTTGTTGAGTAACAGCTAATTTGTTCAGGATATAAGGTGATCACTTTTGTTCCAGCATCTTCTTTTGCACAGAATCTTGCACACATTAGGCAGTCAAAAGATACTTGCCAAATTGAATTAATGCTTCTCTTGTAACTTTCTATATTATATTCAAAACCATAAAATAATGTCTGACGCCAAACCGTTAGATTAAAAGAGCCAGACACCATGGATTGCAAATAGAAAAAACTTCATTCAGAAAATACTATTTTTAAAAGAGTGGTTTTACAACAGGAAGCTTTAGAACTCTCCATGTTTTTAGAAAGTTTTTTTTTTTATTTTTATTCCCCAAGGAACAAATAACAAACTTAAAAATTGATACGTTAAGATACCCCTACCTGTTTTGAATGGTTGTTTTAAATTTAGAAAAGCAAGCACTTCTTGGAAAGACTTATTGCCAGACAATGGAGTAGTTTGGGGAAGAAGGGAAGATGAGTCAGGCCAGGCCTGCCGCCAGCAGCTTGGTGGCGTGGGACCACCTCATTGTGTTTCATCCAGCTGTGCTGAAAGTGGTTCCTTTCCCTTTCCACTGGGACTTTTTACCTTTGGATTTCATTGGACCTTGTATATTTCATGGTGTAAAGCAAGCAGAAAAAGGATGTTGTCCAAGAAACATGATCTCCACTGGAATAGATTTTTATGACCACAAACTTGACATTTCAGAAACGGAATGTGTCCTCTTTAAACTGCTAATCTTTCCTGATTTTCCCATTTCTGCGATTAACACATAGCTTCAGCCTTTATTCTTTCTGTCATATACTTTTTATACAGAATGTTGTTTTTCAGCTCCTTAATGGCTGTGAGATTACTTTGTCAGAGATGATTTTAGGATTTGAAGTAGCTTGTAATAGGTGGGACAGACAACAGGTATGTGGATAGATGTGCATTTGAGGGTTATGTAAACATCTGCCTGACTGAAATATTTCCCCTGCAGGCCTTTTATGGTGAATGAATTTTACACCATTATATTAAAATTAAAGCATGTTTTTTTAGCCTATTACCTGTAAAGAATAACATGCTAAATATAGATACTTATCTTCATATAGCATGGAAGAATGATTTTAATTTATGGACTGAAGATCTTAAAGTAGTAAGACAAACAAGTGATTTGACCGAGGGAGCTACACTGTAAGAGAAAAGAAAGTGGTGGAAGTGTTTGTTTGGAGGGTGGGGCACTACTGAGAGGGACTTGTGTTGTAGGTGGTGGTGTAATAAGCAAAGCAGTATAAAAGCTCAGGACATCTGGGGTGAGGGCGAAAGAGTGGATGATACAGTGGGAAAAGGAAGCAGAAACAAGAAGCCTACTCTTTCATAATTTTCCTAAGGAGTAGCTGTGTAGCCTGGGGTGTGTTTTCCTATTTAGTGATTCATTTACTCATCTGTTTGATGAATCGAGAGCCTAATATGTGCGAGGTATATATTAGTTCCTGTCCTCAAGGAACTTATATATGCAGTGGATGGTGACAGAGAAAAATGTATAATGTGCCAGGGGGCTAATGCTGTGAAGAAAAATGAAGCAGGGTGAAGAGGATGGGGCTAGCTATGCAGCAGAGTGGTCAGGGAAGGCCTCACAGCAAAGGTGGATTTTGAGCAGAGACTAGAAGGAAGTAAGAGAAAGAGTCCTGTGAAAATGGGGAATCACCTCGTGGAACAGGATTTAAGGCAGGGATGTGCTCAACAGTTTTGAGAAACAGGAAGAAGGGCAACGTGGCTGGAGCAGAGTGAGCTGGGGAAGTGCTAGGAGGTGAAGGCAAAGAGACACCTGGGGGAGGAGGAGTGTTGGGGTCACAGATTATGTAGGGCTCTGTCCGTAAAGCATGGTAAGGACTTCAGATTTTACTCTGAGTGAGATGGGAAGCTCGTGGAGGATACTTCCGTAGCATGAAGTGCAGAGGAAAGGGCTTCGATTTTGGAGTAAGAGAGCTACGTTTAGTCCTTTCTCTGCCAAGTGTCAGCTCTAAATCCTAGTCTCATTTTCCTTATTTGTAAACAGGGGCTATTAATTCCCTTAACACGGTGGTTGAAGATACATAGTAGCTAATATTGTTACTAATATTATTATGATAACTATTAGCAAAGATCCAAGATACCAACAGAGTTTCTCTGTTTTTTTCACAAGTCTGTTGACCCACTTGAAAAAGTGGTTCTGCAATATTTCTGTTTGTATGTGTGGCTAAATATATGTCACATGCCACTGTAGACTTTGTCTGAGAATGCTCTGGTAGAGATCTGGTTCAGGGAGGTACAGGGAAGAGCAGAGAGATTTCTGATAGTGCTGGGCACTTGGTACTTTCTAGTGCACTCTGAAAATGTAAAAAATACACTGGCCAAGGCTTACTTCTCTCTTGGGAGGTAATCCAGAATATAGTCAGGTCTAGCCCCAGCCCCCATGACACTTAAAGTATATCAAGGACTGTGAGCTCAATGGCTGGCACATAGTAGGTGCTCAATCCAAGTTTATTGAGTGAATAAGTGAATGAGCGAAGAATAAACATGTGACAGTGGACTGTCACTCTATACACTTATCCTGTAAACAACCTTGAATCAGTTTAAACACTTATCTTTTTTCTTCCTCTATTATTTTGGGTTATTCTTGCTTATTGTATTAGCGTCCATAATTGGAAACTCAAACCTGCCTCTTAGAAATTTATTAGTCTAGCAATTCACTTCCCTACCTGAAATCCTCCAGCGAGTACCCATCACCATTAAGATTAAGTCCAAATTCCCTAGTTTGCATATAAGGCTGTCAGGATAGGACTGCTGCTGGGAGTTCCCTGGTGGCCTAGTGGTTAGGATTCCGGGCTTTCACTGCGGTGGCCTGCATTCAATCCCAACCACAAGCCACTCAGTGAGGCCACAAAAAAAGGTAGGACTGCTGCTTACCTACTTATTTGGCCTCATATCTTATCCCCTCCTCAGAGGCTGTGCTTCAGGCATGCTGAAGGACTTGAAGTCTCCAGAAGGGACTGTACCCAACGTGGCTTTGGCATCATTGCTCAAGCCCTTCTTTGCCCCACTCCCCTCTACACATCTCGCAAAACTCAGCTTGAATAGTCATCTCTCCTGTGTGGTCTTTGTGAGTTAGTTACACCTTTTCTGCATCCATAGTGCTGTATATATGTCTCTGCCCTGCCACTTTTCATGTGGTGATATAATGGTTAGTTTATATTGTCCTATCTTCCCCATTAGGTGAAGTTCTTTAATGGGAAAGCTATGGATTTCTTTCTGTCCTTAACAACTGCCACTGTGATGCAGCCACTCAAGAGCTAAACAATAAAGGTTTCAATGAATGTATGATGTCACAGTAGTCTACTGTATTCCTTAAATTTGGAAGTTAATTTTAAGGCCCAAATCCGTATGGTATATGATACACACTCTCTAGTTTTCATAATTCTTTTGTTCATTTCTTCATTTTTAAAAAACTTTGGTAAATGTGCCATCATACCATCCCTTGGTTCCATGCTCTAATATGGAGCCCCAGCTGGAAGCTCGCAGAGGCCTGAATAAAACGGGAGCAGATTCTTTGAGGTTTAAATATAGTATTACTAAGCACCCGCAGATGTTTCTAAATTATTTGGTATAATTAGATAACAAATTCCGCTTCATTAAACTATTGTTCCTTTTCATTTCAGTATTACAAAGGAATTGCACATAAATTAGCTTGGTTTGTTTGTGCTTTACCCTCACAGTAGCGAAGGTAATCAAATTGAATAGGAATTCAGTATGCAAATGGCTAACTTAACCTTTTAGAGGTCAGAAAATAAAAACAATATAATCCTTCTCTCATAATAATAAATTTGTGTGCTACATGAGCATTCCTATTAGTTTTCGTATATTCATTAGAAGAGCAGATATAAGCAACAGTTTCAGCATTCATATTTTTAAGTGGAAAGAAAAGGAAAATTTTACTTATTAACACCTCTCATTGTTCCAGAAAGAATCTGAGGTGGTTTCCAAAAAGATACAATGCAAGAGGATTAAAAACAGTTAAGCGTGGGAATTCGTTTTTCTCTGTCTTGTATCATTAGTTCCTTCCTCTCCCCTGAATCCTGGATCGTTTCCCTCTGATTACAGCCATGCTTTCCTATTCTATATGAGGGCGTTAGAACCCTCTCATGCCATCCTGAGTTATTGGTGGCCCTCTTCTTACCAGAGGTTTGTTGAAATGGCATTCTGTATACACCCCCCCCTCCTCCTCTACACTCTCTCTTCTCAGCCACCATATTTTATCATTATTGGTTATGAGACATTTGTGAATGTCATTAATCTCTAGTGAAAAAAAGATTGACAACTGTGAAAGGAGAAACTTTTCTGACGTTTGTTGAAACAAGGAAGACTTTCTTCAAGACTATTGCAATAGGTGTCAAGACCTATCACAATAGGAGAGAGAGATCAGGCTTAACTCCAAATATAAGAACAAGTACTTCCATAGTTGAACAGTTTCCAGGGTAGAAATATAAAGCATTCTCTAATTTTTTCTATAACTTTATAATACTTTAAACAAGTTAACAATAGTAAGCATATCTCAAAATCTCTCATATATTGTTTTTGTTGTCTGATGATCTTATTTTCAGTCTTTAAAGGAAGAAATGCATATATTCCTGCAGTATTGATACATGTCAAGGGCAGATATGTCATTTACTTTGTGATTGGTTGCTTTTGTTAGCTTGACTTTTTCCAAAAGTTTCTGGTGAAATTCTGGTTGAATTTATACTGCTTTTTATTCTGTAGAAATCCTCTTAATCCTGGAGAAGGGGCACTAAACAGTAGATACTACACACACAGGGCTTGTTAATTTAGGTTGTTTTGCTGGTCCCTTTAATGTTGCATTGTGTCCAGTATTCACCTGAAAACAGAATACTCTCCCTCCTTGTGGAGAGACCGTGCTAAAAGTAAGAGAAATGATGGGTTCTCCTGATTTCATACACGTTCTCTGCTCTTTTAGACTTTCTCAGGCCATTAGCAAGGAGATGGTGAAGAGCCCTGCCTTGTTCAAGCTCCCTTTCAGGACTCGGTGGGTTAGCCAAGTTCATAGGACATTTGTATATTAGTCCGCCATTTGGAAACTGGCTTATGAAGTGTTTCTAAAGTTGCTGAATAGAAGTCACTAAGCAGTGGACCAAAAAGCTAATGCTAGTGATTGTTTTTCAGAGTGTGCTGAAACCCAAAAAGAAAGATGAAGTCTGTGGTTTATAGAACATTTCATGTATTGACAGTAATACTTCATTTAATTGTGAAAAATTTTTTTATGAAAATGATTTTGCCACTCCTATAAGTTGCTTTTGGTGAGCCTACCTATTTAAGTCTTTGGATGACATTTGTTAATATTCTCAGATTTAGATGTTATAAAAATGCTCATTATATATGTGTGCAAAATATGTAGTTAAAGATGAGAGCCATAAAAGCAAAGTTCGTGTGTTTTTTCTTCATTATAACGTTGAAAAGTGAACCAGAGACTTTTAAGTTATATTCTTTGAATGAGAAATGATTCTCAACTTGCCAGTTCACTCTTTTAGTTGAACTTAAAAGGATAAATTATTTCTAAAGAACAAGAAAAAAGAACAAGATGGATTAATTATACAGTAATAAAAAGAAAGGAGGAAACAGACGTTGCTCTACAGTAGGGAGACTTGCAGAATACTTCGAGGCCTGTCATCCTGAATTTTCCAGACAGATGGCTCTGCAGTTCTCTGGAGAGACAAGAACCTCTTTCTTGGGCTGCCCCTGCCCCACCTGCTGTTCTGCGTCTCTCCAGACAGAGGAGCTCTTGCTCTCTCTTTTTTCTCAATCTTTCACACAACCTGGGGAAGGATGGGAGGGAAGGAGCAGTGATTGCACACGCAGATCCCTTGTTTCTCTGGGGTGAGACCTCATTCAGCTCCAGGTGCCTTTTGACTTCACTCCTCTAATCAAAACTTTTCTCCTTTCATCTTGTTTTTCAGTTATCATAATTGACCTTAGGGAAAACAGAGGCATTTGAAAACTTAAAAATGATATTTTGAAGTAATTTTCACTTAATCAAAAGTTAATAAAAGTCTCTACAGAAAATATCCAATGTTTCAGGTCCTGTAATAAGCTATTTTCCGTTACCAGGAGAAGAAGGAACATTAACGTATGCTACGTGTATTAATGTTAGATAATTTGCAAAAGATCTGTCCCAAGTAGTCTTTTTCATTAGTAAGGTTACATTTAAAATAAATGGGCACTTTTTTTTTTTAACCAGGAAATGAGAGAGATCTTAACAAATGTAAACTACAACTCTTTGATGAAATAAATTTAAAAAAATTTTATTTTATATTGAAGTATAGTTAGTTGATTAACAATGTTGTGTTAGTTCCAGGTGTACAGCAGAGTGATTCACTTATACATATACATGTATCTATTCTTTTTCAAATTATTTTCCCATTTAGGTTATTACAGAATACTGAGCAGAGGGATAGATTGGGAGTTTGGGATTGACATGTACACAGTGCTATATTTAAAATAGGTAACCGCAAGGACCTACTGTATAGCACAGGGAACTCTGCTCAAAATGGGCACTTTTAATATGTTGCTTACTATGTATTTTCAGCCGCCATAATTAGATGGCAAGGTACAATTTTTATTTATTTTAAAATTTAAACAGAAGGCTTATGGAAATATAATTAAGCTCCATTTAATTAGTAATCCCTAGATTGAGAGATCAAGAATTTATAATATCTAAATTTTTTTTATTGAGAAAATGCAGCCACTTTTAATAATAAATTCTCTCAATCAGCACTTTTTCAAACTTACGTTATGATTTTAAGGCAGACTTAGAAATGGTAATATAAACTGAAATGAGTGAAGTCTACCACTTTAAACTCTCATGTTCTATATTTCCGATCTATTTCCTTAAGTTATATCCATCTGAAACTTTTTCCTAATTATAAAAATACACTGTTAATGCTGAAAACTTGAATGAACTGGTATATTTAACACCGTATTATCATTTTACATACTCTTTTCTAAAGAAAGCAAACCAAAGATGAAATTTAATAGTCTTCACGTTTTATTTTCCAGTGCCTTATTATAAAAAGATGCATAGCTCCTGAGAAAGCTGCTGTAGAAATAATGTTATCTATCATATTGTCACAAGGCAACTAAAATATTATGGTAGTTATGTTGTAAATAGTCATTTATAAAACTCTAATAAGAAAGAAGTCATTGTGGTGGGCCAAAGAAAACATATTTTGGGGTTGGTGGTGAGGCAACTCTAGGCCACTATGTAAATTTAGAATATTAATATTTCATCTTTAATATTATATGAAAAAATAAAACGATGCTGTTTCTAAAGTCTAAAGAGGATCATATGAGCATGACCCTGGGCCATCTTCACATACTACGTACCTTAACTCCTAACTCAGCTTGTAAACTTTTGCTTATAAGACACACACACACAGGATCTATGGATGTATCTATTTATTAGTTCCACTAAACTTTAGAATTCTTGTTAACTTTGCAATTGAGTTTTTATAAACAACAAAAGGCCTCTATTTTGCAAGGTACTATCCTAAGACTATTTGCTACATTACAAAATTAGGAGAATTATTCTAACTTCTCCACTGACTAAATGCTCGTAAAATCCTTTTGGTATATAAGATTCTCAGGCTTCATAGTTGCATAATATATCTTACCAGCCTAACTCCTGAGGATGCTCTTAAGATCAAATGTGATGGTTTGGCTATAAATATTCCAAGTGCTTTAGAAGAAGGATCATAAATTCACAAATGTACTTCATTACAGTTATTGGTATTTGGGCCCTGGAAAACTGAATACTTTGATTTAAATTAAAGTAACATTTTGAATATTGAGAACATTGTATTGAATATTAGAATGATTTGCTTCTGGAACTGTACTGATGAATAGAGTGAAAACATTTTCTAGGGAGTCCACAAGATGGCGCTTGCCAACCTGTTTCCTTGGTTTTTCCTATCTTAAGGAAATTTGGCAACAATTTAAGAAGGAATATCTAAATATTAATGTATTTTAAATGCTAAAGCTTAGATTTCCAGAAAGCTTGACTCCTTAAAATTGATGAGCTTCAATTTAACGTTTTGAAAAGTGCTCATTTCTAATATCGGAACTAAGAGTCTTTGCTAAAGTTTAAGCTTATTTTGAAAACACACTGGGATCTGTATAATACAAGGGCTGCCTCCATTCACCTCTATTTTTATTCACACCTATTTTTAAAGAATATGTGATTCTTTAATATGTGATTTGTGAGACATCTAGTCTAGACATCTTAAGCGATTGATGTTTATAAGGACCTGGCCAGTAGTAATTGTTCTAAAATAAACAGGAAGGTGTAGTTGGAATATAGTTTAGAATTTCTAATTATGAATGAGATTTAATAAGTGGAACAGTAATGAAGGGTAACAGGAATCCACCCAGTCATAATATGGATTACATTAGGCTTCATTTTTACTCTTGTGCCTTTAGCATTTAATTAATACTGTTTTACTTGTTTACTGTTTACATTAACATTGTTAGGGAAGGGAATCGTATTAAAATTATGTTGGGGTTGGTAAGGGAAGTTTTATATTTGTTTATTGTTTTGTGAAATCCTGTGCATAATTTCAAAGAAAAGAGCTATATTCATAAAAAACTTAAGAAAGTATATCCAGTAAAATTTAGAGCAAATTAGGTTTAGGTCTGTAGCATTCCATAAGTCTGATTTTTTTTTAGCCTCATCATAAAAGTAGTCAATAGAATCAGAAGAGTCGTCAGTAGGATCAAAGGCCTGTCATGAAATAAGAACAGTAAAAGGAATTTTCTGTTGAAAACGAGGTCAAACTTGGAAAATCTAAATTAAAGCTTACAATCAGATATTTTAGATGATTGGGAAAGTAGTCATTTTTCACCATTCTTATGAAGGTTTGTGGAAAAAGAATCTTGTGTATATGGAGAAAGAATCACTAAGGGTTTCTTTTCAAAAACAATTATCATAAGTGCTGGCTGCTAAGCTTGCATAATGAATGTGTTCCGTGGGTAGGCTGCACATTGAGACCATTCCTTTGTCAGCTTTCCCTTTCCTATATCAAGGCTTCAGTGTTCGGTTTCAGGTTGCCATCATTTACATCATACTGTTTTGCACAGGATCTCCTTTAAAAAGGCTTATATAACACAATCTCTTTAAAATTCAGTAGTTTTCATTGAATTTACGTAAACATTGAATCTAAGCTAAATTAGTTTCTGAGCTAAGGGGCTTCCTGAGAAACGTTGGTCAGAGAAATGTAACATGGGAACAGATGTAGGGGATGTACACATAGCACACAGGGCTGATTCATCCATTGGCATCTTTGAATGCTGAGATCTTAAGATTTCATTTTTAAAGTGGTTAGATTGTTTTTCCATTGATAAAATGAAGATTGTGCTTTCAAGTGTGCCTGTTTCCACGTTTTTTCCTAGAATTCTAAAAAAGTTCTGAAAAAAAATCAAGCAATAAAATTCCTTTCTTTATGTCTTTAAATTCACAGTCCACATTTGAGACCAAGTGAAAATGAAATAGCTCAAACTGAAATGTGTTCTTTGTGGGTCTTTCCCATCACATCTTTAGAAAATGTAGACATGGATATAATTGTCAAGGAAAGGATTTGTCTTTTCAGTGGGTTGACTGATTGACTTTTTTTTTTGTTTCTAGAACACATGAGTTCTAAAGCTTGATTTAGACTTAGATACATTTTACTCATTTCTTCTTCTAATCGCTTAACAGTGACCTGTTAAATTTGAGATTTTTGGCCCTGAGATTTTTTGGCCCATGACAAACACTATTTGAGATAATTATTGCACCCTCTGATCAAGTTGTACTTTATCAGTAGAACTACTGACGTTATCCTAATAACAGTGGAACTGTAAAGGAGCCATATTTATTTATTCCCTAAGGATTATTTTTCATTTTAAAGTGTCATATACATACAGAAAAATGTACAATACATAAGCATATTTAAGTAAAATACACAAATATCAATAAATAAAAATAGTAAAATATAGATGTCATAAGCTTGATGAATTATTACAAAGTGAACATACCTGTGTAACGACTACTCAGGTCAAGAAATACAACATTGCCAGCATCCTAGATAGTCCCCTTTGGAACCCTTCCTAATCGCTATCCCCTCCAGCCTCCCCAAAGTTTATTACTATTCCAATGTCTAACACTATAGATTTAATTTTGCCCGTTTTTTTTTTTTTTTTAACAGCATTTTTTCTTTTTGGTGGTGAGGATGAAATGCTTTTTCATACTAGAGTCTTTAGTAGAGTCCAATTCAACCTGGTAAAATGCTTCTGAATCTCATAGAAGGGGAGGGAATTGTGTACGTGGGGAAACACTGTATTTTTAAAATACATTTTAAATTATAAATTTAAAAAATGAACATGGTATTTCCTGGTATATAACTATCTATTTTAAATTTATTTATTTATTTTTGACTGTGTTGGGTCTTAGTTTCTGTACGAGGGCTTTCTCCAGTTGCAGCGAGCGTGGGCCACTCTTCATCGCGGTGCGCGGGCCTCTCACTGTCACGGCCTCTCTTGTTGCGGAGCACAGGCTCCAGACGCACAGGCTCAGTAGTTGTGGCTCACGGGCCCAGTTGCTCCGCGGCATGTGGGATCCTCCCAGACCAGGGCTCGAACCCGTGTCCCCTGCATTGGCAGGGAGATTCCCAACCACTGCGCCACCAGGGAAGCCCACTATCTATTTTAAATTGCTAAAAGATGTCAATGGCAGGTGAAGGTATGTGCCGTTGCCAGCAGAAAAAGGGACCTACAGTAACACAACCTCACATTTGTTTTTCACACTTGCTGCCAAAGGCAGAGGAGAATAAATAGGTGGGGTTAGGGATTGCTGGGGGACATTTGAGGGTCATAAACTGATATAACCATAAGCGTGGCATTTCTTTGAACTCAGAAAAAATTATTTATTACTGCTTTGCTTAGTTAATGGACAGAGTGCTGATGAACTGAGATGTCACTTTTGGAAAACTGCGTTGAATTAAGGAGTGTCGGACTCATAAATTCTTTAACACAAATGGGAAGAATTTTTTTTATTACTTTGGGAGATATGTTCAGGCAGTCATAGAAAAGATGCTGAATAGCCTGGGCAATGTTTTTGTACTTCACTTAGTGGGAGTTTCAGTAGGTGTGACCTTATTGAGAAGTTAAATTGCTTTGTCATATGAAAATATTTGTTAAAGGGACGTTTTCAGTGACAAAAGATAATGGTCCTGTGAATGATACAGTAGCTTCTGCAGTGCTTTATAGCCTTGATGCTGAGAATCTTCACATAATTTTACCTGTCTTCTTTTTAGCCCAGTCTCTTAGATATATGCCTGTGGAATTTTTTTTTTTTTTTTTTTTTTCCCAGTACGCCAGCCTCTCACTGTTGCGGCCTCTCCTGTTGCAGAGCACAGGCTCCGGACGCGCAGGCTCAGCGGCCGTGGCTCACGGGCCCAGCCGCTCCGTGGCATGTGGGATCTCTTCCCGGACCGGGGCACGAACCCGTGTCCCCTGCATCGGCAGGCGGACTCTCAACCACTGCACCACCAGGGAAGCCCCACCTGTGGAATTTTTTAGTTTATCTCAGAACTCTTGCTTTATCATCACTTTGCAAAATGACATGTCTACATAGATGTTATTATTATAAATATATGAACAAAGGCCAAATTATTAGAATTCTTATCCAACTTGAAGTTAAAGAGCCAGGTTAGCTTCCTCAGCCAGTTGCTTAAACAGATCTTAGAGCACATTAAGAGGCATCATTTGATGATGGCACCTTTCTCCAGTTGGGTCCCTCCTCTTGCCGGATGTGGATTAACCTATATCCAAGGTGCAAAATTTGGCCAAATTTCACATTCCAAGATGATTCTCAAACCAACCTGTATGGAAGTTTTAAGCTTTTTTTCAATTTGCAAATTAGTTTGAAGTCAAGCTGCTTACTTTACTGTTCCCACCTAGGACGTGTCTTCTTTTTAGTTGCAAAATATATTTGGGGCTTTTCCTTCAAATTTTACATGATTACAAATCACTGGAAGAGTGATAATTTCATTACAGGTATTTCTTATATAAAAAATATAGGGGCTTCCCTGGTGGCGCAGTGGTTGAGAGTCTGCCTGCCGATGCAGGGGACACGGGTTCGTGCCCTGGTCCGGGAAGATCCCACATGCCGCGGAGCGGCTGGGCCCGTGAGCCATGGCCGCTGAGCCTGCGCGTCTGGAGCCTGTGCTCCGCAACGGGAGAGGCCACAACAGTGAGAGGCCCGCGTACCGCAAAAAAAAAAAAAAAAAAGAAAAAAAAATATATAAAGGCTTAGGTTCATTTGCTAGTTCACAACAGTTAACCCATTAAAAAAATAATTATTTTAGTACATGATATGCTTTTTGGATGATGACTGCTAATTGTTACTGATTCATTAGTTGTGGTTGAGGAAAAACAGCATGCTAATCACTTTTAGAAAACCAGGTATACCTCATGTGAATTTCTTTTTTTTTAAATCATTTGTACTTTCCAATGTACTTTAAGCTTGATTATTCAGCCCTTTTCTTTTAAACCAATGATGCATGCTCCCATTTGGAAACAGTTTTAAAATCATAATAAATAAAGGCTGTAAAATTTCACATGGAAAGAACACGACATCAGGTATTTTTATGTTATGGAGACTCATCATGTCAGAAGAAACAGAACTAAATGTAGTGCTTACAAATGTGATCAAATACAACTACAGCAGGAAATTTAACTGATATGTGGGGGGTTGTGGCCTTTTTTTTTTTTGCATATCAAGTAAATAAGCAAACAAACCAAACATTTGTTCCTAGGGTGAAAGTTTTTTTTCCTTCTAAATCTTGATGTTGGATGTTTCTCCCTTCTGGGTGAAATGAAGATTGCAGAAGTTGTGTTGGTCAGTGTTACTAGCCTGTCTTTTTCTCAGAGCATTAGCTAAAAAGCATTACCTTTTATTAAGTGTATTTAGACTTGACAATAAGAATAATGTCCTAATAACATAAAAGTTATGTTATGCTAGTAACAGCCAACAGTTCGAGTTTTGTTTTTTATTTTTTTGAGTAGAAGCATTTCTACTCTTAGGGCTTTCATAACTTCCCCATCCCAGAGGAAAGCGTGAGTCAGCTGGTAATACAAAAATTCCAGAATTTTAAATCTTGGCATAAAATTGCTGTGAAAGGATGCGCCATGTTAATCCTGTGTGCATCCTAAGTGTTGCTTTGTACCCCTTGGGCTACAGGTGGCCAGAGCCTGCCACTAGACAGGTTTCCTGGGTTGACTGTAGGAAAAAAGGAATGGAAGACTGAGATTCTGGCTTGAGTGATATTATTAGGTTGATCTTGCCTTCTTTTAACTTAAATACTTAGCTTATAATCCACAAAACCTCCCATTGCTCATGAGTATTTTATCAAATGAAATAATTACTGTGTGTATCAGGAACAAGTTATTATGGTTGATAATAATACCTCTCATTTTTCTACATCACTTAATAATTTTGTTTCCAAAGCTCTTTCTCTTTCATTGTAACTCCACTGAATCCTCTGTGAAATGTGCTGTGGGTGTTCATAAAATTTAGTAAATGGCAAAGTCTGGGCTTGAAATTGGCTCTCCTGGTATCCATTAGCAACTCTATTCTAGCATTTCTCATACTGCTTTATGATTTTTGTAATGTCTTTCTTCAGCCCTCAACTATGGAATTCTCAAGTACAGGGACAGTGTCTTACGCCTGTTTATTTCTATATAACGAAGTCCAAGGTCCCATCGACAGTTGGTACTTGATACATGTTTGGTGGGTGGATGAATAGATGAGATTTTATCTGATGGTAATATAGATTTTCATCTTTGGAGTCACTAAAAGTTTACATACCATGTTGATTTCCAGGGTATTTTGAAAACATTTTATTGTTGTAGCCAGTCTGTAAGGATAGGAGATATTATTCTGGAAACAGTTTCGAATTAATGTGTATCATTAACTACATTTCCCACTAGCTAGAATTTATTTGAGATATATTTGAAATCTAGACTCTTTATTGTATTTTGGCAAATGCAAATGCAAGAAGAACCAGAGGTAATGATAAACTAGCACTAATTAGAGATGTATTTGAAGCCTGGAATTAGCATTTACAAAATGGTATGTGTCCTCATGTGGTGCAGTGGGAAGTATGAATCATCATCTATGTAGTAGGCTTGCAGAAATGTTTAATCTGAATCAAGGCTGGCTTCATGGGGGTGTGACCCATGTGGTCACACAGGATTTGCGGTCAGAAAAACCTTGTTTTTAGTTTAATGTTCCGCTGTTGCCATGTTGAAATTCTTAATAACTTTTTAACAAGGGACTTGAAAATTATGTAGCAGGTCCTGACCTGAATCATGGGGAAATAATCACAGAAATACAGAATGTCAAAATTCTGTAAGAAAAATTCTCCTGATTTTTTTTTTTAATGTCATTGTCATGGAAGCTTTTTTTTTTTTTTCTCTTTTCTTCCTTTGCGGTACACGGGCCTCTCACTGTTGTGGCCTCTCCTGTTGTGGGGCACAGGCTCCGGACGCACAGGCTCAGCGGCCATGGCTCATGGGCCTAGCCGCTCCGCGGCATGTGGGATCCTCCCGGACCCGTGTCCCCTGCATCGGCAGGCGAACTCCCAACCACTGCGCCACCAGGGAAGCCCCCATGGAAGCTTTTTAAAAAGGTAGAGGAGCGGGAAATGTTCTCAGTTAAAGAATACTAAGGAGAGATGGCAACCAAATGTGGTGCATGAACCTTCATTGCATCCTGCATCAAAAAAGCAAAACAAAACAAAACAAAAGGACATTTTCCACATAATTGGGGATATTTGATAGCGTGTTTAACCCTAGATATACCATGAGGGTCCTTTTTTACTCGCTATTGATTTTTGAATTTCTTTTTTGAGCAGTTCTAACTATTTGTGATAGCTAATTTTTTAAATAGAACAGTATCTTGCAATTATCATATAGTTTGTTTCTTTATAAATCTAAGGTACATTAAGGGATTTTTATGTTCTTACTTTTCCTGTATCTTGAAACGTTTTGCCACTTCATCATTCTGGGAATTATTTCATTATTACTTATCAGTTATTCCCAATTATGCTAAAAGAAAAAAACTAAAATAATAAGAAAACAGAAGAATGCTGCAGTTGTGAAATACATGATCTCTATTTTGTCATCCTTCAGTTTTCTTATTGCATTGTCCAAAGTATTGAAACTGAGCAGGACCCTGCAGGGCCCTCCTGGGTACAAAAGCCCCTCTTTGTCCCCCATTTCTTATTTGTAGAAAAAGGCTTTAGTCTCCTAGGCCTTCCCAGAGTTCCAACGAGCAGACTGAAGCAATTACTAATTAGAGAAGTGATGGAATGCAGGAACAAAGGAAAAGCAGAGTCCTAGTTCCTTCTCAAAGGGTATACACAACAATCTGACACATATCTTTGAGTTGTTCTGCATAGATTAAGACTCCTACCCAGGTGGAGGATGGTGACTACATGCTAACCACAAGCACTAGATCCCAGACTGGTTGGAACCAGAGGTTGATGATTAGGATTCTGGAAACATCATCTTGTAACCTCACCACCAACCAGTCAGAAGAAAGTCCACAAGCAGCAGCCCTCACCCCAAATACTGCCTTTAAAAAAAGCCTTCCCTGAAAGCCACTGGGGAGTTTAGGCCTTTTGAACACTAGCTGCCTGTTCTCCTTGCTTGGTGCCCTGCAATAAACGCTGTGCTTTCCTTCACCACGACCCAGTGTCAGTAGACTGGCTTTGCTGTGTGGCAGGAGAGTGGACCCAAGTTTAGGTAGGTAACAGTATTGCATCATCTTCAAGAAGGTATAAAAGAAGCTCAGAGACACTATCTTTGTAGTTGGTTTTATTAAAATTTCATTGCACACATTTCATTGAACACAGTTGAAAGTTTAGAATATTTTATTTTCAGCCTATAATGGCAAAGATTTTTCAAAATCTTTTTATTTTGCCAGAGGAAGACGTATCACAATTATTAGATAAATCAGAAGATGAACAGATAAAAGCACTCTAGACGCTAATGATGACAGTTAAATTTATCATACAGAAGAAGTCTCAATATAAATCATTAGATGATGATAGGTACAGGGTCAGCGAGCTGGCTTACCTCCTGTTTTCATAAGTGAAGCTTTATTGAAAGCCATGCCCCCTCATGTACATATTGTCTATGTCTACTTTCCCACTATAATGGCAGAGGTAACTAGTTGAGAGAGGTGGTTTGGCTTGTAAAGCGTAAAATACTTACTGACTCCTTACAGAAAAACTGCCAGCTAATGTCTTAGGTGAAGTTTCTCAACCTCAAAAGCTGACAGTGAACAATTTGTCTAAGGAAAAAAGGGAATAATGTATTTAAATTCAGTTAGTCATTCAACAGGAAGGATTTCATGGCATCATATTTTGCAGCAAGAATCTGGACCATCTTATTTTACTAATTTTAAAATAATTGACATTATTTTTCCATCTTTCATGATGTTTTTGTACCAAAATATGACTGATACAGTTCTTAAGTGGACAAATGCCAAAGGCAGGTATGTTTACAGAAGTGACAGGCAGGAAATAGGTGACGTAGAAGTGAACAAATTTATTGGCTTGGCCATTTTAATTAGTTTCTGTAAACCTAAAAATGAAAATGTTTTGCAATTATGGAGCAAAGAAGATGGCTGTCCTCTCTTTGACAAAATGTATGAGCCGTCCAAGTTTTCAAGTGTTATGTTTTGAAGATGCAAGTGCAAGACGAAAAACCAGAAATAACAATAAGCTAGGACATTAACAAAATAGTTTTGAAATATGAAATGTTTATTGCACTTAGACAGTATAAGTGCAAGAAGAACCAGAGCAGTGATAAGCTAGAATCCATTAGAGATGTTTTTGAAACCTGAAATCAGTACTCACAAAATGGATATGTCGCAGGTTCACGCACGACAGTTGGTGAGCAGTTGGTTGCATTCAAAAGAATGCTGCCTATTTTGGCCATATTATCTTCAAAAGAGAAAAATACAGGATAGAATTTGGGCTTGCATGTTTAAATTTTTATTAAACTTCTAATACGTTGTTTTTCCACCATCCTTTTATTCTTACATCTATAAATTATTCATACAGTGACTTAAATATACAAAAATAAAGTTTCATGGACCTGGGTAGTAAACGGTGTTGACTTTTTTCCTGGCTCACAGAGAGTTAATTTCTCAGGTGTGATAATGATCTTGTGGTTGGGTGGGGGAATGTTTTTATTTTTAGGAGACACATGCTGAACTACTTATGAGTGAAGTTTTGTGATACCTGCAACTTACTCTGAAATTGTTTTGGGGCTGTATATAGAGAGACGAGGGAGAAGGAGGTAACAGAGGGGCAGAATGTTAACAATTAGTCAGTTTAGATTAACGATACAATGGTGTTCCTGTACTGTTCTTTCAACTTTTTTGTAGGTTTGGATATTTTCAAAATAAAAAAACAGAGAAAAAAGTCACAGAAATGAAAATTTGGCTTCCAGATAGGTGAAAAAAGGAACATTTTCCCCTTAATACACTTTCCTTTTAGAGGGGACACTTGCATTTATACTATAAATACATATTTTTTAATGGTTAGTTTAGCTTGCTTCTGACTGTATCAGCATTTTACTGCTGAGCAATAAAGGAATAGAATGGTGAATTTAATAATATGCATTCGTTTGCCACCAGGGCTTTTCTTAGAATTTCTCGTACTTTCAGAAAATACTACATTTACCAATAAAATGCAGAAATTATTTTTGTTATGTATTAGGCAAGTTTGTTAGAACAGTTAACCCCAGTGGGTGATCCAGATTGCGTCAATATGTTCTGTGTCATTTTTATCATTTCTTATGGCCTGTTTACATAGAAAATCAAGAGAATTCCATCTAAAATTGCAGGCATATGTTTTGTACTGAGAACTCAAGTTTTCTGAAATTGTTTACTTCCCATATATATATTATATGCATGAAAGAAACCTGTCTCATGTATGTGTAGGTATTAATGATGAATGAAATTATATTACTTTACCTCTGTTTTTGGCATTTCATGGTTGCTGGGAAAACATTTACTACTAGCATATTTGCATTGACTTTCAAGAGCACACTATATTTAAAAATTTATGAGGAAACAATTTGATCTAATTGTTACTCATGAACTGTAAAAATTTGTTTATTTTTGTTATGATATATATAAGAATTTTAAGTCTGATTAGAGATAAATAATTCTCTCTTATTGACTGATAAAGGCACATGAAAATGTTTTTCCCTTGCTGTCATTTCTCTGTGGTCGATGCTGGTTTGAATTTGATAAGTCTTTTTTCATTTTCCAGTGACAATGACCTTTTGTTCTCCAATTGTAGTATTCAGCATCCTTGAGGGCATTCTAACAGTGTTAGTGCAGTGAAGCATGCAGACAGTACTTTAAACAAAATGCTTGTTCACAGCTGCATGACATAAATCACTCAGTCTGCTTTTTGAATAACAAATATATTGCTTATTAGTAAGGTGCATCAAGTCTGGAGTTAAACAAAAGAAAACTCCATTTAGATGTCTTAAGTAAACTGATTATCTACCTTTTTATTTTGGTAGAACTATTGGACTGTAACATTTCATGTCTGAAGTATGTTAGACATTAGTACAGCATTCTTTCTGAGTACTGAAGTAGAATTGGGGAAAAAAAGAATTGATGTCTTTTAAATAAGGATATTTTGGAACATTCTTTAAAGTATGGCCTCTTGAGAGACTTCTAGGTATTCTGTTTACATGGTAGTCCTCACTTCCCATTAGAGCTGGTCGGACTTCATAGAGCTCTAGCTATGTTCATGTGAGAGATCTCTTGTACTGCTTTAACTCATATACTTCTTCATAAGGCTTTAACCAGTACCTTTTTTCCCACTGTTCCCCATCCCATGCTTGATATTTTATACATATATATGTGTATATATATGTATATACATAAACGTAAAATTGTCAGATATGCCATGTATTTATATATATATATATATATGTCATCTGTATATAATTGTTATGTGCATGGGGGATAAATGTTGGCTGGAATCAAATTAGACAACTTTGACTCTACATCAGTCACTTTTATTAAACTGTTTGCCATTCATTCTACAGAAAATGCTTAGTAGCATAGGAAATGCTCATTGTGGAATGACAAAAAAAGAATGTTATTCTGTAATGGCTTAGGTTATGGCATATAACATGTTCTGAAGAATGTCTTTGAAATGTCTTACTAGTGATATCTACATTTCTTTCCCTGGAAATTTCTTTAATGTCAAGTACCTAAGGAATCAAGTTAAACATTTTTTTGCTAATAATAATATCAGATTACTATGTGAGTTGACTTGCCCAAGGTGAGACTCACAATTAGTAAGTGCTGCTAGAGGCAGGTATCCAAACCCCCAGAGCCCACGCTTGTAACCACTACCCTGCACTGCCAAAGCTAGTAGTACAGAGTGGGGCAGGTCCTCACAGTCAGTCCTAAAACTCATGCCAGCCTGGCACACAATGTATCATTCATCTTCCTCCTAAGAACCCAGGGGTAAAGCACTCAGGCATCCTCGTTCTTTCCTTGTTCTTTCACTTGTCTGATATGTTTACAGAGACATATCCCAGAACATTGTTTCCATCATTAATTTTTTTGACCCAGTTGGATATATTGTCAACTTCTGCTCTAGGTTTCTGCCCTTCTTAAGAAAATTGTGTTCCGGGCTTTGAGTGGTCTAAGTTGGTGCATTACTGCCATGCAGAAAGACCACGGGACACTGAGGAACCTAAAACACAAATAAATGTGTTTCATATACATGTTTTCTATTTTATGATCTAGCAAAGTGTTGAGTCACTGTAGTTGGGTATACCATATGTCAAAGCATGGGCTGCGGTGGGAAGGAAGCATGCTGATCGGATGACAGCCTGCTCAGCTCTGGAACCTACCGGAGAGCATAATAATCCTCACCTAGCATTCTCTTTCTAAAACCTAGACTTTTACTTCGATGACCCCGTGTAGGAGAACTTGTGGTTGAGCAACTTAAGGGTTCCAGGCAAAAATAGCGTTAGGGTAATCCTGGATCACTAGTGGAGCTATGAAAGCCCTTATAGTTTTCTTTTTATATTCACTGATAGAAAAAGAAGACAGAAGACTAGAGAAAGAGAATGTCAGAAATCATTTATCATTCCTTGTATATTAGAATCTTTTCAGAATTTCCCTCATCCAAAGTTTTGAGACTGTGCTTATAAATTCATTTTTTCCATTGCCACAGTTATTATGCATACCAAGAGGTTATATTTTCCTATTTCTGACCTTCTGTATGCATAGCTGAGTCAGAATTTTTCTCTGATAGGGTTATACAGCCTAACTCCTCATGGTCTCAGCACTGAACACATTACACTTAGGTGAACACTCTAACCTGACGTTATGGCCTCCCTCTCAATAGCGTGAGGAGAACGGTTCCAAGATCTCACTTTACTTCCTTTGCCCTAACTTCCATTATTTGTCTGAATGGTGCATTGCTAAAACTAGGATTACTGCTCTGCCACCTACTTCATCTCCTTTTTTTTCCCCAGTCCCATATCGCTCATTTTTAAATCATCCTTAACAACAAGAGTGAGTCATGGTTTAAATATTACAGGATGTAGAAACTTCAAGCTTGAGAGGTATGTCTGCATATTCTAGCAGGAATTTTTAGCTTAGGGAAATTTGAAATTGGAAAGGAATTACTGTTCTTGACCTTATAGGACTCCTTCGTAAAATGCAGACATCTTAATGTCTTAATGCCCTTCTTGTCACTAATCCAGTCAGGATGATGAAGCTTCAGGGTATCACCCTACTGTGGGCCAGAGAGGAGCCACTTCTTAGAGTGGGTAGATTTAATGAGGTGGAAGCTCTCTTTGGATATGGGAACCGCAGAATTTCATTGAAGGTTATACTCAAGCTTGAGATACAGGGAAACCAACAGCAGCAAGAAGACTTTAACAGCATCATGAATGAACCTGACCATAAGGGATATCAGCTTGCCTGTACTATCCTTGGAAGCTGGTCTTGAAGCTAAATAGACATCTTAGGGTTTTTATTGTCTGTTCTTCAGCCTAGTGGTAGTTGTTGTAACCTTGTGAGCTATGCTTGAAATATTTCCTCAAACATCTGATTCTGCCTCTGAGAAGTTGTTCTGGTCTTTCTTCTGCTCACATGAACCTTCTGAGATTGCCTTTCTTCAATCCCCACACCATTTGGCTTTGTATTTTGGCTCCTTCTTATGCCTTGAAAGTTTTAAAATAGTCACCTGGCTTTGCACCGTTTGCCTTGTTTCTAACCCAGCATGCCTGTATCATAGTGTCAGGAGTGGTTAGGAGCGTGCGATCTGGAGTCACCTGATCTCAGCTGCTGTTTGTGACTTTAAACAAATGCCTTGATCTCTTTCAAGTACCAGTTTCCTTACCTGTAAAATGGTGATAGCAATAATACTTACTTGATAAGATTGTTGTGAGGCATAAATCAGTGTAAAAGTATTTAACAAGAGCCCAGCACATGGTAAGTGTTCAGGATGACAAAATTTACTACTATTTACTAGTTATTGTTTTAGGCCAGTGGTTCTCAGACTTTTTTTTTTTCTTTTGTGGTACGCGGGCCTCTCACTGCTGTGGCCTCTCCCGTTGCGGAGCACAGGCTCCGGACGCGCAGGCCCAGCGGCCATGGCTCACGGGCCCAGCCGCTCCGTGGCATGTGGGATCCTCCCAGACCGGGGCACGAACCCGTGTCCCCTGCATCGGCAGGCAGACTCTCAACCACTGCGCCACCAGGGAAGCCCAGTTCTCAGACTTTTTTAATCTCAGGACCCATTTACACTCTTAAACATTATTGAGGAACCTAAGGAGCATTTGTTTATGTGGGTTATATATATTGCTGTTTATTGTATTTGAAAATAAAATTGAGAAATTAAAAAGCTATCCGTTGATTTAAAAATAAACCATTGCATGTTAGCATAAATAATGTATTTTATGAAAAATAACTATTTTTTAAGGTAGTGAGAAGAGTGGCATTCTTTTACATTTTTACAGTTCTTTAATGTCTAGCTTAAAAGAAGAAAGCTCAGGGGCTTCCCTGGTGGTGCAGTGGTTGAGAGTCCGCCTGCCGATGCAGGGGACACGGGTTCGTGCCCCAGTCTGGGAGGATCCCACATGCCGTGGAGCGGCTGGGCCCATGAGCCATGGCCGCTGAGCCTGCACGTCCAGAGCCTGTGCTCCGCGATGGGAGAGGCCACAACAGTGAGAGGCCCGCGTACCGCAAAAGAAAAAAAAAAAAGATTGAACACAATTAATATTTTTTAAATTGCTTCATCAAGGACATTCCTAAGTGAAACTGAATTTTTCAAAAAAACTATAAATGTATGTTGGCTAATGACAGTTAATACAGTTTGGTGCCACTGCATCTTTCTGTGCTGAAGCACCAGCAGTTTTACCCACCAGAGCTTTGGCACTACCAGAGCAAATGTCAGTGCAGTGAAAAAGGCAAATTTCTTAGTATAATTATGAAGATAGGCTTGACCTTGTGTACCCCCCTGAAAGAGCCTCAGTGAGGCACAGAGGTTCACAAACCACACCAAGGGATACAGCAATGTGAAAAACAGACAAAAGAATCCCTGCCCTCGTGAAGTTCACATCCTAGCGGAAAGAGACAAACAAAAACCAACGTAGTTTGGCAAAATGTTAGTATTTTAGACAGTGATATGTACTAAAGAGAAAGAATACGATGACAACTAATGAAAACAGAGGAGAATATGAATTGTCAGGGGGTTTTGAGCATTTTAGTTTGGGTGACAGGGAAGGCCTCATTTTGAGTAAAGAACTGAAGCAGGTAAAGGAGCAAGTCAACAGAGATTCTTGTGGGGAGAACATCCCAGTCCCAGGGAACAGCTAGGTGAGAATGTTTCTCTTGTGTCTCATGAATGGCAAGGAAACCAAAGAGACTGGCAGAGTGGGTGAAGGGGAGAGAAGTAGGAGGTGAACTCAGCAAAGTAAGAAGGACAGATCAGCTAGGGTCTTAGAGGTCAGTGCTTCTGGAAAATCAGGTACATGCACATCACCTGGGGATCTTGTGCAACTGCAGATTCTGATTCACAGGTGGGATTGGGGCCTGCAGTTCTAATGATTACCAGGTGATGTCAGTGTTGTGGTCCTCTTTGAATAGCAGTTTTGTAGACTGTTGTAAAGAGCTTGGCTCTAATTCTGAGTGACATAGGAAGCCATTGGAGAGAATCTAGCAGGAGAGTGTTATGTTCTGACTTAACGTTGTAACATGATCAGCCATAATATTAATAAGAGTAGTGGGTTTGGAATCCTTTATCCAAAACCCTTGGTAACAAATGTATGTTAGAATTCAGAATTTTTCAGATTTTAGAAAGGTAATACGTTTCATGTATACATATATACTTATATGTATAACACCCTAGCAGTGACTGACACATCACTTTATAATCACACATTAATATTTCTTCAGTGAAATGAAGTCACATTTCCATATAATAAATAAGGACTAAATATTCTCACATCCATTTAGGTGAGGTTTTTACCATCAAACGAGTTATACAAAACTATAAAGATACTCTCAGGTTCAGGTCAGACTAGAGTTTGCTGCCAGATGAGTTATAAAAATGCTTCTACTCTTGAAAGCACTCAGATTTTGAGAACTGAGAAAAGTGGGTCTTTGTTGCTATTATACTTTCAGTTAGTTGCTCCTTGTGTCCTCACACTGCAGGAACTTCTTTAAAACAAAGAAGTCCATTACATGTTCATTTTAGGCATTGCTGGATGCAGTTGTTGGCAAGAGACACCACAGCCCCAGATCTTTCATGCCCTGGGTTCTCCTCTCAAAGGAAGAAACATAGGTAACCTATCAATTTGGAACACAAGTTCTCATTTCCAAAGAGTTTTTGCCTCTTGGCAGTCCATACTGTCATGTGCGCAGTCAAAGCACAGTTAATTAAAACATGCTGAGTGTTTTATTATACCTTGGGACAGTTAGCATGTGCTTAGAATTATCCCAACTCTGCTCATTTGTGGTTTATACAGTATTACTTCCATATCTGACTCTGTTTTCTTCCTACAGCTGTGAGCTGCCTTATTCCACATTTGGCTCCACATCTTGTAATCTAAAGCAAACTTTTTTGTGTTCTTCAGAATCTACTTGTGTGTGTGAGAGAGAGAGAGAGACAGAGACAGACTTTGATTGGTTTTCCCAGAGAAGTCCAGTTTAAAAGAAGCACATTTGGAAATTATCATGATAAGATGAGGAATGTTGTGACCTTTTCCTGTCTCACTTACCTGTGATGTCAAACTATTAGTAATAGGAACATTATCCCTCTTTTCCCCATAGAGTTAAATATAAGGGTTAGTATATCCTATTTTCTGAGTAGCTGTCCTCTTGATAAAGCTTGAAAACGCTGATGTAAGGCAAGACTTTGAAAGGTAGCTTGTTGGCATGGGGGAATCCTAATTATTCTATGAATCTGCGTCAAAAAATAATGTACATTCTAATAAACACATTCTACTGCATACCCTGAAGCCTGAGATTCCTTTTCCAAGGGCAAGGATCCAAGCGAGACATTGCTATAAAACTATGTAGCAATGGGAAATGTACGGATTAGGAATAATTTGTCCCAAAGGATGAATAACAAGGAGAAAAAACATTGTTTGCAACTTTTCCTTTAAGAAAAGAACAAGGAGGATACTGAAGGAGGTGAGGGCATTTGAGACAACTGGGTTATAGTTCTTAAATAACTGACTAAGAAGATCCCCACTAAAAGTGTAGTTTTAGTTGATTATTTTCTAGAACTTGTATTTATAAAAAGTAAAATTGGCTGTGAAGAGTTTTCATGGTTACATTTTTAATATCTGTAATTTCAAGTGCTCTGGAGTTGTTGGATTTGGAAAAAGTGTTCCCCAGGTGTATTCTTTTTTTGTGTGTGGTAAAATGTATATACCACATGATATACTCTTTTAAGGATGTAGAATTACAAGGATTTCTTAATTTATTGCCGTTTAATTTTAGATATGTGAGATGCAGAGAAATCAAGTAGAAGGGTCTATATTGTATTCGTTGAGTTTTGTGTATTCTAGTTTTTTTGTGGTAGAGGGTTTTAGGAACTATCATGTTAGTAAAGCTGAATATTTTTACTTAAACAAAATCCAAATGGGAGCCATTTGGGCATGTTGAGAGGCTTTATAGGAGCTAAATCTCTTCTTGAAGTTTTCTGTTAGAAACCTTGTGTTAAGTGGGCCTGAGGACTTTCTGTTAATATGCCAACATGTTGGGCTTCCCTGGTGGCGCGGTGGTTAAGAATCCGCCTGCTAGTGCAGGGGACACATGTCCAAGCCCTGATCCAGGAAGATCCCACATGCCGGGGAGCAACAAAGCCCGTGCACCACAACTACTGAGCCTGCGCTCTAGAGCCCGCGAGCCACAACTACTGAAGCCCGCATGCCTAGAGCCTGTGCTCTGCTGGAAGAGAAGCCACCACAATGAGAAGCCCGCGCACCACAACGAAGAGTAGCCCCAGCTCACCGCAACTAGAGAAAGCCCACACGCAGCAACGAAGACCCAATGCAGCCAAAAATAAATAAATAAAAGTTATTAAAAAAAAATGCCAACATGTTAGGATAAACATGATCAGAAATGACCAAACCTTTTAAAGAGAAAACTTCAGAGACATATGACTTGTCTAGAGGAGAAATAGTAGGTTGGAAAATGACAGCCCTTACCTTTGAATTGAGCTGAATGACCCAGTTCCTGTGTATAGCTTTTTGTTCCAGGAGTACTGTATTGTGAAAAGACTTGAGTAAGCAGAAGGCTTTGTTTGTGTCGTCTGTTTGCTGGGTCTGCCAAGTTGGTTAGAGGAACCATTGCTTAGGTCTTTAATTAAAGGCCAAGCTTGAGTTTTTGAAAGAAGAGATTTCCAAGTTTGGCTCGCATTTAATTTAGGAGGCTTTGTTGGCCTATGCTGTGGGTCCATGGTGAAGAGTTGAGCACTGCACTTGCAGAATATTTGTTTTGGGAGATCTTTGATGAAGTTACATGTGAGCACTCTAGTTGCACAGTCTCAGAAGTTCTTTTTCCCATGTATTAACAGTTCTGGGTCACTATTCTCTGAAGAATTAAAAACAATTATCTTTGGTTTTAAAAATAGTTTATTTCTGTCAGAATTGTATCATGACACATCACTTTTCAACTTGGAGCAGTTTTAAATGACTTTGTTTCTTCTAAGGTTGAACTTAACTGACCTGATTTGGCCATGACTTTGCAGAGTGAATATTAATTATCTTAGTTAAAATGCTTATTCACTGTGTTTTGGAGCATCTTCTAAGAAAGAAGTGTACAGATATGAGTTACCTAGAAACCTAGCAAAGCTCTTTTTTACTTGGTTTCTCCTTAGTTTAGAGTTGTGAATGTTATTATGAGCCTTTTAATTTTTACTGTGAATTTTTGTTTTCCAAGACATGTATTTTTTTTAGAGTGAGAAGTTGGTTTGTTTTCTTTATGACTCTTGCAAATATTAACTGTAGTAATTGTTTGGTTTTTATTGTGAATTTTATGCCCTTGTTCTTTTAGAAGATCACTTTATAGTAAAATAGAGTTTTATGGTCACAAGCATCTCATTATTTTGGTATGCCAAAATTTGGTACACAACAGGTGGGGATTAATCATTAATGCCTTGTATTTTCTGATTAAAGCAGGGCAGGGAATCTCATGCAAGTAGGTTGAAAGTAGAGTCTTCATTTCAAGGGAAAAATGGCTTTGTCTTATCAATAAACGTCAATTTTTTACAGAATTCTAAATTGTTAATTTTCAAACCAAAGGCAATCTGAAACATGCTTTAAAACATTAATCACATAGTTTTTGAGTGTGAGTATGTCATTAGTCTAAACCTCATTTAAAATGCAACATAATCCTTTTTAAGAAAACTCATCATATTGTTAAAAAGTTGTAAAAGCCTTTTTGTTTTGAGCCTAAAACAATGAACAGCTTAAATTTAACATTCTAGTCTGTTCTAGAATGAACTATTTATTTATTTTTATTATTTTTTAATATAAATTTATTTATTTATTTATTTTTGTTTGTGTTGGGTCTTCGTTGCTGCGTGTGGGCTTTCTCTAGTTGTGGCGAGCAGGGGCTACTCATCGTTGTGGTGTGCGGGCTTATCACTGTGGTGGCTTCTCTTGTTGTGGAGCACAGGCTCTAGGCACGCGGGCTTCAGTAGTTGGGCACACGGGCTCAGTAGTTGTGGCTCGCGGGCTGTAGAGTGCAGGCTCAGTAGTTGTGGCGCATGGGCTTAGTTGCTCCGCGCCATGTGGGATCATCCCGGACCAGGGCTTGAACCAATGTCCCCTGCATTGGCAGGCAGATTCTTAACCACTGCACCACTAGGGAAGCCCTATTTATTTTTTAAAATAAAAAGTTAAGCAGGTTTAAACTTCATCAGTGGAATATTATCCTAATCAAAGAATTTGTAAGACATAACTATATAATGATACACAAAACTGTATAATAGAAAGAAGGAAATAAAATTTTTTCTGTTTTCAGAGGTCAGTTGTTTTCAGTGACACCCATAGCTAGACTGGACCTAAATAGGATCTAATTGGAGAAAGCGTAAACATTTACTCAATCATACAATGTTTTAAGTTAATCTAAAAATTCAGAACATTAGGGTATTTATGAGCAGATTTAACCTTGTGAATCAATAAGTGAATGCTTTGAGTACCTCCCAAATAGTCCTAATAGTATACATTATAATCTATCATATCTAAGATATTATCCTAGATATATTTTACTAAGATTTTTAAAGTCATTGCCTAAAGGTACAGATAAGTGTCTTGAAGTTTTTAATATTCAAGGAAAAAATGAATGTCCTGAAAATATTAGTATTTACAGAAAAAAGTAGCATAAGGGAAACTTATAGGCAAAAACAAGTTTAACACTAAATCATGCTTAAAATCTTTATCTCTGAGTTTAAAAAAAAGCAAGAAAAAATTGAAATCATATTCATAAACATGATAAAATATGTAAAAGTAAGATTTTCTCGGCTCATAATTCTTTTTTTTAACATCTTTATTGGAGTATAATTGCTTTACAATGGTGTGTTAGTTTCTGCTGTATAACAAAGTGAATCAGCTATACATATACATATATCCCCATTATCTCTTCCCTCTTACATCTCCCTCCCACCCTCCCTATCCCACCCCTCCAGGTGGTCACAAAGCACCGAGCTGATCCTGTGCTATGTGGCTGGTTCCACTAGCTATCTGTTTTACATTTGGTAGTGTTTATATGTCCATGCCACTCTCTCACTTCGTCCCAGCTTACCCTTCCCCTCCCCGTGTCCTCAAGTCCATTCTCTACATCTGTCTTTATTCCTGTCCTGCCCCTAAGTTCTTCAGAACCATTTTTTTTTAGATTCCATATATATGTGTTAGCATACGGTATTTGTTTTTCTCTTTCTGACTTACTTCACTCTGTATGACAGACTCTAGGTCCATCCACCTCACTACAAATAACTCAATTTTGTTTCTTTTTATGGCTGAGTAATATTCCATTGTATATATGTGCCACATCTTCTTTATCCATTCATCTGTCGATGGACACTTAGGTTGCTTCCTGTCCTGGCTATTGTAAATAGAGGCAATGAACATTGTGGTACATGACTCTTTTTGAATTATGGTTTTCTCAGGGTATATGCCCAGTAGTGGGATTGCTGGGTCATATGGTAGTTCTATTTTTAGTTTTAAAGGAACCTCCATACTGTTCTCCATAGTGACTGTACCAATTTACATTCCCACCAACAGTGTAGGAGGGTTCCCTTTTCTCCACACCCTCTCCTGCGTTTGTTATTTGTAGACTTTTTAACAATGGCCATTCTGATCCGTGTGAGGTAGTATCTCATTGTAGTTTTGATTTGCATTTATCTAATAATTAGTGATGTTGAGCATCTTTTCATGTGTCTGTTGGCCATCTGTATGTCTTCTTTGGAAAAATGTCTATTTAGGTCTTCTGCCGATCTTTTGATTGGTTCGTTTATATACTGTTTGTTTTTAGTAGTTGTTTTTTCCCCCTTAGCACAAATGAATCTATGCATTATATAATTTTTAAAAATACACAGATATATAAGAAAAGTAAAAATCACCATCAAGAGAATGCTTTCTCCTGGTTCTGGGGAAAGAATGATGTCCCAGTGGCCCAGCACATCCACTATATGTAATAAGTTAACTTCTCTCCTGCTTCTAGAAAGACTCTGGTTATCTACCATACATGGGAGAACTGAGAAAATACCACTCAAAACATTTTATGTGCTCTGTGGTTCAAGTGAGGAGCCTGGGTGAGGAGGGCCGACCTAGAGATCACTACTATTACTTAAACTAGCGTATGTCATTCTGAATCTTTCATATTCTCTCTCCTTGTCTCTGTGCCCCTCCCAATGTACACATTCACATACACATTTATATCTTTTGTTTAAAAAAATGAGATTATACTATATGTGCTAATCAACTAGGCCTTTATTTATTTTCCATATAGTTTAACAATCTCATTTTTTCTTTTGTTTTCCTGAATTATTTGTTTAGATTTTTACTTAGAGTCGCAGAAGAGAATGTCTCAAACAGAACCCGCCTTTTTACATCCCCAGTTGATTAGACATAGAGCCATGTCTCCACCTTCCCAGGCCTTGTCCACCACCTGTGATTTTTGAGTCCATTACTTCTCCTCCTCCGAGTCTTTGCTCCATCAATTTTTTCTCTTACCTTTGGCCTTCCTGCTGCTTGGCTTGTTTTCTCTGACTCATGAGAATTGACCTGGGCCTAACATAGTATTCCTCTCAGACATCTGAGTATTTAATACACAAAGCAGAGGAAAACACATGGTGCATTACTTATGGATGCCTCCTGGACAACACAGCCCAGGTTCCCTCCAGGACCTGAATCTCAAGCTTTCCTCAACATGTCTTCTATTTCAACCAGTCTGCATTTTTACTGTTCCTCAAATACATTCTGAACTTTCTTGTTCCTGTGTCCTATTCACTGTGTTCCCTCTGTTTAGAAAGTTGTTCTGTCTTTTATTTCCAGTCTTCTTCCCTTGGCCCCTGTACTTTAAAAATCATCCGTCCTGGGCTTCCCTGGTGGCACAGTGGTTGAGAGTCCGCCTGCCGATGCAGGGGACACGGGTTCATGCCCTGGTCCGGGAGGATCCCACATGCTGCGGAGCGGCTGGGCCCGTGAGCCATGGCTGCTGAGCCTGCGTGTCCGGAGCCTGTGCTCCACCGCAACGGGAGAGGCCACAACAGTGAGAGGCCCGCGTACCACACACACAAAAAAAATCATCCGTCTTTCAGAGCCACTGTCAGATGATATCACCTCTGATTTGTCTTTCTTGACATTCTGGCCAAAAGTGATTCCTTCTTCCCTTCCATTCTTTCATCAGCTCAGCAAATACTTATTGGGGACCTATTCTTGTCAAGCATTTTGACAAGATGATGGTTTATGAAACTCTCATTATGTAGAAGAGTATTACGTATTACTCTTATACTCTTATGTATTACTCTTATTATATTACCTTGTTAGTAAGTAATCACATCCATCTTATTTTTCTTACTGCCCTTAAAGGTGTAAACTACATCTGGACCCACCTTGTAACTGACATTCTTACCCATAGAAGGTGTTTAATACATATTTATTGAATGAATGGAACTTTCTGATTGTTTTAACGTTTCTGTATGGCAGCATAATTTTGATATTTATATAAAATTCTTTTGTGTAGTGAATGAAAAGTATTACTGACACATAAAGGCAATGGAGAAAATGGATTTTGTGGGTATGTACTTAATTTAAGCACTCATCTATACCACGTGAAGATTATTTTAAGCAGCTGTCCCTGAATTTAAGTTGGTTTTAAAATTAGCTGTCACGGAGTTATAGGTTGTCAGGCTGTCGTTCTCAGTCATGCTCTAGAGATGGAAGTCTGTCATGTTGATATGCTTGGCTTGGGTGGATTTTCTGACAGAATCAAAAAGAAGTGATGGGAGTCCTTGAGACCTCTAGCTGAAGGCTCTTGCTAACGTCCTTTGAACGAGCTGAAAGGACTTCGTTCTGCTAAAGGAATTCATGATTTCCTCTCTTTTCCTGTCTTAGTTAACTTTTGTATTTCTTCTATTAGATGAAATGTATCTTATCCCACCTTACCCCATACCCTAAATGTGCCAAGGAAATCATGGTTTGAAACAGTTGTTCTCACAGCATGTTCTAGGGACTCCTGGAAGTCTCCAAGTTTTTTCAGAGTTTCCACGAAGTCAGAACTATTTTAAGTAATAGTAGTAAGACATTATTTGCCTTTTTCACTCTCATTCTCTCACAAATGGCTAGTTGGATCTTCCAGACTGTACATGGCATGTGATATCACAACAGATTGAAAAAGATATTTAAAATATCTGTCAGACTTTCTAACAGATTAAAAGGTGAAATCTTCTTGATGTAGTCAAGGTGTCTTCAAACTGGAATCTATCATCATTGATTCTATCAGTTTCTAATTGTTAGGCATTTAGGTTGAATCCAGTTTTTTAGTTTAAAAAGAAATATTTCAGTGGTATTCTTCTATATTAATATTTTTCTAATATCCTTAATTATTTTACAATAAATTCCTAGCAATAGAGCTGCTGGGTCAAAAGTATGCAGAAGGAACTGAAGACCTGTTACATAAATGCAGGAGCCAAATATGCTCCCACACTTTCTCCTCTTAATCACTGCCCCAGTTAGCAGGAAATTTAGTACCTTCCTCTTCAGGCAGTCTCCTCCTCCAAGTTTGAACTTCAGGAGACTTACTCAGTCCCAGAGTAGTCCCATTCTCGTACAACTACCCAGAAGAAAAGTGCAGTAAGTATAATTGTACACTGTGTATCCTTCTTCTCTTTATCACTTTCTGTCAGTGTTGAAGACCAGCCCTTTGTTGATAGTTGCTTGTCTGAGTGCTACTAGGATACCTGTTTAGGTCAGACCTGGCCCAGGTCAAAGTAGTGACCCCAGTTGGAGGTTAAGATTGCAGTTTATTAGTTCACACGCTTATACTCAACGATTCCATGTGCCAGGGAGGCTGAGGTCAGAGACGCTTCTGGCCTCTGCCTCATGCTGGGCCAGAATCTGTCCTTCCTAATAAACGCATAAGCCCTCTGTATGACCCTGGATCACCAGTTTCAATTAATCCATCTTCAAAGTCATTTTCTTTCAGGAGTGTTTCTGCCTGTTCTTGCCAGTGGAACTTGGTTTGGGCTATAAGTTTTTTCTATGACAGAACTCCTTAAATTTGAATCTGGGGAATCAAAGATTGGGGTAATGTTTCTTCCCTTCCAGAAGGATTTAGGGTACTGGAAAATTGGTCTCAGCAACTCTAGCAATTAATTTTGCACATCAAGAGTGTAAGGTATGTTTTTCTAAGCCATGCAACTTCCCCCTCCCAGTGAGCCCCTTTTCCCTGAGTCCTGAGGACGGTGGAGCCTACCCTTTGCCTAACTTGTTCAACAGAATGGCCCATACCAAGGTGACCTCGGGTCTCCACCCCTAAACATAAGAGAGACTGTCATAATTTTTAAACGTTCCCTTCCAAAGAGCATCTCATTTAATCTCTGCCTTAACAGATGCCTGTTACACACTTTTAAGGCTTATGGTATGTATTGCCAGTTGTTCTCTAGAGAGGTTGCACCAGTTTACACTTCCACCAGAAAAAAATAGATTGCTAGGAAAAGACTTTTAAAAGCCAAACTGTGTTGTTAAATGTCACTGATAATTAGAATTGTTTTAATATTAAAGGAAACACAAACTTAAATCCCAATATTTCTTGGTTATTTGCCAGATACTCATTTTATTTGGCCACAGAATTGTGATCTGTAGCATCTCAAATAATGTCAGTCAGTCAGTCAGTCAGTCAGCCATTTATTTATTTATTTATTTATGGCTGTGTTGGGTCTTCGTTGCTGCGCGTGGGCTTTCTCTAGTTGTGGCGAGCGGGGGCTACTCTTCACTGTGGTGCACAGGCTTCTCATTGTGGTGGCTTCTCTTGTTGTGGAGCACGGGCTCTAGGCGCGTGGGCTTCAGTAGTTGTGACATACAGGCTCAGTAGTTGTGGCACACAGGCTTAGTTGTTCCGCAGCATGTGGGATCTTCCCAGACTAGGGCTCGAACCCGTGTCCCCTGCATTGGCAGGCAGATTTTTAACCACTGCGCCACCAGGGAAGTCCCTCATTGTGTTTTTAAATTCGCTTTTGGTGAAGGCAGGAGAGGGTACTCATTTACTAAAGGTCTCCTGAGTGCAAGGTGCTTAATGTATGATACCTAATATAATCCTCACAACAAACCTGTGTTGTTACTATTCCCATTTTAGATGATATTGTTACTCTATTTTATAGATAAAGAAAAGAGAGGTAGTAAATTTCCTAAAGTCACACAGCAAGTAAAGGTTGATGTTCCCCTAAGAAAGCCCTATCTAGGACTAGATGAACAATCCCCCAGAGAAACAACTTTGATTATTAGCCTCTTACTCTCTTACCATCTCCAAAGTGAAAGCAATCTCCAGGGCCTCCTGCTCATAGGTGCAGGCTTTGCGCAGAGTTTGCAAGGAGTTAGGGCCAACTGCAAAGGGAGAGGGCACAGTCTTATAATACACTTCTTTCACTTCTGACACCAATTGCAAGTTGGAAGGGGTTCCCTCAAATCACGCTTGGGTTCGATGATTCTCTAGAAGGACTCACAGAACTCACTAAACACTGTTATCCTGAGAGTCATGATTTATTACAGGGAAAGGATACAGATTAAAATCAGCCAAGGGAAAAGCGCATAAGACAGGGTCCGGGAGAAGTACAAAACGCAGAGCTTCTCTTATCCTCTGTGGAGTCAGGACGCATACTCTTCCGGCATTGATGCGTGGTGATACACATGGAATACTTCCAACCAAGGAAGCTCTCCCAGTCCTGAGTTCAGAGTTTTTAATGAGGGCTTTATGATTGATGGCCCACATGGTTGATCTCATTCTCCAGCTTGACTGACACTGTGACCCAAAACCCCACCCTAAGTCACATTGGTACTCTCTGGCTAGCCCAAGGCTCCCAGACAAAGAAAATTACCCCCTAGGGGCTGGAGGCAAAAGTCAGACCTCTTCTGGGGCGCAAGATTAAATTCTTTTCTACACTGGGTCTCAGCCTTGTTGAGTGCCCTTCCTCTTCTTGGCCGCATGTGCCATCTTCCGCGTGGTGGGTCGCGAGGTGCCTGGTCCCTGCAGCTTATGCTGTTTGGACGCTGGCAAGGAGGCTGAGACACACATGTGAATATGGGTGAGTGCCAGGAGAGTGAACGTCTACTCTCCTGTTAAACCTGGAACTGTCCTGGGATTGAATGGCAATATAGCAGCATCCACATGGCATCAATGAAATCATTAAATGACTTGAATGCTTAGAGGCAAATTTTTTCTCGTATTAAAAATATATAATTCAATTAACTTATTAAGATAAACATCAGTATAATTAACCCTCCAAACATACACACACCCCACCCCCACGCAAAGTAAATATGTATATATCTATATGTCACTGTGCTGAGGTCATATTTCATCCTAATGTTATATCATTCCTATGTGAGTTTACCTGAGTTGGTAGTTTTCCTAAATAATTGCTCATTCATATACCGACAGTCCTCATTATTCTTGATTCTGTTTGTGTTTGCAGATTTGCTTACTTGCTAGCATTTATTTGTAACCCTTTTAAAATAAATACCTGTGACACTTTCATAGTCATTCGCTAACATTTATAGAGTGGCAAATTGAGTTGCATGACCTGAATATTCCGGGCTGGGGTTGAGCAAGGCCACTCTGCCTTCTTTGTTTTAGCTCTTACACTGTTAACAAGTGTTCTTTTCATAGCCTATTTAGTGCCACATTTTTTGCATTTTTGTGACTTTTTATTGGTGATTTTACTTTTTAAAATGGCCCCTAAGCATAGTGTCAAAATCCTGTCTGGTGCTTCTAAGTGCAAGAAGACAGTAATGTTATCTTGAAGACAGTAATGTTATCTTGCAGAGAAAATACATGTGTCAGGTAAGTTTCACTGAGGCATGAGTTATAGTACAGTTGGCTGTGAGTTCAATGTTTATGAATCAACAATATATACTAAATAAGGTGTGTTTAAACAAAAATACACAGAAAACAAAGTTATGTATTGATTGGTTGATGAAAATGTTGTGACCAGAGGCTCACAGGAACCTAACTTGTGTTTCCCCAGGTGCAGTGGTTCAGTATTGGTTAATTCAGTGTTTATGGTGATGTTGTAGAATATAACTACTGTGAATAATGAGAGTCAGCTGTATTTGCTGCATTACTTCATTCATTTATTCATGTAATCTTTTATTCATTCTTTGAGAAAACATATATGAAAACTTCTCCTGGGTGCCAAGCAATTTCTACATGACATAGAATTTCCCTTTTATGTTCTTTTGCCCATCATCAGTAGTCTTACTGTAGCCCTCTGACTCAAAGTATTTGTGTGGTTTATGATAACACATCATAAATGAAGTGTGAGATTGCATTTTAAAGGTTGGGGGTTGGGGGCTGAATGTTTCGAGTCTGTGACCATTTTAATGTGAGCTACCTATACAAGAAATCACCCTCCTCAATAAACTTCCCAGTTTTCTTGCCTCCTTGGAGACCACGATTTTTAGGATCAGATTCCTCAGTGGGTTTCTGTTGGATGCCAGGAGAGCCAGGTGATGTGTCTGGCCACACCTCCCCACACCAAAATGCTGTGTCTGCTGGTTTGGCTACATGGCCTTGCAGGCAGGGCTTTGTGCTGGCAAGATTATTCCTCAGCTGTGCTTCACAGATGAGAAGCCAGACCACGCTGTCCCCTCTCCTTTCTCCACTTCCCCCGTCTCCCTCGTGTGCTTGTATTTCCATCTCTCTCCACTGCCTCTTCACACTGTCTCCTAACTCACATTCAAGCAGAGTGAGGGGAAATGGACCTGGAGAGCACATGTTCACCTCATGTTCTTTGTGGCTCTCTAGATACACTGTCCTACATTGAAGTGCTGCTCATTTCCTGGTTTTGATTGTCCAGGATGTATGAGGACTAAGGTCTGTACCTTGCTGTTCTTCTCTCTTGATGTTAGTAAAAGTTTCACTGGACTCCCCCAAATGTGATGGAGGGAAATATAGAAAAGTTCCAATGATTTCAGGGATCTTTCAGTGGAATGATCATAGAATTAAGCCCAAAGACCTTGTTGATATTACCTCAGTGACAGCAGTAAAAATTAAGCGTGACGTTTTATGTGATAAGCAGTTGAATAAATACAGTAACTTTCTTTGAACATCTTCGTGAAATTGTCCTCCATGGAAGGGAGGAGCAAGATTAAAAAACCTTTGAATGCCCTTTAGTGCCTAGTACGATGCCTAGAACAAGTAGACCTCAACAAATATGTACTAAATGAATTAATGATTAAAATATCTCATTTAAAATATAACTATTCAATAATGTTAATTTGATGTTTATTCTTTCAGATACAGATGAATATAGACCTCCTGTTTGGAAATCTTACTGTAAGTATACAAATAAATTGGGTGGGTTATAGTGCTTTATAAGTAATATAAAAATATCAGGAACATTAGATATGAAGAGTCATTCCATTTTGTGTCCATTATTGAAAAATTAATTCACAACAGAATTTGTGAATAGCACAGAAAAAGAAACTGGGGAAATAGGAGCATTTCCACAAAGTCTGTCATGGTTTGCATGTCAGGAATGCATCTCATCCCTCTGAACTCGCATGGAATTCCGTGTTATGGAACTTGAGACCACTTGTTGACAGTGGCTGATAAAACTAATGCAAGGAGAAGCTAACTAAGAATTCAAGGAATCTAATATTCTTAGATCCTGTTTTTTATATTAAAAAAGGAATAAATAAATAATGATAAGTCAGGAGCCTATCTTACTAGGAAGAGTGAGTAAAAAGTGGTCTTCTTTTTTAGGAATTGCCTTCCAAAATATAAAAGAGAGACACGGAATCTATATTGTTCTTTAAACTTGGCATTAGAATACAGATTTTTTTCTGAAGAGTCTAGGTTCTTAGTCCTTTATTTCCCCTTCCTTGTTGCCTAGAGAATATTATTGCATCAAGTAAAAGCTACTTCAGAATTTTAAAAAATGGAAATAGGGTTAATATAATCAGAGTTGTTTTTTAAAAATCCATGAATGCACTGTTGCAGAAACCAGTACTGTAAACTTTTGTTTGTTGTCTGTAGAGTCAAATAAGCAACCTAAAAAACCTGTACTTTAAATACAGATTATTAGCATCTTTGTAAATGTTGAGTTATTCTGAATTTTGATATTTGTAAGTTGCTGAAATCTGCTGACTGAAAGAGCAGCAATTCAGATTCTTACTTGGTTTTATGTTCCCAGAGCAACAGAGAGTTTATTGTAATAGGTTGCCACTGGGGGCTAATTATAGTAAGCAAAATATGAACAGTCTCTAAAAATATTGCCATAGATGCGTTTTCCCCCACCCCTGCTGCTTCTGTTTTGATTCTGGGGAGTATAGTTCAAAGAATGTATAAAAATGACTGATGATCTTTACCTCTCAAAGATTTTGTCTCATAACCTCATTGGCGGGAAGCCTGTTTAAAATTCTTCTCTGCATTTTCTGGTTTTCAGTTTACCTTTATTCTCTTTGCTCTGATTTGTGCCTTGCACATTTTAATGTAAGAGCATTTATAAAACCTCAGACTGTTATTGAATCATGGTGGTGATTTTTCCCCCGAAGAATATTGATTACTAAATGTGGTGTATGCAATTTGTATTTTCTGTATCTTCCTATGTCTTATAGTAGCTACCATTTGTCTTAAAAATGGCATATTTCTTTTTTTTTTTGGTGATAATACTGAGTTTTATAGTTTCTTTTAGTGACTTCAGTGCCTGAAGAACACTGCCACCCCCCATCATTTTAACAGTAGAAACAGGGAGGAAATTATTAGAATAGACTTTATTTTCTGACCATCAAAGGCAAAAACTTCCAGTTCAGTGAAATTTTATGATTAAACTGTGCTAAAGAGCCACGCAGAAAGGTCCATATTTAAAACTGGTCACGTGAAATTTCCTTATGACATCATGATGTTGTCTTCTAAGAATTTGTATATGTGCAAATTTTAACTAATGAGAAAACATGTAAAAGTTACATTGTCACATTGAAATAATTGTTGCGATGATCATTTAGATTGTTAAATGTGTTTGTCAAAATTCTGATCCTAGAAAAAATTGGGATTGAATTTTTTTTTGAGGTTGGATTCTTTTTTCTTTTTGTTTGTTTGTTTTGCCTTTACCACTCAGTCAGTTTTATAGTTTTATGTCTAGCTAGCGGTAAATAATCTCCAGTAAGGTATTTATTAATAAAATTCATCTTCATTAATGAAGTTCATCTGTCCCAGAGTCTGTACGTTTTAATAGGAAAAAATTTTTAAACTGACAAACCTGTGACACCTGTATTTCATCAATAGTGACTGAAATTTTAAGTTACTGGAGTAGTAGGCCCTGCCCAGTACCCTCTATAATTGAGCCATGACATTTTGTTTAATTCCTATATATGCCTTGATCAGAGTTGATAGTTAACAAATTCTGTTTGATCGTCTTTGGGACTGACAAACCATAATGCATTCGTCATCTTCTCTGTATTGTGACTTAAATTTTTGTAATTAAAATACTCCTCAAAATGGTGATAAAATCTAAATGGATTGAGATTTTAAAAAAATCAGGTATGTCAGTCCACATAAGGAGATACAAGCAGAATGAAAGCTATTCAGAATGTTCTGATTGTTCACTTCTATTCTGTACTACATCTGTAAAACTGAAGGGGACAGTTACATTTTCATGTCAAAAGTTGCAGCATGTTAAGGATTTTTTTTTTTCTGTCTTTAGCTTGTTGGGGTCTGAACAGCTTTTCACAGTGTGATTCTATGAGAAACTTATTTTCACTGTGATTCTATAAGAAACTTATTTTACCCATGCCTCTCTTGTGCTTTCTGATTTTGGTTTAGTTGAGCTTGTGAAAACATAATTCTAAAACCTTACAAGTTGAAACCAATAATTAAATAGAATTAGCAAGATTCTAAGTTAAGAACTCTTTTAAGACAAGTACAGTTTTGTTGCTTTTCAATATGTATTGCTTGAATTAAACCAGGGGCCAAACATGTAATAAATGAGACAAGTGAGGCAGGTGGGGACTGTGAGAAGCAGAGAGAGGATGCCCTGTACGTAGGGAATAGCTCATAGTTAGCTCCCCTTTACTGTGGGTATCTAACACTCTGAGTCCAGTGCTGTCACATCTTCTAAGTTTTCAAGAGAAGCTGGAATTCTCTTTTGCTTTTGTTGTTAAATCTCTTAATTTTTAAATGTTAAAAACAAATTTGAATTTGGAAAACAGCAAACCAAACAACACATGTGAGCCAGTTTTGACCTCAAGATACCAACTTGTGATCTCTGAACTTGATTAACAATGTATTGTCTCTAGATACTGAGAATTTCATTAATAAGTGCATAAACATTGACACTTCTAAGGTGATTGAAAAATGTTGAGTACTTTAATTATATGTCTTCTCATCTTGAAGTTAGCTATTAATTTTTGGTGAATCATTTAATGATTGTGCAATTTAAATTTTCAGCTGAGTTCTGATTTAAATGACAAAAAAACTATAAATTGAGAAGGGCCTGAATTAATTACTCTTTATTACAATGTATGATTTTTTAATGATCCTTTTGATGGGTATTCCCTGAATTCATGTTATATTCAGTTATACAATATCCAAAGGCCCTCCCTTTATATATATTTTTATTAAAAGTGAGTCTTAAAGATAGACTAACCATTGGTAGCCAATAAGGAGGCATTTGTCTAAAAATTACTCCTCTCCATGAAATAGAACTATACTCGTTGAAACTCTGATTAAAACAAAGGGTGAAATTCTCACGTGATGATATTTCACTCTTTTTTTCATACTGGCTTATCTTAATATTTGCTTGCTGAATAGGTATATGCATTATTGGTGATAACCAGATACTACAGTATTTGTGCTTTGAATCAAAATCAACATTTTACTTTCTGTAGTAACTTTTAATGTCCTTCTTGACCACCATTCAGTTTTCGTAATTCAGTTTCTATAGGTGACCCTACTTTCCAAAGCATTTGCTTGACAAAGGGAAACAATTGATCTTTTGAGAATTGCTGGTCAAAACAGAAATGTGAACTGGATTTTCACATCTTAGAGTTATAGTTACCAACAGGGAGGAATGGACCTGAAGCATGGACCTTTTTGCATATCATGATTTGGTTCTCTTGGGAGGATGGAGATTTACAAATATCTCTGAGTGGTACACATGTGCTCTCCCTGTCAGGGCCAGACAAATTTAGTTTCAGTGCTTTCCTTCTTCCCTTCCCCATCTCAAAATTATTCCCTTCATATCATCTCTTTAATCCATACAAATATATTCACAGTAGTATTTTTGAAAAACTAACTCTCACAGTAAAATATGGGTATCTAAAACTATTTTAATATGTTACGTCTTGTAGGGATTTTTGCAACCAGGAGGATAAGGCAAAGGAATACATTTCTCTCAGTAGATTCCAAACATTATTAAATGAGAAGTGGTTTGTTTATTTTTTGATTCTTAAACAGTAAAGCTGTATCTTCTTAGCACCTTTTAAATTATAGCATTACCATGTTGTTATGTTTGGTGATGAACTGTGGATGCATCCTGGTACCCAAATATCATTGTAAAGAATTTTATGTATTAGTATCAGTCATCTACATATAATAATAGCTAGTCTTTATTGAGTGTTTACCATGTGCCGGGGACTATTTTAAGTCTTTCACATATAGTATTTAATCCTTTCAGTAATCTATGAAGTAGAAACTATTTTTATCCCCATTTTCAAATGATGAAAGCCGAGGCTCAGTATGCATTGTTAGAGGCAGAGCCCCAGTGTTCAGACCCCAGGTGGTCTGGTTCAGGAATTCAGATTTGCAACTGTAGTACTCTGTTGCCTTTACATAGCAATACAGAACAGTGATGTGTGTCTGTGTATGTTCTCAGTATATTTAGTGTATGTATACACACATATACATATACATAGTCTAATTGTATATGTTTATATATGTCCCTATACTATATATGAATGAATATGATCAGAGGTGGAGTCTATATAATGACAGTTGAAATGTGAGCCATACATTGTCTGACAACCCCAGATGCTGGGTAGTTTGATGTTATATTGACCAAATGTCTATGTATTTAAATACAGTATTAAATTCAATTATATGTGATTATATGTGTAGAAATAGAAAACAGATTTTCTCCAAGAGATAAACTCAGACCTACGTAAACACAGTTTCTCTGATAACTACACGTTCTATTCATTTTTTCTTTATTTTAAGCCAAGAAGCCTGAAGTGAGTCTTAGAAGGACATGGTATTGGTATAATTTTCACCAATCCATTTTCAGATACCCTAAAAATTATCCTCTGGCAAGCTATTTAAGTGTCTGAATTCTCTCTTTTGCTGCATTTACCCTAGTTGAATAAGTGGTGGTAACTTTGGCTCAGAAATTTTGTTTCTAGGGGAGATTATCTTTGAAGATAGATGTTCACAATATAAATAGGGGAGAAAAACAGTGTATGTGTTACATCTAGCCTATAAATCCTAATTTTAGTTTCAAGTTTGACACTTAATAATGTACTTTTAACTAGTTAATGTACTTTTAACTAGTATTTGTTTATAGCAGAGGCATGCTTTATGTAATATATCCACAAAAATTGGGGAAACTAAATGACCAGATTATGGAGAACAGAGCCAAATATCCAATACTGATTTGTTATAACACTTCTGTGGATTATGATTTTCTTATTTGTGTTTGCTCCTGGGCTTTCACTAAATTTAGTTTGGTTTACTTTCTTTGCTTCATAGCAAAATTTAATTTAATAACAAATAGGACTGTACCACAGTTTTCTTATGAACATAAAAAAGCAGGCAGGTTTTGATTCCTAATATATTCAGATGCTCTACATAAGGGAAACTGACATGTTTTATTTTCTAACTTCCCAGTATATCAACTGCAACAAGAAGCCCCTCATCCTCGGAGAATTACCTGTACTAATGAGGTGGGTGTAATGAAACCATTACAATGAAATGTCTCTCAATCATTTGTTTCCCAAACTTTGACCTTCCTCAGTGACATGGTTATTTGTGGGATTAACTTTTGATGCTACTTAGCATCATAAAATTGTAACTTGAATGCATTTTTCTTAACATTCTTCTCACTTGAAATAACTACCACTTTTTAATGGACTGTTTGGAACACAGGATAGAATAAGACAGTATAGTTTTAAGTGACGTTAGTATTCTTTTCAGTGAATTTTTACATTCTTCCATTTTTTAGTGTTTTATTCTTTACTTTTTAAAACAGAGTTTGAAGGCATCATTGTAGCATTATTGAAGTAATTTTTCCATTAAAAAAAGATCTAAATCATGATTTTAAAAAGCAAAAGTCAAAAGCAAAATCATGGACAGTTCACCAAAAGAGATATGACATATATGACATGACAGTATATGAAAGGATGTTCAACTTCATTAATAATAGAAATGCAAATTAAAATACACAGTGAAAATTTTCACTTTTCAGATTGGCAGAAGTTCAAAAACAGAGAATATACCCCTTAGCTGGTAAACCTGTGAGGAAATAGGCACGCATATATTGCTGATGGGAATGTGAAATGCTACAACTTTATGAGAATTTTGTAATATCTAACATCTGCATTTACCCTTTGACCTACCAGTCCAAATTCTAGAGATTTACTCTGATGAATTGCCTGTACAAATATGGAATAGCATGCGCTCAAAGTTTTTCATTGTAGGATTATTTGTAATAGCAGAATATTGGAAAAAATCTAAATGCTCATAGGCGACTGATTGAATAAATTATAATACTAAAAAGAAGAAGGAAGATTTCTACGAGCTGATATGGAATGATTTCCATATGCAAAATGTATATATAGTAATTATGGTCCCTTTTTAGTAATAAAGAAGGGAAAATAAGAGAAAAAGCTTATTTTTGCAAAAGAGAAACAGGAGAGTTAACCCAGATACGAGTGAAATAGTTTTCCATAAGGAGTGGGTGAGGATCAATGTAGAGGGGATAAGGATGGAAGTGAGATTCCTCTGAGGGTGTGTTTTTATATAGTTTTGACTTTTGAACTATGCAAGTGTTTCACATATTCAGATAACCAAATTAAATAAAAATGATTTTTAAAACCCTAAAATTGAATACAAATAGAAACAAATGAACCTAACAAATTCATAACATAATCACTCAAAATTAATTTAAGTAGTTTTTAAACATATTATTTTGGCTATACAAATACAGAGGGAAATATTCTAAGATCCATAACCTACAAAAAGATCTTTTAACTATAGTTATTAGATTTGTTGTTGTTAGTGGTACTTGTTTAGAAATTCTGCAGTTATTTTGTTATAGGACAGAGCAAATAAGTAATTATATTGGATTTTAGGGAACCAAGGTTTTTAGGAGATATTAATATGGAATAGGGGAAATTGAGAGGCACACTGGTATTGAATTTGAATTGGAGGTATTAATAAATACCTATGACATCATAGATTTTTAAAAATGTATTTTCCATCTCAGTTTATGGAAAGGACTTAGAAGCAGTGATGCCCCAGTAAGAACGAATAAACCCAGTGTCCAAATTTTAGTTTCCAAATACTGTTTGCTACTAAAAGGAGCCAGTGCTCCTTAGAGAAATTCCTGATTGTAGAATATGGAGCAGAGAGGTCCAGGAACATCTTATGTCAGAAAGCAAGAAGGGCTCAAAAATGGATGAGGATGTGTCAAAAACACATAGGAGCCCACTTGAAGAGTTCCCAAAAGCAAAATTTGGGACCATTTGACATCAAAAAGAATAATGATAGTAATGAATTACAACACATTGAATGAAAAAAGAATGTGTAAGTCTATAATGATACTTACAAAAAAAACCTATCCCAATACAAAGAGGGAAAAGAAAGGGGAGAAAGTTGTTCTTTCCAGCACTAGTGCCTAAAAATGTAGAAAGAATGATAACGATTTGCACTGATAATTGAGTCAGGCAAGGATCACCACTAGACGTTAAAACATTGAATAAAAGGTTGTAGGTAAACAGAATAATCACATGGTCTTGATTATTTATGAACTGCAAAGAGAAAAATATTTTCATCTTTATAGTGGAGAAGTCTAACAGTCACACCTTTAGTCAGGTGATCAAATTTAGCATTACCTGCAATGGGACAGACTGACACGTGTCTCCTAAATGATGCAATGAAACATACACAACATCATTTATGTAGTATTTCTGCCTAAAATGTTTAACTTAAATCTGTTTATGAAGTATAAGTCAGACCAATCCAGAATGTGTACATTCTGTAAGACAACTGTTTTGGGCTTTTAAATAATTTCATTTTCATAAAAGAAATAACAGTTGTGGGACGATTCTAAAGTAAAGGAGACTAAAGAGGCATGCCAACCAAATGCAATGCATGCACCTTGATAGAGTCCTGGTTTTATACATATATATATGTTTTGTTTTTTTTAAAGCTACACATTCTGGGTACAGTTGGAGAAATTTGAATGTGGACTATATATTAGGTAATATAAAGTCGTGGTAACTTTCTTATGATACACTGTTGAAAAGAATTGCATCTTCATTGTTTAAAAAAATGTTGAAATGGATTTTGTTATTGTGACATCTGGTTTAAAAAAACATTAAATAACTCTGAAAGCACATAGTTAGTCACAAAGGAATGAATTTACAAAATTAGACAGGGATTTCATGAGATTACCTTTTATTTATTTATTTTTGGCTGCATTGGGTCTTCGTTGCTGCGTACAGGCTTTCTCTAGTTGCAGTGAGAGAGAGGCTACTCTTCATTGCGGTGTGTGGACTTCTCATTGTGGTGGCTTCTCTTGTTGCGAAGCATGGGCTCTAGGCACGCAGGCTTCAGTAGTTTCAGCACGAGGGCTCAGTAGTTGTGGCATGCGGGCTCAGTAGTTGTGGCGCATGGGCTTAGTTGCTCCGAGGCATGTGGGATCATCCCGGACCGGTGCTCAAACCCATGTCCCCTGCATTGGCAGGCAGATTCTTAACCACTGCGCCACCAGGGAAGTCCCGAAATTACCTTTTTTTTTTTCCCCCCCTGCACCTACCTCCTTAACCACTCCTTCTCAATCCTGGAAGGGCATCAGAATCACCTCTAGATCCTTTAAAAACATACATATGTTCAGGCCCCTTCTCAGACCTTTTGAAGTATGATCTTTGGTAACGGAGCTCAGAAATCTGTATGTATAGGAAGCCCACAAATGATTCTGACCTACAGAGATGTTAAGTCAGCACACTTTTCTTTAAAATCTTTGAAAAAAGAGGATACTTCATGCATGCCCTGGTATGGAGTAATCTCCTGGAGGGAGACCTGGAGTACTCAGCCCTCCCACAGGGGAGTCATCACCAGCTAGGTACTGAGGCAGCACAGAGACCAGACTCCGTTTGGCCCTTTACTCATCTTTGAAGATTCAACTGTGTTGCCCACTGCTGCTGAGACTGGTATATGTTTAGCACTGCAGGTCTTTAGTTATGATATTGCAAAAAATAACATCTTGAAGATGTTTTGACAAATAAATTTGACTTTTGAGTTATTCCTGAGAGAGTTAAAAAGAAAGTTCCAAGGAGTTTCTGAGGAGAGATTGTTCAACTAAGCTTCTACATTGCTGATTTTGCTTTAGGTAGTTACTTGTCCTACTACTTTATCTGCTTATTAGCAAATTGAAGTTTTTCTTCTTCACTTATCCTTGTCTGCTATGCTTGTCATTTTCCACCCGTACAGGTTCTGATGACTTCACTTTACTCATCCTCTCAAATATTCATCTTTGAACTAAGATGAGCTCTTTATTCATGGGCATAAAGAGAGACGATTAGTAGAAATGGACTCGTGTTTTTCCGTTACATTTCTTTTTTGTTTGTTTGTTTGTTTTTGCGGTACGGGGGCCTCTCACTGTTGTGGCCTCTCCCGTTGCGGAGCACAGCCTCCGGACGCGCAGGCTCAGCGGCCATGGCTCACGGGCCCAGCCGCTTCGCGGCATGTGGGATCCTCCCGGACCGGGACACGAACCTGTGTCCCCTGCATCGGCAGGCGGACTCTCAACCACTGTGCCACCAGGGAAACCCTCCATTACATTTATTAATCATGTCTTAGTTCACTATGATGATCCACCATTTTCTCTGTTTCAGAGAACTGTCAAAATTGTCAACTATCATGTATTGAGGGCTATGATTTGTATAGGACAAGTTTAGAAGCTTGAATACCAATAGTTTGTCTAAGGTCCTGTTTCAGTAGAATCATAGGATGTTTTAAGAGACCATCCAGTCCAACATCTATACCGTATCTCTGAGATAGCTTTGTGCCTTCCAGGGGAATTAATGACTTCGTTGTAGCCATTCTGTCTTCAAAGAGCTCTAGCTGAAAGAAGGTTTGTTCTTCAGCTGTATTAAATGCTCTCTCTCTGAACCTTCTAGTTTCAATTCTAGTTTTGTCCTTGGACTTTTGCAGAATCAGTCAAATCCTTCCCCACATAACAACCTTAGGAAACTTTAACTTCAACCTTCAGAAACTTGACGCTACACCTAAATTTCTCTTCTCAAGCTACAAAATGAGTTACTCATAAGCATTGTTTTCCAGAATAGACATACCAATCACAACCACATACGTTATTGAGAGAGTTGGCAAAGACCTGAATCATAATCACTTGTCTGAAACTGGGTCTTTTCCTGTTTCCTTTCCCCTCTTCTAGTGCCAGTTCATTTAATTCTGTTCTGTTCCTGGCCTCTTAGATAAACTTAACTTTACATTTTATTTTATTTGATAAGAATACTGGTGAAAGACAGCAGAATCTTCTAAGAGAGTTATTTAAAATAACTAGAAAATAATATTTCTGAAGGACGCTTTAAGGTCCAAAAGCCACCTTTAGTAAATGAGTGCACAAAGGCATCCTGCCAAGCATTTGGGGAGATCCATAACTGTTGCAGTGCTTTAAAGCAATTCTGTGATTAGTATTACAGAAAGATAATCTATCCTGAAACTACATCATTAAAATAATCTCTGCCTTATCTTGTTTCTGTATTAAAAGTTATCTGTGTTCACTTCAAGATGCTCTTAAATCAAAGATCTTTCTGAATCTAAAGGCTTTTGTAGGCAGTCTCGTCTCAGTAATTATAAAGTGTTTCATGTTACTAATTTTATTTTTAATTTATTTTTTTAAATTTTAAACATTTTATCAAGAAGGCACTTTTTTTTTTAAATACAGCAGGTCCTTATTAGTCATCAGTTTCATACACATCAGTGTATACATGTTAATCCCAATCTCCCAATTCATCCCACCCCCGCCCCCCTGCCGCTTTCCCCCCTTGGTGTCCATATGTTTGTTCTCTACATCTGTGTCTCAATTTCTGCCCTGCCAACCGGTTCATCTGTACCATTTTTCTAGGTTCTGCATATATGCGTTAATATACGATATTTGTTTTTCGCTTTCTGACTTACTTCACTCTGTATGACAGTCTCTAGATCTATCCATGTCTTAACAAATGACCCAATTTCGTTCCTTTTTATGGCTGAGTAATATTCCATTGTATATATGTACCACATCTTCTTTATCCATTCATCTGTCGATGGGCATTTAGGTTGCTTCCATGTCCTGGCTGTTGTAAATAGTTCTGCAATGACCATTGGGGTGCCTATGTCTTTTTGAATTATGGTTTTCTCTGGGTATATGCCCAGTAGTGGGATTGCTGGATCATATGGTAATTCTATTTTTAGTTTTTTTAAGGAAACTCCATACTGTTCTCCATAGTGGCTGTATCAAATTACATTCCCACCAACAGTGCAAGAGGGTTCCCTTTTCTCCATACCCTCTCTAGCATTTGTTGTTTGTAGATTTTCTGATGATGCCCATTCTAACTGGTGTGAGGTGATACCTTATTGTAGTTTTGATTTGCATTTCTCTAATAATTAGTGATGTTGAGCAGCTTTTCATATGCTTCTTGGCCATCTGTATGTCTTTAGAGAAATGTCTATTTAGGTCTTCTGCCCATTTTTGGATTGAGTTGTTTGTTTTTTTTAATATTGAGCTACATAAGCTGTTTATGTATTTTGGAGATTAATCTTCTGTCCATCGATTGCTTTGCAAATATTTTCTCCCATTCTGAGGGTTGTCGTTTCGTCTTGTTTATGGTTTCCTTTGCTGTGCAAAAGCTTTGAAGTTTCATTAGGTCCCATTTGTTTATTTTTGTTTTTATTTCCATTACTCTAGGAGGTGGATCAAAACAGATCTTGCTGTGATTTATGTCAAAGAGTGTTCTTCCTATGGTTTCCTCTAAGAGTTTTATAGTATCTGGTCTTACATTTAGGTCTCGATCCATGTTGAGTTTATTTTAGTGTATGTTGTTAGGGAGTGTTCTAATTTCATTCTTTTACATGTAGCTGTCCAGTTTTCCAAGCACCACTTATTGAAGAGGCTGTCTTTTCTCCATTGTATGTCCTTGCCTCCTTTGTCATAGATTAGGTGACCATAGGTGTGTGGGTTTATCTCTGAGCTTTCTATCTTGTTCCATTGATGTATGTTTCTGTTTTTGTGCCAGTACCATACTATCTTGATTACTGTAGCTTTGTAGTATAGTCTGAAGTCAGGGAGTCTGATTCCTCCAGCCCTGTCTTTTTTCCCTCAAGACTGCTTTGGCTATTCGGGGTCTTTAGTGTCTCCGTACAAATTTTAAGATTTTTTGTTCTAGTTCTGTAAAAAATGCCATTGGTAATTTGGTAGGGATTGCATTGAATCTGTAGATTGTTTTGCGTAGTGTAGTCAGTTTCACAATATTGATTCTTCCAATCCAAGAACATGGTATATCTCTCCATCTGTTGCTATCATCTTTGATTTCTTTCATCAGTGTCTTATAGTTTTCTGCATAAAGATCTTTTGTCTTCCTAGGTAGGTTTATTCCTAGGTATTTTATTCTTTTTGTTGCAATGGTAAATGGGAGTGTTTCCTTAATTTCTCTTTCAGATTTTTCATCACTAGTGTATAGGAATGCAAGAGACTTCTGTGCATTAATTTTGTATCCTGCAACTTTACCAAATTCATTGATTAGCTCTAGGAGTTTTCTGGTGGCATCTTTAAGATTCTCTAGGTGTAGTATCGTGTCATCTTCAAACAGTGACAGTTTTACTTTTTCTTTTCCAATTTTTATTCCTTTTATTTCTTTTTCTTCTCTGACTGCCGTGGCTATGACTTCCAAAACTATGTTGAATAATAGTGGTGAGAGTGTCCACATTAGTGGACAGAGTTTTTCACCATTGAGAATGATGTTTGCTGTGGGTTCGCCGTATATGGCCTTTATTATGTTGAGGTAGGTTCCCTCTATGCCCACTTTCTGGAGAGTTTTTATCATAAATGGGTGTTGAATTTTGTCGAAAGCTTTTTCTGCATCTATTGAGATGATCATATGGTTTTTATTCTTCAATTTGTAAATATCGTGTATCACATTGATTGACTTTGCGTATATTGAAGAATCCTTGCATCCCTGGGATAAATCCCACTTGATCATGGTGTATGATCCTTTTAATGTATTGTTGGATTCTGTTTGCTAGTATTTTGTTGAGGATTTTTGCATCTATATTCATGAATGATATTGGTCTGTAATTTTCTTTTTTGGTAGTGTCTTTGTCTGGTTTTGGTATCAGGGTGATGGTGGCCTCCTAGAATGAGTTTGTGAGTGTTCCTTCCTCTGCAATTTTTTGGAAGAGTTTGAGAAGGATGGGTGTTAGCTCTTCTCTGAATGTTTGGTAGAATTCATCTGTGAAGCCATCTGGTCCTGGACTTTTGTTTGTTGGAAGATTTTTAATCACAGTTTCAATTTCATTACTCGTGATTGGTCTGTTCATATTTTCTATTTCTTCCTGGTTCAGTCTTGGAAGCTTATGCCTTTCTAAGAATTTGTCCATTTCTTCCAGGTTGTCCATTTTATTGGCACAGAGTTGCTTGTAGTAGTCTCTTAAGATGTTTTATATTTCTGCGGTGTCTGTTGTAACTTCTCCTTTTTCATTTCTAATTTTATTGATTTGAGTCCTCTCCTGCTTTTTCTTGATGAGTCTGGCAAATGTTTTATCAATTTTGTTTATCTTCTCAAAGAACCAGCTTTTAGTTTTATTGATTTTTTGCTATTGTTTTCTTTGTTTCTGTTTCATTTATTTCTGCTCTGATCTTTATGATTTCTTTCCTTCTGCTAACTTTGGGTTTTGTTTGTTTTTCTTTCTCTAGTTCCTTTAGGTGTAAGGTTAGATTGTTTATTTGAGATTTTTCTTCTTTCTTGAGGTAGGCTTGTATAGCTATAAACTTCCCTCTTAGAACTGCTGTTTTTTTTTTTTTGCATCTTTATTGGAGTATAATTGCTTTACAATGGTGTGTTAGTTTCTGCTTTATAACAAAGTGAATCAGTTATACATATACACATGTTCCCATATCTCTTCCCTCTTGCGTCTCCCTCCCTCCCACCTTCCCTATCCCACCCTCCCTAACCCACCATCCCTATCCCACCCTAGAACTGCTTTTGCTGCATCCCGTAGGCTTAGGATCGTCGTGTTTTCATTGTCATTTGTCTCTAGGTATTTTTTGGTTTCCTCTTTGGTTTCTTCAGTGATCTCTTGATTATTTAGTAACATATTGTTTAGCCTCCATGTGTTTGTTTTTTTTACATTTTTTTCCCTTTAATTCATTTCTAATCTCATAGCGTTGTGGTCAGAAAGGATGCTTGATGTGATTGCAATTTTCTTAAATTTACTGAGGCTTGATTTGTGACCCAAGATATGACATATCCTGGAGAATGTTCCATGGGCACTTGAGAAGAAAGTGTAATCTGCTGTTTTTGGATGTAATGTCCTGTAAATATCAATTAAATCTATCTGGTCTACTATGTCGTTTAAAGCTTCTGTTTCCTTATTTATTTGCATTTTGGGTGATCTGTCCATTGGTGTAAGTGAGGTGTTAAAGTCCCCCACTATTATTGTTACTGTTGATTTCCTCTTTTATAGGTGTTAGCAGTTGCCTTATGTATTGAGGTGCTCCTATGTTGGGTGCATATATATTTATAATTGTTATATCTTCTTCTTGGATGGATCCCTTGATCATTATGCAGTGTCCTTCCTTGTCTCTTGTAACAGCCTTTATTTTTATTATTATTTTTTTGCAGTATGCGGGCCTCTCACTGTTGTGGCCTCTCCCGTTGCGGAGCACAGGCTCCGGACACGCAGGCTCAGCGGTCAGGGCTCACAGGCCCAGCCGCTCCGTGGCATGTGGGATCTTCCTGGACCAGGGCACGAACCTGTGTCCCCTGCATCGGCAGGCGGACTCTCAACCACTGCGCCACCAGGGAAGCCCTTACAGTCTTTATTTTAAAGCTTATTTTATCTGATATGAGTATTGCTACTCCAGCTTTCTTTCGATTTCCATTTGCATGGAATATCTTTTTCCATCCCCAGACTTTCAGTCTGTATGTGTCCCTAGGTCTGAAGTGGGTCTCTTGTAGACAGCATATATATGGGTCTTGTTTTTGTATCCATTCAGCAAGCCTGTGTCTTTTGGTTGGAGCATTTAATCCATTCACGTTTAAGGTAATTATTGATATGTATGTTCCTTTGACCATTTTCTTAATTGTTTTGGGTTTGTTTTTGTAGGTCCTTTTCTTCTCTTGTGTTTCCCAGTTAGAGAAGTTCCTTTAGCATTTATTGTAGAGCTGGTTTGGTGGTGCTGAATTCTCTTAGCTTTTGCTTGTCTGTAAAGCTTTTGATTTCTCCATCGAATCTGAATGAGATCCTTGCCAGGTAGAGTTATCTTGGTTGTAGGTTCTTCCCTTTCATCACTTTAAGTATATCATGCCAGTCCCTTCTGGCTTGTAGAGTTTCTGCTGAGAAATCAGCTGTTAACCTTATGGGAGTTCCCTTGTATGTTATTTGTCATTTTTCCCTTGCTGCTTTCAATAATTTTTCTTTGTCTTTAATTTTTGCCAATTTGATTACTATGTGTCTCAGCGTGTTTCTCCTTGGGTTTATCCTGTGCTTCCTGGACTTGGGTGGCTATTTCCTTTCCCATGTTAGGGAAGTTTTCGACTATAATCTCTTGAAATATTTTCTCGGGTCCTTTCTCTCTCTCTTCTTCTGGGACCCGTATAATGTGAATGTTGTTGCGTTTAATGTTGTCCCAGAGGTTTCTTAGGCTGTCTTCATTTCTTTTCATTCTTTTTTCTTTATTCTGTTCCACAGCAGTGAATTCCACCATTCTGTCTTCCAGGTCACCTATCAGTTCTTCTGCCTCAGTTATTCTGCTATTGATTCCTTCTAGTGTAGTTTTCATTTCAGTTATTGTAATGTTTATCTCTGTTTGTTTGTTCTTTAATTCTTCTAGGTCTTTGTTAAACATTTCCTGCATCTCCTTGATCTTTGCCTCCATTCTTTTTCCGAGGTCCTGGATCATCTTCACTATCATTATTCTGATTTTTTTTTCTGGAAGGTTGCCTATCTCCACCTCATTTAGTTGTTTTTCTGGGGTTTTATCTTGTTCCTTCATCTGGTACATAGCCCTCTGCCTTTTCATCTTGTCTGTCTTTCTGTGAATGTGGTTTTTGTTCCACAGGCTGCAGGATTGTAGTTCTTCTTGCTTCTGCCCTTTGGTGGATTAGGCTATCTAAGAGGCTTGTCACCTTTTATTTTTATTTAGGAATTTTTTGTTCTCCTCATTTCCCATTTTTTCTACCCATGATATGCTATCATAAAAGAAATGTTACCTACTAAATATAGAAAATTAGAGAAAGCAAAGCATATAATTCAGCACAAGTACTAATGTAAAATCATGTCTTACTTAGTCATATTGACTTCAACCAGTTTTAATCTGAAAAAAGTTCATTGACTGTTATTATGCACTTTAAAAACTTAGAAATAAGCGTATTAATGTTTATATGCACATAGCATAGTTTTATTATTGCATATAACATTTAAATTCCCAGTTTGATCTATTTGCAGGTAAACTCGTTTGTGATCATTCATAATCATTATTTGTATGATTTCAATTGAATCAATTTCAAATTGGTTGTAAGGTGGTTATATTACTGACTAATCCTTTATTTTGATTATTAGTGTAATGCTGCACTGTCTGTGATTTTGAAAAGACTATTCCAAGTCAGTTCTTAAATAATGATATCTAAGACATCCAAATGCTGTAGTTGGGGAGGAGAAACTTCTCCACCCTCTTAAGTTTAGTGGCTGGGGCCTACAAATTAAACTTACAAAAGAGACATTAACAGGAGAAAAGATTTATTTCATGTGCATTTGGGTAAGGAGGGGCTCACAGCAGGTAAATAAAAGCCCCAAAGAGGCAGTTACACCCAGGGGCTTTTATGCCATTTTAATAAAGGGTGTTAAAGTGTGCACAAGAGACAAAGGAAAAGGGAGTCTAGGCTTCTGAGGGAGGTGGTAAATTGTGGGAAGGTGATTAGGTAATGTATAGTAAATAAGGGTTGTTTAGTAAGGGTTATTATGCAGATTCAAGTCATCTTGGGTGTCTCTCAAGTCCTTCTGTTCTCCTCCTTCTGCTTTGGGAGAGGAGGACACCTTTACAAGGGGAAATTAAATCTATGCCCTACTTTTAGGCCGAAATGTGGAGGGCAGATTGCTCCTCCTGTGTTTGCTCTTTCTTAATTGCCTTCAGCTCAAAATAATCCTTATGCTAAAGAGGCATATCTTGGGGTGGCATATTCTGATCCCCTTCACTATCTAGATATGAGAAAAAAAGAATTATTTTAAATTGGAGTTTTATTTGACATTCCCGTTATAAAAATGCAGAAAAGATATAATTGGTGTGTGAATTTTATTTTGGACTTACTGCTTATTGTAACAGTACTGTATTAATCAACAGTGTTTATTTAATTTCTTTTAATTCAAGATTCTTTTGCGTAAAGGAATATAATTATTCAGCAATATAAGGCCAAAATCAATTGTGTCATCAAGATGATTACTTAGGTAATCAATGGAAACATATTGTGGACCAGTGCAGGAGTATCAAATAAATAATCAGTATTTGTCTTGGGTTGTAACACTATTACTGAACCAAACTTGGGTCCACTCACCCACATAGCAAAGCCAACTTATTGACACTGGGTTGTGGTAAAGAGAAGTACAACGTTTACTGCACGGCTAAGCAAATAGAACGGGCACCTCATGGTCAAAAGAACTGAACTCGCTGATGGCTTTCAGGGAAAGGATTTTAAAGGCAGCATTTTGGGTGAGTGCTGCAGGGTGCATGGCTTTCTTCTGATTGGCTGGTGGTGAGGTCATGGGGCGGTGTTTCAAGAATTTTAATCATCAACCCTCTGATTCCAGTCAGTCTAGGGTCTGCATGCTTGTGGTCAGCACATAGTCACCATCCTCCATCTGTGTATGGGTCTTAGTTCCTGTAGAACAACTCAAAAATATATGTCAGATTGTTGTGTATATCCTTTGAGGAGGAACTAGGACTCTGTTGCTGAACTATGTTTGTTGACTGCTTTTCCTCTGCATTTCTTCACATCCCTAATTAGTAACTGTTTGAGTCTGTTCCTTGGAACTCAGGAAAGGGCCTGGGAGACTGAAGCCTTTTTCTACAAACAAGAAATGGGGGTTATGGAGAAGCTTTTGTACCTGGGAGGGCCCTGCTCAGTTTCAACACCATTGGGCTGCCACACACCACTTGGGGCCACCACCAGCCCCTCAGCCTTCACTGCTTGTCCAGGATTTTCATCAATGAGTAGAGTGTATTCAAGAACTTTCCTCTTTTTACCTCAGTCACATAGGCCTGATAAAGTATTTTACCTTCAACCACCTGCAAAGATCTCGTGATTTGACGGAAAGGCCATGATCTCGTCTTCTCAGAATGTTGGGGGCCCCCATTCTAATGTGTCTGAGACTCCACTGTTAGGTTGTATGGAAGTTAATCTTGATTTCTGTTTTTTTAAAGGTGACATTCTTTATTAAAAAAATTTTTTTACAGACACTACTAAAGTCCCTTTTTTACTATTCCCTTGGGTCCCTCAGTTCAGTTACCTCCCAGCTTCCTATAGGTACCATTTGAATTTGGTATATATTTTTCCAGATATCTCTCTATGCTATAAATATATATTATTGCATGTGCATGTGCTTTTCCTAAGTGGTGTCGTACTGTATTACTTATTTTATAGCTTATAACTATACTATTCAATAGTTTGTCTTGGTGACCTCTTCATGTTAGTGCCTGTAGTTCTACATCATTCCTTAAAACCATGCATGTTATTTATACTATAAAGCAGTTTAGTTATTCCCCTATTGGTATATATTTACTTCCATTTTTAAAATGACTGTGAACAGTGCTTCAGTGAACATTCTCATATATGTTTACATGTGTACATGTGCGAGTGTTCCTGTACAGTAAATACTGAGGGTTTGCACATTTTTAGTTTGAATAGACACTGCAAAATTGTTCTTCTGGATAACATTTCACCATATAATACTGTAGAACCGTAAATTAATTATTTAAGACCTAAACATTGAATTTTTTTCTCAAAAGCAGAAGTTTGCTTTCAAACAAAAGTAGATGCATGACCCTACTCTAATAAGCTCTGGACCTAAAAATAGAATAGCCATCCTCTGTAGCTATAGGGACCAACTGGTATATTTTTAGTACACTGAGTTTTATGAGCAGAGAAATTATGCAATAAGACCAAATCAGGTGGAATTTACTTTGAGAATATAAATAACCTGACTACAACCTCAGCAGACAACAGAAGATTCCTGAAGGGTAAAGTATTATTTAAATATAACGTTCAGGAAGAGGTAAAATCGTGTCTCTCCTACAGAAATGAAGATGAACATGTGTTAAAACTGTATTTTCTCACCACAACAAGAGAGAAGCCCGTGAGCTGCAACGAAGACTCAACGCAGCCGCCCCCGCCATAAAAATGTATTTTCTCATGTGATATGAGGGAACCAGGCAGATGTTAATAATCAGTTCAAAGGGAAAAGTCAAAATAGTGTATATTTATAGGAATTCAAGGAATGTTGAGATGAGTTGTAGTTAAAGACAAAACCTGTTTTTCCCCTGAGAAGAAGTCAGTAAAACCACTACCACACAGGAAAAGTGTGTGTGTGTGTGTGTGTGTGTGTGTGTGTGTGTGTGTGTGTGTCAGTTACCTACGTCTTACAGAGTTCCAAAATAGCTCAAAGACAATGATCTGGGCTACATAAGCCAGCAGTGTATGCTATATATCCTGCATTTCATTGAAATACAAAATTTATTTATTCAAGACGAATAAATATCTCAAGTTTGCTGAAGCAGTACCAGACCTTGATGACCTGTGGATAGGTAACCTAGACTTGGTAGTCAGGCTCTGTGTAGAGGTGAAGGGAAGACAGTCACTGAAAGGATAGACTTTGAGTTTAGCTTTGGGAACTGCCATATTTAACTAATTCAGATGAGTCAGTGTCAAACAGACAAAGGGTTTGGGCCCTTCTTGCTATTCCTGAATAAGAATCCCAGTTTTACCTTAGGCTCTACCAAGAAACCTTGAACAAGTTCTCTAACCTCTCTGATTCTCAGTTTTCTTCATCAATAAAATGAGAATGATAATACTATCTTAATGAGGATGCAGTAGAATAATTCATCTCATTGTGAGGATTAAGTGATCTCCAAATGTAATTATAGCACAAAGCACAAACTCAATAAATGTAGTGCATGGTGTCACCCAGGTACCTCCTCGGGAAAGCTTATTCCATTCCTGTCAGGACCCAGTTTAAATGTCGTCTCAGAGAGGTCTTTCCTGACCATCCAACTTAAATACCTCGTTAGTCCTCACTTTTCTGTTACTCATTCTTATTTTCATTACAGCACTTATTTGTGTTCGTTTGTTTTATTTCTTTAAACTTATTTATTGTCTGTCATCATTAGAAAGTCTCAAAAGAGTAATGACTTTTTGTCATATTACAAGTAGGACAATGCTTATCACTTATTTGCCACTAAATAAATGTTTCTTGAATGAACAGGGCAAATATTTTAAGTCTACCCTAGTAAAAATTCCTTAGAATCTATTCTCCTGGACCTTTCTTTAGGTACAATGAGCACACCAGCCATGAAAAGCTATGGGAGATAAACTGTGGTGAGGGAAGAGCTGATGGGAGAACAGAAGGGCAAGATTATATGGAGATGTTAACAGAATGGAGAATATGGTGTAACAGGAAGGGAGAGGATGGGAGAGAAAGCCACAATCTGTTCTGACACAATCGTGGCATTAAGTTTATGGATGTTTCATTTTACCTTTTGGATAAAGTGATGTAAGTATTTTTTCAGATTCATAAAATCCTAGAAATGAAAGATAATTTAGTCTGACTCTTTCTACACACACAGTGTTTTGTAGATAAGAAAAAGGTCTGAGAGATGAAGTGACCAGTCCAAATGGCACAGTCAATCTGCTGATAGGACTGGAACCCCAGACTCTGATTTTTCTAATCTTATTCTAATTCTTTTTCTTAATATATGCTTTAGTTTGTCACATATTCAGAATGTTGAGTTATGTTCTGAACATTTCCATTTTCACAAATATCCTTTCTTCTCTTTCCCAATAGGTAGAAAATAGACCAAAGTATTACGGAAGAGAGTAAGTATGGATTATCAGAAAACATTTTGTAGATTGGAATGTATAAGAGAGACAGGTAAATGGATGCTTTTAGTAAAAAAATAAAAGCAAGAGGAAGGAGGTATTCAAGTTTGAATGAGTTAAATTATTTTTCTGATTATAAATGTAATTGTTGTAGTTGGTGAAAATATAGAAAATAAAGATAAGTGTAGAGAAGAAAATAGCATGGGAAAATGTGTACGTGATAATGTTAAAGATGCAAGCCATATATGTAAATAAATAATGCTAGATGTATATATATGAGGAAAAGTATATATTTGATTGTATGTGTTTATTAAGCATATAGATACATATACATACATGTATGCATGTAGTAAGGTATGGTGGTTTATTCTACATTTATACTTTTATTTTCCAAATTTTCTGTAAGTAAATTCATGCTACCCAGAAATAACTAATGTTAACAGTTTGAAGTATTATCTTCTGAAGATCTATTTTCTTACTGGTTTTTACAAAATTGAGTTATTATACATATACTTTTTATAGCCTGACTTTTCCATTTAATATTAATAATGAGCATTTTTCTATTTTATGAAAAATGTAATAATTTTTAAAGTCCTTAATTCTTCTGATTATTTAAAAAAAATAGAAATATAACCCTTCGAGGAAAAGTATAAAAATCACCTATAATCCCATCATTCCCCAAATAAAATCATTTGTTTTTCATGGCTGAAGATCATATCAGATAAACAATAATGTATATAACAAATATTTTTAAATTATCTAAAATTCTGTTTGAGTTTTCAGGACTCTTATGAGTAGAACCTAGGTGCTTAGGAGTTGAGGGGAGCCACTGGTGTTCTTTATGGTTATACCATAATTTAGTCATTTCTCTGCTTTTGGCATATAGGTTGACTTTAAACGATAGTATTAAAAGTAACACCGTAAGAAATACCTTAGTGCATTAATCTTTTTCTGGGGTGGAAATTTTGGGTCAGCTGGTATGAATAGTTTTAAAAGTCTTTAAATACCATCATCAAGTTGTGTTCCAAAATTTGTTTCCTTGAATGAGATTTTCTTCTGAATTAATTGGGTTTTTAAAAACAAGGAGATATTAAATTTTACTAACTTTATTAGTTGGTGTCATGTAAACTTAAAATAATATACCAATATGCTAATCTAATATATGTGTTATTACCACAGATAGGTTACTGTCTTCTTACTCCTACAGAATCAGAGTGGACCTGGTTTTGAAAGATTGAGGAATTTAAGGAGATAAGAAATTCTAGGAGCCCATTGTTAAACCTCCTTGTTCTAATTATCATGATTTGAGCGTATGTACTACAAACTGCTTTAAGACTTAAATTGAGAAAGACCGAACCTTTCCCATGAGAAAAATTTCAAAAAGTTGCCACTTGAGCCCTCGAAAAGTTCTTAAATTATTAAGGTGCTATTTCAGGGCCTTTTCAAAATATCATTCCAAATTCAAGGGACTGTTGGGTTTTTTGTACCTTTAAAAGCTACGGTCTCATGTGAGCAGTTGTTCAATTCAGTTTTCTCTGAGTTAATGAACGGACATAATTATTTGTGTAAGTTCTTTATAAACTGTACATCACCATACGAATATAAGGTGGTTTTATATTTTTAGTATTAATCATTAGTTACCACGGCTGTTTTTTAATTTTTCAGTGTTTTATGTCAGAATGTTATAGGTTGAATCTACTGTTTGTATAAGGAGTGTGTTATTTTTGTTTACTCTTCTTCTTCCTTTTTACTCTGTTAATCAAAAATAGGGTTTTAGCAGGGAGTGAAAGCAAGTATTACAGTTGTTTGCTTTTGGCTTGAGTATGCAGTGATGCAGATTATGCACATTATTGAGCAATCATGCCAATTAAGGGCAACCCAGGGTACCTGGAAAATTGCCAACTTAGACTCTGAGCCAGAATTTTTGGAGCAATGCCCCTGGTGTGAAGAAGGGAAGTGGGACACATTGCTGAGTGTTTTTTAGCATGTCCATATGGTCAGGCAGCTACATAAGAAGGGAATTGTCCTCTTGAGACAGGTGGTTGGTCTTCGGTAGATGGATGTGAATTTTGATTCCGTGATTGTTAAATGGATTGGAGAGCTACTTCGGTGCTGTTCTTGTCACCACAGAGAAGCGGGCCCCGGGCCAGGCCCAGAGAAACACAAGCATAGTTAAACCCAACTGCTTCCCTTCAATTTTATGGCAGTACTTTGTCTAGAAATCAACAAGAGAAGGTGGGAGGTTTTGTTTTATCTTGTTTTATTGAAAAAGGTGGAAAGCATGCAGTTTCTGAATTGACTTTGTTTCTTAGGTTTCATGGCATGATCTCCCGAGAAGCAGCAGACCAGCTCTTGAGTGTAGCTGAGGGGAGCTACCTCATTCGGGAGAGCCAGCGTCAGCCAGGAACCTACACTTTGGCTTTAAGGTTGGTCATGGACCTGTAATTATAACTGTGCCTCATTTAAAACCCTCTTAATAGAGGGCTTTCAATTTTAAAAGCATCCAGCATGTAATTGAATTGGTTCTTGTTTTCTTGGGACCTAATTACCATTTTAATAGCTTTGAGACTCTTAAAAAGTTCCTCATGAATGGTAGACTCAGTAATTAAGAACTGAAAAACTTCTAAGGCATTTTTATTGTAGCTGCTTTCTTCTATGTCATCTTACCCATTCCGTCCCATCTGTCTTGCTGTATCAGCTCCCATCTATTTCTTGAATAAGGAAAGGAACTAAAGAGAAAAGACCTTTGTAACTCGTAAAATTAAAGCCGATGTCATTTCTCTTGGGTTGGCTTTTGGTTCAAGCAGCTTTCCTTGGGAACTCCTGGCTCTTTCCTATCTACTGAACTTTGCCTAGCATTTTGGCTGTTTTTAGCTTACAACACAGTGGCCAGAAACAAGTATTTCCATTAACCCTGCAATAATAACAGAGCAATAATACAATAGCACGCTTATCCATTGGGCTAACCTCCTTCCAGGACTCTAACCTCATTTAATCTTCACAACAGGTCTAGGATGTGTGTACAATTTCTATCTCCACTTTACAGATAAGGAAACAGAGGACCTAGAGGTTGAGTAACTTGGCCAAGGTTATACATTTAATAATTCGTGTAGCTGGTATTTGAACCCAGACAATTTGGCTTCAGAGTCTATGCTCTTAATCACTCTACATTGCTGCCTCTCTATAGTTTTGGAATAATTATCCATTGTCTTTGTTCATTCCTTCATTTGTTAATTCATGCATTCATTTATGCATTGTTTGGAAAAGATTTAAAAGTAGAAACTTTGAATAAAGAGGTCAAAGAAATAACATTTCTTTTGGTAGCCACAGAGAGAGAAGAGAAAGGTAATATTATTGCTTAGGACTCTGATATGACCACGTCCAACTCCTTCTCCAATCACTTATGCCTGGGTGAGTGAGCAGGGACTGTTCTTACTCCCATCCACCAGATTTATTATTAATCTTTCTGGCAAAAGAATGGTATAATTTAGTATTTCTTCATGCTGAATTCTGAATCAATAGCATACTTGGACAATAGAGCTTGTTAACAGTTCATGGAAATCTGCTTTTATGGAAAATTATAAAGCGTAAATCCCCCTTCAGTTACTTAATTATGTTGCTTTTTCAGGTTTAAATTGTGGTATATAGGGGAAAAAATCTGGGCTGAGAACTTAAATACCTATTCATTTTGCCACTAAATGAGCTAGACGACTAATTTGGAGCAAATCACAGGTATTCTTGAAGCCAGCTGCTTCATCTTTCTATTCCTAACATTTTATAATTCTAGGATTCTACAATTCCACATATCCAAATAGATGGTCATCTGAGTGTCTGGGGTAGATAAGCCTTGATGTACAGGCTAGTGGGCCAAGATAATCAAGAAGGAGGTGGGCTGAAAGGAAACAAAGCAATCTGTATACTGTCTTCCTTTTCCCTTTGTTGCCGTCTCCCCACCTTCTTCTGAGATCACTGGAATTTTAACTCAATTTCGCCTCATTGCAAAGTTCAGGTACTTTCTATTATACTACATCGCCTCATAATGTGGTCATCACGCTGTTTTTTACTGAATAACACCAGCAAACGCCCTAGGGCCAAGGATTCAATGTGGAGAAAAGTAGCACCCAGATCTTCCAAATTCTTCCTCATTCCCACCCTCTCACCCTCTCTCATGCTACTCATGACTTTATAATCACTCACTGTCCACTTTGGCCCAGGAAATCCTAGAATTGGATTGAAGAATAGAGCAACATGGGATTGATGACAGTGCTTTTAATGTATAAGTCTGGGGTAACATGCAGCTTTCCTTTTGTTTTTGAAAATCATCATAAAGTTTTTACATGGAATAGAAATAGTAAAAGGGCTTGTAGTGGAGGTAGGGAATTTGTGAGTATGCGTGAGTAATTTACATGCTGAAATATGATTTTCTTTGTTTTGAACTAGATGTATGGTAGGGAAGTGTTAAACAGAATGTGAGATAGAAGTTGTATTGATATATCTCTTAATCTTATCTGATATTCCCCATTTCAACTAATGATTCTCCCAGTTAACATCAGTCTGTTTTTAACAGAATTCATGATCCACTGCGGTAGGGAGGCAGTTGAATTTACAGCCATCATTGTTTATTATGCATTTGCTGTGTTAAACAAAGGCCCTAAAATTAGGAATAAGTCCTTGATTTCAAGTTGTTCCATAGTCACCTCAACCTCACAATATGTCCAAAACCGAACTCGATCAGTTTTCCTCCCAGATACGCTGAAACACCTGTATCCCTTTAATAGCTGGTGACGCTGTTATTTAGCCAATTCACAAGACCGAAAACAAGACATCATTTTTCTTTTATCTCAGTTCTGTTTTAAGATGTTTGTAGGCCTGGCCTTATTCATTTCGAGGCCTCCATCTTACACCATATCAAACACTATATCCCATATCAAATATATGTATTTTGCTGTTAACTTCGTTTTTTTAAATATAAATTGCTTTTGAAATTAACTGTAGATTTCCTTTTATGTTTTGGAGCCACACCTTTTTATTCATATTTTATACCTTTTCATAGACTCTGGAAAGCCCAAGGTACTGTACCTATATTATCTAATGGTTAAAAGAACTTTTTCTTCTTGCTCATCTCACACAGCCAAGCCCAACAATCTTTTATTTCTTAAGTAATTTTCAAAATTTCCCCTTCTTGGGGCTTCCCTGGTGGCGCAGTGGTTGAGAGTCCGCCTGCCGATGCAGGGGACACAGGTTCGTGCCCTGGTCTGGGAAGATCCCACATTGCCGCAGAGTGGCTGTGCCTGTGAGCCGTGGCCGCTGAGCCTGCGCGTCCGGAGCCTGTGTTCCACAACAGGAGAGGCCACAACAGTGAGAGGCCTGCGTACCGCAAAAAAAAAAAAAAAAAAATTTCCCCTTCTTTTCAAGCAAGCCACCTCCTGGATTAGTTTCATGAGGAAGTTACCTGTATCCAGCCTTACCCCTCTAATGTATCTTCCATGGTATCATGAGTGATCAGTCTTAAAATCTGATGCAGTGATCAGCAAAGTCGTAATGTTGAGTAGGACACAAGGTTTCAAAGGCCACACCTCCCTCTGTCACTGGCATCTCCCCCATACCTGGGGAAGCCTAACCTTTACTGATGATCTTTGTGTATAATGTGAGGTATCAGTTCGGCAAGGATGTATTGTATATGTGGTGTCACAGTATCAATTGTTTGCAGTCAGCAAGGAGATTTTCATTGCATGGCATGGAAGGTCGTCTGTGGTTGACATCTCACTTTCTTCTTCACCGTCTTCTCTTACACGCCATCTCAGCCTGAATTTCTGGCCAGGCCTTGTCCTGCTTTTCTGCCTTGCCCACATGGACCCCTTGGTTCAGAACAAATGATTGTTCCTCAAAGTCTTTTATACAATGAAACACTAGACAGACATCCACATAGTTGGAGTGTGCAGTTGAAGATAAGATGCTCTCCCAGGCACTAGATTATTCCTCATGAAGCATGAAATGTTTCCTATGACTTCGGGGTTTTCTGTATGTTGATTTTGACAACATTTGTATTAGTTATAGTTTAATGAGGTATCATGGCAAGTAACCTAAAATAATTTAGCTGCAAGTAACCTAAAATAATTTAAGAAGTTTTGTAGAAAACATTTTTCTTTGTATGATTTTCATAGTTTTAGAACTAATTCTTTTTAAAAAAAATTTTATGTCGTTCTGTAATTTTTCTCACTAGAAGGAAAAATTGTTCAGTGTTGTACATATGGAGTGACAAGTGAAAAAGATAGGACTGTGCATGTTTTGTATTATCCTTTTTATTAAATGTTAAGTGTATACAAAAGAATAGTTATAAGAAATATAAAATTATTAAATATCATGATACTATAACTGTAGGTTTATTCATCATAAATTATTTCCTGAATTTTCCAAATTTTTTTTCCTCTGAGCTTCTCACTTCCTGACTTTCATCTCTCTGAGCTTCAATTTGGACATTTTCTTTTGACCTGTCTTCCAGTCCACTAGTCCTTTATTCTGCTCTTTTTGATCGGCTGTAAATCCATTCATTGAGTTCCTAATTTCATATACTGTGTTATTTAGTTCCAGAATTTCCATTTACTTTTTTTTTTTTTTAAGATTCTAATCCTCTGATGAAATCATTTCCTGCATTTTCTCCATCTTTTCCTATATATTCTTGAACTATAACCTATCAAAACAGTTGTTCACTATAAGTAACTGTTAGAATTACATAAGCACCCCATGAATTCTTGGAAATAGTGAAATAAGAAGGTAAAAAGACTAGTGGAGAGCTAGTGTAAGTGGTCATGTGAAATGACCTTTTAAATATTTGGTATCTGTTTTCTCATTGCCACCACTGTACCTGATAAGAATCTGGTTCTTATCAGATAAAAATCTGGTTTTCTTTTCCTGTTTTAAAAGAAGGAAGAAGGTTGGAGTGAGGAGGGAAAATGGATACCAGTTACACAGTATAGCATCATCAAAAACAACAGCACATCATCCCAAAATATTTACTTTGTAACTATGAAAATAGGAATTTTCTTCACATGGTAGAAACTATAGCAAAATCAAATAAAAGAGAACCTGTTATAAAAGAGAACCCATACAGATTGAAAACATCAATAAGAAATAATATTACATATGATTTAGGAGCTTTTGTTGAGGTTTTGAATTCTGCCAGATATTATCCAGTGGGTCAATAAAGGAAGACGTTTAAGCTGCCTCATAAAGGCAGAATATAGGTTTGCCAGGTAGAGGATAGGATGTGATTATAAAAAAACGAGCATTTGGGGAAGAAGAAAAAGCCAAGGAAGGAATATATAGAACAGCATGGAACATTTGGTGTATGGCAGGCTGCTAGGACTCGGGGGTGCAGGAAGTTTTAGCAGTAAGTATGCCAGGAAAGGCTGGTATTTCATGCTTAAGAACTTGGACTTTATCTGTAGGAAATGGGAGTCACTGAAGACTTTTAATAGAAGAGAGTAATGGTTGAACATTTGTAATTTTAAAAGATCATTGTGGGAGCAATAAGAATAAATAAGTGGATAGGGTGGTGGGAATTAAGTTTTACCAGAATTATTTGATAATTAATTTAGTAAGTAGTTTTCCTTGGGCAATGGAAAAGTGATCTTCAAAAGAGATTCTAGATACCTTATAGATTTTAAAGGGTTCCCTTTGAGGAGAAATGTTAACTCCAAATTTGGCAACCCTAGGGACATTTCTGTTGAGTCTGACTCATTTTAGCTTCTCTAAACTTGGAGAAGAGCAAGATGACACACGTGTAAAAAAGAGTCTTGATAATCTCCAAGTCCTGTGTCTAGATATTCCAGAACAGATTTTGGAAATATTCCAGAGAATGTTTCATACCCACAGTGCTTGGCACTTCCTGTTGATTTTATGCTGACCATAATGATAAGAATTATTTTGAAAAATTTTAGGTACTGGAAAACAAATGAGAACTAAAAAACTGAGAAAGCATGATGTTTGGACATATATTTTCTTTAAACAATATTTCTTATTTGATAAGTTCTGAAGTATACCCTATGTTAATCTACAAAATAAAATTCATTATACAGGACAGTATGTAGAGTATCATACTATTTAATATACGTGTGTGTGTGTGTGTGTGTGTGTCTGTATGTATAGGGTATATATGTAAGTAGACAGCTGTCTAAAAGAATGATTGCCAGTGTTCATAGTGTTGTCTCTGAGTTTTAACTTAAAGGTGATTTTTGCTTCTCTGTACCTTTCTGAGTTGCCTGATTTTTTTTTCACAATGCCATGTGTATCATTTTTACAATCAGACAAAAAAAATCAATAGGGTTATTTTCATTTTGGGAAAAATTGAAGACACTAGCTGCAACCTTGGGTCAAAGTGAAAGACAGTACCTCCTAAGTCTTTGAAGATATGACTCCAAGTGAAATGTGTCACCTTATTTAAATCATTGATCAGAAGGAGAGGGACAGCCTTGGGGGCAATAGAAAGGGAAGTCACAGAGGTGTGTTCTAGAGTCCAGGGTCTGTGGGAGAGGGGAGTCTTGACCAACATTGGCAGTGCTATCTCTAGTATGGAGATGCTCATAAAGGAGCTGTGTGAGTCTCCCTGCCACTAACCATAATCAGTTGGGTTTCTTTGATGCAGTATTTCTCAGAGCCTGTGAGCATTTTTAATAGAACTATGCTGCATTTCCCAAACTCATTTGATTATGAGACCCTCTTTTTGTGGAATCTCTCTGTGAAACACTCTTTGAGAAATAGTCTATTAAACGTTCGATTCACTCAGTTCCTCTTGCTCTGGACTCCATGTTCACCAAGTAACTTTCTTTTCTCTTCTTTTCTTTTTTTTTGAGGGTCTTTTTAAACTATTTTAAAAATTGAAGTATAGTTAATTTATAGTGTTGTGTTAGTTTCAGGTGGACAGCAAAGTGAGTCAGTTTTATATATATACATATATATATATTCCTTTTCAGATTCTTTTCCATTATAAATTATTACATGATATTGAATAGAGTTCCCTTTGCAATACAGTAGGTCCATGTTGTTTATCTGTTTTATATATAGTAGTGTGTATATGTTAATCCCAAACTCCTAATTTATCTCCCCCCATAGCCCCCACTATCCCCTTTGGTGACCATAAGTTTGTTTCTGTCTGTGAGTCTATTTTTGTTTTGTAAATAATTTCATTTGTATCATTTTTTTAGATTCCACATATAAGTGATATCATATGATATTAGTCTTTCTCTATCTGACTTACTTCAAATCTATCCTGTTCCATTATCTGTATGTCTGTTTTTGTGCCAGTACCATACTGTTTCAATTACTGTAGCTTTGTAATATAGTCTGAAGCCAGGGAGCATGATTCCTACAGCTCCATTCTTCTTTCTCAAGATTGCTTTGACTATATGGGGTCTTTTGTATTTCTGTACAAATTTTAAAATATTTTGTTCTAGTTCTGTGAAAAATGCCATCGGTAATTTGATAGGGATTGTATTGAATCTGTAGATTGCCTTGGGTAGTATGGTCATTTTAATAATGCTGATTCTTCTAATCCAAAAACATGGTATACCTTTCCATCTGTTATGCCATTTTTTTTTTTTTTTTTTGCGGTACGCAGGCCTCTCACTGTTTTGGCCTCTCCCGTTGCGGAGCACAGGCTCCAGACGCGCAGGCTCAGTGGCTATGGCTCACGGGCCTAGCCTCTCTGCGGCATGTGGGATTTTCTTGGACCAGGGCACGAACCCGTGTCCCCTGCATTGGCAGGTGGACTCTCAACCACTGTGCCACCAGGGAAGCCCTGTTTGTGTCATTTTTAATTTCTTTCATTGTATCTTACAATTTTCAGAGTACAGGTCTTTTGCTTCCTTAGCTAGGTTTATTCCTAGGTATTTTATTCTTTTTGATACAGTGGTAAATGGGATTGTTTCCTTAATTTCTCTTCCTTATATTTTGTCATTAGTGTATAGGTGCAGGATTTCTGTATATTAATTTTGTGTCCAGCAACTTTACTGAATTGATTGATGAGCTCTAGTAGTTTTCTGGTAGCATCTTTAGGATTTTCTGTGTATAGCATCATGTCATCTGTGAACAGTGACAGTTTTTACTTCTTCTTTTCCAATTTGGATTCCTTTTATATCATTTTCCTCTCTGATCACTGTGGCTAGGACCTCCAAAACTATGTTGAATATAAATGACCAGAGTGGGCCTCCTTATCTTGTTTCTAATCTTAGAGGAAATGCTTTCAGCTTTTCACAATTGACTATGATGTTAGCTGTGGGTTTGTCATATATGGCCTTTATTATGTTGAGGTATGTTTCCTGTGTGCCCACTTTCTGAAGAGTTTTGTTTTTCTTTAATCATAAATGGATGTTGAATTTTATCAAAAGCTTTTAATAATCTTTTGAGATGATCATATGGTTTTTATTCTTCAATTTGTTAATGTGGTGTATCACATTGATTGATTTGTGGATATTGAAGAATCTTTGCATCCCTGGGATAAATCCCACTTGATCATGATGTATGATCCTTTTAATGTACTGTTGGAGTTGGTTTGCTAGTATTTTGTTGAGGATTTTTACGTCTGTAGTCATCAGTGATGTTAGCCTGTAATTTTCTCTTTTTGTGGTATCCTTGCCTGGTTTTGGTATCGGTGATGGTGGCCTCATAGAATGTAACTTTCTGATTAATGGCTTCTGATGTGGTTCATCTACAGGGAGAAAAAACTTAAAATGTATAGGCTGACTCTTAAGAGCCTTTGAGTTACTTCTCACTTTCAGTTAATAAATTAGAACTAAATGTTGGGATTAAAGGGGAGAAAAGAAGGATAAAAATTTACCAGGTTTCTTCTGTTTGGTAAGTCAGATAGACACCCTCCCCATTTTTTTAAATATTTTTTTCAGACCCCTTTTGGATAAATGAACCTAAAAGACTTCTTGTTAAAGTGTTCAATTGATAGAGGAAAAAAATTTTAAGACGTAGTTACCTCACCAGTTCTTTTTCTTCCTGTTTTCTGATTCTTTCCCCTGTACCAAAAAAGGTTTACCTCCTATCCTAAGAGTGTTCTGAAACATGTACTTATGGCAACCAAGCACTGTTTCTCTGTATTAACAAAAATTCAGCCTTTTTCTTTTTTTCTAACTTTATTCCCAAGCTTGGCTTTTGCATGTGTTGTATCTTAGTCTTTTTTTTTTAACTTTTCCCTTCTTTTAGTTATAAATAACATACCAATTCACCCATTTAAAGTGTACAAATCAGTGGTTTTCAGTGCATTCACAAAGTTATGCAACATAATCAATCTTAGGACATTTAATCACCCTAAAAAGAAACTGCATACCCATTTACAGTCATTTCCCATTTCTCCCAACCCTCCCAGCCTCAGATAACCATTAACCTACTTTTTTATCTCTGTAGATTTATACATCCTGGATGTTTCATAACTGTGGAATTGTGTATAATATGTGTTCTTTTGTGAGTGGCTTCTTTCCCTTAGCATATTTCCAAGGTTCATCCATGTTGTTGCACATATCAGTACTTTATTTCTTTTTATTAATAAATATTTGAATACTGTTCCAGTATTTGGATATATATCATGTTTTGCTTATCCATTCATCAGTTGATGGACATTTGAGTTGTTTCCACTTTTTGGCTATTACGAATAATGCTACTATGAATAATGCTGTGTACAAGGCTTTGTGTGTACATATGTTTTTATTTCTCATGGGTATATACCTAGGAGTGAAATTGCCGGATCATATTGTAACTCTGTGTTTAACATTTTGAGGAACTGCCAAATTTTTTTCCAAAGTGGTTTTACCATTTTATAATCCCACCAGCAATGTGTGAGGGTTCTAATTTCTCCACTCCTCGCCAATACCTGTTATCATGTCTTTGATTTAAACAGTGGGTGTGACATCCTAGTGGGTGTGAAGTGGTATCTCATTGTGGTTTTGATTTGCACTTTACTCTCAAATGGTACTTCATTTTTCAGATTTTATGCACAGCATGGTTTTTATTAACTGATGTTCTTTCTATTCAAACTTCAGTTCCCTCTCAAAAAGTATGCATCTATAGCAATGGGTTTAAAGCAGAAGGTAGAGAAATCAAAAAAGCGGATTTCAAGATATTTTTGGGTTTTGCATTTTTAAGGCACAGCATAAGGCAGATTCCACCAAGCAGTTCTTTTAGGGTGGAATTGAGTTTCAAGTACATTTTCTGGCTAATCAACAGGAACTTTGATATAGGAGATAAAATTCCAACTCTGGCTGTCTACTCTGAAAGAGAAACTGGAATCTGACTTGTATATCTATCTACTTTAAGGTGCAGTAGGAGACATACCAGGTTCTTTTAATGTAAGGTCTGTTTCTTGGTAACCGGAGACAGCTCCAGAATGTGTTGATAACGTGCCTCCTTTCCTATGAACGAGTTGCATACCCACGTATTTTATTAATGGGCCTACTGGGTTTTTTTGGTTTGTTTTTTTTTTTGCGGTACGCAGACCTCTCACCGCTGTGGCCTCTCCCGCCGCGGAGCACAGGCTCTGGACGCGCAGGCCCAGCGGCCATGGCCCATGGGCCCAGCCGCTCCGTGGCATGTGGGATCCCCCCGGACCGGGGCACGAACCCGCATCCCCTGCATCGGCAGGCAGACTCCCAACCACTGCGCCACCAGGGAAGCCCGGGCCTACTGGTTTTATACATATGATAATAGTTAATGTTTACTGAATATTTACTGTGTCATGCACTGTGGTAAATACCTATGTGGATTATCTTTCAGTATTTTCTAATGCTTTTTCCTGTGTGGCACCCATTGAAAATTATGCTGTTACCTGGCACACTGAGAGTAAATGCAGGGGGCTGACTGTGGCCAAATGTGGCCAGTGCCAGGACTTGAGCTGCATTAGACCGTCCCGGCCTCTGAAAGGGCTGACAGATTTGATATCGTGTAGCCTCTAACCTCTGTTCCTGACAAACAGGTTGGAAAACTCAGTTTTATCTACAAAATAAGCCCATGGAGTAGATACTATATTTTCTGCATTTTACAAGAAAACTGAGGCTTAACTTGCTCAAGAAGAAAAAGCTAAGAAACAGAAAATATAACCTGTTAAAAACAACATCCAAAATAATAATAAAACATGTAGCACTATGTAAGTTGAAAAGGGGTGTGGCACAAGAGTAAACCCGTAGCTTTTAAGTCAGTAAGTTTTTAATAAAGATTTTTTAGTTATCAATACAGTACCATTTTTAAGCAGATAAACCTTTGTTTAAAGCCTTTAAGGATGAAATTTCCTCCAACTAATTCTCAAGGGTTAACTTTCTACCCCTCTCTCTCCAAAAAGAGAAAAGCCAAATTAAGTATATGTAAAGTTTAATTATTTAAGCTAAAATTACATTATAAAATCATTTGGTGATCATATGTGCTTATAAAAATAATTTTGTAGTGAGTTTGGACAACTTTTCAGAGAAAAACAGCAATAATAATCTGTAAAAATAATAGTATACTTGCATCCATGTCATTTACCACATCTCTATTATGACTATGAAAACAATGCATGGCTGTTGTAAAAAAATATTTTTTTCAAATAAGAGAATTGTATATAATGATAAATTACATTACTTTCCCTCCACATACTTCTAGTTCCACTCCATAGAGATAATGCCATTCACAGTTATTTGTCTATCCTTCCAGAAATTGGTTGTGCATAAAATATACATATATTTTTATGGCATGTATGTACATTGTATTTTATTACATGTGACAGTTATTTGGTAGTGGCTAACCATAGCAGCAAAGATCATCTCTAGTCTTTCCAGAAGTTTTGCCCTGTTGTCTGCCTGGCTGTATAGTTATGTAATAAAAGCCATCAATACCTTGTTTATTTAGTCTTAGCTGATGGTTGGTAGTTTAAGAACACATTGAGCTACATTCTGTGAGTTTAGCTTCAGTTTCTATGATAGGGGTTGATGATTGGTAGTAGAATGGGCAACAAGATGATAAAATGGGCTCCTTCCTATTATGTAAATGCATTTGTGATTTAATTTATTATGGCTTTGAGTTTAGAATGCTGGTAAGATTCTATTAAGGAATTCCTGAGAGAATGTTACTTAATCTTTACAACTCTGAGATTTAGTATGAAGAAACTATTGCTACTGTATTAGAAAATGATAAGATGCCATGAAGTAGGAAATGTAATTTGCTAATGATTGAAAAAAACAATTTCTAATTGAATCTCAGATCATTAGGTTGACTTTTAAAGTGAACCCAGCCAAAGAATTCCTGGGTAAAGTCATGGTACAGGGGCTTTCACATTTTTAAAATATGAAAATTAGTTGAAAGCTTTTTTCATGTTTAGGAAGAAAGATCAAAAGGAACTGGGGAAAGATTATGCTTCTGGTAGGCGTTGACGTGTAATGTACTATGTGTTCTCTTGATCTGGTAGCTCATGATAGGTTTAGTTGGTTACCATGGTTTCATTTCATTTCCTGCAAGCCTCTTTGTTGTGCTATTTGGAATAAGTGGAAAATAGTGTTCCGCAGAATAATTTTTCGAAAATGCTTTTCTGCTTCTCTTAGTTAAGCTTGTGAATCACTTTGGGGACATTTTCTGAATATAAGAGTAGGTGACAAAACACATAACAACCATAGAATTTAGTAGTCCTGCAATGTCAGAAAATTAAAATTGATAAAAACAATAGCATGATTTACTTTAAAATGCAATACCATGTTGTCAGTGCCATAAGCTTTAAAAAAATATTGGTGTAGTAATTCTTATCAAGGACCCTCTGGTCAAGTAGGCTTTAATAAAACAAATTATAGAAAGTAATTGATATGGCACAGTAGGGAATGGGTAGTTTAATATAAAGCATCCCTTACTTGAAGAAAATAGGTGTATTCCTAAAAATGGGTTGCAAATTGAACCGTATTGTAAATCCACAAGAGTGCATAGCTGTTTAAAGAGATTAGTTTTCCCTAACATATATATATAATACAGAAAACGATATTTGGGAAAAAACAGAAAAGCAGAAAGAAAAGCAAAAAATCACCTCTAATCCCACTAGTCAGAGATAATCACTGTTAAAATTGAAGTGTATGAAATTCTAGTACTTTTCTGGGTTGAATAGAAATGGTTTCATACCAAGTACACTATTTTATGGCATATGTTTTCAATTAGCTGTATATCATGAACATTTTCCATGTCAATAAATATGTCAGAAGTTTGTTATTTGAATTAATTCTTCATAAGGTCTGGTTTCACCTCCTGATTTTTTAAAACTCTGGTTTTCACTAGTTATATTTGTTTATTTAAATTTAGGTCCATCATAAACTTTTGTTTTTTATTAACATGTACGCTACAGAAAATATGTAAAATGCAGAAAAGTAAGAAAAGAAAAATATTACCTATAGTCTTACTGCCCCCAAAATAAATAACATTTTTGGCATTTAAAAAAATGTATTTTGTTATTGTTTTGTTTCTAAAAAAAATTGTAATGTTACTCTTCTGGGTGCTGGAGATACAAGGATGAACAGGACAGTCAAGATCCCTGGCTTAAAGAGTCTGTCAGATGGTGAGAGGGTTAGCCTTTAACGAAATTGTCCCACAAATATAGAATTAAAAACTGAGGTGAGCACTGCGGAGGGAAAGCACAGGTGCTATCACTGTGTAAAGGAGAATCTGATTTAAATCCAAGGAATCACAGTCAGGGAAGGCTATTCTGAAAAAATAGAGTCTGATTTGGAAACTGAAGGATGTCTGAGAGTGAAACAGGGTTTTTGTTTGTTCTTTTTTCTCTAGTTGCTTTAGGTGTAAGGATAGGTTGTTTGAGGTTTTTTCTTGTTTCTTGAGGTAGGATTGTATTGCTATAAACTTACCTCTTAGAACTGCTTTTGCTGCGTCCTGTAGGTTTTGGATTGTTGTGTTTTCATTGTCATTTATCTTTAGATATGTTTAGATTTCCTCTTTGAGTTCTTCAGTGATCCATTGATTGTTCAGTAACATATTGTTTAGCCTCCATGTGTTTGTGTTTTTTACAGTTTTTTTCCTGTAATTGATCTCTAATTTCATAGCGTTGTGGTCCGAAAAGGTGCTTGATATGATTTCAGTTTTCTTAAATTTACCAAGGCTTGATTTGTGACCCAAGATGTGATCTATCCACATAATCACTCATATTGTCTGGAATATTATCTAGGAATAGGATTGCTATGTCATAGGTATGCATGTATTAAATTTTACTAGATATTTTAAAACTATTTTGTTAAACAGTATGCCTGGTGTTGGTTATATTAGTGGCTCTGTATCCTTGCCAGTTCTTGGTATTGTCAGACTTGTAAAATTTCATCATTCTAAAGATATAATTTCTATTTACTGGACTACTCTTTGAGCATCTTTTCATGTTTACCCTCTTGGTGTGGGCCTATTTTTGTCTATTGTATAAACTTATAGTCTTCAATTGTGATAAATTTTCTTGAATTACCTTTTAGATTTCTTCCCCTTCTGTTTTCTCTTTCCAGACCTCCTATTATCTAGATGTTGGACTTCCTGGATCGATTCTCTATCTTTTTTTTTTTTCCTCTATTTTTCGTCTTTTTGCTCTTCTTAAATATTTTCTCAACTTTATCTTTCGTTTCTTCATTAACATTTTCACTTATGTTATATTTCCTTTTTTTAACTTATTTTTCTATGTATTCTATATTTACTCCTTTTCTTATAGCATCCTAACATTTCTTGCTGAATCCTATTCAAGAATAGAAATAGGAAACATCCCATTTTTGTTTCTTTAAACATTGATAATTTAAAAAAATATTGTCATGTCTTTGCATGGTTTGTTTCCTTCAGCTTGGTTTAATTCTGTTTGTTTATCTATCTTTGTCCTTCATGAGAGAGATTTTCCTCAGATGTCAGGTGGTCCTTAGCTGCTTGCTCATATTTAAGTTTATTTGGCACTAAATGGATAGAACTAGACAGATCAATAAGAAAAAGAAGGACTTGAACAATGTTATACGTCAGTTGGACCTAACAAACATATACAGAACACTCACCCAACAGCCCCAGAATACACATTCTTCTCAAGCACACATATGGTGTGTGTGCATTGAGAAGAGGGGAGCATTCACATTGGTCACAAAACAAGTCTTAATATATTTAAGAAGATTGAATCATATCAAATATCTTTACCAATCACAATAAAATAAAATTAGAAGTCAAGAGCAGTAGGAAAACTGGAGAATTCACAGATATATAGAAATTAAACAATACACTCTTGAATAACCAATGGCTCAAAGAAGAAATCACAAGGGAAATTAGAAAATTTCTTGAGGCAAATAAAAACTAAAAAGTTGACTGGTAGTTCTGGGAGCTTGAGAGAAGCCTCCCAATTATAGGGCGATGTCTCTATTCTTGTCTTTTCAGTTGAGCTGATAGGATTTCCCAGAGAAGAATCTTCCACTCTTATAAGGAAAGGTACTACAAGCCTTCTAACCTGGTGGTGTAGAGAGATGAAGTCTCAATCTTCAGTATTTAAAACTTTCACTTAGTTTTCAGGATGGTATCTCTGCCTTCAACTCTGTCTGGCATTCCTCAGTTCAAAATCTCCTTGATTTACTATCCAGAGAATAGAGCTCAAGTCTTCCACCAGAGTGGGGAAGGGGTTGCACTGGGGACAGGATTAGGGAGTGTGGGGGGATGTCTAACTGTTTCTTAAACAGACTTTCTTCAACTCTTCTTCTGTATCAGTTCCACCTTGCAGAGCTGCCTGGTGCCGCCTTTGAAAGTTTAATTAGGTACATTGGTTTGCTTCTTTCCTGAAGATGATTTATTTTGCCAAGGGAATATCATCATGAGTTCACATATTTTAATATTTTGCCCCATTTTGCCATCCAAAATTATACAGCAAGATAGAAAAAAGTAGTATCCTAACAAAATTTTAGATGGAGAAAATATTGTGAAATTGTATATAGCTAAGTTCTGTCTCCCTTAGCCTTTCTTAGTCAATCTAGATTCATTTTTTAGTATTTAAGTGAATGCCTCATCATATTCTTGTCTCTGTTTTAACCCTTGTTCCGAGAGTTTGTTTATGATTAGAAGAATTTATGAAACATTTTTATTTCACCACTAGGTTAGGTTCTTTGACTCTGCTAAACAATACACAAATACATATTTGTGATAAATAAAATTGTTTTCCTGTGTTGGTTTCTGGAAATAGTTCTAACATTTTATTGTTAACTTAGACAAGTGTGTTGTATATGTTTTGTTTTCAGTTTGTTAACAGAAAACCTCTGTTAGCTTGGAGCTTTCCTTTGGAGATACTTCCAAATACTTTGGCCTCAAATCAGAACTAATTCTTGGTTTTAGAAAAAGAAAGGAGGATCCCAAAGGTTATTCTCTGTATATATTTTCATCACTTTGTACCTCTGGATTGAGTATTTGTGAGTGCGATTTACTTGCTAAAAAATAGAAAGGATGGTATTAAGAGTTTTGTTCACTTTTTAAAGCTAGCTGTTAGAATTATGTATTTTGAAATTCATTTGAATGCAGCTGGGCACAGCATTAAACAGTTTTTTAAAACATGAAAACCAAAACCTGGAATCACTGGAGAAAAAGACATTCTTTGTAGAAAGTGGTAATTATATACAACAGTAGCAGTTCAGAGCAGATTATCCCAGTCTTTCTATTTGTTAGCTACAGTACCACTTTGGAGAAAATGAATTTTCATCTTGTTGAACTCTATCTAGGTGAGGGTTGGACCTATACCTATACAGCTTTAAACATATTCATCAAAAGAATGAACAGATATGTAAAAGAAAGGGCAGAAGCAGGAAATAAATATAAGAAAAAGTGAAAAGAATATTTTCCTATAAAAATGCAGGGAAAATGGTTTAGCATTAACCGTTTTTACAAATCAGTACTCTGCCTTCAAGAGTTCAGAAGTCGTCACTCGATCCATTTAATATGTCCTGCTTTCAATACAAGTATATTTACTGACCTTTCTTCCTTGAAATCAGAAACCTGACTCTCAAGCTCCTGTGGAAGGACTCTCCCAGCTTCTCTCCTCCCCTCTTTGCACTCTGTTGTATTTCCACTCAGTTAACCACATGGTATAAACATACTCAGGGGTATCCTGAGTAAAAAAAAGTCACAAAGAACTCCTTGTCTTTCATTGACTGTAAAGTCAGCCCGCGCAGAGAAGTTCCTATACAACCAGCATTACCAATTATTTATTCAGCTGTCTTCAGTGCATATTTATCGAACATCTTTTGTTTTACTTTATTGTTTGGTAATCATTCTGTAATTCTCTGCAGAGGTCTAAGCTAACAGAGGAGAAAGGGGACTACTGTTGAACGTACTATATACAGTTGACCCTTGAACAGTATGGTGGTTAGGGGCACCTACCCTCTGCACACTGGAAAATCCGCATATCACTTATAGTTGGCCCTCTGTATCCATGGTTCCAGATCTGTGGATTCAACCAGCCACAGATAGTGTAGTGCTGTAGGATTTACTGTTGAAAAAACCCGTGTCTCTAAGTGGACCAGTGCAGTTCAAACCTGTGTTGTTCAAGGGTCAACTGTACTTAGCTTTAACTTAAATATTCTTATGTAATCTTCACAGCCGTGTAATGTTATTATTGTATAGGGTAACGTTATTCCTCTTTTCTAGATGCAGAATCTGAAGGATAATATTCCCAAAATCACGCAGCTAAGTGGCAGATCCAGGATTTAAACTTAATTTGTCTGATGCTGAAGCCTGAGGTTTTCTGTTAAACACATAGGACCCGGGACTTGCCTGTCCCTGTCCAAACCGTATTTCAAGACTGCAAAGGTCTTTTGTACTGGGACATAAACAGTAGCTCTGAGATCTTATGTAGGCTTAAGTGTAATATGTCAGATCTAGTTAAACAGTGAGTTTCTTGGTTTTCTTAATGTGAGGGAGATACTGGATTTACTTGGTTTCATGTATCACTGTAGAGAAATGTAACTTTTCTGTACATTATTATAATCATTTTTTAGAAATCAATCTAAAGATGAACTTTTTAAAATTCAGCAATTTCATCTTGTCTTTGTATTGACTTGTTTTTATGTTTGTTTATTTCCCATTGAGGTTATCGAGGAAACAGGAACTTTATTATGAACTACCTAACATTTAAGAGTTCCTGGGTGTCTTGTTAAATGTTGTATAAATGACAGTCTGTGAGTGATAAGTTTTATAAGGAAGGATTCTTTATTTGCCCTTAGATTTGGCATCTCCTTTTTATGGCTCCTTTTTGTAGAATAGACACACTCATTCCCCACCTTGCTCAAAGATTCTCTGTCATGCCTTTTCAGATCAAGGAAGGGGAGAAATCTCTCTGTCAGTCTGTAGGGCGATGCTGTTTTTTATGTAGCTTCCAAAATAAAAGAGAGGGATGTTCAGAGTAGGCTTACAAAGCTTACAGTTCCTTTAGTAAAAATAATGCAATTTTTCTTAAAAGTTCAATCATAATTGTCATAGTTCCAAAATGGAAATTCATTTTCTTGTCCTTTGACATTGTTTTAATCAACCCATATTATGAGTTATTTTAGTTATCTGATCAGCTTCCTTAAGGCTGGAAGCTTGATTGGACTGGAAGTCTAGAGCTCAAGTACAGGCTGAAGAGGAACTGGGAATTGTGCATATGGTCTCTTAAAGTCACTGAGTTGAGAAAGAGAAACGGACAAACTTATTTAGACTTTTTTGCCCAGTAACCTAGAGGTAGCCAGGAAACTCTCTTCTTGGATGGCTTAGAAACAGCTCCATTGTCAAGTGCCAAGAAATCTAACCTTAGATTTCCACTCTTTTGATTAACCATCCCAACCCATGTAGGCCAGTTCAGCCATCTTCCCTTCCACCCTCTGCTCCCATACTTCTCAGATTTCAGAAGACAGTTGAGTGACAAATGCCTGCCACCATTACTTAGATAGTCTTTATTTTAAGTGCCATACCCATTGTGAAACTGCTTATTGTAAAATCTTAAGCCCCTGCAGGAGTAAAATGGTCTAAATCCCTTGCTGAAATGCCTCTGAATACAACTGAAATATAAAGGAACTTAATGTTAAACAATGTTGTATTTATTGCTATATGAACCTTATAAAATGTATGAAGTGGCTATGTTTATTTCTCAATAACAAATGATGAAAATTAGTGAAAAGGAAATAGCAGTATATTAAACTGACAAAAAGTTTATGTTTAACTTTGGTGTAGAAATTTTACCTTCCAACTTTTTAGACCTGCATTATAATGAAAATTTGCTTAGGAGAAATGTGTCTTTAACATTAGAGGAAAATGAGAATGGGAAAGTGGAATTATATGGATCATTCACTTGAGTATAAATCAAAATTTAATTGCTTTTAAAGAACCAAAAGGTAGATCAATTTTATTTTAGAAGAAGGACCAGCATGGATAGAATATTGGGTTCTAGATTAAATAACTATTAAAGTCTAATTTGAATGACAGAAACAGAGATACCTCAGGCCACTATTAAAAATTTTTTTTGTTTCCCTTTTTTAGGGCACATTTAAAGTGAAATCTTAAGAAGGTTCTAACTCCTGTCCTCCTGAAATGTAACCTATACCAGAATAGTATTGTTGCATAAGTTTGCAGTTCTATTTAAACACTTTACTTAAACAGCTATTAATTTAGTATTTTAGTTCATCTCTGTTCTGTGTATTTTTAACAGTGAAATTAAATATATCCTGTCTGATTTGTTTAGTTTTAAATTAAGCTCACTCGGAGCTAGCTTCCAGAGACTGTGACTTGGCCCTTGGTGCCTTTTGGCATCAGCTTTTATTAAAGTCAGTGCATGTTCTTGTCTTTGTCATCTTGGAAGGACGCTGATGCTAGTCATGCCAACTTGGATCCATTTCCAAGGTTTGCCACAGGAAGCAAAATACTGAAATTATCATAAAAGTAAATCATTCTTCAGGTTTTTAAAAATGTCACTGAAAGATGACTCGAAAGTGAGAACAGAATTTCTAGAGTTTAATAGTTGATAACTTATATGCCCTATATATATTGCAAGCATACAGAAGAATGACTATGTAAGAGGGAAGAGCAAGTCCTTGACCCATGGCTAGAAATAGCAAAAGTGTGTTTGTGTGCCATCCTGCTCTACTGTATGACTCAGGTTCTGGAATCAGCTCTGCTTTAAATGATTGCTGGCATCACACTCAGGTGAGCCCTAAAGGGAGCTTTCCCATTGAAAGACATGAATGTTGGGGTCTGAAGTACATTGAATACTTTTGTTGATCAACTTGGAGAGAACATGCTAATATAGAAATTTCATACATTATGTAGTTGACCAGTTGATTATTGAATGTGTTCTAATAGTATATGAGGTTTATTTTCCCGTGTTTTTCCTACAGGCGTAATGAAGTGGCTTAAAAAAGATGAATAAGAGCAAGGTTTTCCTTCTAGGGTAGGCATGCTTTTGGCTAGTTATCCCTAGTTGTTGCAGATTCATTCTTTGTGTTCAAAAGTGTAATTTTCCATATTCCAGACGACTCATAGAGATTAGCCACAGTTTGTTTAAACAAAGAAGACACACACAAAGCAATAGTTTTAAATATTTTTTCAGAAAGAATTCACTTGCTTACTTTTCTTAAAAACATCTTTCCCATTTCATTGAGGCAGATTTGGAAGTCAAACCAGAAACTTCAGGCTCTACTACGATGGAAAGCACTTTGTTGGGGAGAAGCGCTTTGAGTCCATCCACGATCTGGTGACTGATGGATTGATTACTCTCTATATTGAAACCAAGGCAGCAGAATACATTGCCAAGATGACGATAAACCCAATTTATGAGCACATAGGATACACAACCTTAAACAGAGAGCCAGCATACCAAAAACATATGCCAGTCCCGAAAGAGACACTTGATGAGAAAGATTCTACAGGCCAGGATGGGGTATCAGAGAAAAGGGTAAGCTACCATGAAACCACACTTTGTCTTCTTCTGTTTGGGGTTCTTATAAGAAAACCATTATTGCCAGAAGAAATTGACTTCTCCACAGTGCTTTGGAAAGGATATGCATTTTCCTTAATGTCTAGTTTCTGTGATGCTGAGCTTTGATCTATCTAATTCTTGTTAAGTTAAAATATGTCAGGTATATCTTTGTACTCCTGATTATTTCCTATTTTATCAGTTTCACAGTTTTAAAAATTTGTTGGAAAAATGACTCCTAGTAAAGAAGTTCAGGGGTTTTGGTCAGAAGCATAACTTACACTAGCTATATTACATAAAGAATTAAGGGGGTCACATTATCTATCAAACTTACTTTGTTTCCCTTAAAGATAATTTACTTTATGAAAGTTCTGTTCTTTAGCAAATTGATAGATAATATGTATTCTCAAATACACATGATTGAATTCAGTCTATCAATAACTGTTATACTGTTTTGAGAATCAGTCAGTCTTGAGTAACAGGAGAATTTATCTCTTTATGGACTTATGAAGTAACTGAATCCGGAAGATATACTTTTCTTTCATTATGAAAGACAATTTAAGTTTTTCATTTGTCATATTTTAATTGTAATGTGTTTAAGGTTAACATCAGAAGTTTCAATTCCTTGGCATTAAGATAATTTTACTTTGAAAATTGTCCCGAGCCTCCCTTTCATCCCCCAAGAAAAAGTGAGAATTTTCTCATGTTTTATATCGTGTGGGATTTAGTTGGGATAATTTTATGTATTTTAATTGTAATTGTGTTAGCTAATTCTTATATTCTCGAGTATCTTAAGTTGCCATATTAAAGAAATGTAGTATTATATAGTCATTGGAGCTTGATTCTGTCACCAAATAGATTTGTGCTCAAATTCTATCATTTTACCAGCTGAGCGACTTCATCAAGTTACAGAGGCTCTGTGCTTTAATGTTCTTATTTGTAAAATTGTAATAACAATCAACTTCTGAGGATTGACTGAATGAGATAGTATGTATAAAATAATCAAAGAGGGCTTGGCACAAAGTAAGCACTCAATATGAGTTTGGTGGTAATGTTACTGTGACAGTCATATTACCTCATGGTAGCATCCTAAAATACTTCCCATTATCTTGGAGTATTTAGGTACAGAATGGAAATTTCAGATGTTCATTGTCCATTTCAAATTTTAGTTTCTGGCAGATCTTACTTAGAGTGGCATTTTGTGGCTGCAGAGAAACCAACATTTTAAACTATAGTCTGTAGCAAATAGTTTTTCATCCACTTAAAGTTGTTAGGAACTACACATCTTTTTTGGAAGTAACCAGAATTTAGAGTCCTAAATGCATGCTGTATTTAATATTGTTCTTTTCACTCTAGTTCCCATTTTCTCACTTTTGGTTATTTTTCATTCATGGCATTTTTCAGTAATGCTTGTATTTAAATACCTAATACTGATATTATATGTTATGAAGATGTGCCTTGAATATTCTAAGTTAACATCTGTGAAATATTGTTTTAAATACGTACCTGTGAGTCTTTCAAATTTGATCAGCCTAATGATAACCTTTGCTAATGTGTTCTGTATACATTTTTGTACGTTAAGGGACTCAAGCTACAGACATTTAGCTATTTAACATTGGGCTAGTCATTTAACCTCACAGGGGCTTAGTTGTCCCTCCTACAAAATGAAAATAAATATTCACAGAGGCAAGAGACTGAGGTAGCTAGTGCCTAGAGGACGCTTTTAACTCTGGGATTCATGATGCCCTATGTATTCTGGCAACATTACCCGTTAAATTACCTGGATTTTTTTGTGCTGAAGGCCAGTGACATAGAGTGAAGTAGCTAGCCCAGAAAGTGTTTCTCTTCAGCAAGCCGTGATTAAGAATCATCTCTTAAAAACTACTCTTTGCTTTAAACTGCATGCATCTTAAATCTAGTTGGCTTAAAATCTACTCACTCAAAACTAGATTTATTTTATTTACAGGTGTCATCCAACAGGACAGGGATGATGACCTGTTCAACAGCTTGAAACATTGATTCCCTGTCACAGTGGATGACATTTGTAAGTAAAGACAATCATGTTTAACTGATTTAAGATACCTACTGACATTTATTAAAAATATTTAATAAATATTTTACTGGGTCCTGCATAGCTAAATCCCCTCTCATTCATCAGTCCTTTTCCTCAGAGGCAAAAAGTGTTGGCTTTCCAGGAGCTAGTATGCTGTTGTGGAAAGGATAGTAGCATTGGAATTAAGAGCTGGGTTCTACTACAGGCATTGATTTTTCTGTGTCACTTTCTTTTTTCCTTCTCTGTCACTTTTCAGTCTCTCTGTGGAGACTGTTTCCCACCTTTAAATAGGAGGGCTTTGGACTAGATGACATCCAAGGTCTGGTTTATATAGTCTGTGATCCTTCAGGGAATGCAGGTTTTGTAGGAGAGAGAACACAGCACGAGGAAGAGCACTGAGGTGGGGTCTAGAAAGGAGAGATCTGTTTTTTCGTATCTACTAAGTGTATGACCTTGGGACAATCCCCTAGCCTGTCTGGACTTCACTTCCTCTGTATATAAGACAAGGGGTTTCTACAAAACATTAATTTTACAGGATTTTAATAAATACTTACTGCAGAAAGGGTTCTGTGCTCAAATAGGTTTGATAAAAATTAAGTTTTTTTTTTAAAAAAACTTAACCATTTCTTTTCTGTAGGCTTCTCAGCTTTGCTGATGCCTAATGTACATTACGACTCTCAAGAGTGCTCCCAAACTTATCTGAATCACCTCGCCACTATTCAGAACATTTTGGGAAAATAATGTTTCACGAAACCAACTTTGGGAAATTTTGAACCAGATGATCTCTTAAGGTCTTTCCTTGTTATAAAATCTAGGGATGAGAATTCTACGCATATTTTTTTTTTCAGTCCTTAAGGTATAAGTTGAGTGTCTGAGCTTTTGTGGAAGGTTGGCAGGTTTTATGGCCACAAAGTTTTTTTGCCACAGAAAGTGAATCCTGAAGACTCTTTGTTGTCCCTAGGAAATCTGGTGGCCTGTTGTGTGGGGAAAAAAATTTTTTCCAAGAGTTATCTATCATTTTTCTCATTAACTATTTTTTTAAGATTTTTTTTTGATGTGGACCATTTTTTTTAAAGTCTTATTGAATTTGTTACAATATTGCTGCTTCTGTTTTATGTTTTGGTTTTTTGGCCACGAGGCATGGTATCTTAGCTCCCCAACCAGTGATCGAACCTTCACACCCTGCATTGGAAAGCGAAGTCTTAACCACTGGACCGCCAGGGAAGTCCCTCTCATTAACTGTTAAAGTTGCTTCTTCAGCTTCAATATCAATTAGAAACGTGTGTGTGTGTGTGTGTGTGTGAACGCTTTTTTCAAAACATTCTTCTCTTGTTTACTCATAAAATTTGTTGTGATTCCTAATCATAAATCAAAGAATCATGGAGTTGGAAGGGGCCTTCAAGGTTACCATGTTTCAGAAGCAATTTAAGCATACCCTCTGATGTTGAAATTCCTTCTTTGATATCCCTCTCTCTCTTTTTTTTTTTAAACATCTTTTTGGAGTATAATTGCTTTACAGTCAATTAGGAAGTTTAAATGTCTCTCAACATTTTTGAAAATATTTTTTATTCATGAAGCTGTAGCATGTTGAAAAGCCAGACTTCCTTCTCTTCTAGAACAGCTTACCTTTGGCAGTCTAGATTGGCCAAGAGCCCAACTTTTATTAGTTAATTTTTAAAAATTTATCTTGGAACTGTATTTGAATAGTTTCTTCCAAGTAGTGAAGATAGTACACTTGCTTCAACAGATACTGGACCTATGGCAGGATGCAATGGTTTTATGATAATTTTACACTTATTAGTAACGTAACTTTAAATCTGCCAAAACCATGCTTTTGAAAATGTCTCACGTGACTGTTAGCAATATAAACTGTCAAATAAAATATATAATTTGCATTTCAGAAACCATACTGTGAGTCAGAACTCTGACTCTAGCCAAAACCTCTTTACTTTCAGACTTAGTCCTCCAAGCTCCAAACCTGACTCACGTGTAAGAATGGCCTGTGATGCCGAGGGGCGGCAACATCAGCTTGGTTTTATGGAAGTTCACCAAGCTAAATAAGCTACGTGTGCCTGTGTGTGTGTGTATATATGTTTTGTTTCCCTGGAAGTTTGGAGTGAATGTAATTCTTGGCATATTTTCATATTAATTTATTCTTAAGGAGTTTCCTGTACATTTAAATTTCCTTCATCAAAGACTTCTTTGGGGATCGCCAGGCTGCGTATGTATTGAAAAGCCTTGTGAAACTTGAAGTTGAAATGAAAGCCCTGCCAAAAACTGCCATAACTACTGGAATTCTTTGGTTACCTCCATAAAATGACAGGAGTCTTCGTCCCTGTCAAAGGAGCACGGGCTGTCTGTCTGCTAATTGTCTTAGTCTCCCACAAAGCCACTCTTCTAAATGTTTTTACTTTGCTTAAAAATACATATAACACGTTTTCTGTTTCTGTATCATCTCAATGTAGAAATCAGCAAGAAAAATACTTAAATTTAATCATTATAAAAATAACAATACCAGAGGAGTGGGTAGCATGAAGCAGTCTGAAGAGAACTGTGTTTGGTTTCTGGATTTTGTGTTTTCCCAGTCTTTTGGGCCTTTTTTTTCTCCTTCCTTGTTCCTCCCCGAGCTGTGCTCCACTTGTTCTCCTTAACTCTGCCTTTATCCACATCCATCCCTCTTGCCCTTCGTCAGATTTACATGCCCAAGTCTCTCTCCTCTGTGGCTTGTTCAAGGTTAGGATCAGTTGTTCAGGGTGAACAGGCCCTTAGAGAACTGCTAGATGTGCCCAAGTTCACTTATTTGTATTAAAAAATCAATTTAGTAATTTATGAGGAGACTACAACTTCCATACAGAACTTCTAATAGTGGGTTTGTCCTCCTCTGTAACTGTCCTTCTTAAGAAATCAAATACAGTTTTAAAAAAAAGAAAAGCCTACATGGTCAGTACATAAGTACATATTAGTCTGTGTGCTCTTAGCAAGCCCTTAACCACCCTGGGTCTCAGTTTGCCTCATCTCTAAAATAAGGTCTATGGATTCCATTGCACTGGTGGTTATGAGTATTAATGAGATTTTGTAAAGTGGCCTTCCTTGTATGTGATGCATTATTGCACTCTAGGCTCAGAGCGATCACCAACCAGATGTCCCTTCATGGGTCTCAGTACTGTTCCCCCGCCTTCGCTAGAAACAGCATATTCAGGTTTCTCTTCAAGATCTGTCTTTTCAGTGCTTCAGTTTCCCTCTGAGTTCACAAGATAACATCAAAAGGTTCCTACTTGCTTCATCAAAAAGTGGAGTTTCTCTTAACAAAGACTGTGATACCTCTAATTGTGTCCAATTAAGAAGCATGTGTCTTTGCCCAATAATGTGCTAATGACTTTTAAGGCTAAAATATGTTATTTGCCTGTCATATTTACATTTTAATATTGACCAGTATTTTAACTCTACTTCCCCTAATTGTAAGACAAGTAAAGCCTTCTGGTCCTCTTCCTGTTAGTGAACTATTATTGAACCTGCACTCCTTGTTGAGACTGTTAGGATCTCTCAAATCTCCCCTAACTTCTAAGTCTGTTTATTTTCTTAACTCCAGCTGGGTAAACCCTCTCCTTCTTTGCCTTAATGTCTTCACACTTTATTTTCTAAGTAGTCTTTCACGAGCTATCTATATAAAGAAATTCTGTTAGTCAAAAGTTGTCTTGGAACTTAATCAAGTTAAGAGCACAGCAGAATATCATCCCCATTTCTTCTTTGGTTTCCATGAACTAAGTCATCTCCTGTCAAAATTAATTGCATTTAATTCAACCTCCTATTTGTAAGGAAACAGGCCAGGCTCTGGAAGTAAGAAAAGATGTACAAGATTTAAGCCCTGCCTCAAAGAGCTTATATTTTAATGTTTTCATTGTTTCTACCCTATTTAACACAGACATCCTGATAGCAAGAGGCAGGCCACCTGTATAATCTATGTAATATTACAGGTGTTCATCAAATATTAAGTTGGACTTACTCTGATTTGAGCTTGCTACTATAATAGCCCAGCAGATCACCGGAAACACTTTTGTAGATAAGAATGCTAATTTTTCAGAATCATGAATCAGAAATTAATATGACATTCTGGCATCTACCCCGGTTTCAAAGGCTTTAATCCCTCAATATTGTTTCACTTCTGAATCAGCACCTTGAGTTTTACATAAACAGTTGTTGACTAAATGAACAAATGAATAAATTACTATATTTTATGAATTCAGCCAAATCCAAGGCCCTAATATAATTCAGTCCTAAGACTGAGAAAGAAAAGTGTACTAATTCAACTTGATACTCTATATTTTTCCCTTTAAGAGCTAAGAATCTTTAGAATGTCCCTGTGAGGCAGGGAGGGCCATTCCTCTTTCCACAGATATACCATTTGAGTTACAGAGAAATTATCTTTGTGATATGCAATAGTTTGTGAAGGGTGGTGGGTAGCTGCACCTCGTTAGGGATATGCTCAAAGAAGCCAACGTGGCAGAGGGCATCTCCCCAAACTTACATTGTCAGTCGTGTGTCAGGACAACCTAGACCCCATCAGAGAATCATACTTGAAGTGATTAATGAAGACTCAAATGGGGCCCAGGAAATTGTTTGCATGAATCTCAGCTGTCCTTCCATCTTATCACCCACAGAAAGGATTAGTAATTGAAAGCCATTAGGGAAAACCAGATGGAAAGAGGAAGATGGAAGATAAACATCAGTTCCTCAGCTCCAAAGAACCAGGCCAACGGAAGACCAAATCGTAGTTTTCCAAGCCAGCCGCAGTTTTGGAAGATTTCTGTATATGAGCCAATTAAATAAATAACTCTTAATTTACTGGTTTGAGGGTTGGAAAAGGAAGCTGTTAGAAATTCTTTCATAGTTGCTATTTCAGAGCCTTTAGCATTTTGGTGGGAAAATAATTGATGGCAAGATCCCCGTCCATTAACTTTGTGAAACAGAAATAAACTCAGTGGCTTTATGATGGTAATAGCATTTTGGGGTCCCAAGCAAGTAGAGACTATCAAGCAATAATCTGGCCTTCCATGTTGCTCACAAACTAACTTTGTGGGCAATTCTAAAAGAATCAGCTCTCTAGTTTTAGTAAATCCTTACATTAGATCTTATGCTTAATGACTTGGACCTATAATTTTCATCTTCTGCTTTTTGCTCCATATTTCCCCCTTATATTTGGAGTCATTTCTCTTTCCCCCTAATATTTAGATCTCTCAGAGACTGATAAGTCAAAGCCATGCCCTGAGCCTTTTTGTAAGTTATGAAAACTTAATGGTATTTTTTTTTCTTTTTTTTTTTGCGGTACGCGGGCCTCTCACTGTTGTGGCCTCTCCTGTTACGGAGCACAGGCTCCGCACGCGCAGGCTCAGCGGCCATGGCTCACGGGCCCAGCCACTCCACGGCATGTGGGATCCTCCCGGACCGGGGCACGAACCCGTGTCCCCTGCATCAGCAGGCGGACTCTCAACCAATGTGCCACCAGGGAAGCCCAACTTAATGGTTTTATCTGGCCTCATAAGTTAGTCCTGAACTCTTCTTGGGTTTCCTTCAAGTTACTATAACTGGTCAAAAATGCTCAAACCTGAACTTTATATTGCAATAATTAGATTCTTTCAGTAAGAAATTATAGACATCTCTAGTGGCTACTATTTGTGCCTTTATTTATATGTCTCCTTTTAAGTTTAGTGCTGCTACGTTATTTTCACTGTGGTTTGTTCAGTAACTTGAATGAATCAGCCCTGTTATCCTCTATTTCCTTAGCTTCTGAAACCATCCAGTGAAAATCCACTGATGCTGTAGGTTTGCTGATGACCTATTTTATATTATTAAATTTTACATCTCATACAGCTTAAACATTTTCCTTGATAATTTCTAAGTTACTATACTTACTTACCAGCAGTGTTTGATAAAAGTTCACCTTTGCTGTAAAATTTCCCTCCAAAAGCAGAAGCTTTTATATAAGCTGCAGATTGTTTAGCACGTTGTTAAGAGATTTACACCTCCCTTCCTTTTGCCCACTCAGCAGGAAGAGATCCCTGATTGTGGATATAGTTTGCTTCATAACTTTAGAATGATTTTGGGCTGCTGCCCAAGTTCATAGTAAGGAAGAAACTGGTGCCCTATCCCTTGAGAAAGTTCTGTTTTTCTATATAGCGGGGAAAACTCTACAAATTAGCCCATACCTGTTTATAGGTTTGTTTTCCGAGAATTCTTTATAAGTGAAATTTATTGAGTATAATTTACATACAGTAAAATGTATACAGTTACATGTACAGTTTGATGAGCTTTGACAAATGTATGCATCTGTGTAACCACCGCGTACAATCAAATATAAAACATTTCATTACTCCAGAAAGTTCCCTAGTGCCCCTTTGTAGAAAATCCCACCTCTTACCCCCTGCCTAAGGCAACTACTGATTAGATTTCCATCTGACAAGAAATTTGTTTAATGGTTGATATGACAGGTGACATCCTATCTAATGTTTTAACTTTCTATATTTATAGCACTTCTGACCTCCATCTTTTTTCTTTTTATTTATTATAAACACATCATCTTAATATCTTTAAATACCTATCTTCATTATCCCTGATTTTAGATGTAAAATTTCTCAGGTCATGTATTTTTAGGGAAATATGAGCAACAAAGGAATTGTTGGTATGTAGTAGTGCTCGCAAAATACTATAACTTGTTGAAGTTAAGCCCTATCACTGGACTCTTCACTTTTTAATCTGTATTAAGGACTTTAATAAATTTGGGTGCACAATGAAAGAGGGTTCTTAGGTGCAGGGAGAGAGATCTGCTGGGGTCTTGGACCTGAGCCAGAAGAACTCAGTCAGCCCTCCTTTAATCACTGGCTGTTCTCCTTGCCATTCCTCTCTGACCTGGGCTAGGTCCCATGGCAGGGTGTTAGTCACGGTCAAGTTGATGGAAAAGAAGGGTGTCCCCTGCTCTCTGAATGTGAACTGTTACTACATGGTACCAGATATCACAATGAGAAAAACTACCATTTCTGCTTCATCCTCCCAGTCTACTCCAAGGGAAAAAGGCATTCTTTGTGGCAATGATATGATTCCAGAATTCCCTGTGGAACACCACTAAAGCATTTGTTTTTCAGCTTCATTGAGACCACTAAAGCATTTATATTTCTCTCCCTGTAATCCTTGAAAGCATGCAGGTGCAAGCCACTCAGGAATCCTGTAGACCAGAGTTCTCTGCCCAGTCCCAGGTGAAGAGGGACATTCTCTGTGTAACAAGCTCCCATGGGAGGACTATGGGTCGTATAAAATTCCTGGAGAAATGGTTATAACTTTTCTCCTGTCTCCCTCAAAAAAGCCTATTGGAATGTGAGTGAATGAGAAAACAGTGGAAAACAATAAGAACATAAAAATCCCACCAAATCCTACTATTGACGGATAACATAACCAATAATATTCTGCTGTTTATCCTTCTAGAGTATATGTGTGTGTGTGCGTGTGTGCGCGCGCGCGCGTGCGTGCGCGCGTGAGAGAGCAAGCGAGAGCGCACACCAAACTTGTTTATCATTTACAGTTACCCAGTTCTAAATTAACAAAGCTTTTTGAGATGAAAGGATTTCCATAAGTTCCATCTGCAGCATACACAGAGGGACTTAGTTGGAATTATTATTTAAACCAGAAATATTTTGCTATCTTGTGGACGTAACATTCTAATTGCCACTTATTTCAGTGTGAATAGTAAATTTCCATTGTTTTCTTTTAGATAAAGCCCCCTCACCAAAATGTGTTTGCCTAATTAACGATTATGACAGATACTTTTATTTGGAACAGAGTTCATAGTTATTGCAAAGGGGCTGATTTTTTTTTCATATTTTTAAATTCATAGTGATATTGGATTGTAAACAAAGGATTTTAATCTTTCACTTTGAGTTTCATACAGAAATATTCTAAACTTTTAAGCTAAATTAATTTTTTTGCTCTAGGACAGAATGCGTAAATAATAATGGATCTTTAACATTTGATCTGGTCTTAACTCATAAAAGAAATTCTGTACCCCTCTGGGCTAGTGTTTGGTCATTCCTTTGGAGCAGTCCACAGCATCTAGTTCAAATGCTCTCTTTAGGCTACTCCCTTTCTCTCTTAATTCCTTATTTTTTGAGATTTGTTTTCCACAAAGATCCACCTTTACTCCGCAAATAAAAGCACTTCAGAAGGAGCTTTGATTATCACATGTTGTCTCTTATTTATTCAGTCATTCCCACACACACCCCCAAAACAATTTTTTTTAATTGGGCATCTCCTTGGGAAAGATCAGGATCCTCATCTTATGACTTTAAGTAATGATGTCACTTTCAGCATGTCATCAACCTCTCTGAGCCTCAGTTGTGAAATGAAGGACTCAGCTTCACATGTGGCATTCAGGTCCCTTCTAGCTGTCACCCATAAATTTTCGTTAACCCTCAAGAGGTTTCTCAGACGTAAGATTCTGTACTTCTGAGAACTTATTATTTAAGAAGTAGAACAGACTGAAAACATGCAGATTTTTAAAAAATTTTATTTTATATTATAGTATGGTTGATTTACAATGTTGTGTTAGTTTCAGGTGTACAGCAAAGTGATTTAGTTATACCTACACATATATCTATTCTTTTTCAGATTCTTTTCCCATATAGTTTATTACAAGTATTGAATAGAGTTCGCTGTGCTATACACTAGGTCCTTCTTGATTATCTATTTTATATATAGTAGTGTGCATATGTTAATACCAACCTCCTAATTTATTCCTACCCCCATCTTGACCCTTTGGTAACCATGTTTGTTTTCTAAGTCTGTGAGTCTATTTCTGGTTTGTAAATCAGTTCATTTGTATTATTTTTTACATTCCACATACAAGTGACATCATAATATTTGTCTTTCTCTGTCTGATTTACTTCACTAGGTATAATAACCTCTAGGTCCATCCATGTTGCTGCAAATGGCATTGTTTCATTTTTTATGGCTGATTAATATTCCATTTGTGTATATGTGTGTGTGTGTGTGTGTGTGTGTATACCACATCTTCTTTATCCATTCATCTGTTGATGGACATTTACATTGCTTCCATGTCTTGGCTATTGTAAATAGTGCTGTAATGAACATTAGGGTATGTGTATCTTTTAAAAGTATGGTTTTCTGCGGATATATGCCCAGAAGTGGGATTGCTGGGTCATATGGTAACTCTATTTTTAGTTTTTTAAGGAACCTCCATACTGTTCTCCATAGTGACTGTACCAATTTACATTCCCACCAACAGTGTAGGAGGGTTCCCTTTTCTCCACACCCTCTCCAGGATTTATTGTTTGTAGACTTTTTGATTATGGACATTCTGACTGGTGTGAGGTGATACCTCATTGTAGTTTTGATTTGCATTTCTCTAATAATTATCAATGTTGAGCATCTTTTCACGTGCGTTTTGGCCATCTGTATGTCTTCTTTGGAGAAATGTCTATTTAGATCTGCAAATTTTTCTATTGGGTTATTTGCTTTTTTTTTTAACATCTTTATTGGAGTATAATTGCTTTTCAATGTTGTGTTAGTTTCTGCTGATAACAAAGTGAATCAGCTATATGTATACATATATCCCCATATGCCCTCCCTCTTGCATCTCCCTCCTACCCTCCCTATCCCACCCCTCTAGGTGGTCACAAAGCACTGAGCTGATCTCCCTGTGCTATGTAGCTGTTTCCCACTAGCTATCTATTTTACATTTGGTAGTGTATATATGTCCATGCCACTCTCTCACTTCGTCCAGCTTACCCTTCCCACTCCCGGTCCTCAAGTCCATTCTCTATGTCTGCGTCTTTATTCCTGCCCCTAGGTTCATCAGAACCGTTTGTTTTTTTTTTTATTCCATATATATGTGTTAGCATGCGGTATTTGTTTTTCTGACTTACTTCACTCTGTATGACAGACTCTAAGTCCATCCACCTCACTACAAATAGTTCAATTTCGTTTCTCTTTATGGCTGAGTAATATTCCATTGTATATATGTGCCACATCTTCTTTATCCATTCATCTGTCAGTGGACACTTAGGTTGCTTCCATGTCCTGGCTATTGTAAATGGAGCTGCAATGAGCATTGTGGTGCATGTCTCTTTTTGAATTATGGTTTTCTCAGGGTATATGCCCAGTAGTGGGATTGCTGGGTCATATGGTAGTTCTATTTTTCGTTTTTTAAGGAACCTCCATGCTGTTTGCCATAGTGGCTGTATCAGTTTACATACCCACTAACAGTGCAAGAGGGTTCCCTTTTCTCGACACCCTCTCCAGAATTTATTGTTTGTATTTTTTTTTTTGATGATGGCCATTCTGAATGGTGTGAGCTGATACATCATTGTAGTTTTGATTTGCATTTCTCTAATGATTAGTGATGTTGAGCATCCTTTCATGTGTTTGTTGGCAATCTGTATATCTTCTTTCAAGAAATGTCTGTTTAGGTCTTCTACCCATTTTTGTATTGGGTTGTTTGGGGTTTTTTTGATATTGAGCTGCATGAACTGCTTGTATATTTTGGAGATTAATCCTTTGTCAGTTGCTTCGTTTGTAAATCTTTTCTGCCACTCTGAGGGCTATCTTTTTGTCTAGTTTATGGTTTCCTTTGCTGTGAAAAAGCTTTTAAGTTTCATTAGGTCCCATTTGTTTATTTTTGGGTTTATTTCCATTTCTCTAGGAGGTGGGTCAAAAAGGATCTTGCTGTGATTTATGTCATAGAGTGTTCTGCCTTTGTTTTCCTCTAAGAGTTTTGTATTGTCTGGCCTTACATTTGGGTCTTGAATGCATTTTGAGTTTATTTTTGTGTATGGTGTTAGGAAGTGTTGTAATTTCATTCTTTTACATGGAGCAGTCCAGTTTTCCCAGCACCACTTATTGAAGAGGCTGTCTTTTCTCCATTGTATACTCTTGCCTCCTTTATCAAAGATAAGGTGACCATATGTGCATGGGTTTATCTCTGGGCTTGTTATCTTGTTCCATTGATCTATATTTCTGTTTTTGTGCCAGTACCATACTGTCTTGATTACTGTAGCTTTGTAGTATAGTCTCAAGTCACGGAATATATATATATATATTATAGTAGACTATATAGATTATTATATAGACTATATAGTAGACTATATAGATTATTATATAGACTATATGGTATAGTCTCAAGTCACGAAATATATATCTGACACATATTTCTCCATTTTTCTTTCTCAAGATTGCTTTGGCTATTCGGGGTCTTTTGTGTTTCCATACAAATTGTGAAATTTTTTGTCCTAGTTCTATGAAAAATGCCATTGGTAGTTTGATAGGGATTGCAGTGAATCTGTAGATTGCTTTGGGTAGTATAGTCGTTTTCACAATGTTGATTCTTCCAATCCAAGAACATGGTATATCTCTCCATCTGTTTGTATCATCTTTAATTTCTTTCATCAGTGTCTTATAGTTTGTCTCCTTAGGAAGGTTTATTCCTAGGTATTTTATTATTTTTGTTGCAGTGGTAAATGGGAGTGTTTCCTTAATTTCTCTTTCAGATTTTTTTGTCATTAGTGTATAGGAATGCAAGAGATTTCTGTGCATTAACTTTGTATCCTGCTACTTTACCAAATTCATTGATTAGCTGTAGTTTTCTGGTAGCATCTTTAGGATTCTCTATGTATAGTATCATGTCATCTGCAAACAGTGACAGTCTTACTTCTTCTTTTCCAATTTGGATTCCTATTGTTTCTTTTTCTTCTCTGATTGCCATGGCTAAAACTTCCAAAACTATGTTGAATAGTAGTGGTGAGAGTGGGCAACCATGTCTTGTTCCTGATCTTAGAGGAAACGGTTTCAGTTTTTCACCATTGACAACGATGTTGGCTGTGGGTTTGTCATATATGGCCTTTATTATGTAGAGGTAGGTTCACTCTATGCCTACTTTCTGGAGAGTTTTGTTGAATTTTGTCGAAAGTTTTTTCTGCATCTATTGAGATTATCATACGGTTTTTATTCTTCAGTTTGTTAATATGGTGTATCACATTGATTGATTTGCATATACAGAAGTTCCTTGCATTCCTGGGATAAACCCCGCTTGATCATGGTGTATGATCCTTTTAATGTGCTGTTGGATTCTGTTTGCTAGTATTTGTTGACGATTTTTGCATCTATGTTCATCAGTAATATTGGTCTGTAGTTTTCTTTTTTTGTGACATCTTTGTCTGGTTTTGGTATCAGGGTGATGGTGGCCTTGTAGAATGAGTTTGGGGGTGTTCCTCCCTCTGCTATATTTTGGAAGAGTTTGAAAAGGTAGGTGTTAGCTATTCTCTAAATGTTTGATAGAATTCACCCCTGAAGCCATCTGGTCCTCAGCTTTTGTTTGTTGGAAGATTTTTAATCACTGATTAAACTGATTTTTAATCAGTTTCAATTTCAGTGCTTGTGATTGGTCTGCTTATATTTTCTGTTTCTTCCTGGTTCAGTCTTGAAGGTTGTGCTTTTCTAAGATTTTGTCCATTTCTTCAAGGTTGTCCATTTTATTAGCATATAGTTGCTTGTAATAATCTCTCATGATCCTTTGTATTTCTGCAATGTCAGTTGTTCTTCTCCTTTTTCATTTCTTATTCTATTGATTTGAATCTTCTCCCTTCTTTTCTTGATGAGTATGGCTAATGGTTTATCAATTTTGTTTCTCTTCTCAAAGAACCAGCTTTTAGTTTTATTGATCTTTGCTGTTGTTTCCTTCATTTCTTTTTCATTTATTTCTGATCTGATCTTTATGATTTCCTTCCTTCTGTGAAGTTTGGGGGTTTTTTCTTCTTTCTCTAATTGCTTTAGGTGTAAGGTTAGGTTGTTTATTTGAGATGTTTCTTGTTTCTTGAGGTAGGGTTGTATTGCTATAAACTTCCCTCTTAGAACTGCTTTTGCTGCATCCCATAGGTTTTGGCTTATTGTGTTTTCATTGTGATTTGTTTCTAGGTATTTTTTGATTTCCTCTTTGATTTCTTCAGTGATCTCTTGGTTATTTAGTAGTGTATTGTTTAGCCTCCATGTGTTTGTATTTTTTACAGTTTTTTTCTGTAATTGACATCTAGTCTCATAGCATTGTGGTTGGAAAAGATACTTGATATGATTTCAGTTTTCTTAAATTTACCAAGGCTTGATTTGTGACCCAAGATATGATCTATCCCGGAGAGTGTTCTGTGAGCACTTGAGAAGAAAGTGTATTCTGTCGTTTTTGGATGGAATGTGCTATAAATATCAATTAAGTCCATCTTGTTTAATGTATCATTTAATGCTTGTGTTTCCTTTTTTATTTTCATTTTGGATGATCTGTCCATTGGTGTAAGTGGAGTGTTAAAGTCCCCTACTATTATTGTGTTACTGTCAATTTCCCCTTTTAAGGCTGTTAGCATTTGCCTTATGTATTGAGGTGCTCCTGTGTTGGGTGCATAAATATTTACAATTGTTATATCTTCTTGGATTGATCCCTTGATCGTTATGTAGTGTCCTTCTTTGTCTCTTGTAATAGTCTTTATTTTAAAGTCTATTTTGTCTAATATGAGAATTGCTACTCCAGCTTTCTTTTGATTTCCACTTGCTTGGAATATCTTTTTCCATCCGCTCCCTTTCAGTCTGTATGTGTCCCAAGATCTGAAGTGGGTCTTTTGTAGACGGCATACATACAGGTCTTGTTTTCGTATCCATTCAGCCAGTCTGTGTCCTTTGGTTAGAGCATTTAATCCATTTACATTTAAGGAAATTATTGATATGTATGTTCCTATTACCATTTTCTTAATTGTTTTGGGTTTGTTTTTGTATCCTTTTCTTCACTTGTGTTTCCCAGTTAGAGAAGTTCCTTTCGCGTTTGTTGTAAAGTTGGTTTGGTGTGCTGAATTCTCTTAGCTTTTGCTTGTCTGTAAAGGTTTTAATTTCTCTGTCAAATCTGAATGAGATCCTTGCTGGGTAGAGTAATCTTGGTTGTAGGTTTTTCCCTTTCATCACTTTCAACATGTCCTGCCTCTCCCTTCTGGCTTGCAGAGTTTCTGCTGAAACATCAGCTGTTGACATTTTGGGGATTCCCTTGTATGTTATTTGTTGCTTTTCCCTTGCTGTGTTTAATATTTTTTCTTTGTATTTAATTTTTGATAGTTTGATTAATATGTGTCTTTGTGTGTTTCTCCTTGGATTTATCCTGTATGGGACTCTCTGTGCTTCCTGGACTTGACTATTTCCTTTCCCATATTAGGGAAGTTTTCAACTATAATCTCTTTAAATATTTTCTCAGACCCTTTCTTTTTCTCTTCTTCTGGGACCCCTGTGATTTGAATGTTGGTGTGTTTAATGTTGTCCCAGAGGTCTCTGAGACTGTTCAATTCTTTTCATTCTTTTTTCTTTATTCTTCTCTGGTAGTTATTTCCACTATTTTATCTTCCAGGTCACTTTTCCATTCTTCTGCCTTAGTTATGCTGCTATTGATTCCTTCTAGAGAATTTTAAATTTCATTTATTGTGTTGTTCATCATTGTTTGTTCATTCTTTAGTTCTTGTAGGTCCTTGTTAATTGTTTCTTATATTTTCTCCATTCTATTTCCAAGATTTTGGATCATCTTTACTATCATTACTCTGAATTCTTTTCCAGGTAGACTGACTATTTCCTCTTCATTTGTTTGGTCTGGTGGGTTTTTACCTTGCTCCTTCATCTGACACATATTTCTGTCTTCTCATTTTGTTTAACTTACTGTGTTTGGGGTCTCTTTTTCACAGGTTCGTAATTCCCATTGTTTTTGGTGTCTGCCCCCAGTGGATGAGGTTGGTTCAGTGGCTAGTGTAGGCTTCCTGGTGGTGGGGACTGGTGCCTGTGTTCTGGTGGTTGGGTCTTGATCTTGTCTTTCTGGTGGGCAGGACCGTGTCCAGCAGTGTTTTTTGGGGAGTCTGTGAACTTAGTCTGATTTTAGGCAGCCACTCTGCTAATAGGTGGGGTTGTGCTCCTGTCTTGCTAGTTATTTGGCATGGCGCGTCCAGCACTGGAGTTTGTTGGCCATTGGGTGGAGCTGTGTCTTAGTGTTGTGACGCAGATCTCTGGGAGAGCTTTCGCCGATTGATATTATGTGGGGCTAGGAGGTCTCTGGTAGTTCAGTGTCCTGAACTAGGCTCTTCCACTTTGGAGGTTCAGGCCTGACACTAGGCCGGAGCACCAAGACCCTGTCAGCCACACGGCCAGGTCCGTGGGGATTTTCTTGCCTTTTGGGAAGTCTGAGGTCTTCTGCCAGCATTCAGTAGGTCTTCTGCAGGAGTTGTTCCACATGTAGATGTATTTTTGATGTATTTATGGGGAGGAAGGTGATGTCTTACCCCTCCGCCATCTTGAAGGTCCCCCTACAATAGGAAACTCCACTGAAGACACCAACCGCCTCAAGAGCTAGAGGTACATAGGCATTTTTTCAGAGGGTTTACAACTTGGTTTTTTTTCTTTTCCTTTGTGCTTTGTCTAGTTTCACTTGTTCACAGGGTACCTCATGCAGAGGCCTCGCACCCAGCAGTTCACATTAGAGTGCCTAGTGAGAAATGGCTGCCCTGCCACCTCAGCTCGGTGGGTCGAGCCCTGTGCAGAAGCGCTGCCCTGACACTGCAGCTCAAGATGGCAGTGGAAGGCCTGGGTTGTTTGTTTTTTTTCTGCATGAGCTGTTTGTGTATTTCGGATTTAATCCCTTGTTGGTCACATCGTTTGCAAACATTTTATCCCATTCTGAGGGTTTTCTTTTCATTTTGTTTATGGTTTCCTTTGCTGTGCAAAAGCTTTTAAGTTTAAACATGCACATTTAAGTATAGGCTTGACTCTGCTACTGACTAGGATTTTAAGTCTTTGAGCTGGTCATATAATTTTTTTTGGCCTCAAGAAATTGAAGGTCTCCTCTTGCTCCTCAGTATAGATCCTCTAAAAGTTGTAAAACTAAGAATAATAACAGTAGTAACTAACGTTTATTGAGCCTCTTTATGTGAGAAAGTCAGCTAAGTACTTTACCGGATTATCTCCTTTAATCTTTGTAACAATCCTTTTGAGAGTAGGTATTATAGTAACATGGGTATCTTTGGGGATGATAGGTTTATGGTGAGTTATCAAGGGATTCTATTGGTGTGTTTTAATAGTGCATCCTTTATTTTTAAATATGAAATCATGGAGGACAACCAGACCCTTCCACAAGATGCCCTTTGGTGTCATCGTGGAGACTGAACACTGGACTGTGTTAGTATTTAGACTAAGTGGATCACTGTATTTTGAGTAATTGGCTTACTCAAAAGAGAGAAGTTAAAACATCCTGGAATCTGTCCAAAGGAAGTTGCAGCATAGTTCAGATGGGCCCTTCACCCATTGAGGCATGCCACTCTAGAACTGCAACTCTTATGTTCAGTGTTTAAAATAAACCCTTATCAAATATTAAAAGAAGTTTCCAGATTACAGAATAAGAAAGCCTATGTTCAAATTTTAAATATAAAAAACTAAAACAAACTATCTTTTCCTATAATGTAGCTTAGTTCTCTAATGGTTGCTTGTATCAAATGCTACCCTCCCTTCTTTAAGTACCACAGAAGTGTACAAATCCAAATAGTCTTGTTCCTTTCATAGGGACAACAACACCACAAATAAATAAGAAAGGATTTATACTTATGGGATGGTGTAAATTTTACATAAATGTGCAAAGCTGCCAATAATTTAGCATGTATATTTTCTTTCTTTCTTTCTCTCTTTTTAATCTGTAGGCTTCTTTATAAAAATTTATTTATTTATTTTTGGCTGCATTGGGTCTTCCTTGCCGCGTATGGGCTTTCTTTAGTTGCGGCGAGTAAGGGCTACTCTTTGTCACGGTGCATGGGCTTCTTATTGCGATGGCCTCTCGTTGCGGAAAACAGGCTCTAGGCGCGTGGACTTTGGTAGTTGTGGCACGTGGGCTCAGCAGTTGTGGCGCACGGGCTTAGTTGCTCCGCGGCATGTGGGATCTTTCCAGACCAGGGCTCGAACCCGTGTCCCTTGCACTGGCAGGCGGCTTCTTAACCACTGTGCCACCAGACAGCCCCACAGCATGTGTATTTTATTTTATTTATTTTTTTATGTGGGTGAATAATTATTTTATTTTATTTTTTAACATCTTTATTGGAGTATAATTGCTTTACGATGGTGTGTTAGTTTCTACTGTATCACAAAGTGAATCAGCTATACATATACATACATCCCCATATCCCCTCCCCCTTGCATCTCCCTCCCACCCTCCCTTATCCCACCCCTCTAGGTGGTCACAAAGCACCGAGCTGATCTCCCTGTGCTATGCAGCTGCTTCCCACTAGCTATCTATTTTACATTTGGAGGTGTATATATGTCCATGCCACTCTCTCACTTCATCCCATTTTACCCTTCCCCCAACCATGTCCTCCTGTCCCCATGCCTAGGGGCAGGACAGGAATAAAGACGCAGACGTAGAGAATGGACTTGAGCCATGTGTATTTTAAATCGCAGTACACTTAATAGAATGAGATCTGGATTAATTTCTTTAAAGTTTTTACAATGGAACCATATTAAACGATTAACATAATTTATCTAAGTATTAATGATATATAATGGTAACTAAGATTTATAATATAAAGCATATATATGCTTATATGTATATAATATAAAACATTTATAATGATATAAATTAATTATATTTAAGATGTCAGCACATTTAATACATTTTCAATAGTTGACTTAAATTTAGGTTGACATCTTCAGGTTTTCATCATTTCAGTCTTCAGAGTGCTTATTAGCATTTTATTGTCAAAGTTGAAGCTTACTTAGCTCTTTGAAACTGACAAAAGACCTCTGAGTTGACAGTCATCTCCTAAATAAACAAGATTTTGAAGGCAGTTGAAGTGTCTTTCAAATCAGTACTCCAGAGACTATATGTAAAACTTACTGAAGAGAATTTATTATGATTTAGAGGCAAAATGAAAAATAAACAAACAAAAAACCCTCTCAGCTTTTTAACACAATTCAAGTTTACCATTTTTCATGGTATCTCTCAGAAGTAGGGAAACCAATAACAATGAATAAAGATTTGCTTCAGAACTATAAAAGGAAAAAATCAAAGATACTATTACTAATGTTAGTACTTTTGAGAAATAAAATAATGAAGAAAATTTTTAAAAATAACTTTAATGTAAAATAAACTTTTGGGAAAGTTCTAAAATATGCAGTCATAGCGGCATGGATGTATATACACTACCAAACGTAAAATAGCTAGCTAGTGGGAAGCAGCCGCATAGCACAGGGAGATCAGCTCAGTGCTTTGTGACCACCTAGAGGGGTGGGATAGGGAGGGTGGGAGGGAGGGAGATGCAAGAGAGAAGAAATATGGGAACATATGTATATGTATAACTGATTCACTTTGTTATAAAGCAGAAACTAACACACCATTATAAAGCAATTATACTCCAATAAAGATGTTTAAAAAATAATAAAATAAAATATGCAGTCATGAATAGTTTTTTTATTAAAGGGCCAAGTCAGATCAGTGTGCTCACCAATTATGCTTTATATACAATAGAGATACCTGCAGAAATTTTGATTCAGTAGAATCAACACAGGGCCCAGACATCTATTACTAGAATTGTCTTTCTGTGTGTATGTGTGAGATCCTGTTGTAAAGGTTACAACTAATGGATTAGATCCATGATTCTCAAACTTTTTGGACTTAGATCCCTTTACACTTTAAAAATTGTTGAAGAGGGCTTCCCTGGTGGCACAGTGGTTGAGAGTCCGCCTGCCGATGCAGGGGACACGGATTCGTGCCCCGGTCCGGGAAGATCCCACATGCCATGGAGCGGCTGGGCCCGTGACCCATGGCCGCTGAGCCTGCGCATCCGGAGCCTGTGCTCCGCAACCGGAGAGGCCACAACAGTGAGAGGCCCACATACCAGAAAAAAAAAATTGTTGACGATCTCAAAAGAACTTTTATTTATGTGGGTTATATCTGTGATATTTACTATCTTGTAAATTAAAAGATTTTTGAAAATACCTATTAATTCATTTTAAAAACAATAATAAACCCATTACATGTTAACATACTAGCATTTTTATTAAGATAACCATATTTTATGAAACATATATAGAAGGGTGGCATTTATACATTTCTGTAAATCTCTTTAATGTATGTCTTAATATTAAGAAAACTGGATTCTTGTAAATGCTTGTGTGCATTCAATCTCTGGTAGTATCTTATTTTGGTTGAAGTATATGAAGAAAATCTGACCTCATACAAATACACATTTGGTAAAGAGTATCTTAAGAGACTTTTCAGATAATTTGGTTGTTTTTTTTTTGCGTTATGCAGGCCTCTCACTGTTGTGGCCTCTCCCATTGCGGAGCACAGGCTCCAGACGCGCAGGCTCAGCGGCCATGGCTCATGGGCCTAGCCGCTCCGTGGCGTGTGGGATCTTCCTGGACCGGGGCACGAACCCGTGTCCCTTGCATTGGCAGGCGGACTCTCAACCACTGCGCCACCAGGAAAGCCCCTTTACAGATAATTTGGATATTTCTCTTTGCTATCACACCAAAACTGGTTAAGAGGTAGTTTCTTAAATATTACTTGCAATGTAGAATCTGAAATGTTATAAATAAGCATTTCGTATTCTGTTACACTGAAATCCATTGGTCTGTCTTGAACTCTGAATGGATCTTTCAACTATGCATTATTCTGTAACATCATGCATTGGTCATTTGGAAAATCTTGGTTCAGTGAGTTATTTAGGTCTTTCAAACATTGAAACATTTCTGTAAATGATGAAAAAAATCACATTTGTTAGTATCATCATTAATTTCATCAGAAAACTCATCTAAGTAGTGGGAAGCTGTCGCGTTCAGGGTGGCAGATACAGAATTTCCAAAATTCTTATTTTCACATGAAAGTTTGGACTTTATCACTCACTGGCAGTTATTTTCCTTCAGGTGGCAGGCTCAAGTTTGTTCATTTTTGAGCAAATGCCCAGTCTCAATAACCAGAATTTATGTTAGCTGTTCTTCCAAGAAAAAAAAATGGTATTCCATGGGAAAAGCCGCCAGCTCAGCTTTCACCTCAAACAATACTTCTCCTAAAGAAAACGATCCCCACAAGGATCCCAGATGTCTTTTACATCATTTGGTATGACGCTAACGCTTCCTCTTTTGGAGAGTTTTTCAAATGTGGAGGTGCACATCTCTAAATGTAATCCAGATTAGAAACAACAGAGGAAAACAGAGTTAGGAAAAAACTATCTAAATATGTGACCCACAGTAGCTAATTTAATATGCCATTGTTCATTAAAAGCAGTACCACTGGTATAAAATAATGCGTTAAATTCTATACTTAGTATCTGAAAGACCAGGTTCTTTTGAAACTGAAAACAACAGAGAAACACTGTTCAACTGATGATGTGATTTAATATTTCTGACACTGAAAAATGCAACCAGAGCATCCACTTTAAAAAATCTACAGCTGATCCTGCAGGAGGAGATATTTTAGGCAAGTTATTTTTTTAACATCATACTTCTTATTTTAATGTCTTCCTTATTAATTCATGCATTTGAAAATAGTTTCATCTTGGAATTTTACAGCAAGTTATGGTTTGAATTTATGGGAAGAAAAATAATCAAACTTTAGGCTTACAAATGGTAGATATAACCAAATTCCCTTTTCCTTCTAACATTTTCTTGAAACTCATCAACACAGAGTTTTTATTCATCCATAAATTTTCATGGCACTTTGCACTATTCCTCCCATAATAGTTGTTTTGGTCCTGCATATTATTTTAAACCACGATTCAACAATCTTTAGAATTGGAAACTGCAATTCATGAATCCCAAGCATCCTTTGTATTTCAGGTGGCACCTGTTCTCTTCACACAGCAAATGCTTTCAATTCAGTCTCATCCTTTAGTCCGCTATGTTGCTAAGATGCCTACGTTGTCACACATTTTCTCTTTAACATGTTTTCAGTTCATATTTGCATACATTTGGCCATCAAATGAGGAAACAATATTTAAGATGCACTGCTTCCTTGCACCTCTGCCCAGCCGTTACTTTTTTTAAAACCATTAAGACATTTTTAAAAGTGGCCATTTTCTTTGTATTGATATTAAATCTATTCTGACCATATCATAAGAGCAGGAAGCTGGAGCCATTCAGACAGGCATTTGTCTATGAGTCTGAAGAATTCAGCAAGGCTTGCAAATGTGCCATGACTTTGTGAGCTGGTTGCTTCAACATTTAGCACCTACTTTGTTCCAAGCATTGTATTAGGTGATAAGACTGATGCAAAACAAATGATGTGAGCAGTGTCAACATCACTACCACCACCTGGTCTTTGAGAGCTTTGAGAGCTCTCTGTATGCTGGGTACTCAGGATAGGGGTTTACATATATTCCATTCATTATCTCATCCCTATGAGGTAGTTTTTATTATCATTCCAGTTTTACAGATGAAGAAACTGAGACTTCTCCTTAGATCCTGGAACTAGTAAGCGAAGCTGAGATTCTTTTACAGAGGAGACAAGCTCTTAACCACCTAACTATAGATAACAATGAACTTTAAGTTTTTTTTAATTGTTTTAAGGCTTTATGGAAAGGGTGATTAGGCAGACTGAGGAGGAGAGTTTATAAACAACAGCTCTCTCTTTTTTTATTTTTTTATTGAAGCATAGTTGATTTAAAATGTTGTGTTAGTTTTGGGTGTACAGTGTAGTGATTCAGTGATACATATATATATTCTTTTTCAGATTCTTTTCTCTTATATGTTATTATAAAATATTAAGTATAGTTCCTTGAGATTCTTGTGCTACATAGTAGGTCCTTGTTGGTTATCTATTTTATATATAGTAGTGTGCGTATGTTCATCCCAACCTCCTAATTTATCCCTCCCCCACCACTCTCCCCTTAGGGAACCATAAGTTTGTTTTCTATGTCTGTGAGTCTGTTTCTGTTTCACAGATAAGTTCATTTGTGTCATATTTTAGATTTCACATATAAGTGATATCATATGGTATTTGTCTTTCTCTTTCTGACTTCACTTAATATGATGATCTCCAGTTCCATCCATGTTGCAGCAGATGGCATTATTTCATTCTTTTTATGGCTGAGTAATATTCCATTGTGTATATATACCACAGCTTCTTGATCCATTTATCTGTCAATGGACATTTAGGTTGCTTCCATGTTTTGGCTATTGTAAACAGAACAGCAGCTCTCTGTGTGCATTATTTCTGATAAAAAAGACTATATGAGGTGTTCAGCAAAATTCCCTGTGGTTTGGGCATTAGAAGGCTTAGGAAGGCACATCCATAGGGGAAGGAGAGCAAGAGAGAGCTGGAATGGAGAGTGTAGAAGTCACCAGTTAGAGTCTCAGAAGGACCATGAGAGCAGGAAATAGCTTGGAAAGAGGGCATAGACATAAATTTCATGAATTAATTCCACCTTTGTAAGAAAATGTGATTGTTAGGATTAAAAATACATCACCCATCCACCACTTAATTATTATTAATTCAATAATATATATCTATTTGTTTAATAACTGGTCCTGTTGAAAATAGCATAGTGCCCTATTCTCTGGTGTTCACCAGTTTCACTAATGTGTGGAACATAGTAGATACTCAATAAAATATTTATTGAATGAAAATTTTTTGAGAGTCTGTAATGTACACGTATGCATTGACCATTTCTGTACTTTATTCTATTTTTTTTTTTTTTTTTTTTTTTTTTTGCGGTACGCGGGCCTCTCACTGTTGTGGCCTCTCCCGTTGCGGAGCACAGGCTCCGGACGTGCAGGCTCAGCGGCCATGGCTCACGGGCCCAGCCGCTTCACGGCATGTGGGATCTTCCCGGACCAGGGCACGAACCCATGTCCCCTGCATCGCAGGCGGACTCTCAACCACTGCGCCACCAGGGAAGCCCTCTGTACTTTATTTTAATGAATTTGTGGGCTATATGAAGTATTTACACTTTTTCAGACCACATGTCCAGAACCTCAAATTCTTTTAAAGATAAAATGCATCTTAATTATGTAGTTACTCACTGCATCGGCCATTCTGGAATCTCTGTTATAAATACAAGGCTTAGTTGATTGTTTACCCATGAGACTGGAATGGCTTTCCACCTTGTAAATTATGTTTGTCTGGTGAATTTTAATGGAAAGTTTAATTACCTGTTTCTAAAGACAGCTTAATTAGTTGCTCAAGAGACCCCTCTCTCAATTCATGTTTGGAGGATAGTTTTGTTGATTTGTTTTTAATTAAAAAATATATATAAAAGGAAAAGTCAATGCAAAAACAAAACCAGGCATGCTGCTCAGTAACTTTCCTTGAAGCCCTGGTAGGCATTTGATGAAGGAGCTGCATGTATCTAAGAAAGAGCATAATATCATTTTACCCACTACCCTCAAAATACTTAAAAAGGCTTTTAAAATGCCAGAAATTAATCACCAAGGCTGACCTCACTTCTCTGGATGTTGTAAACCATTTGTCAGGTTTAGCACTGAATTGGGGAAGGTCATTTTCAGCTGCGAATATTTCTGCTTGCTGATGGTCCTGGGTCTTTGCAGCCCCGGGCCTTACTAAAGTAAGAGTCAGTTTCCTCACACTTCTAGTAATCTTATTTCCAGGTCCCAGGAAAGCAGGTGGAGTGGACAGAGGAGTAGGTGTGAAGTCTGGAGGCCTGGGTTCCCACCATTGCTCCTTTGCTTAATGATTTCTGCCCCTGATCAAGTACCTTAACACCTTTGCACTGTCATTCTGAAGAAAGGGAATGTGAGGATACAGTGAAATAGTGTATGTGACAAAGCAGTTTGTAGAATCTAAAACTCTGACTAAATAAGTGCTCCTGATTTGGAGGCGGTGAAAGAGTTGGGCCTGGGTGGTTTTTTTTTTCCTAAACAAAACAAGTAGAAGAATACAGTAATTAAAACTATTGTAAAGTAAGACTGGAACAGGATTATGAAGCCATTTACCTCACAGATTACTTCTTGCTGTGCACCATGGTGACAGAATCAGGCCTGCTGCTGGAAGGGATTTTGTAAGACTCCCTCAGTCACCCAAACCTGCTTTCCTGAAACTAGATGATAATTTCCTGCTAATAGGCAGGGACATGCTAAACCTAAAGATTAACTGTGACCCATCTTCCCAGAGCATCGATCTTACTCAGTGGTCATTGATCGAAAACATTTTTATTTTAAACATTTTATATGGGCACATTTAGGGGAGCTTGAAGAGCCACCCCTGGATCCCTGCACACCCCTGTTCACTGTTGGTTGCTATTGGGGACATTTTGGTAGAAAGGGTAGTAAAGCACTAGCTGAAGCTGGCCAGATAGCCTTAAATAACTTTTTTTTTTTTTTTGCGGTACGCGGGCCTCTCACTGTTGTGGCCTCTCCCGTTGCGGAGCACAGGCTCCGGACGCGCAGGCTCAGCGGCCACGGCTCATGGGCCCAGCCACTCCACGGCATGTGGGATCTTCCCGGACCGGGGCACGAACCCGTGTCCCCTGCATCGGCAGGCGGACTCTCAACCACTGCGCCACCAGGGAAGCCCCCTTAAATAACTTTTGACCTTATCAACCGAAGATCTTCAATTGCTCCTTAAATTATCTCCCATTAACCTATCCTTTGTGGAGGAGGAAAATGGCAAGGTAGATCCCTCTCAATACATTAAAATGTCACTCAGAGATAGATGTTAAATCATCCTTTAATCTTTCCTTCTTCCTTCTTACAGGAAGTTGATTGCAGTCTGACTTTCTGTGTCTTATTTTCTAATGTGCTAATCATTTGTGGGCCTGGTGGTCTAGATGCCTCAAATCACTCATAAGATATCAAGGTTCAAATGGAACACAGTATATATATATGGAAGAATCTAATTATATATAGATTTCATATATATCATATATATGTATGATATATATATGAAAGAATCTAATTATCTCTTCTATGAAAAAGAACGTTCAAGTTAGGGGAATTTCAATTTCATTAGGAACCTTTGAACTAACAGGAATTTCATAAGATGAAATACTATGGACACGATATAAAGTTTATATTAGAAAAATGCCGAGATGCAAGCTATTTTTACTTTTTCAACCTCATTATCTTAATGTAAAACATTCCATGTGGCAGTGTCATTACAAAGAAAAGACAATATTTGGCAGTGAGGTGAACAATTAACACATCTATGAATAATTCTCATGCTTATACTTCTTCTCAGGGAAATTATTTATGAAAGTTAAATCTGTTACCTTCAGGCCACTATTGCCATTTTCAAACATTAAAAATAGGCTTTCAAAAGTATGTTTGAACTTCACAAGTACACTTTATACTGTGAGCCCACGTTGCCATTTTCAAATATTAAAAATAGGCTTTCAAAAGTATGGTTGAACTTCACAAATACACTTTATACCATGAGCCCACGTTTATCTTTATTGAGCCTTAAAATAAATTACATTTGGAATATTCTAGTCAAATTACACATATAGGAAATAGCTTTTATAACTTAAGTTTTAAGAAATTCGGTAACAGGTCCTTTTTAAAATAACCACATCACACAGACTTCATCTTATCCTAATCAGTTGAAGTCAGTGGTAGAATGAGAAAACTGAAAATATAGTGCCTGGCTTTTATTCTGATTCACTGGCTTGCTTTTGTTAAATTGGTGATTGTGAAATGTTCACTGAACTGCAAAAACTTGAAATAACCTCTAGTGGCAGTTTAAAATCTGAAAATACTCCTAATGTCAGTCTGAAGCTGCTTTTCAATATGTATATATATGCATATGTGTATACATATACATACATATGTATATTACAGTGAAAAGCTCTCCGAACAAGTGAAAACATCTATGATCCCAGAGTTTTGCACTGGATTTAAAGTCTCTAATTGTTGATATAGTGTTAGAGCTTCTTTAATCTCATCTCCTCTATTGTTACAGAACAATAAGTGTTTCTTTAAGTCGTGCAAGTAATAGGTATCAAAATTTTGGGTAAAACAAAAACCAAAAGGTAATGACATATTTCCCTAATTAGCCCTCAACTTCACTTGGGGGGAAAATTGAGAAAAAGTTCCTGTGGGGGCCAGTTTCAGCTTTTCATTCAGAAGAGCTGAGAAAGAATGTTATGATCATGATCATACAACCATCACTGCGAATGGCCAAATACTGGAGTGTGTTAGACTAGAATACTTTACTCTTATTATGTAATTTTATATATAATTACATGTATATATTAACTTGTTAGATGATTCAGGGCAGGAAAACATCTGCCATTTATTTTATTTTATCTTCCCAAAGCACTTATTATATAAATGGTTATCAGTACACCAGGGCTACAATCTAGTATCCATTAAGAACTTGTAAATGAAAAAATAAGACTGTGTCCTATGAGTTAACTTTAAGATCACCACCTGAGATATTTGGACAGAGATATGCAAAATCATCATAAAGAGACACCTGGAAAAAGGAGACTCAAAGAGCTCAGAGCTGCTTATGCCCATCTAAGCACTGACTGAAAATGAAGGTGCCTCTCACTAAATGGGCACGGAGCATTCTAGTCCTGTGGCAGGGCCATCCTAATTGTAGAGGACTCAAAGGATGTCTTAATTCTATGCGTTAAATATTCAGTTCATCTAACACACTCCACTTGTCTGATTCCATTCTCATCTGCTTCCTAATTATTTTTTGTTTCCAGTGTAGATATGCTGCCCCAAAAAGGGCATGTTGGTCACCCACTTTACGGTAATTATATCTCATATCTTAGTATAAACTAGACAGCCATCATTCTGCTTTTACTTGTCAGTTTCATGAGCTTGGTATTATAATGTCATTCTCTCCCCTTGAGAAATAGACATGATCTCCTTGCTGACAAATTAAGTTTCTGAGCCTGCAAAACTGAGTACCACACAAAAGCCTGTAGTAAATTAGCCAGAGCTACCTTGAAGGGACTCACTCCTAGCCAAGCTGGCCTCTCCTACTTAGACACACTCACATTTTCACATCCCTATGTGCTAAATGAGTGTGAACCTTCCTTGTTTGTTTTGAATTTCTGTTAAAAATATAAAGAAGACCATGGAGTTCATTTAGTCCAGCTGGGACTTACAAAAAGTTCAGTGACTTCGTTGGTATCTGTCAGAACCAGGCTTGGTAACCGGGCTGTGTGCCACTCTGCCCCCTCCTCTCTGGGTCTGATGTGCATAACACTTCCTCAAACTGTTGCTCGGAGAAGTTGATCGTTTCTTTTGTTTCTTGAAAGGGTAAGGAATGCGGGGCTGTGCTTTTTTGTTCGCATTGTGTTTTCAAATGTTTTCTGTTTATAATTATTGCATGTAAGTCAGGGAACATGTTAGAGTGTACAGAGTTTGGTAGTGTGAGTGTTAATATAGAGTAATTTAAATTTATTATACACTGAAGTGAATGCATTGATGTGCCTTATTGTTACCTGTTTAGAGAGACGTTACGTTAAGGCTAGGGCAGCTATGTAATGAAGACTGAGTTAGGAATTATGATGTGACTGATGCCAGGAGCATAAAAATTTAGAGCCCTGGCCGGATTTAAGAGTTTCCTATGCAACATAAAAAGTTATTTATCCCAATGTTAACTTAAGGAATTTATAGAGTTCTGTATAGAAATCTCTAATGTTTGACTTAAAATGCATTTGAAAATTTTGAGGAGGTGATTAATCTGGAAGATGCTATAAATTAAATATAAGCAGTACTAAATTGGCTAGTGATCAGAGAGGTATTAGAATATAAATGATCCAGAAACTTATTCAAATGATAGCCTTTCAAAATTGCATGTTAACTATAGGTAATATGAGGGGCAGGAGAGTCTAGAGGAAAGACACAGAATTTGAAGTCACGTAGACCTGGGTTCAGCTCCTATTCTCACCACGTATTAGTTAGGTGACCTTAATCTCTCTGAGCTTTTGTTTCTTTATCTATAAAGTGACATCGGCCCTATTGTTTTAACAACTAAACTACATCATACATGTATAGCATTTACTAGTATAGTGCCAGGTAGTTGTCAGTTAATAAATGTAAACTGACATATTGTTGTTAAGTACCTTGAATATATTCTACTTTTGGCTCTAATGGTGAGAAACTAGGTTACAAATGATAATTCAGGGGACAAATGTATGAATAATCTGTGTATCTAGAGTGAGCTGAATTTGCTTGGATCTACAAATTTTGATAGTGGAAGAGCTGGGTTTATATCTCAATTTTAGCATTTTATAGAAATTGCAGGATTTGCTAAACCTGAACCAGTGACTCAGATCACCCAGTTGTAAGTAAATCCAGCTACTCTTCTTCTCCCGGAGCCTCTGGGCCATGCCAGCTATAACAATCCTTTATGGTGCTTTTTGGATGGAATGTTGATTTAGCTTAGTTAACTGGGGCATTGAGATCATGAGTCTGTGATGTCATCATGATGGTACAAAGGAGGTGGCTGTTTGCCTGAGGTCCCTCCAGTTAGAGAACACTCTTACTATTAGTGTGTCCTGACATTCAATAATTGGAGATTTATTCTTTTGACTTAAGTCTTGGTCCCATATTAAAAACCAGTTATTCATAGAGAAGGAAGTGTAATCAGTCATTTGCACCTTAGTGTAAGTGAGTAGATAAGACCCTTCCCTGTAAGCAGGGTTTGAGGCAGGAAGGAGGAGAGGACAGGGATTACTCAGAGTTTGAGCCCAGGGGTTTAGGTTACCAGGACAGGGGAAGCTAAAAATTGCAGAACGGTGATGCCTATGGTGTGTCCCTAAACCACCTAGTTACAATTTGACCTGAAGCTCACATTGCTTAGGACAGTGGCCTTGGGCCTTTAATGTGTATCACTGTCACATGTTATACTAACGCTGATCTTGGAAAGATGGGGTCTTGGAAGGGAAGGAGGGGAAACTTCTATTTATTGATTACTTTCTGTGCTGGGAATAATGCAAAATACTTATTTAATTCTTAATAATTCTGTAATGTAAGTACTTCTAATCCATTTTACACATAAGGAGACACACAAATTAGTAGCTTGACCAAGGACACACCACAGCCAATAGGATGTGATTTTAGATTTTGTCTGGCCCTGGTGCCCATGATCCTGTTGTGCTACACATGGTGAAAATGAGAGGCTAACTCAGCACAAATCCAGTATTATTACTAGACAGACAACAGGGTAGTAGGGTCAGTGGTGGAAACTTCTTTATTCGAACAACAGCAAATGCATTCCTTTCCAAGGTCACCTATTTCCCCCTTCTTTTCCTTATTCCTCACACGACACCCCTCCCCCCCCCATCATTTTCCCGGTCCTCTTCTCTGTACTACAGATGGTATGGATGAAGGTGGAAACAGAGAGCGTTGTGGAATCTGCTCCTTCCCCATCTCTTTTTCCAGGCCAGTTAACCCTCATCCAGGCAAACAATACAGAAGTGATACCTATATGGAGGATGGCAAGAGTCAGGTCCAAGACAGGCCAAAGATTCCCAGTCAGAATAAAAAGCTAAATACTGCTGGTGTTTCTAGCTAGAATGACCTCGTGGGACATGTACCCTGCCAGTTCAGACCCCCACCCACTGAAGCCGTTTTCTTCTCTTTTATAGAACCAGAACACAAGGGGGCTCTATCTGTAACACCTCGGGTTTATCTCCTACTCTCATTACAAGGTAGCAGAAAGAGCTGCCAGGCTTTGGGGACAAAAGACAGGGATTCAGACCACAGAATTTCCACTTCCTGACTGGGACCTTGAGCAGTTCATTCTGTGAGTGTTTCTTCGTCTATAAAATGTCCATTATACAGCACATCTCAGGATATATGACCAAGAAATAGAACAACGATATGAAGTATTGCACATTGTTTCTGGTTTCCTATGCTGATAATCTTTCCTTTTCACCCTGTCCCAACCCTGCTCCCTCAGCTAACATTAGGTGTCATTCTAGGCCTTTTAAAAGATAGGATCTGAACTAGAATTGGGGGAATTTGGTAGAGACCATAATATAAAGGGAAGGGCAGGCATTTCTAGGCATGTGTGTATGTATAAACCAAAAGCAGATTAGTCTACTAGCTCCTTGGACAGGAGCCTATGTCTTATACTACACAGCGTGACCTGCAGCTATACAGCGCCCTGTAATAATATCATTTATTGAGTGCCCACTGTCTTTTCCTCTTTTACATATCATCCCCTCTAAACTGCCCAGTAGTAACCTATAAGCGTTATTGTCCGTAGTATGTAAATGAGGTAATAACCAAGGCAACAAACAAATCTCCCAAGGTCAGGATTCAGATTTCAGTGTCTGTGATTTCAAATCTCACTTTTTATTATAACACACTGCCCCCCAATAAAAATAGCTGCCTTCATTTGGTTTTATTTTTATTTATTGAACCTTTATTTGTACAAGCTACTGTGTTAGATTCAGGCTTTATACTAAGATGTATAAGACCCAGTTCTATATAAACAGCTACGCAGGCAACTGTGATATGAGGTAGAAGGTGATACATCTCATAATCAATGAACAAGTGAAGGACTCCGATGTTCACAGGTGGATGAGGTCACGTCTAATTGCCGCAAATGGTCAAAGGCATCATGAAGGAGGGCGTGTCTGAATGGAGCCTGAGGGCTGCATTTCCTACTGCAGGTTCTGCGTGGTAAACTTGAGATCTAGATATTTTAGTGCCTGTTACTTTTTCTTACCATCCATTGTTACTCATTGCTTACTGTGTCTTACTATCTATTGCTACTCTTCAATATGAAAGAAGATAACTAGACAAACCACCTTGAATAGAATCAGACTACCCTCAGACTGCATGGTTTCCTCTCATTTTCTCATCTGAGTGGATATAGCATAGTGTTTAAGAGCCTAACTCCTATCCACCACCTAATGTAACAGCTGTACAATTTTGGGAAGTTAACTTCTGTAGGCCTCAGTTCTTCCAGCTGTAAAATGAGGATAGTATATGCCTCACAGACATTTTTCTGTGGAATTAACGGGATTCTGTATGTGAAGTGATTAGCTGGGTGCTTAGAGCATAAGTGCCTAATAATCAATGAACGATAGGCATAATTAATAGATGCTGTATCTATCTAAGTAGATATGGCCAGAAAAAATATAAGGAAGTGTGGTATACATTTGTCTGGAATGTCAGAACTTTGATACTGGTTCTGAATTCGAGAGTTAGCAGTTCTGACTTGAGAGCTCCTCAAAATTAATGCAGAAATGCAGCTGCAGTTATGGAAGGCGTAATAGTGACCAAACCCCCAGCCACCTGAGGGGAGCTAAGAAGTTTTTCATCCTAAACCATTGTTTCCTGTCTCCTTAGTGCCCTAGATTGTTGCCCAAGTTGTAATTATTCCAGTATTTCTTGCTTAGGTAGAAAAATTACTCAGGAAAGACAGTATGACTCTGCAGAGTCTGCAGTAGACCTGGCCTCTCAGTGACAAAATGTTCACTTTTACTCAGCCATGAATTTTCTGGATAAATCTACCATGAATATTTTTATGCTTTGGTTGAATTTTAGTTACTACAGCTGAAGGACTGGGGTGATCTATAATAAAGGACCTTGATCAGAAATACTCGGGAAAAAAAAGTTAGTTGGGTTACATGGGTGATTGTTTTCTTTAACTTAGTCACTTTAACATTCAGTGTTAAACGTTGTGGAGAAAAAAATTACTGTTAAATTTGCCTTCAGAATCTGTTTTTTTCTGGGCCCACTGAGAATCAGATAAACTTCACTTTAGGTTGTTTGTGACTAAAGAGTTGGCTGGCCTTTATATTTTTAGTCATCATGTGACAAACTAAGTCTACGCTGAAGAGTAATTTAGGTTAGGCAAGGAAAGTTCTTTCCATCGTATTTCTTCTTGGGAAAAAAAATTTTTTTTGTCTCATACTAATCACTTTAGGATATAAATTTGTGGAAATGAAACATCTGTAGATGTATATATTAACTTTTGCCTTCTATTTTCTTAGAAATGTTTTTAAAAGAATAAACCGTTTTAAAAGTTGGAACTATATACTCAAAATATTTGGGGGTGTTTAGAAAATCAGTCATTCAGTATCATCAATATCTAGCATGGTTTAAGGACCACTTCATGCCCTGATTAAATGAGAATCTGCATTGGGCCCATAACCCCTGTAGATTATGAAATCTGAGATAAAATCTTTGCAATTATCTACGCAAATAGACTGAATTCATTTCAATATAGAGTTTTAGATTCTTTAAATACAGTGTAACCTTAGAATCATAATGGGTTAAACTTAATTACTGTAGCATGAGGAAACAGATGGGAGGTGTTTAAGGAACCAATATGAGAAAACTTAAGCTTATATAGCACCTTAGTAAAAAAGTATTGTATAGGTATTGCTCTTAAATGAAGCTGGATTTGAGTCTCTTGCCCTGCACCCGCCTTTCTACATCAGCAAACAAACACCTAAGGTCCAACAAGCACAGTTACACTACATCTGGGACCTGTGAACATGAGGAATTATTCCCAACCGGCTTGCACTGTGACCTGGCTTGAAGCTCTTTGAATGAAGAATGTTGAGACTAAGAATGAAAATAGTGGTTGGACCTATTAAAGCATAGATCCACAACAAAACTACTCACGGTAGGAAGTCAGAACTGACCACCCCAGGGTGTTGGCAGCATTATGTACATGCTTCTTGCTCTCCATGAAAATAGAATGATAACTAGTTAAACTCCTTTTCTTTTTCATCAAAATACTTATCAGCTTTTGCTCATCTTTAATAAAATGGGGTTTTAGTTAACTAACCTCAGTCCATATGCACAGAGGTAGATTATAGATCAGCCTTTCATAATTTACCTGGCAGTGGTGCACTCTTTTCAAAGCATTCTTTTTAAAACCTACTGTTGTATGTGTTAATTTTCCTTTACTTTTAATAGGTTAAAAAAAAAATCCATTTTGTAATGATGCATGACTCATTCAGTGTTCATTGTCTTCCCACTAATATTTTTTTTTTTGCCTTGAGCCAGCAAGAAAATCTTACATGAGAGGAGGGAGAAACAGACAGTGAGTTGAGGAATACAGTACTTAAATACTGTTGCTTGATTTTCATTGGTTATCTCCTTTCTTAACGGTGACCAGTCTAATCCAGACTTCCTTGTCAAATCCCTCCCCTCCCCCATCCTCTGCCAGGGGCTTCACAGGGTGTCAGTTGCTAGAAACTGACTGCAGGCAGTATGTAGGCATCTTTCATTTAGAATGGACATTAATATATTGACTAGAAAAAAAAGCTTTTAGAAATGTGTCATTTGTCAAAATTGCATGGCTTTTTAAAAAGGATAGAGAAATGCTGAATGTTTTGTATGTTAGCATCGACTCTATTTCTGTTCAGACTCTTAAGTTTTCAGAAGCTTAAATATAGAGCCCTTTAAAAAAAAAAAAAGGAAGAAAGAAGAATTTTTCTGGTTAGTCGACCTCTTTTTAAGAAGTGCTTCATCATCCTCCTCCACCTCTCCGTGATGTTTCTCTGCAGCTCTCTGTAGGGTAGGGTTCTGTGCTGGCTGGCAGAATGCTCATTTGTTAGCTGAATAGAGTTCATCGACAGACATAGATCAATATAGGTTTTCTTTATTTCCTGTGAATTCCAAAATGCCATCCAAAGAGTCTTGGTCGGGTAGGAAAACTAATAGAGCTACAGTTCACAAATCAAAACAAGAGGGCCGTCAGCAAGATTTATTGATAGCAGCCTTGGGAATGAAACTGGGTTCTCAAAAGTCGTCTGTGACAATCTGGCAACCTCTGAAACTCTTTGCTTATTCGCAGTTGACATCACTTGTTAGAAGAGCAACTCTGAAAGAAAACGAGCAAATTCCAAAATATGAAAAGGTTCACAATTTCAAGGTAAGAATATTTATTTTTAACCTTTTGTTATAAGAAAGGAAATGCACATTTCTTGAAATATACAATATTAAAGTGTGTCTTTTTAAAACTAGGACGACTGGACTAAAATGTTCTTGCTATTCAGGGAATGAAGATGTTTTAAGCAAGATTTTTTTTAAGGAATAGCTTAATAAAGGTGATAGAATCCAACCCCATTTTCTCTGATGCTGATTTAGTATTCTGTTTGATCAGTGTATACTGAGTGGTAAAAGTCTTGACTGATATTTAAAAGATCTCATCTAATAATGATTTGGGTGTTATATTTATTTGTGATGCAAATATGTCTAACTACCTTCGTGGGATATTTTGTGAGAGGATTAGATCTTATCTCCTTCCGTTTCTGGTAAAAAGCTTTGGCTATAAGAGGCATGTGCTGTTGCCTCTGGATTGAGCAGATGGTGTGCATTTCCCATAGTTTCTGTCTTTTCTCCTCTGCTAATGAATTGACCATGATGAAAGGAGGATGGCTACCATGGGACCGTTATGCTGCTGACACTAGCAGCTTCTCTTCACTTTTTGAGTATTTTCTTTCACTCTGTGTGTGTGTGTGTGTGTGTGTGTGTGTAGTTCTTAATTATTGTGTTACTGTGTTTTACCAACTATATTTTTCATCAAGATGTGTGTGTGTGTGTGTTGATTCAAGCTGTGTGTAGATCTTTCCTGTATTTAGTAGCATGATATAAGACCTTGAAGTTCAGTCCTTTGCAACCTGATTCAGAGAACATACAATGTGAGGTTGTGCGTAAGGAGATCCAGTTACACTTCATGGGTAGATGCACTAGCATTTCTATAGTAACTTCCCAATAGTTATACAACTTTATGATGAAGTTCCTGAGACATGAATATTGTTAATGTAGACAAAATGGCATTAGTTTTGATGTTAGCGGGTATCTGTTTTCAAAAGATGATAAAGCTGGAAACCCTGATCTTCCTTGTATTTATTAATTTATTCAACATTTATTCAGCAGATAGAATGCACCAGGCTCTGTAGTAAGACATTTCATTCCAAATTTGCAATTTATCCTGATTTTTAACACTAGCATTAATTTTACTCAGATGCTAAATACCCAGCCCCCAATATGCTCTGCTTTTTCCATAGTGAAAAAGATTTTTATGAACTTCCGATTATTTGAGGATAAAGGATACATTCCAAAATGTATGGGCTGTGTAAAGATTGCTAATATTTCAAGGTAAACCAAATAGAGTTTTCTTTTCCCTCTCTAAACATATTATTAAAGACTTGATCTTTCAACCAGTATCTTTGATGTAAAATGAAATTGAGACCATTCAGTGTGTGCATCCAGTCTCAACCACCTCTTCCATTTATGGACCTAAACAGTCCATGCGGTACTAGTCCTCAGTGTCTTCTTGCATGATATACAACCTGGTCTAACAGGATTTTTATCAGGAAAATGGCCCCAAATACATCCTTTTGCAAATATCAAGTTATGTGCATGTTCGGACTCAAAAATAGCCATTTAGGTTCCTAAGCAGGAAACTGCAAACTTTTTAGAAATGGCTGAGATTTTAAAATATATCCCTCTGGTATGTTAAGCAGGAACAGATTGACCTATTAGGGATGCCATTTTAGTGCTAAGTTCATTGTACATGCTTTCTGTCAATATTGATAAAAAGCAAAGGGTAGAGCTGTTCAAGGATTTGCATAAACAAACACATTCTCTAATTTTTTTTGGTTGTGTCTTCCAGTAATTTCTCAATTTTAATTTAACACATGGCTTTCATGAGCAAATTTTGTATAACCAGAAAGTACTGACTATGGGACCAATTGTGACTCATAGCTTGGTACCCACGCTGTTTTAAAGATACTTTTTTTTTTTTTTTAAAGAGGCGTGTGAAACAGTAGAAGCCTGCTTCCTTCTCTGGAGCTAAGATATTAAAACGAGCTTGGGCTCACTGTTTAAAAAAAAGTAAAATATTTATGCTCAGGAAGAGCTCATGTTGGACAGTGAATTGCATTACATTTTTTTTAGAGTTGCTGATAAGGTCAAAAGTCTTTGACTCTCAAAACGATTTGACTCTTTCCATTGAAATTACTCTTTGTTTCTTAAAAACTGTTTCTGTGGGGTGGCATTATAAAAAAGAGAAGGAGGGGTCATACTTGACTTCCGGGCACATCCCTGAAAGAATTCAGACTCTGTGGCAGGAGCAGTGCTTTCCCACACAAATGCTCACTTAGAAGGTCACTGCCTGTGATATGTAAGTATGTCCAGTTCAGAGATTTATTGTAGGAAAAATCTGGAGCATTTACAAAATGATAATTGTTCACGTGGCCTTGCCATTGACTATTTTCTATGTTGGTGAAAGTGTACTCTGCCTAACCACCAACCCACTCACCAAACTCATTTCAATGTGGTTTTCTTTTTTGCCTCTTGAGCTGCCTTGTTATATAACGTTGCTCTGTGGTGTCGAACAGCTGTCAAGTCTCATTTCAGAAGGTGAAACCATGAGTGTCATATACCTTTGGTGAAAGCATTCACCAAGGTGAAATCCAAAAAAAATCAACTGGGCCTAACTCCAGACTCCAGGCAGGTGTTTGTTTTTTGTTGTTTTTGTTTGTTTTTAATAGAAGGAGAAAAAAAACCCAGGAAGTCTTCCCATTTTGCTGTGTTATATAACACAGTCTTTTTTTCCCCCCTCTTGTTACTTACAAGGATTTGATAAAGCATCTATCACAAGAAAGATAGTTGTTTCTCTCAGGGAGGTCATCATTTTAAAAATAAATGTACCACATCCTTTAAAAATGATTACCCTGTAAGTTGTCAATGTAACTTAGAGTAAAAGTAATTTTAACTGTCTCCTGGATCAACCTCTCATTTTAAGAACTGCCCCATCCTAACACAACAGAGAGAGTGAGCACACAAGTGCTAATTTCTTAAACCAACTTAAAAACTAAACCAACTTAAAAACTAAGCAAAATAAGACAACCTCTGCCATTAAAAGTCAGACACAGGCACCCCACCAACAGTGATTGCATCCTACATCTGAGGCTCTCCAGATAGGATGATAACTAAGAACCAGCCCTTGCCCTGAGGAACTTGCTTGCTATTTGTATGACCTTGGGCAGACTGCTTCATCTCTCTGAACCTCTGGTTCTGCATCAGAAAAACTGAATTCCTGGTATGTGTAGATACTTGGTACCCACTGTTCTTGTTATTACAAATTATTGTAATTGATAACAATTATTATCTTGTTATTACAAATTACCCCTAAGTGGATTTCTGAATCCATGTCAAGACTGTTTCTTGCCCAGTAGCAGAGAGCATGATGCAGTTGAGAACCCTGGCGTGATTGTGGTGCTAAAGAAAGCTCTTGCTTCTTTCTTAGCTCCCAGGCACAGTTAGATGTTATGTAAGAGCAGTGCATTTTCACGCACCACAGAATACAGTGAAATCCTCTGTATTTCTTTTACTCCCTTCAAATTATTCAGTGTTCCATTTGGTATGTTTAATTCAAACAGCTCTATAAAACAAAATCAAGATTACATATAATATAATAATAATAGAAACCTGGCCACTTAGGCAAATTAAATAAGTAAAAGACATGAATTATAGACACTTTATTTTTTTAATTTTTATTTTATATTGGAGTATAGTTGATTAACAACAATGTTGTATTAGTTTCAGGTGTACAGCAAAGTGATTCAGTTATATTGCATACGTATATTTTACATGTATCTATTCTTTTTCAAATTCTTTTCCCGTTTAAGTTATTACAGAGTATTCAGCAGAGTTCCCTGTGCTATACAGTCGGTCCTTGTTGGTTATCTGTTTTAAATACAGCAGTGTACATGTCAATCCCAAACTGCCAATCTGTCCCTCCCCAACACCCCACACCCGTAAACATAAGTTCGTTCTCTAAGTCTGTGAGTCTGTTTCTGTCTTGTAAATAAGTTCATCTGATCCTTTTTTTTAGATTCCACATATAAATATCATATGATATTTGTCTTTTTCTGTCTGACTTACTTCACTTAGTATGATAATCTCCAGGTCCATCCATGCTGCTACAAATGGCATTATTTCATTCTTTTTAATGGCTGAGTAATATTCCATTGTATATATGTACCACATCTTCTTTATCCATTCATTTGTTGATGGACATTTAGGTTGCTTCCATGTCTTGGCTATTGTAAACAGTGCTGCAATGAGCATTGGGGTGCATGTATCCTGTCAAACCACGTTTTTCTCCAGATATATGCCCAGGAGTGGGATTGTAGGATTATATGGTAGTTCTGTTTTTAGTTTTTTAAGGAACCTCCATACTGGCCTCCATAGTGGCTATACCAATGTAAATTGCCACCAACAGTGTAGGAGGGTTCCCTTTTCTCCACACCCTCTCCAGCACTTATTGTTGGTAGACTTTTTGATGATGGCCATTCTGAATGGTGTGAGGTGATATCTCATTGTAGTTTTGATTTGCATTTCTCTAATAATTAGTGATGTTGAGCATCTCTTCATGTGTCTCTTGGCCATCTGTATGTCTTCACTGGAGAAAGGTCTATTTAGGTCTTCTCATTTTTTTGATTGGGTTGTTTGTTTTTTTGATATTGAGCCATATGAGCTGTTTTTAAATTTTGGAGATTAATCCCTTGTCAGTCACATCATTTGCAAATATTTTCTCCCATTCTGTAGGTTCTCTTTTTGTTTTGTTTATGGTTTCCTTTACTGTGCAAAAGCTTTTGAGTTTAATTAGGTCCCATTTGTTTATTTTTGTTTTTATTTCCATTACTCTATAAGACAGATCAAAAAAGATATTGCTGCGATTTATGTCAGAAACTGTTCTGCCTGTATTTTCCTCTAAGCGTTTTATAGTATCTGGTCTTAAATTTATGTCTTTAATCCATTTTGAGTTTATTTTTGTGTATGTGTATGGTGTTGAAGAATGTTCTAATTTCATTTTCTTACATGTAGCTGTCCAGTTTTCCCAGCACCATTTATTGAAGAGACTGTCTTTTCTCCATTGTATAATATTGCCTCCTTTGTTGAAGATTAATTAACCATAGGTGCATGGGTTTATGTCTGGGCTTTCTGTCCTGTTCCATTGAGCTATATTTCTATTTTTGTGCCAGTACCATACTCTTTTGATGACTGTAGCTTTGTAGTATAGTCTGAAGTCAGGGAGCCTGATTCCTCCAGCTCTGTTTTTCTTTCTCAAGATTGCTTTGGCTATTCGGGGTCTTTTGTGTTTCCATACAAATTAAAAACTTTTTTGTTCTAGTTCTGTAAAAAATGCCATTGGTAATTTGATAGGGATTGCACTGAATCTGTAGATTGCCTTGGGTAATATACTTATTTGGATCATGTTGATTCTTCCATTCCAAGAACATGGTATATCTTTCCATCTGTTTGCGTCATCTTCAGTTTCTTTCATCAACATCTTACAGTTTTTGGAGTTACAGATCTTTTGCCTCTCTAGGTAGATTTATACCTTGATATTCTTTTTGATGCGATGGTAAATGGGATTGTTTATTTCTCTTTTTGATCTTTCGTTGTTAGTGTATAGAAGTGCAACAGATTTCTGTGTATTTATTTTGTATCCTGCAACTTTAGTGAATTCATTGATGAGCCTAAGTAGCTTTCTAGTAGCATCTTTAGGATTTTCTATGTATAGTATCATGTCGTCTGCAAACAGTGACAGTTTTACTTCTTTTACAATTTGGATTCCCTTTCTTTTTCTTCTCTGATTGCTGTGGCTAGGACTTCCAAAACTATGTTGAATAAAAGTTGTGAGAGTGGACATCCTTGTTTTGTTCCTGATCTTAGAGGAAATGCTTTCAGTTTTTCACCATTGAGAATGATGTTAGCTGTAGGTTTGTCATATATGGCCTTTATTATGTTGAGGTATGTTCCCTCTCTGCCCATTTTCTGGAGAGTTTTTATCACAAATGTGTGTTGAATTTTGTCAAAAGCTATTTCTGCATCTATTGAGGTGATCATACGGTTTTTATTCTGCAGTTTGTTGATGTGGTGTATCACACTGATTGATTTGCAGATATTGAAAATCCTTGCATCCCTGGGATAAATCCCACTTGATCATGGTGTATGATCCTTCTAATGTGTTGTTGGTTTCAGTTTGCTAGTATTTTGTTGAGGATTTTTATGTCTATCCTCATCAGCTAGTGGCCTGTAATTTTCTTTTTTTGTGGTATCTTTGTCTGGTTTTGGTATCAGGGTGATGGTGGCCTCATATCATAGAATGAGTTTGTGACTATTCCTTCCTCTGCAATTTTTTGGGAAGAGTTTGAGAAGGATAGGTGTTAACTGTTCTCTAAATGTTTGATAGAATTCACCTGTGAAGCCATCTGGTCCTGAACTTTTGTTTGTTGGGAGTTTTTAAATCACGGTTTCAATTTCAGTACTTGCAATTAGTCTGTTCATATTTTCTATTTCTTCCTGGCTCAGTCTTGGGAGATTGTACCTTTCTGAGAATTTGTTCATTTCTTCCAGGTTGTCCATTTTATTGGCATATAGTTGCTCGAAGTAGTCTCTTATGACTCTTTTTATTTCTGTGGTGTCTGTTGTAACTCCTCCTTTTGCATTTCTAATTGTATTGATTTGATCCCTATCCCTTTTTTTCTTGATGAGTCTGGCTAAAGGTTTATCAATTTTATCTTTTCAAAGAACCAAAGGAGTTTCATTGATCTTTTCTGTTGTTTTTTTCATTTCTATTTCGTTTATTTATGATTTCCTTTCTTCTGCTAACTTCAGGTTTTGTTTGTTCTTCTTTGTCTGGTTGCTTTAGGTATAAGGTTAGATTGTTTATTTCAGATTCTTCTTGTTTCCCGAGGTGAGTTTGTATTGCTATAAACTTCCCTCTTAGAACTGCTTTTGCTGTGTCCCATAGGTTTTGTATTGTCCTGCTTTCATTTTCATTTGTCTCTAGGTATTTTTTGATTTCTTCAGTGATCCATTGGTTGTTTAGTAGCACATTGTTTAGCTTGCACGTTTGTGTTTTTTACATTTTTTTTTTCTTGTAGTTGATTTCTAATCTCATAGTGCTGTGATCGGAACAGATGCTTGATATGATTTCAATTTTCTTAAATTTACCAAGGCTCACTTTGTGGCCCAGTATGTAATCAGTCCTGGAGAATGTTCCATGTGCACTTGAGAAGAATGTGTATTCTGCTGCTTTTGGATAGAATGCATTATAAATATCAAGTCCATCTGGTCTAATGTGTCATTTAAGGCCTGTGTTTCCTTATTGATTTTCTGTCTGGATGATCTGTCCATTGATGAAAGTGGGGTGTTGAAGTCCACCACTATTATTGTGTTACTGTTGATTTCTCCTTTTATGGTTTTTAGTATTTACCTTATATATTGAGGTGCTCCTATGTTGGTGCATATATATTTACAATTGTTATATCTTCTTGGATTGGTCCCTTGATCTTTATGTAGCGTCCTTCTTTGTCTCTTGTAACATTCTTTATTTTAAAGTCGATTTTGTCTGATATGAGAATTGCTACTCCAGCTTTCTTTTGATTTCCATTTGCATGGAATAGCTTTCTCCATCCCCTTACTTTCAGTCTGTATGTGTCCCTAGATCTGAAATGGTTCTCTTATAGACAGCATATATACGGGTCTTGTTTCTGTATCCATTCAGCCAATCTATGTCTTTTGGTTGGAGCATTTAATAGATTTACGTTTAAGGTAATTATTGATATGTGTCTTCCTCGTGCCATTTTCTTAATCGTTTTGGATTTGTTTTGTTTTTCTTCCCTTCCTCTTTTGTTCTCTTCTCTTGTGATTTGATGACTAACTTTAGTGTTGTGTTTGTATTACTTTTTCTTTTTTGTGTATCAATTGTAGATTTTTGGTTTGTGGTTACCATGAGGTTTTGATACAGCAGTCTGTATAAAAACAAGATTGTTTTAAGTTGTTGGTCTTTTAATTTCAAATCCATTTCCAGTATACTGCATTTGTTCTCTCCTCTTCTCTCAGTTGGTCATTTTGATGTCCTATCTGTGTACAGATGATTTTCTACCTTTACTGTATGTTTGCCTTTACTGGTGAACTTTTCCATTTTAATTTTTTGTTTCTAGTTGTGGCCTTTTCTTTTCTGCCTAGAGAAGTAAGTTCCTTTAGTGTTTCTTGCAAAGCTGGTCTGGTTGTGCTGAATTCTGTTAGCTTTGGCTTGTCTGTAAAGATTTCTCTGTCGAATCTGAATGAGAGCCTTGCTTGCTAGATTATTCTTGGTTGTAGATTCTTCTCTTTCATCACTTTAAATATATTGTGCCACTCCCTTCTGGCTTGCAGAGTTTCTACTGAAAAATCAGCTGATAACCTTATGGGAGTTCCCTTGTACATGATTTGTTGTTTTTCCCTTGTTGCTTTTAATATTTTTTTGTTGTCTTTAATTTTTGTCAGTTTGATTACTATGTGTATCGGTGTGTTCCTCCTTGGGTTTATTCTGCCTGGGACTCTCTGCGCTTTCTGGACTTGGGTGACTGTTTCCTTTCCCATGATAGGGAAGTTTTCAGCTATTATCTCTTCAAAATTTTTCTCAGGTCATCTCTCTCTCTCTTCTTCTGGGACCCCTATAATGCAAATGTTGGTGCATTTAATGTTGTCCCAGAGGTCTCTTAGACTGTCCTCATTTCTTTTCATTCTTTTTTCTGTTCAGTGGCAGTGATTTCCACCATTCTGTCTTCCAGCTCACTTATCTGTTCTTCTCCCTCAGTTATTCTGCTATTGATTTCTTCTAGTATATTTTTCATTTTAGTTACTGTATTGTTCATCTCTGTTCTTTAGTTCTTCTGGGTCTTTGTTAAACTTTTCTTATATCTTCTCAATCTGTGCCTCCGTTCTTTTTGTGAGACCTTGTATCATCTTTACTATCATTACTAGGAATTCTTTTTCAGGTAGATTGCCTATCTCCACTTCATTTAGTTGGTGTTCTGGGGTTTTATCTTGTCCCTTCATCTGGGACATATACCCTTACCATCTTATTTTGTCTAACTTTCCGTGATTGTGGTTTCCGTTCCACAGGCTGCAGTGTTGTAGTTCTTCTTGCTCTGCTGTCTGCCCCCTGGTGGATGAGGCTAAAAGGCTTGTGCAGGCTTCCTGGTGAGAGGGGTGGTACCTGCCCACTAGTGGGTGGAGCTGGGTCTTGTCCCTTTGGTGAGCAGGGCTGGGTCAGGGGGTGTGTTTATCAGGCAGCTGTTTACTCAGGAAGACTTTAAGCAGCCTGTCTGCTTATGGGTGGGGCTATGTTCCTGCCCTGTTTGTTGGTTGTTTGGCCTGAGGCATCCCAGCACTGGAGCTTACAGGCTGTTGGGTGGGGGCCAGGTCTTGGTGAGAAAATGGCAGCCTCCAAGAAGGCTCACACCAATGAGTACTCCCCAGAACTGCCACCACCAGTGTCCTTGTCCCTGCAGTGAATCACAGCCTCCGCAGGAGACCCTCCAATACTAGCAGGTAAGTCTAGCCCAGTCTCTTATGAGGTTACCGCTTTTTCTTCTGGGTCCTGGTGTGCACGAGACCCTGTGTATACCCTCCAAGAGTGGAGTTTCTGTTTACCCCAGTCCTGTGGGATCACACACTGCTGGCTTTCAGTGCCAGATTCTCTGGGGTCTCCTCCTCCCATTGCCAGACCCCCAGGCTGGGGAGCCTGATACAGGCCTCAGAACTTTCGCTCCTGTGGGAGAACTTCTGTGGTCTAATTATTTTCCAGTTTGTGGTTCGTCCACCCGGCATGTATGAGATTTGTTTGTATCACGGTGTGCCTCTCCTACCTTCTCCTTGTGGCTTCTTCTTTGTCTTTTTTTTTGATAGGTTCCAGCATTTTTTGGTCGGTGGTTATTCAGCAGTTAGTTGTGATTTTGGTGTTTCCATAAGGGGTGAGCTCACGTCCTTCTACTCTACCGTCTTGTCTCCTCTTTTTTTTTTTCTTTTCCTTCATGCTGAGTCTAGTGTCACTTGCTCATTGGGGGTGGCATGCAGAGGCTTTGCATGCTTCACTTCAGACCAGAGTTCTCGGGCAAAAAGGCTGCTGAAGAATTATAGATACTTTAAAATATGAGTTTAGTTCTTTTCTAAGGTAGTCTTGATGTGGTGACTGGTTGAATTTAGAGTTTAAGACACTTGCATTCTACACAGAGATGAAAGATGTGACATATCAATAGATTTAATGTTGCCAAGATAATAGGTAAGCAATGAATTCTGAAATATTAATTGATAGTGTAATTAAATTAACTCTATAACATGAACCTTATAATATTTAAAAAATTACTGATTCAGGACTTGGAATATAGTGGTAATAGTTAACTTGTCAATCCTGGCCACCAGACCAGATGTTCTGCTCTTTGATAAACTGAAGGTTAGAAATGGCAAGCACTCCTGTGGAAAGTGGTCCTTCCTTTCCTTCAAAGGACACAGACAAATCTGAGCCCTATGGTCTTCATTTGATTCACATTTGAGAAAAAAATACAAGATGAAACAACAAAAATAGATTTAGTATAAAATGTGGAGTTAAACTACATGATCTGTAAGTTTTCTAACAGCTCTTAAATTCTCTGATTAAATTATATTGAGAAGTATTAGATTTGTTAATGTAATTATTCTCTTTTCCATTGTTAAAAAATATTCTTTCATATATAGTTTAACTAGTTATATTAACAGTGAAATGTCATATTCCAGGACCGTTATCTACCATGTCCTTTGTATTATTTCCACCAACCATCATAACACCACCTCCCGCCATCTTTTCTCCCTTTGTTCTTCCTTCCCTTGTCCCCATATCTAGTAAAAGGACTTGTAGATGCTCAAGAAGCATCCATTGAATCACTAAGTAAATGAGCACACAGTGTGAGATGGGGGACCTTTGTTGTGGTGGTGGTAGTAGTTATTTTGAAACTACTTTCATGCAGCAGGAAATTTTGACACAAAAATAGATTTTTCTAATGACCTTAAAACCTATATTATAAAATTTTTTAAATCAAATTCACGTGAGTTTTTAAAATGAAATAAAACCCAAAATATCATGTTATATTTGGAGAATCTGTGTTCACATTTTAAGTTCTCAGAAATTTGAATATTGTTTTGAATTAATAGTAATTTAAAAGAAGTTAAATGCAACATGACAAAATGGAAATGGTAAACCTGGAATGTCTCATAATTAACCTTCAGCAATAATGTCACTCACCATTGCTTCTCCCGTGGATGTGAACATGGAGTGCCCAACAAACATTTTAAAAGAATACATAATGTTTTTCTCCAAGTAGGAGATTAAACTGAATTATATTATAAATTTCTGTATTATACATGGATATGGATATGTATACACACACAGAGTTCCTGATTCTTAATGTGGGCCCATTGCAAGGGAAGATAAAAATAAATATCAGCGTGTAGTGGGAGGTTCTCTCTGTCTAGGGCAGTCAAACTTGTAAAGGGTGATGGAGAGAAACTAAGAGATTAGACAAGATCATCTGTAAAGTCCCTGTAGGCACTGTGTTTCTGTTGCTATCCAGTACAGTACTTACCAGATGATATGGAAGCCAAAAAAAAAAATGAACACACATTGCTCCACTTTTTACTTCTGCCGCTGCTCGTGGTGAGTAGGACCACAGAGACTCATCATGCACTTCCATCCAGGCGTGTACACTGCACCCCAGCACTGTGGCCCTCTCGACCTCAGTCCTGTCTGTCCTTCTTGTGTTTTGTAATGCTGGCTGGGGAACTGGTTATGACACCTCGAGTGTAGATCTAGATCGTTAAGGTCATTGGAAGGGTTACTGCCTAACATTAATATTCCAAAAGGAAACATTTCACAAGGTTTTTGTTGGTTTGCACATAGTTGCTTATACTTCTTCATAGCCACTTTATGGAGCTAGAGAACTTTAAATATTGTACTTAAGAGAAACTCATCATTTCATGGATTAGAAGAATTAATATTGCTAAAATGTCCATACTACCCAAAGTGATCTACATATTCAATGCAATGCCTATCAAAATCCCAATGACATTCTTTACAGAAATAGAAAAAGACATCCTAAAATTCATGTGGAACCACAAAATATCCTAAATAGCCAAAGCGATCTTGAGCACAAACAACAAAACTGAAGGCACCACACTTAATGATTTCAAAATATATTACAAAGCTCCAATAATCAAGACAGTATGGTACACTGGCATAAAAACAGACCTGTAGACCAATGGAATGAACTAGAAACCCCAGAAATAAATCCATACATCTGCGGTCAACTGAACTTCAACAAGGGTTCCAAGAACACTAAATGGGGAAAGGATAGTCTGTTCAATAAATGATGTTAGGAAAACTGAATATCCACATGCAAAAGAATGAAATTGGCCCCTATCTCACAGCATTTATAAAAACCAACTCAAAACAGATTAAAGACTTAAATATAAGCCCTGAAACCAAAAAACTAGTAGATGAAAGCACAGGGGAAGAAAACGTTCTTAACTGTGGTCTGGGCAATGATTATTTAGATATGGCACCAAAGCATAGGCAGCAAAAGAAAAAATAGACAGGTGGGATTACATCAAGCTAAAAACTTCTGCACAGTAAAGGAAACAGCAGAGTGAAAAGGCAACCTATGGAATAAGAGAAAATATTTGCAAATCATATATCTGATAAGGGGTTAATATCCAAAATATATAGGGAAGTCATACAACTCCATAGCAAAAAAACCAAAAACGAACAAAAAACTTGATTTAAAAATGAGCAAAGGACCTGAATAGACCTTTCTCAAAAGAAGATATACAAATGGCCAACAGCTGTATGAAGAGGTGTTCAGCATCACTGATCATCAGGGGAATGCAAATCAAACCACAGTGAAATGAGATATCATCTCACACCTGTTAGAATGGCTGTTGTCAAAAAGACAAAAGATAACTGGTGTAGGCGAGGATGTGGAGAAAAGGGAACTCTTGTACACTGTTGATGGCAATGTAAATTGGTACAGCCATTATGTAAAACATGGAGGTTCCTCAAAAAGTTAAAACTTTATTATGATCCAGCAATGGGTTGACTTTTCACTCTGTTGATTATTTCCTTTGCTGTGCGGAAGATTTATCGTTAGATGTAGTCTCACTTGCCTATTTTTGTTTTTGTTGCTTTCAAATTTGGAGGGAGGTTTGGAAGTTTTTCTTACTTGGAGACTGTTAGTGGAACTTATTAGGTGTCCTATCTCTCTTATGGAATTAAGAAACAAAAAATATTAGAGAGTAATTTAACATTTGGGGAGAGATTTGCAAGTTTGTTTTCACTAGGAGACTGTTAGTGGAACATACTAGATGTACCATGTCTTTTATGAAATCAAAAACCAAACAATTTAAAAATAAAACGAAACCTGAGGCCAGCCTTTAAGATGTTAGGGTTGCCACTTTTAAACACCTTAAGGAGGAGCCTGGCACTCTCTCTCACCAGCACCTATCCTAGTTCTTATTTTCAACCAGTATCCTAATTTGAGACCCTTTGGTAGACAACTGCCTCTAATGTGGTATTGATGATTTCCATCATGTATGTATATCCTGCTGATTTAATGTTTTAGAAAATTTGGTTTCTCCAAAATTTATCCCAAAGTAGAGAATCAGCCTGGCATGTGACTCCTGACACAGTAACAAGCTAAGGATGTAAATAAATCCTTAGGAAGAACACACAATTTTAAAAAGTCACCTCCTCCAGAATTCTGTTCTCTTAATACTTTAGTTTTTGTCCACACAGTAATCTAACCTTCAAGGATTTGGGACATGTTAGTACTTTAAAGGCAGTTTTTTATAGTCATTTGTATCATATATCCATCCCCCCACCCAGATTTAACTGAGGATTAAGTCTTAATTCTATTCTGCTTATTTTGTAAGTTAATAGGAGAGATACATGTATAATATTTCATTTCTGTTTTCCAAAACCTTGTTCAACAAATTATACTTTTATACTTCATCTTCTTTGTGACACACTATATCAAAGTTCCTCGGAGGACAAAGAGTCTTACTTAATAGTGAAGCCTATTGTGGCTTTAATAAAATATTCCTCAAGCACATGCTTTGACTATGTACATTTCATAACATCTTACTTCCCTGTATCTCAGTACAATTATTATCATTATTAGTCAGCATTCATTATTCGTATGTAATAGCATCTGACACAAGAATATCATTGCCCAGGGCTTCCCTGGTGGCGCAGTGGTTGGGGGTCCGCCTGCCGATGCAGGGGGTGCGGTTTCGTGCCCCGGTCCGGGAGGATCCCACGTGCCGCGGAGCGGCTGGGCCCGTGAGCCATGGCCACTGGGCCTGCACGTCCGGAGCCTGTGCTCCGCAACGGGAGAGGCCCGCATACCGCAAAAAAATATGTATATCATTGCCCAAAGGGCAGAGAAAAAAAGAGAGACATGCATAAACACCAAAGGAAGTGGAATATAAATCTAGGAAAGAATTTTTTAAGTGAAGAGAACACATGCAGATATTGATTTTTCTTTCTTAGATATTTTACCACAGCACTGCTGGTATCTGAAAACCACTACAGATTATTTTCCTGATAAATACCATACCAATAGCTTTTTTTCAGGTTTACTAACTTCTCATATTAAATTATCTTACTATTCTTCTGGCTGCAAAATAGGAAAGCTAAAAAGAAAAGGGGAAATAGCCCAGTGGTGTTACACTTCTGAAGAACATTGTCAACTGCTTATTTTCTACATGTTTATATTTTGGGGGGAGCAAAAGTAGAACTGGGTGTTTTTTTTAAAGTGTCGTCCAGACAAAAATTTAAAAGAAAAGAATATATTCATTTTTAGGTCATGGGAGCCAGAGGATTCTTGACATGGTAGATGATATCCTACAGACTGTTGTAATAGAGATGACGTTTTTGGCTATGTGAATGGATTTGCCCAGATCAGGCCTGAAATGTCAGGCTCGTTCTTTCTCTGTTGTAGAACTCCCTTTTCTTGGAGTTCTAGCCCTTACATGTTCCACACCCTGATGGCTGCTTGTGGCTCTGCCTTACAAGCTTGCACAGTGCATTCATAAAGAGAAGGTCCATCTCTTGGAGGTATGTGATTTTGCTTTGATGGTTTGCTATTACAGCTCATTACTCCACAACTGCATGACATTGCTTCAGTGTGTCTTTTTAAAAAATCCACTTGGAACCCATGACTGATATTTACCATTTGATGGAACAGATGGGAAACTTTACATTGCAAGTGTCAGAAAGCCCAACCCATGCTCATGGAGGCAAAATGGGAAATTATTAACTCACCTAGTAGGAAAAGTTCAGTGTTAGTTGAAGGTATCCCTTAGCCCAGGGGCTTAAAATGCTACCAGAATCCTGCCTCCCAGCTCTGTCTTCATTTTTTAGGCTCCCTCTGGTGACAAGATGGCTGGCAAAGGCTCCAGCTGTGTATGTTCTCAGATTCTAGTCAGCTCCAAAAAAGAGACTATTTGAGCAAAAGGTCTAGGCCTGGTAGGCATTCACACAGTTATCTTATATGCCCATCTGTGAACCATTAGCTATGGTTTAGGAGAGTGGAATGTGCTTATTGGCTTAGATCTAGGTCACATACCTTCCCCTGGAGCTTGGAATAGGATCAGCTCCATACAGTTCACATGGATTGAGGACCGTTATCCAAAGACAAGACATCTATTCTGCATGGCTAAAAAATAAGAAATGCCCACTACAGCATTAAATGACAAATGAAATCACCAGTTACAAGACCCTACTATACAGCCTACTGAATACAACAATGTTAATGTAACATTTTGCTGAGAGAAGCATGCTTGTAGAGCATGAGAGTAAAAGAATCCTGAAGCTGTTCAGCCTATATAAAGGGCATTGAGAATTGCTGATTAGGTTAACATCAGGTTCAAGCTCACATGAAAGATCAGTTATAGAAACAAGAATATAATCTGAACTCCCACTTTCAGCCATGATGGAAGAAATAGATATACCTTCCCATCTTACACAACTAGCAAACCATAAAAAGTATATAAAACAACAGTCAGACGTTGAACAACAGGTGTTACAGTTCTGTGATACCTAAAGAAGGAACACAAACAAGATGAGTCTTAAGAGTGCTCTCACTGCCTGGAGGCAGTTTCTAGGCCACAGCACATGGAGCGGGAATCCAAAGAGGACCTGCTGGTCTAACCAAGTTGAGGACACAGAGACTGGAGTTTGGCAAGACAAAGCAGCTAAAATTTCTGGGGCAGGGTACCTGGGGGACAGAGATGTACACAGAAAGTGCTCTGGAGATCTGCATAGGAGTCTTCATGAGTCTTTGGTACTTATCTACACCTGCATGAGAAAAAACTATCAGAAAACCACCAGAAAGCAATAGGCTGAATAATTACTGAAATTGTCCCTGGGCTGCGTATAGTTTTGCCCACCAGTCAGAGTAGAAAGACATCATAAAGCATAAGGCATTGTTTAAAAGTCCTCAAAATGGTATCATCATCTTAGTAACATGACTGAATTAGCAGTAGACTAAAGGTTGCAGTGAGGAAAGAAATGGAAACTATTTAAAACGATCCAAATGGAATCTCTAGAGATGAAAAATATACCTGAAATTTAAAATACATTGGATGGTATTAATGGCATATTAGGTACCACAGAAGACAAGATTAGTGAACCAGAAGACATAGCAATAAAAAATAAGCAAAATGGAAGACAGAAAGAATCAAAAGTTCACGGTGGGGGGGGCACAGCATCAGTGACCAGTGGGACAATGCCAATCAATCTAACTTCAGTGTACTTGGAGCCAGAAGTACATTTTTATAAAAGAAGAAAATTACACTTTTTTTATTAACATCTTTAAGTAAAGATTATTTCAGTGTAGGAAAAATATGTCAACAGAGAAACATGGATTATTTTCCTTTGTCACTGGTACTCTTACATATTTTACAAAGTTCTTTAAAAAGCAGCAGGGGAAGTGGGAAGAATACTTGTTACATACAGATGAATAAAGAATGAGAGCAGGACTTCCCTGGTGACGCAGTGGTTGAGAGTCTGCCTGCCGATGCAGGGGACATGGGTTCGTGCCCCGGTCCGGGAAGATCCCACATGCCGTGGAGCGGCGCCGCTGAGCCTGCCCATCCGGAGCCTGTGCTCCGCAACAGGAGAGGCCATAACAGTGGGAGGCCCGCGTAGCGCAAAAAAAAAAAAAAAAGAATGACAGCAAAATTCTCATCAGCAACTATGCAAGACAATGGAATAATATTTTCAAAGTACGCAACGACAACAACAAAAACTATAACCTAGAATTCTATATCCAGCAAAACTATCTTTCAAAAATGAAGACAAAATAAAATATTTGTTTTTTAAACAAAGAAAAACTGAGTGAATCCATTACCAAGAGACCTATGCTATAAGAATATTAAAGGAAGTTCTTCAGACAGAAGAAAAATAATTTCAGATGGAAATTTAGATCTGTACAAAACAATACAGAATGCCAGAAATGGTAAACATATAGGTAAGTGTAAAATGTTTCTTTTCCTTCATTTTAGTGTTTTTTAAAACATAAGTTTACTGTTTAAAGCAAAAATAGTAATATATTATGTAGTTTGTACAAGTAAAACAAATAACAATATCATAAAGTACAGGGTGGGAGGAGTGGAAATGTACTGTTGTAAGATACAGTATACGTGAAGTGGTATAATATATTGAGGGTAGACTATAATATTGTTAAAGATGTGTACTGTAAACCTTAGAAGTCTAAAGAATAAAATAGTTATAAGCTAATAGAGGAGGCAAAATGGATTCATAAAAAGTATGTAATTTACCCAAAACTATGCAAGAAAAGAGGAAAAAGAACAAATGGAATATATAGAAGGAAAAAGCAAGATAACAGATTTAAACCCAATTATACTGATAGTTACATTAAATGGAACTAGACTAAACACTCCATTGAAAGATAGAGGTTGTTGTCAGATTGGATTTAAAAACCAAGACCCAACCATATTCTATCCACAAGAAACCCACTTTAAAGACACAGAGAGGTAAAAAGAAAAAGATATACCATATAGACAGTAATTCAAAGAAAATTAGAATAGCTATATTTATACTAAACATAGTAGTTTTCAGAATAAATATTATTGGCAGTAAAAACATTAAAATTCATTAAGAGGGGACTTCCCTGGTGGCACAGTGGTTAAGAATCCACCTGCCAGTGCAAGGGACACAGGTTCAATACCTGGTCCGGGAAGATCCCACATGCCGCAGAGCAACTAAGCCCATGTGCCACAACTACTGAGCCCGCATGCCACAACTACTGAAGCCCGTGCACCTAGAACCCGTGCTGCACAACAAGAGAAGCCACCTCAACGAGACACCCTCACACCGCAACAAAGAGTAGCCCCCGCTTGCGCAGCTAGAGAAAGCCCGCGTGCAGCAACGAAGACCCAACACAGCCAAAAATAAATAAAATAAAATTCATTCAGAGGACATAATTTAAATTTTATATGCACCTAAAAACAGATTCAAAATATGTAAAGCAACAACTGAACTGAAAAGTGAAATGGACAAATCCACAATTATAGATGGAGATCTCTACACTTCTCTCTCAGACATAGGACAAATAGACAAACAGACAAATAGAACAAATGGAAAATTAGTAAGGGCTTAGAAGACTTGAACAACAGTATCAACCAATTTGACCTAACTGATATTTGTATTCTACTTGGCAACAGCAGAATACACATACTATTCAAGTGAACATGAAAGCTTCACCAAGATAGACAATATTCTGGGCCATAAAACAAGTGTCAATAAATGTAAAAGGATTGAAATCACACAAAGTATATCCTCTTACCATGACAGAATTAAATTCAAAATCAATAACAGATATCTGAAAATGTTCCCACATATTTGGAAATTAAACAACTTACTGTTAAATAACTCATGAATTAAAGAAGTAATCACAGGGACATTGGAAAATATTTTGAACTGAATAAAAAGAAAAATACAACACATCAAAATTTGTGGAATGTGGCCGAAGTAGTGCTCAAAGTGAAATTTATACCATTAAGTGCTTATTTGGGGAAAGAGTAAAAAGGTCAAATCAATTAGCTTCCACCTTAGGAAACTAGAAAAAGACCCAATTAAACCAATAGAAAAACAATGGAGAAAATCTGGATCTCTTTTACTAGAGCTTTAAAAAGGGTTTGAACTACATAGTTTAATAATTTTTTTGCACATTTTAATCAAACCTTTTTCCAGGTGTATTAGAGAAATACTTTATTCATAATATAATATGTTTTAACAGCAGACTGCTTTAGATGACATTTTTACAACCAAACCAAAGAGAAATTGAAATCTGGTTTTGTGGAAATGTTAATATTAGTACAGGCTTGGAGCTTTGTGGAATTATGGATCATAAGATAATGTGGATTAGTCTGAGGCGTTTTTTGTCTCTCAGTGTTCAGTTTACATACTGCAATGTGGTATAGAGATTATCTGTCACTCAGCTGTGTATTATACAGTGGATTTTATTGCACAACCAAGTTGATTCATTGATTTTATTTTCCTGTGATATCAATACCTTCATAATAGAACTTTAGGAGACTGGTATTTTGAAGTATTGATTCACTGTGTCTATATTTTTTTACTACTGGTATTTGAATGCAAACATTATTCCAAGTAATGAAACTAAACTGTCAAAGTAGAAGTGTTTTAGGTATGGCATGTGACATGTTGAAACTTTAACAGTTATTCACTTTAGAGGTAAAGCTCTCATTAGAGCGCCGATGAAAAGAAATTAAAAAGAAATTTGCTTCTGAAACCTGGAAAATGGCTAAACATTTTAGTTTTTTTTAATACTTTAAACACCCATATTTTGAAATGGAAAGTGTTTTTTAATTACTGGGTGATATTTATTGTTACATCATTTATTATACAAACTGTACCTTGCAATGTGATAAATAAAATAAATGCCTTGATTACTTTGGTGTTTCCACTGCCTGATGCCTGGATTTCAAGTCGATGGTTTTGTGCAAGGGGCCACTCTTGCAGCTTAGAACAGAACCTTGACACCAGAAACTGCGTTCGTGTTCCGGTGTTAATGTGGTTGTGTACGATTCTGAGCAAGTTCATTTGCACCACATCAGCTCAGCTGTAACTTATTTATTTATTTACTTTTGGCCGCACCACAGGATCCTGACCAGGGATCGAACTTGTGCCCCCTGCAGTGGAAGCGCAGAGTCTTAACCACTGGACCTCCAGGGGAAGTCCCTCAGCTGTAATTTTAGAGATATTTCCCCTTCATTGGGCTAGTGTTGATAGGGAAATGTAGATCATGAAGGAAGCCATAAAGAAATTTAAACTTTGTTAATAAGGCCCTGTATAGGATTATGGTGAATGGACTGTGTGAGTAGAATTGATAATAATTCATTATTTTTTCTGTGCATGTTGAAAGTACTGTTTTATATGCCAATTAATAAAAACCATTTTTATGTTTTTCATGTGGAAGAAGAGTTAAATTATTAATGTTGTCCTAGTAATTGCTCTACTAGTAAAGTAGGACTAGTGTTGTCATAGCCTGACCAGGTTATATCAGCTTTTTCCTGTAGTTATTTCTCATATTTAAGGGGATACCACTTATTTGTGGTATGACCATGGTATGTCCAGCAGGCTTTTATAGTTATCTCCCTCAATTTTGAACAGTTTTCTCACTCTTGAAACATTAGGTCACTGAGTTTTCTATCATTTGTCATGCTTTTCACAGTAATACTTCTGATGGTGTTAACTACTTGTGAGGTGAAGTCTGTGCCTCACAGAGTCCCTGCACAATCATGTGTAGCAGCCAGTTGTAGAAGCTGTTATTAGCACCTGCGCCCCTTCGCCAGCTGTCCAGTGCCCCCAGGCACACAGAACCTCCTAGATTCTGTCTGCCGCTGGCCAGAGGGTGTGCCCCTCCTATACCAGGCACTCACCAGCCCCAAGTACTGCTCGAAGCCATGTTTCAGCAAGTGCTCCGGGCATTCCTTCTGCCTTTCCTGCCGTGGGCACCACCTTTCATGTCATTCCATCAGGACAAGAGGGGGAGGCATAGTCAGCGTGATATCAGTGCTGCTGGCTTAACCGTACCCAAACCTTACTGTTTGTTATAGGTTTTTCCTGAAGAATGTTAAGGCCACTAATAGTTTAAATAACAAGGCAAAAAGGTATTGCTTTGATACTAAAGATACTCCTATTTTTAAGTTCCCCCTCCCTACCTTTTTTTCCTGTAGGGAACCTCTATACAATTTTATGTATTTGTTGTTAATGATCATAGCCAATGTTCTACATTCTCTTCTCATTATGTAGTATAAATCAACATATACTTTAACTGAAGAGGTCAAATTAGGACCCAAATTCTAAATTCCAAATCTTTTGGATCAAAATCAAGCCATCTTGGTGAGGCTAAAATTGGTTACTTAAAAGAGTACATTCTGGTTGCCCTAAAGATAAAAATGGAAAAGAAAAAAAAAAAAGAGAGAAAGCCTTTCCTGCCCAGCTGCCTGCCTACCTATGTTCCTTTCGTTTCGATTTGGATCATCTGTTCTCTCCCTTCATTGCCCAATACCACGCTGGAGAACTGACTCATCAGGGCCTCCCAAATTAAGAGCAGCAGCTGAAATGTCATTCCCACCTTTTCAAGCACAATTTCATTTCCCCCAACGTTCTTACTGCGTCCAACGGAGTTTCCATTTGCAGCAGGCTTTGCAGGAATGCTGCTTGGCTGTTTGCATTCATGCTTATTTCTACAGGTAGTGTTATGGCCTGGAAGGGATAATGAAGATGTGCTGGATTTTTCTTTCTCTTCTAATAGCATGGAATTCTTTTCCATTGTTTCTGTTACTGACATTCAAACTGGAGATGTGAACATCAGAAACATGAGAAGCAGACATGCTGGTTTTCTTATAGAAGCCAGGGTTTGGGTCAGTATGACAGTAGGCCCAGTGAGCATGGCTTCAGTTTTTACCTAGGTCAGTACACCAGAGATACAGGACCCTTGGCCTGTGCCACGTGGGCCTCTCCGTAGCCCACCCATCTCCCTCACTGTCTGTCCTTTTCAGCCTGCTTCTGACCAGTGCCCTCCCTGTAACAGACTCTTTTGGGTCCATTAGTTAATCCAGTCTTTCATCCCCAGTTTTAAGGTGATTGATGTGACAGGAGGTATTCACAGGTGAGAGCAATCTCAGATGCCACGGTAATAAAGTTGTCCTTTTTCCAGTTGCAAAAGAGAAGAGGTCTTTAAAACAAGTTGCTATGCCCTTTGTTCATGAAGGTATAATTCAAGCCGTGTACTCTGTCATTTTCATTTGTCGAGATGTACCAAAAGCTTTGGAGGTGGCCTAGAGAAAACATACTTGTGGCCAACTTACGAGGTTACTTTTCTCAGGACCATCTCTGACCTCACTGATACTGTTATATGATGATGCTGATTGATACCAAAACATCCCCCAGAGGAATCCCTTTTTTATAAAATGATCAAGTGATTTGTTTAAATAACTCTAAGGAAGAAACAGTCCTCTTTATAAAGGAATTGGTTATTTTCCCACCTTATGAAGCCAATGTATGTCATTATGGTCATACAGTAAACAGCAGAAACAGAGGTGGCTTCTGCTTATACGAAACAGTAACTAGAGACTAAAGAATGTCACAGAATAAAAAGCAAGGTGCTAACACCTCCTTTCTCACAAGACCACCGTGCCTCAGCCTCAGCTACAAGAAACACAGACAAGGAACCAGAAATTCGGTGGGTTTCGTTTGGTTTGGTTTCTTAACACCTTCAAGAGGAAGACAGATGACACATTTTCTTGATTTATATCCAGTGCTAGCAAAGTTATCAGATTTCCTGGTCCATAAATAAGAACTGGTGGATGGAAAAGGGAGAAGGGTTAGGAGGAACGAAAAAGAGCCAACAACTTTGGAGAATAAGAAGAGGCAGGAAAACTAAAACACAAACTTACGAAAACATAAAAATCTGGGGCAATTTAGAATTGAAATCCCCTAAAAATGGAAAATGTCACTTAATGAGTGTTCGTTGTGTTCTGTTATGAAGACATCAGTAACCTTGATTCCCTGGGTGTTGACCTGTGCAGATGTCTAAGGGCGTCTGCTACACTACAGGGAATCACAGGCACAGGTCACTCTGTCTTATAAACCAGGACTTGGCCCAAGCTGCACTCCTTGTGAACCACTCAGGCCTCCTTTCTACCAGATCCCACCCTAGCTCTTTCTTAGCATTCTCCTAAGCAGAAAGAACCCCCAAGATGCAACTTTTGACCTTTTAATTGTTGCGTTTTGAATACCTGTTACATTCTAATTTGATCATTCTGAGATGGGTAATCAAAATGCAACCATATCTAGGAAGCAGAATTATCTGCAGGTGTGAGTGCCCTAGAGCCTCATGTGCAGGAACAGCGCCCTGTTTCCATCGTGCTAGGTAGAGGACAACAACTGCAGAGCTATTCTAAGTTGTACAATTTGTGCAACTGACTTGTTAAAGATACCTTTTTCTGAATTGGTAAAATGTGATAAAAACATCACTGATAACGTAAAACTGCATATAAAATAAAACATTTAGGTAAAGCTCAAATATAACACAATCACCCTTTTTGAAAGAAAGTATTTGTCACTTTTTCTTTAATGCACTTGACACTGTTATAGTATGATTGTAATGACATCCAGGAAAGAAACTTGCTTTCAAGTCCAACAGCCCTTCTCTGAATTTCTGGCCAGTTCCAGTTCCTATTCCCCACTTTTTCTAAACTCTTCATTGGCTCCATGACTGAACTTACTTCCTAACACACAGAAACTAGACCATTGGGTATGAACTCCCTTAGCCTTCTGCCTCCAGGCCCCCACCACTCCTGCACTGCACAGCCATCCTCTTCCCCTTACCCTTGGCCCTGCCAACACAGGGAAGGGGAAGAGTTGAGTTTTCTTTTATTCAAAAGTAATCCCTCTGCCCTGGCTCCCATCTCCATTGGTTGCCCTCAGGAACCTTACTCCATGGGTTACCTCCTCTTTCTCAGGAATCTTCAATCAGCCATTTCCATCTCTTCCACTGTTTCCCTCCCACCTCACTTCCAAACCTGTTCTGCTACTTCTCTTCCCCCTGTTAATGCCATCTTCCCCCTAAGAGTTAGCCCTCGTTCTTCCTCTCTCCTTTGCCTCCGATTCAGTTAGTCACCAAGTGCTGTTGATTCTGCCCCATGTTCTCCATCGGTACACTCTGAGTTCAGATCCGTGTCATCTGTTACCTGGACTACTGCTGTAGCACCCTCGTCTGTCTTCCTCCAGCCTTGTCCCCTCGACTGTGTCACTTTCCTTAAAAATCTTCAGTGGCCCTGCATTGCTGACTGAACAAAGTATACATTTGTAGGCGTGGAAGAGGCCCTGTCTGCCTCTCAACTCCTGCCACGCCGGTCATTAGCGTCACCTAATGCACCCCGCTCCAACACGCCTACCCCCATTCAGGCCTGTTCTGCTCACCTGGCTGACCCTGCTCATCCTGGAAGCTGCAGCTCACGCGTAATACCCGAGCAGTGCCCACCCCAGCTACCCTCACACTTTGCAGACACTTTCAGAAGAGGCTTTTCACGTTATATTTAACAGGAGAAACCTATGGTGAATTCCTTGAGCCAATAATTGGTTTAATCTTTGTATATGTCATCACCTAATAACTGTTTATGCATGAATAAAAATAATTAATGAGTGATGTCTATTTGTTTTGATGACCTCTAGGGGAATAAAAAAGACAAAAAGACTACAATACTCCATTTTTACAAATACAATCCAGCCTCATGAAAGTCACAAAATAAAATTTAAGAAGTAACAAATTTTAGATACAAAAATTCAAAAGGGAATCCAGTAAAATCCTGTCATACAAATACAAGTTTAGTAAGCTTCCAGGGCTTCAAGGCCTACTTCTAGAACCATTTCCTGGAGAGCTACATAACCTGCCTTACAAACAGTTTAAAAAAACGAAAGTAAAAACACCACCACCACTAAAACCAGCCCCCAAGATGCCTTTATAAAAACCTGTCCAAGAAGGAAATGTATAAAGAACAATTTCCTGAAGATTTACTTTCTAAGATACGTGTGTGATCCTCTGATTAGAGAACATTGGGCCGCTCGGACAGTGAAACCCTTCCTTCAGCATATGTAATATGAAGAAATGCCCCAAGGTTTTCAAAAGGCCACATTCATTACTACTTTGTGAAGGTGAGGAAGGGAATTGGTTCTATCACAACATCTCAATACCCAGTTGTGTTTGCCAAGAGCCCTTCTCTGTTTCAGTGGTTTACATACCAGTAGAACTTTACACCCTTTATCATGAGTAACTGGCAGGTACAAAACCAGACTTCCTCCACACTTCTAATCCAATTTATTAACCTTACCAAGTTAAGTAAAACTGGATTATCCTGAGACTTCCCCTAAAAATAACTTCACAATTCTCTAGCTATTTCATGATTATATAACTTTTAAAATATGAGTCAGTGCTATCTATTTCACTCATTCGCCTCAGATTAAAAGCAAGATTACATACTTTATCCAGTTTTATTCACTCAGAGGAACACAGAAGAAAATAAAGACATCCCAGACTGTCTGAAAGTTGATCTTGAGCTCGGCTTCAGGAACTCCAGGAAATGCTTTCAGTTTACAGGCTGTGAACATCATTAACAATCCAGAAGCAACTGTATCTGCATTCCTGACCCTTTTCCATAAAAGACATAGAAGGGATTATGGCTGCCTTTTCAAAATCAACACAACATTTTGTACTTGAGCTTACTTGGCAGTGATCAGAGTCACAAGCACATACCTGCTTGGAATGAACCCTGGGTTATTCACTGCTACCATATATGGATATTTTGGCCAGTAGTAGTATTTCGAATTCTGATATACCATATTTCATTGATTCTACTATATGCTTTTTTTTTCATTTTAACATCTCTGAAATTGGGATTAAGCTTATAATCAGTGGCATGTCATAAATTAATTGGCATGGTTTTTCTAAATGGAATATATGTATCTTACATTCAGGGTAAGTCTTATGTTCAGTAGCCTCTTAAATTTGAAGTACGTTTATTTATTTATATATATATTTATATATATATATATTAAAAACCACTTACTAATATACAAATAAGACCTAATTAAACTTAAAAGCTTTTGCACAGCAAAGGAACCATAAACAAAATGAAAAGACAACCTACAGAATGGGAGAAAATATTTGCCAACTATGTGACCGACAAAATATACAAACAGCTCGTATAGCTCAATATCAAACAAACTATCCAATCAGAAAATGGGCAGAAGACCTAAATAGACATTTCTCCAAAGAAGACATACAGATAGACAAAAGGCATATGAAAAGATGCTCAACATTGCTAATTATTAGAGAAATGCAAATCAGAACTACAGTGAGGTATCACCTCACACCGGTCAGAATGGCCATCTTTAAAAAGTCCACGAACAATAAATGCTGGAGAGGGTGTGGAGAAAAGGAAACCCTCCTATACTGTTGGTAGGAATGTAAATTGGTGCAGCCACTATAGAGAACAGTATGGTGGTTCCCTAAAAATCTAAAAATAGAACTACCATATGATCCAGCAATCCCACTCCTTGGCGTATATCTGAAGAAAACCATAATTCAGAAAGATACAAGAACCCCAAAGTTCATTGCAGCACTATTTACAATAGCCAAAACATGGAAGCAACCTAAATGTCCATCAGCAGATGAATGGATAAAGAAGACATACACATACACACACACACACACACACACACACGATGGAATACTACTAAGCCATAAAGAAGAATGAAATAATGCCACTTGCAGTAACATGGATGAACCTAGAGATTATCATACTGAGTGAAGTAAGCCAGACAGAGAAACACAAATACCATATGATATCGTTTATATGTGGAATCTAAAAGGAAGGAAAAGACACAGATGAACTTATCTCCAAAACAGAATGTTTACCAAAGAGGAAAGGGGAAAGGGGGAGGGATAAATTAGGAGGCTGGGATTAACATATACACACTACTGTGTATAAAATAGATAAGCAACCAACAAACAAAAAATCACTTATATAAATAGAACAGTAGTAAAAATGACGGTCTTAGCTGTGAATTTCATTATTTGCCATAGCTGTTTTGGCAGATATTTATGTTGAAATCAAATCGTCACACTTTGTGATTTTCACTCTCTTGTATTACTGTTTTCTGATGGAGGAAATCATATATATGTAAGAAATTATCTCAAGCAAATGCAATTTGATACAGATCAGTAACTTCCTTGTTCCCTGTCCCTCCCTTTTCTTTTGACGATGACTTTTTTTTTTTTTTTTTTGCGGTACGCGGGCCTCTCACTGTTGTGGCCTCTCCCGTTGCGGAGCACAGGCTCCGGACGTGCAGGCTCCGCAGCCATGGCTCATGGGCCCAGCCGCTCCGCGGCATGTGGGATCTTCCCGGACCGGGGCACAAACCCGTGTCCCCTGCATCGGCAGGCAGACTCTCAACCGCTGCGCCACCAGGGAAGCCCTGACTTATTTCTTGAGTACATTTTTAGCCAATATTTGCTCAGAAGTCTTAAAGTGTTACTGATAATATTCAAGATATTTTTTCTTTTATTCTTTAATGTTTGGGGTTTGGATTTATTGCTCTATTCTACCAATATTTTTTCATTTAGGTTAAGCTAGAATGGCTTCTCTTTCCTATCCATAAAGTCTATAGGTATCTTGGCATTTGAATCCTTCTTCTTTGGAGGTTCCTTTCTTAGGGATAAAAGAATCAAATGTGGTAAAACCTTTATGAGCTGGAAAGATGAGTGAATAATTACTGTATTCAAACAGGGTTTCTGATCAACTGTAGCTTCTGCAGTTTCTAAAATATATTCATTTTCTTTTGCTAACATAGTATCAAATGGTTCTGAACAGATATTAGCCCTTTTTGATGATTCTTTTGTAACCAGCCACTAAATACCACCTTCACCACCCGTGGCCCTGACTGTGGTCACAGAGGACAGGAGATGGATCATCTGACAAAATCCTTATAGACAGATTCTGTCTACATCACTCCTCATCCCCATGCATGCCGCAGCGCTCAGAATATGCCCGTACTTGTATAGCGCATAGATGAGACTGCTTCCAGCTGGAGGGGACCAGTTGGAAAATTCCACTGTAGAAATTGTTTTCAAAAGTAAATAGCAGAATATTGGTTTGATTTATCACCATTTCTAAAACAAAGAGGAAATCAAGCTCTGAAGGAAATTGTAACTGCTTGGCAGTTCCACTCAACCAAGGTTTTTCTAACTGTAACCATATTGTGCCTCTTGATACTGACTATGGCTTGTGTATGACTGCTTGGAAGGGAAATAATCTCGTCTGTAATCTCCCCTCGGGCCACTTTGTCACTACTCTTTTTCAGGTCCACACATTCAGGGGGCCGCACTGGTGTGAATACTGTGCCAACTTCATGTGGGGACTCATTGCTCAGGGAGTGAGATGTGCAGGTAAGAGCTCTTCCCTTTTCGCCTGATTGTGTAAGTTATGAAGCTATAAGGAGTAACTCATGAGGAGCTTTGCTCTTCTGCACATATAATGGGCTGGACCCCCGTTTGCTCTTAACATGCAACAGGCTGGATTTCTCAGGCAGCCAATTTGACTATTGATATTTTATCTGCCCTTCACCTTCTTGTACTTAATGGGCAGCAGTCTGGTCCTTTAAAAAGAGAGAAGTTGTCTTGTTCAGAAAGTCTGATAAAAGGAGATAAAAGTAAGGCAGTTATATTTGCCTTGCCTTTGATGTTGCAGCAACTAAATTTATAAGAATGATTTTTTTAAAGCAGTGTACAGGGACCTATGATTGTTGCCTTAGAAACTGAATTTTAAAGATAACTTGTTAAGCTGAATTGTCCTTACTAACTTTTGTGAAATCAAATTGAAGCTTTAAAAATCTGTGAATTTATCTTAAAAGATGATTACCAAATTCTGAAAAACCACTTAGTCACTAATATTTTGTTTGTGACATTTTAAAATCTTGAATATGCCATATCCTCTTTATAAAATATGACCATAGTATTTTAGATTTAAATTTAGAAACTTGAAGGTTTCCACATAAAGAAATAACCAACTCAGGGATTTATTGAAATGCTTTATGAAATAAGTAGTTATTCGCATAATGTGAAATTCATTTGTATAGAACAACTATACTGAGTACTGGCCACTTATTCAAACTGCTCTAAATTCTGGTATAGGCTTAAAAATAAGTATTTAAATTTCAGATGTGTAATGTTAGGTCATAGAAGTTTCTTTCTGCTATTTAAATTGTAAAACTAAAAGATACCTTCTTACATGTCTTTTTGCCTGAAGCTTAACTCTAAAAATGTATGTGAAGAGTAAAGTATTTCAAAATGGTAACTGAAGTAATTCTGTCAAATTTAGCACTGTAAAAATCCACATTTCTTTTGTGGCATGATTCCTAATGGAATATTTTCGTTGTCCATTATGTGCAGAAACTTCTGGGGTTTGATTTTTCTTATTTCTAAATTGCCTTTTCTTTGAATAGCAAGGTGTGGTATGCGTTGCATGTGAACGTTCCAAGTCGCCCTTCCTTCAGTTATAACTCCCTTAGCACCACTAAGGCATGATAAGATTCCAGGCATGTATCACTAGCTAGATCCATTCAGGGACCTCGCTGCCATGAGGAGGGGGAAGAATTCCTCACGTCTTGACTTTGAACTGTGCAGAGGTGTCCGTCAAGGAGAGCCTCAGCTCAGAGCCAGTCTTATTCCTCCAACATCCTAGAGGGCTGACAGCCCCATTTGCAGTTCTCTGCCCAGAGAATAAATGAGGACAACAGTGTCTTTCTGGCTGGTGGTTACCCAGAGTCAGGATGAGGACCCATCACTAGGAAGGTTGTGGTTGAGCCTTTGAACTGGAGGAAGGTTGTGGTTGAGCCTTTGAACGGAACGTAGTCGTGTAGTTAAGAACATCCACATCGTTGTGGTGTTTCAAAGGCAAATGGAGTACCCTTTCCAAAGCACAGATCACCTGCTCGAAGAATGGTCGTCTTCATAAGCCTGGTTTGCCTTTATGACATAGCCTTGACCAGCTGAGACTGCAACGGTTTCTTACACATTTTAAGACTGTCACTAATTCAAAAGCTTTTCTTTTACTAGAGTGATGATGTTTATCGTTTACATTTTGAAAGAGTGAAGGCCACCTACATGGAAATTCTGAGTCAGCTATTAGCAGAGAACTAGCACAGCACATGTGAATAATCTTTGGCCATATGCTACAACCCCATATCATGTTTAGAAGAAATGTTTTGGAATGTTTATGATAGTGATAATGTGAAGGAAAAGAAGAAAGAAAATGATTCACCCCATCCCATAGCCACCCACTTGAATAGCCTCCACTTTTTATTGTGAGTAAATGTCAACAATGTAAAGAAAAGCCTTTTCATTTTATGTTATATCTTGTCTTCAAAAGCGTTATATTCTATGTGATTGGAACCCGATTACTGAGCAATATAAGAAGAAGTCAACCCATTTTTTTGAAATACGGAAGGTTAGGATTTGAATTACTTCTGTTTTCTGTGACAACTAATTACATTTAGATTGATGGTGGGATTCTTTCATCTGAAGTGGCTCATCCTGACCTTTGAGCCATCTGCTTTATATAAAACAATGCAAAGAATTAAGAACTTCGAGAGAGAGAACTAACTGTGGTAGGGTGAACGTTGGCTCCCCAAAGAGGTCTACTTCCTAATGCCTAGAACCTGTGACTGTTTCCTCTCATGGCAAAGGAGAGTCTGTGATTAAGTTAATGAAGTTGAGACGGGGAGATTACTGTGGACTGTCAGAGTGGCCCAGTGTAATCACGATCAAAGCGTCCCTGTAAGAGGGAGGCAAAAGAGGCTGAGTCAGATAAAAGGTATAAGAACAGAAGCAGAGGTCAGAAAAGAGCAAAGATGCTATGCTGCTAGCTTTGAAGATGGGGGAAGGGGGCCATGAGCCAATGAATGCAGGCAGCCTCTGGAAGCTGGAAAAAGCAAGGCAAGAAATAGATTCTCCCCTGGAACCTCCAGAAGGAGGTCTTAGGCTTGCTAAGGCCTTGATTTCAGTCCAGTGAAGCTGATTTTGGGCTTCTGACCTCCAGAACTGTTAGATGACACACTCATGTTCTTTTAAACCACTGAGTTTACGATTATTTGTTACAGCGGCAACAGGAGACTAATACATTAGCCACTAAGCATTAAAGCTTTTACTTCCAAAGAAAAATGGAAGTAACACTGCCTATCAGAAAAGAGATGTATTTATCTGCTTTTGATCCCTAAGACAGCTTGCTTTGTTCTGGTTTCTTTTTTCAAAATCCACCAAGGCAGAAGAGAGGCTGTCCGGAATTTTTAAAAGAATGTTTGCCAAAAGCAGCAGTTTTGTATCCCACCACCCCCCTCTTTTTTTTTTTTTTTTTTTTAACATTATGCGAAGTGTTGGGTGATGTTCCAATCACCAGGCTGGTGGCAGAGTAGCTGAAGGAATCAGACTGAATCCAGCTAATAGCAAGCAAGCTGTCCCTTCAGTACTGAAAGCTCTAGGCTTGCTCAACACCCACCGCTGACAAGGACAACTGAGGGAGCAGCAGGGACAGTCATGGGGATGCAGTCACTGCAGACATGATCTTCCCAAAACTCCACAACATGAGGTTCCACAGTCGGCATTAAACGTCTCACCTACCACAGTCTCCCTTACGTTAGGCTTCTATAAGTGAGTAAAATGACGTTGCAAGAGACCATCTAACTGCAGCTTGGGAGTGGTGCTCCTTTGCGAGCAAAGTAAGTGGCCTTCAAAAGTTAAGTGCAAAGGATCATTGTTGTTCAGATGGAATAATTTTCCCAGACCATTTTTCCTTTCTTTATGAAATTTAAGCTTATAGGTTAAAGTAATCTATTATAAGATCACCAAACATCTCTCTCATGAAAAAGACCATTATTCCACCAGCATTCCTGAATTGTTTTCATTTTAGCCTTCCCAAAATATTCTAAGAAGTTAAGCCGGATAATAATTGTAAATCAGACACATCAACTTAGTGTTGGTTATTTATGAAAGTGACTTCATTTTTCCAGTGTATCATTATCATTGCTGCCGGCCCCCAAAAGGAAATGGCAGCAGTTTTTTTTCCTAATAATAAAATGTATTTATTGCTTTGCATATACAAGCACTTAACTTTTAGGTTGGAGAAGGGGAAGTAATGTCTTCGATTTTAATTACTGCTTTGATTGTACCTAAAAAGTTATGTTTGTCCTTGTAACCCAATGAGAAATTGGTTAGACTTGCTTACGACTTCCATGTAGCTCCTTTTAATTGAAAGCAATGTTTTCATAAATATCCCAAAGAACAAAGTATTCTTCTTAATTTTGCTTCTGAAAATAATGACTTCTGATGCATGTTAGAAATGGGCTAGTCCCACTTTTCCTGGGTGGGCGTGGAGGTGGAGGTAGGGACAGCTAAGAGACATGTTTTAAAATAAAACTTCTATTTGCAATTAATTTAAAATTGGAACACTCATAGAAAAGAATGAATGATTACCTTTCCTTTCAAAACACACATTAACATTACCCCTTAATCCTATCAATAGAATATAAATAATATCAGCTATTTATTTCAAAAAATAGGTTTCTGTGCTTTTTAGATATAAACCATGCATGTTTTTTAGAGAAATCAAGCCCAGAAAATCTGAAAGTAACCTCAAGTTAGTATTCTAATAGGAATACTTGATTAATAAGGACAGAATGAAGTACGATTTGAATTTCTCATTCCTCCTTTCATGTGTTTATTCTGTGCTTATTAACTTGAAGAATTGGGAGGGGGCAATGTGATTTAATTGTAACATAAAAATAACCCACCAAACCAAGAGATGCAACAAATGAGATAATCTTTTATGGAGTTTTTTTTTCACTTATACTGTAGAGCTTCCCTGGGAGAAACTGAACTCTATATGACTTTAATAAATAAGTATGAAAACCAAATAAAGTCTTAATGGCAACCTGAAATATTGATATATTGCTAGTCCCTGAAGCAGCAATTTTCAGAGCAAGCGCAGAGCTGGTATATTGCACTGTGAACTTAAGGGTATAACGATACTTCATTTTAATGCCTTTACCCTATCCTTTGGTCTTTTGAAGGACTTCATATCCAATCCTGCCAAGAAATTTGGCCTTTGAAATTTACTTCTAAAATTGAGCATAATATATTGTCCCATAGTTTAATCTTATCCAAATGTAAGAAAGAGTATCAGTTTAGGAAACATTTCCCTTCTTGTTAAATACCTAAATCTGAGCTCAGTCATCTCTTTATCCAGTTTTCACTGAGTCACAAATAAATTAGGCATTTGCTGATGTGTAAAATGGGAGATAACTGCAGACGTTCAAAGGAAAAACATTAATATTAGTATCAGACCATTAGTGCCATTCAGATGTTTTGATATTCTGTGGATGCATCTAAATTTTACTGTTTTACCTTCTAGTGGATTTCCACTTACTTAGGAAAGAACGTGACAAAACAAGAATATAATGGGTAGGTTTTATCGCTGCTTTTTAAAAGTGCTTGCCAAATCACATATAGATTTCTGTAACGGTAAAATACAGCAGAGCCTTTTAAACTCAAGTGTATACAACAAATAATAGGTACAACATACATTATTGAATAAGAGGTTGAAAGTAGCAAGTTCATCTTCAACCCTGAAAACAATAACTCAGCGTACATGGTGTACTGCTGGTGAAAAGTGGTGTATATATCACTCAGTGGGACGAGCACAGGCTGGGAATTAGGAAGCCAAGGTTGAAATCTCAGTTCTACCAGTTTCTGGCTGAGCAACTTGAACAAGTCATTTAGCCTCTCTGAGCTTCGTTGTCTTTGTGAAAAGAAGACACTGGGGTAGGTTGTTACTAACAGCCATTTCCAGCTGGACCTGTGACTTCCGTGTACACAGAATATGAGGCACATCAACATTATTTTTAGATAATGAAGCTCTGCTGACTTTTATACTTTTAAAATATTATGTAAGAGTTCTTCCAGTTCTAGACAAGTTGAATAAATATGTTTTATTCCTCACAATAATGATAACAAAAGACCCTGGACAGAATATATACATCAATTATCAAAAGACTGAAAGTTGGGTAAAAGAAGGAAGGCTGATTAGGGACCTCAGGACTCAAGGAACCCAGAAGCGAGTTGCCTGGTGGTATTTTGGATTTTGGGGTTTTTTGAAACTCCTGTGTATCCCAGCCTGAGCATTAAAGATACCCACAACCCATAAGTGCCAATAGGCACAGACAAATCCCAAGAAAAGCTGGCTCTTCCTAGCCAAAGCCCTGGGAAAAGGGCACCCAAGCCGGACAGAAGTCTTTTAGCCGTGTCTACCATTCTCCAGGTGAACACCATGATAAAGCCACATTGCTACCCCTACCCACGGACTTCTGCTGGATGCTGCAGCAGAAGGCTGTGGGTAGAACCCTATTTTCCATCCCACTCTGCAGTAACAAGGTTGCACTTCTCTCCTGTGAGTCTGTGAGTAGAGCCCTGTCTTCCATCACCATCTTGCAGGAAGAAAGTGGAACCCCTCCCTGGCTGAGACTGTGGGTGGAACCCTGACTTTCATCCCACCCCGCCTATAGTAGAAGCAGCACCCACTCAGCCCAAGTCTACGGGCAGAGAGCCCTGTCTTCATCCCTGACCTGCAGTAATGAGGGAGCTGAGACCATGATCGGAACTCTCTTCCGTGCCCACCCTGCAGTTCCATGCAGCACAGCACTCCTCCCCGACCAGGTTTGTGAGCAAACCCTGACTTCCATCCCTACCCTGCAATAATAACTAGGACATGGCCCTCTTTCCTCCCCAGAATGTAGGGTAGAGTCCTGCCATAAGATACATGTTTGGTAGGCAAAATAGCACTGCAGTAGCATTACAAAGGCTTTGTTACCTAGTTTGACATTTGAAACACAGCCTATGAAAGTATGCCAGGATTTGCATTCTAAATCTAAACAGGTTAACTACCTGCTAAAGTTGAAAATTTCAGTAGGAACCAGAGTCTTATAACACTCAAAATATCCAGGATGCAGTTCAAAATTACATTTCATACCAAGTACCAGGAAAATCTCAACTCAGATGAAAAAAGATAATCAACAGTCGCCAATATTGAGATGACAGAGATGTTGGAATTATCAGACAAGGAAAGCAGCTATCATAAAAACGTTCCAAGAAGCAATTAGAAACACTCTTGAAACAAATGAAAAAATAGGAAATATCAGAAAAGAAATAAAGATATAAGAAAGAACTAAATGTAAATTTTAGAACTGAAAATTTTATTAACAAATAAACCCACGGGATGGGCTCAATGGTAGATACAATATGTCAGAGGAAGGAATCTGTGAAGCTGAAGATAGATCAGTAGATATTATCCAATTCAAATGAGAGCAAAAATAGGTTTTTAAAAGTGAACTGAGCTTCAGAGACCTGTAGAACAGAAGATTTAGCATTTGTGTTTTTGGAGTCCCGGAAGAGGATAAAGAGTGAGAGGGTGGAAGATATTTGAAAAACTGGTGGCTGAAGACTCCCCAGATTTGGTGAAAGCAGTCAGAGAAAAATGATGTACCTATTTGGAGGTACGTTTATGTAAATGAAGTGTATAAAGAACAGTGTAGATGAGGAAGCAGCTATAACCCCAGCATCCAAGTCCTTTTCAGGACCTGGCATTCACATCTGACGAACACAGAATTGGCCTAGAAGTCAGCTTAGCTCCTGACCTTAAGCTGATTATGACAATGCCTTCCAGTGAACCCTGGGGCACTACCTAGGAAAGGCCTCTCAAAATGTTTCATTCTTCTAAATAATAACAGAGTCATGGTAAACAATTACAATTTACTATGTGTAAGCATTTTACGTGTATTAATATTTAAGCCTCACATTAACATAATAATAGAACCTAATAATAGATCTAATATTAATGGATAAATACTATTATTATTCCCATTTTATATAACTGAGGCACAGAAAGTTTTAAGTAACCCCCTCAAAATCACACAGCTAATAGATTCTAGATCTAACTCTAAATTACGGAAGTTATACAAAACATTAAAATTTCAGGGGAAATGAGGTCCTTTAAGTGGCCATTGCCATTGAGTTCTCTTATGATTGAATCAGAAATCTTATTTATATCTAATATAGAATAAAGAGGAATTTGGGGTTCAGGTTATGTATTCATTTGGACATCATTTAACTACACAGAACAGTGTTGGGTCATTTCTTCAGATGGTACAGATTCAGCTCCTTGCCCTGGCAGCCTTTACGTATTCAAAGAAGCACCTGTTCTTCTTTAGTGATGACGATGTTTGGACACTATTAGCATGGGCTGTGCCATTGCCAGTGCTGTTCACTTACACACACGTGTTCAAAGACTCAGCTTCCCTCGACACCTAGCCTGTTTTTGCACATGGGAGGTGCTCAGTACACGACTTCTTCCCTTAGAGTCACCACAAGCCTTAAGTTCTTTTTTCAAGTTGGTAATATCTACATATTTAATGAAAGAACAATTCTATTTATAAGTTGTGGCTAATTTTCCTTGTCTTTGTTAACTGTTACTGCCATATATATAACTAGATTTCAGCTTTACCAAAAGTCATAATAATGATGATGATCATCGGTATTTGTCTAACATTTTATAATATGCAAATCACCTCGAATGCATTGGCTTATTAATTCTCATAACAATTCTGTGAGGTAAGTGTTATGCTCCTGTTTCTGCCCAAACAGCAAGCAAAACTGAAGCTTGCCCAAGGACCACAGACAGTGGTCGTGGGACTGTATGGTTTTCAAATCCATTAAGATCTGGCTATAAATTGTGTGTACCTCAGTTGGATTGGATTTATGGGAGGTCAGCATCAAGTTTTCATGAACTTAAAAACAAATGGGTAATATTTTAAACAAAGATAAAGGTGACATTTATTTTTAGTTAAATTATTCAGGTACGGTCCATGTCTCTTAGGTCCAATTTAGCAAAATATTTGTATCCCTCTCTATTTCTTCTAAAATGCCATTGTGCTCTTCTTGTTGAAAATAAAATACCTCAAAATATTAACTAGAAAATATTTGGGTTCTGGCATCTTAGAAGCTATAACCCAATAAAATGACAAAGCAAAGGAACAACTTCAGTAGAGGCAATATGGTATAGGTGTTAAAATCGTGGGCTCTACAATCTTTGTAGACTTGAATTTCAGCTCAAATGTACTAAATGCCATGGGTAAGTTACTTAACACATACGTGCTTGGTTTCATCAGGTTTATGAAAGAGAAGAATAAAAGTACCTGGTTTATAGTTTTCTGTAAATAATGTAAAGCACTTGGAATAGTGCTTGGCATTAGTAAGCTGTTAATAGTAGTAACAAATAATAACTGTGGCTATTCTTAGCTACTAGATGTATTCTATATTCATTATCTTATACACATATATAAAGAGTTAGGAGTAGATACACATATGAGCAGCATCAACGTAAGAGGGCCCTGGGATACTCTTACTTTTGGAGGTTCAATTCCACCTCATATCAGATTTATTAAAATGCAGTTATATCCACATTGAATATAATTTTTTATATAACTTTAAAGAAATGGAACTTTAAATTTTTAGTTGGCTAGTTGGTGTAATGTTACATTTTGTAGACATTTAATTGAACACTTACTAATTTTGTTTGGCCTGGGTTGGTATTCTCCTGAGACCATACAGCAAGTAAATGACGGAACATGAGCTAGAATTCTAGTCTTCTAACTTAAAATCAGAATTTTCCTAAAGAATGAGAAGAATGTTTCCCCCACTCTGCAGGCTGGAAGCTAGTCCCCTTTTAAACCTAATTCAAGTTGGAGTGTCTTGCCAAAATAAACCTGCAGAATGCTCAAAATTCTGAAAATAATAATGAATTTTTCCTTTCTTTATTCTTCAGATTGTGGATTGAATGTTCATAAGCAGTGTTCCAAGATGGTCCCAAATGACTGCAAGCCAGACTTGAAACATGTCAAGAAGGTGTACAGTTGTGACCTGACAACACTCGTGAAAGCCCACATCACTAAGCGGCCCATGGTGGTGGACATGTGCATCAGGGAGATTGAATCTCGAGGTGAGGCGTTTCCAGCAAGGTTCAGAGCAGTCGTAACTCACTGCACAACCAGGTTTTCTTCTGCAAGTTTAGGGGGAATTATTTCAGATAACAAATGATATGAAAGTCTGAAATCAGTTAACAGATAATTAACCAGCATGATTTCAAGGTACATTTAACCAGTTATAAGAAAGATGCTTAAAATATATTTATGGTTGATGCTTCCTGTCTGTAAAAGTTGATATGTAGGTACCAATTCATTTCTCAGTTTTTATATTTTTTCTTAGGTCCAAAAAGCAAAGGTATAAATGCTCTGTTTAAAACTATCCTAGGCCAAAAAACCAAAAACCAGAACTGCATGCACCCTAATTATTCTTTGCCACTTGGGAAAAACTGCTATATGCCTATTAATATAGTTTATCTTAGTCTTCCATTATGTACAAGAATTTATGGTGTAAAGGGGGTGATGAAATAATTTCCCTTAAGACCTAAGGTATTTGATCTAGTTAGACAAAATGATGAGCCAAATTACAGATATTCAAGTCACAGTAGGTCAGAATTAAAGAACTGTGAGTGAAATGGTTTTATTTTAGGAGAAAAGTGTGAAGAGGTTTCTAAACATGTATATTTCATCATTCTTCCTGACACATTACTTCCCCAGCCTAAAGTATGAGAAGTTAAAATTTGAAGAAAAGGCATAATCCCAAAGAAACTAATTAGCTTCCCTGCTTTATTTCTACAGGTCTTAATTCTGAAGGACTGTACCGAGTCTCAGGATTTAGTGACCTAATTGAAGATGTCAAGATGGCTTTTGACAGAGGTGTGTTTTCCAGCAGGTTCATTAACTTAGGACAATAATTCTCTGCCAAAAAAGGCACAATTTCTTATGTTATTCTTTCCATTATTTTTCTAAATCATTAATGATTATTATGCCAAATGAAAAGACTTAGCTTATAATTTTTATTATTTTTTGTATTAGTTGTAAGTATTAAACTGTTAAATTTCAGGGTGAGAAATAAGCATAAAATTTAACTGTATTACCAACATTTGAGTATCCAAGCCTGGTCCACGTTCACCAAAATGTATACATAGCAGTTAAATTTACCAAGAACCATGGAGAAAACAGTGGAGGTGGATGTAAGGGAAGGAATCTAAGTCATTGCAGATCTCAGATTCTCCAGGTTTGCGGTGGCCCACCTAACTCTGCCTGCCGTGCATGCCTCCCTGGCATCTCGTTATCAAAGTCTGAGCTCACGTCAGGGCAGGAATCTGAGAGGAACTGGGGACCTTCTGGCATCAGACCTCCCACTGTGGGAGGAAGGACCCATCCAAAGAAGAGCTCAATGGGACTTCTTTTCTTTTAACTAACGTTTAAATTAAGGTTTGTTGCCATGGTTCTCCAATTTGTCTTTGTTTTGAGCACTGGAGTAGGTGGGACCAAGGAACTGTAAACTTGAATACAGGAAGTGAAACAGAACAGGAGTTGTGATTGTAAAGAGCCTCTTTCCTTTGCAAGTACAAATTTCTAGTTCCATTACACTCCCCTCCCATCACAGACTTCTTACAGCCAACAGAGACAGAAGACAAAATAAATGAGATATTATTACCAACCCAGTAGGAGGAAATCTAGGTCAGCCCACATATTTGATAAGATTGAAGAAAATGACATGAAGTAATGGCATCAGGAACAACCCTGAATCTATGCCAGATTGAATGTTAGGCATTTCTTCTTCTCTGAAAGGTAGCAACTGAGCATGTCCATTCCCAGCCATTGGCCATAGGAGATTTTCCATATAATCCCTCCTCTCCTGCCCCTGCCCATAGTTTCCTCTGTTAACATCTCTCATTCATACAGTACATCTGTTATAATTGATGAGCCAACATTGATACCTTATTATTGACTAAAGTCAATAGTTTACATTAAAGGTCACTTTTTATGTTGTACAGTTCTGTAGTTTTTGGCAAATGCATAACATCATGTATCCACCATCACAGTGTCATACAGAACTTTCATTACCATAAAATCTCTACGTTCTACCTGTTCTTTCCCTTCCTCCCCTGAACTCCTGGCAGCCACTGATCTTTTTACTGACTCCATAGCTTTGCCGTTTCCATAATATCATATAGTTGGAATCATACAGTATGTAATTTTTTCAGGCCAGCTTCTTTTACTTAGCAACACGTATTTAAAGTTCCTCCGTGTCTTTTCATGGCTTGAGAGCTCATTTGTTTTTATCACTGAATAATATTCCTTTGTCTGGATGTACCACAGTTTCTCCGTTCACTAATTGAAAGACCATCTTGCTTCCATTTTTTTTGGGCAATTATGAATAAAGCTGCTGTAAACATTTGTGTGCAGGTTTTTGTGTGGACAAAAGTTTTCAGCTCCTTCGGGTAAATACCAAGGAGTGTGATTTCTGGATTATATGGTAAGCATTTGTTTAGCTTTGCAAGAACCTGTCTGTCTTCCGAAGTGGCAGTTCTACTTTGCATTCCCACCAGCAACCAAAGAGAGTTCCTGTGGCCCCACATCCTTGCCAGCGTTTGGCGTTATCAGTGTTCTGGATTCTAGCCATTCTAATAGCTGTGTAGGAAAGAAGTTGCTTTTTTTTTTTTTGACATTTATCATGGTTTATGTTATTTTTGAATACATGTTTACTTTTTTTTAACATCTTTATTGGAGTATAATTGTTTTACAATGGTGTGTTAGTTTCTGCTGTATAACAAAGTGAACCAGCTATACATATACATATATCCCCATATCCCCTCCCTCTTTTTTTTTTTTTTTTTTTTTTTTTTGCAGTATGCGGGCCTCTCACTGTTGTGGCCTCTTCTGTTGCGGAGCACAGGCTCCAGACGCGCAGGCTCAGCGGCCATGGCTCACGGGCCCAGCCGCTCCGTGGCATGTGGGATCTTCCCAGACCGGGGCACGAACCCGTGTCCCCTGCATCGGCAGGCGGACTCTCAACCACTGTGCCACCAGGGAAGCCCTCCCCTCCCTCTTGCGTCTCCCCCCCACCCTCCCTATCCCATCCCTCTAGGTGGTCACAAAGCACCAAGCTGATCTCCCTGTGCTGTGCATCTGCTTCCCACTAGCTATCTATTTTACATTTGGTAGTGTATATTGATACAGCCACTATGGAGAACAGTATGGAGGTTCCTTAAAAAACTAAAAACAGAACTACCATATGACCCAGTAATCCCACTTCTGGGCATATACCCTGAGAAAACCATAATTCAAAAAGAGTCATGCGCCACAATGTCATTGCAGCTCTGTTTACAATAGCCAGGACATGGAAGCAACCAAGTGTCCATCGACATATGAATGGATAAAGAAGATGTGGCACATATATACAGTGGAATATTACTCAGCCATAGAAAGAAATGAAATTGAGTTATTTGTAGTGAGGTGGATGGACCCAGATACTGTCATACAGAGTGAAGTAAGTCAGAAAGAGAAAAACAAATACTGTATGCTAACACATATATATGGAATCTAAAAAAAAAAAACAAACATGTTTCTGAAGAACCTAGGGGCAGGAGAGGAATAAAGACTCAGACGTAGAGAATGGACTTGAGGACACAGGGAGGGGGAAGAGTAAGCTGGGACAAAGTGAGAGAGTGGCATGGACATATATCACTACCAAATATAAGAGGCTGCTTTTTAATCATTAAAAATCTTTCATAAGCTAAATGGAATAAAAGAAAGCTAGTATAAGATCTAGCTCAGAGTAGACGCTAATTAAGTCTTTAGTAGATGAAAATTCAGCTGTTTTAACAAAGTACTAAGTGCAGGGGGAGGGCAGAAGGGGCCACCCTGAAAGAATGCCAGCTTTACTTGAGAGTCATAAGGCCCAGCAACTCTAAAATTTCCTCTATTTTGTAATTTCTTCTCTTGTTATATCAACACTCTAAAGTTTTGTTTTGCTTTTTCACTTCTCACTACCTCTCCTACCCACAGGGCTCAGGCAAGATCTAACGTTAGGTCTGGGAACCTGGGGTGAATCAAAGGTGGCCTCTTGTGCTGGGTCTTTTTTAAGTTGGGAGGACCTCAGTTGTTATTTTTCACATTCTCTGTGTTTATTTTAAAAAGGAAAAAAAAGTAACCCCACATTATTCCCGTAGGAATTCTCAAGTACTCATGAAATTTAAAAATATTTCTGTTAACCTCAGTCATCTCCTACTTTTCCCCTCCATCACTAAACATGGAAAAATAAGTAACCTCAGAATATAAAATTCAAAACAATAGATTGTCTTTCACAGAAAAATATATATGTGTTTCAGCACAGTGAATTTGATGTTAAACACTGAAGCATTGCTCATCTTTAAAAACAGTATACAAAAAAATGTTATTTGTTAAAAGTGCTATGAATCCAGATATTTACTTCTGTTTCTTTTAACATCCTTCAAAGACGGTGAGAAAGCAGATATTTCTGTGAACATGTATGAAGATATCAACATTATCACTGGTGCACTGAAACTGTACTTCAGAGATTTACCAATTCCACTCATCACATACGACGCCTACCCTAAGTTTATAGAGTCTGCCAGTAAGTATGAAGGCGTGCATTTGTAACCTGACAAATCGCCACTTCTTGGTAATCACATCTCCTGTTTTTTCTGCTGAGTATCTTGAATGCATTTTATGAAATATTTCTCCCTGGCCTCTCTCCATGGCTAATACACTCACAAGAATTTTGAACTCTTCTCTAACATAGGTTGTTTATGACTTCTACCATCAGAAGCATCTTTGCAATGTATTTTCCAAAGTAAGGCTTATACCAGTTCTCCTAGATATGGACCAGTACTTTTGTAAAATAAGATAAAAATAACTAGAAAAATAAAATTGAAAAAACAAGACCAACTATTTGTTATTAGATTCAGCAAGTGTGAAGATTACTCTGTCAGAATGCTATAAAATATATAAATTCTTACTCTCAATTTCTGCCCTTATCCTGTGACAGGCCATTAATAAGCAGTTTGAAAAATGGCACGGGTTCATAGATTATACTTTAAGGAGCACTATTTTAGATCAAAAAGTTATTTTTTAAGTTTTAGTTAAGATGAAAATGAGAAAAAGCAAAGGCTCATTTGCCAAATTTTATTTATGGTGCAAAAATCATACCTGTAACTTACACTTGTTTTTTTAAAGAAGGGAATTCTTAACAGACTTTAAGTGTTGGCATTACCATTTTTTAGAAAAGATAGGCTATTTCTGTCATTTACTTTTCTCTCTTAAAAACCATATGCTGTGTTAATCTTTAAATAATAACATCACTTCCTGAGTAACTCTGATTTGCTTTCTGATTTTGAAATTTCACAAGTACAAACTTGCTTTGTTCTAACTTTCAGTTTCTCCTTCAGAGCTTGTGTTGAGAATTTTTGTGGTTAGTTCCATGGAGCCCTGATTTCTCGCGGGTCAGCTCAAGCTCTCACGTAGAGAACAGCTGTGAGAATTACACTGGTTTTTACAAACGTTCACGTTAGAAGCCTGAAAAGACTCTAGATCTCTTCCATGAGAATTGGGGATTCAGGGCAGATCATGAAAATTGTCTGAGGGAGCTTACGGGTTCTTCTTTGGTGGGGCAGAGGTTTCCTCCCCAGAGAGATAAGTCAGATCGCCACTAACCTGGAAGGCACTTGACATACACCTGTATCGCAAAGGGCTGCTCAGACCTCGGTTTGCTCTGACCCCCGGCACAACTCTGGGGGCTCCATTGGATGGTGTTCCTGCCCCCTGTTGCTTGCTAGTAAAATTGAAACTCAGCTCTGTGGCTACCCCAAGGGCATCCGATTAGCACAGGACAGAGCCAGGATTCAAACCCCGGGTATGAACGCTACACAACCCCTTTATCTACTTAGAAGAAAAATCTAAGCACTCCTTACGGATTTTAAGGCCTTTTGCCCCACACCCCCAAACTACCTCACCTTCTTTCCCCACACCCACCTGAGTTGCTGAGGACAATCTCCCCTCTTTATTATTCTTCCAAAGCATCTGTCACTGTTCTTGGGTTTGTGTCTGAAACAGCCCTCCGGTGTGAAATCAGCAAGCCCCCTTATGTCACCCCTCAGAGAGCTCTTGAAAGCACATCATAAGAAAGAAACTTTCCTAAATCAAGGTAGAAATTCCATTTCCTTCTAATATAAAACTGTTTTGATGTGTGACATCAAAAACCCTGGCACAATACTTACACACAATATAAACGTTTACTGTATGTGTTTGATACTGATATCAAAAAGTTTGCGGAACACTGTGTCCTTGTAACATGTCTTTCCTAGTAGTAGAGTCTGTTTTATTCTTTAGATGCATAGATATAGCCATTCTCTTATCTGTATAAGCAGATAAGGAAGATGAGTGAAGCTAAGATTTATAGAGCATATACTAGGTGTCAGGAATGGTGCTAGGCACTTTACACCCATGATGTTGTTTTAGAAGAAATGAGATGTTACAGGTATAAGTAAATTGTCCAGGGACACATGGTGAGAGGAGGTGGCCCTGGCATTCAAACCCGTATCTGTCAAAGCCGTGCTGTCTCCACTCTACACACAGCCTGGCTCGCCTGATGGAACAGGGTACAAAAGGCTTCAACGGAGGAGGAAGATAGGAGGGGAGGGGCGGAACCCTTTCCAAACAAAGGACAGGGCTAGCTCACCCCTCCCGATGAGCTTTTTGTATCTCAGAACTTTTTTGTATCTCAGCCACTAAAACAACTGGGGCCGTGTTTTTCAGGTCTCAGGTGTCTGGCATTTATTAGCAGCCCTTGCCAACAAAAAAATCAGAGTTTGTGTTAAAGCTTTCTCCTGCAAAAGCTGTTTGAGCTCTGCTCGTGCAGCCTCCCTTGGAGAAGCTGCTGGGTGAAAGCTGGAAGGGAGTAGTGGCAGGAAATGAAGAAAAGGATTCAAGGGTGGAGGAGGCCAGGGCAACCCAACCAAAATCTTGAAGAGCTTCATGATCCCCTGGAAACTCACTTACGAACCACCTAGAAGCCTTGGTCTACCCAGCACTTCTTCCTCATTCCCTCTCCCCAGTGAAGAAATCGGTGTCCTCCAGTACAAAGGCCCAGAAGACAGATGCTTCTCACAGGCCGTGCTCAATCACCCAGCATGCACAGAGGCTTCCCAACCACCGTTGGAAACAGCACTGCCACAGTTGAGCTCCTGGTCAGGCTGAATGCAGAAACCTTCCTCTGGCCAAGGAGTCTAAGAGCTCTTTCCAGAAGATCTTAGAAGCTACATGACTCAGTCAGTGTGTAACCTTGAGCGAGTCAGATCAACTCAGAGAGAAAACCCAGAGTTCTTTGTCCTCAGCAACTTAAAATGTCCTGAAGAGAAGCCTGGTAGCTTGCCGAGTTTCCCCTCAGCTCTGCCACTGATTCACCCCTTTTGCTTGCCTAAGTTTTATTCTTTTTGTATTTGAGTTTCTCTGTAAAGAATTAGACACTACATTCTTTCAAAGAGCTTGTAACTAGATCTGATGCAGATTCGGAGCGCTCATTTCCTGCCCTCACAACGTCCACATCCCCAAATCCTCCAGACCTTCCCTGGACCTCGCAGCCATAGGCCGCCTTTCTCCCCTGGATTCCCATTGCGCTGGCTGGCCTTCTTTCACAGCCTTGTTCCTTCCTGCCAAAGTTATAGTCATGTCTCGTCTTCCCTAGTAGACTGTAACTTCCTCAGAGGCAGGGGTCCTCTCCTGTTTGTTTTCCCTCAGTGCCCAGTCACGTAATAGGTGCTCAAAAATATTTGTTGAGTCAACATAATTTTATATTAAGAACCGTAGAATCTTAGCGTTTTTAGATACTCTAAGGGGTCACATAACTAGACTTTCTTCTACAACAAATTCTTTTTTAAATACCCTGTAACTGCAAGATCACTGCTTCTCTAGGCGGCCCGTCCGCTGGTAGACAGATGTCCACTGACAGATGCGCAGGGAAATCTGCCTGCTTTTAACTCCCTCCCATTGGCGGTAGTGCCAGTGTCACCCTCTCCCCCATGCAAGCCTTTCGTATACTTGAACAACTGATGGTGGCCATTCATCTCAGAGTACCTTCCACTGTGTCTGTCTCGCTCTTAAATTATGCTGTGGTTTTCTTAAGGCTAAAGATTTGTGTTCTGGGAAGAATTGATCATGGGCAAGACTCTTCTAAGTGGGGAAAAAGGAGAAATGAATTCCAGGGAAGAATTTTTGTCAATTTAACATCCATATATTCAAATGCATTTTGTCATATGTTCCCAAATTTATAGCTCCAGTCTGGACCTCTCCCTAAACCCCAGATCAGTCCACAGTCGGTATGTTCACTTGGACGCCTGAAGGACATCTCAGTCAGAACTCTTGACCTTCCCCCCAGACTTCCTCCATCCATGATCTTCCCCATCTCAGTTGATTGAGGCTCCATCCTTCCAATTGCCTAAGCCCAAACCTTGGCTAATTCTTGATTATTCTCTTTTTCATACATCCCTCATCAAGAAACCCTCTGGACTCTACCCTCAAAATATACCCAGAATCCAGCAACTTCTTACCACCTTCACTGCCACCACCTGGTCTAAACGAGCGTCATTCCTCACCTGGATTTTTGTAATCACGACCAGAGTGGTCTTTCTGTTTTCACTCTTGCCCTTCCGTAGCCTGTTTCCCACATAGCAGCCAGAGGAGCAATACTGTGAAAAGTGTACATCAGATCCTGACCCTCCCTCATGCAGAAACTTCCCATTTCTCTCCGTAAATGCCGTGTTCTTAGACTAGCCCGCAGCACCTGCCGTGATAAAGTGCCCTGTTACCTCTCTGACCTCACCCCCATCTGCTCCTCTCTGCTCAGCCTCCTGCAGCCACACTTGTCTCCTCGCTTCTCCTCAGACATGACAGGCACACCCTCCCCTCGGAACCATGGCTCAGATGTCCCTCTGCCTGGAACCATCTTCACCCAGATCTCCATGGGTTGCATTCCCTCCCTCCCTCAAAGTCTGTACACGAGACTTTCATTCTCATTAAGGCCTATCCTGACCATCCCATGTAATACTGCACGCTCGCAGCCCTCCCAGTGTTTCTTACCCTGCTGTTTTCTGCGTAGCGCTCATTCTAATCTAGTATAAACTGTAAGATAGAATATTTATTGTCTATTGCCTCCAGTAGAAAGCTCTCTGTGAACAGGGAATTTTGTTTCTTTGCTAGGCCACCTACACTGTCCTTAATTTCACACTATCTCAAGAGTCTCCTTATGAAGATTAACTACAGAAGTGAAAAGGAGACTAAGTTACTCTTTTTTTCAATTTCCAGAATACTGTAGTTTCAAATTAATTAGTCCAATCATAAAAACTATAGCTAAGTAAAAAATAAATAGTACTTTTCTATAGTAAATGGAATTTTCTTCTGTTCATTCTAGAAAGTAAATGATTGGATTTCAGTGTCTGAGATGTTATTGCTGTGATGAATTGGCACTTTGAACCTTAATGCCCCATGGTTCAAAGACTATGCATTATTTATCATAGCAGAAGGCAAACAATACATTCTTTATTGCTAAGAAATGAACCAAGAACTCTGGGGAAGCTTTGGGCAGAAACTGTAAAATGGCCAAAGTTTCTTTGAATTAAAAAGCTTCAGTCACTGTTCACATTCTGAAATTTATCACATCTGCTCTGCCAATGCTAGGAACTTTTCACTTTCATCTTATATCAGTTTTTACCTGACTCCAGTACATTGCCGTTGAGTTGGTTTGTTTTATAAATTAGAAAGAGTAGGATTCTTGGTCTTGTGTCTAAAATGTTGTATTCTGGTCAGATACGGCCTTCCAGCATCTCAGGGCTGCTAACCAACACTTAAAGGCAATTGCCCTGAAGCCCAGCGTTTAAAGGCACCCCATCTTCTTGACGTTTGGGTAGAAGCAGGAATGTGCTATGGTCCTCTTTTTGAGAGCATGAAATTCCGAAGATGTCTATTGTTTCTGAATATGTAAGTGATTAATGAATTAAACGCAGTCTGTGACCTCAAAGGAATGTGGTTTTTTGGCCAAAACAGAACTAAAATATCCAAATGAAGATTGTCCCCCTCAAAGTTACACCTTTGTAAGAGTCACATTTATTTCAGGGGTCCTGTTGTCACTCAGAACGTTTGGAATTACCTTCAAAGTCTGTACTGCATTCTTCTGAATATCTTAAGTAGAAGAATTGTGCTTTGAGCGTAGAATTGACTTTTTTATATAACAAAATAATTTAAAACTAAGTCTAATGAATAAAGGAAGTAAATATGGATGATGCATTTCTTGGTCTACAAAGAAAAAAGCATGAATATCAATTAATAAAACTTTGGCAGGGGTTGCAGTGGGCACTGGGCTAGCATCGCTTGTATACCATTGCTGAAAGGAGATTTTCAAGATATTCTGAACAGTGCAACATATGTCTGTAATATTCTAAGATGACCTTATTTGAATATATGTTTTTATCCTTGCATATGTTATTATGTGTCTGAATTTTTTATAGTTACATCCTATACATCCAATATCCAATTTTCATATTTATCAGACTTTAGGACCCTCAAGTGAAAACACTAGGTGCTCTCCCCAAAAGTCCAAGTAAATGATATTGCCACATTGACACTAAACTTTTGGAAATCTGAGACTTGAACCTTAAAAATACTTTCCAAAGCTGTGGGCGAGGGCCTGTGAGAAAGCACTTCTTGTCAGTTTTAGAAGATCACCACAAGAATAGAATGAAACGGGCCTTTTGTACCAGTTGTCTATTAAAGTTTCTCTCCTTGGTGTTCATCTTGCTACCGTAGAAATTATGGACCCCGATGAGCAATTAGAAACCCTTCATGAAGCACTGAAACTGCTGCCGCCCGCTCACTGCGAAACCCTCCGGTATCTCATGGCGCATCTAAAGAGGCAAGTTCCCAACTCGGACGTTTATACTTGTACCACATCCAAATGTTAAGAATCAAATGAAAGCAAAGGTGAAAGAAAGGACAAATGATCTATTGAATGAATGAATAAATACATAGGTATCTTGTCTTCTTGTGTAAAATCGCACACATTGAGAAGGAATGCTAAAAAAAATGCACTACAATACTGAGTGCAGACTTGACACCAACATAAATGTATCCGCAGTTCAAATATATGTTCCAAATATGTTAGAAATACCAATATTCTGCCAAGGACATGCATTAATTTTTGTGGAAAGGGAAAAGTTTGCAGCTGTAAAGACACTAGCGTTAGTATAATAAAGCAACTTGCAAGGAAGCTCACTTATGTCTTGCTCCAAAATAGGCACTTCAGACTTGGCATTTTAGATTATTGAATTAATGTTGCCAATATTGAAACCTGCTGTAAAAAGTGATGGAGTAAAATAAGGAGTAAAGAGAAGAATGGAAAATAAAATATTTCAGTTACTTCCGGTTGAATGTTTTAAAGTGATTGACGGTGATACAGCTTTATTTCCCCGCTTGGTCACCCTCCATCTCTCCCAGTTGAAGCAAAGTTTTTAAAATTATATGACCAAGTTTTAGTGGCTTTAGGATTTCCAACTATAGTACCAAACAGAAACCAAAAAACCCAGCAGAACTTGACATCTATTTTGTATGCCTTTAGGTGTGAGTTACCCAGAAGTGAATATTTAACTCACGGTGCTTGTAAGGATTTACATGGTTTCCCTCCTTAAAAGCACCATGAGTTAAAACTTTTTTTCACATGCTTCACTTGTAAATTCAAGTTTGCTGTGTATGTGGATGCAGTTAAGAACTCCACACTAAAACAAAGGAATAACTCTCAAATTATAGTCTCTGTGCCTTTTCTGTAGCAGTAAAAAGAATATAAATACACTCCCTGACGAGGTTGCTTAGCTTGAGCCATTTCCTATTAATATGGCTACCACTCTCTCCCTAACTACTCAATAAACCATTCAACTTGGCAAAAATGCTCTATAGGAAACAAGCTCTCGCCAAAGTGGAGGGAGAGCTGATGGAATTATCAAGATGACCCTGTCCCTTCTCTGTTTACAAACACACCCCTGCAGCTCTAGGCTGTGGCAGGCGAATCCACAAATAGAACTGACCCCACACAGGCCAGCACATCAACTCAGGCTTCAGCTCCAGTGATCACCAGATGTTTAAATTATTTACTAACATCATTTACGTTAAGGAAAGTCAGTACTTTGAAGTTAAGGAGAAGTGCAGAGAAATAACCTAGCGAAAGAGCTGATCAGTGGGCACAAACCTTTACTGTGAATCTTTTGTTATAGTGCTTCAGCACGCCAAAGACCCCCGTAGCCTACGTGAAGTCACCCTCCCTTCCTTGTATTTTTCAGAGTGACCCTTCACGAAAAGGAGAATCTGATGAATGCAGAGAACCTTGGGATTGTTTTCGGCCCAACCCTCATGAGATCTCCCGAACTAGACGCCATGGCTGCCCTGAACGATATACGATATCAGAGACTGGTGGTGGAGCTGCTTATCAAAAATGAAGACATTTTATTTTAAATTTTTAGTTTGAAGGAAAAAAGAAATGTTTTACTGATGAAGGAATGTTTTATAGTAATTTAATTGGCTCTTATAGCTGAATTATTTCTTGGTTAGAAGTTTGGGCATATAACCAGATTAAAATGAAGGAACTTCCCATTGTTTTCATAGCACTGCTCCGCTGTCCTTGTAAAACAGTGAACACATGCTTTCCAGTTCTAGTAGTCCTGGGTGTTTATCACGTTAAGAGAAACTCAAGCTAGTGCATGATTAGCCCCCTGTTTGGCAAGGGAACCCCACACAAAGGAGACACCAAGCCTGCACCACCCCTTCGTCCTGGGTCGCCTGTGGTTGTAGTCCAGCATGTTTCACAGAGTAACTCTGTCGTGACTTTGCTTTTGGGTCCTGCGTCACTGGTTTCTGATGCTTCCATAAACATGCACACAAATGGAGAAACCAGCACCTCTGGCTGCCGCATCGCCATAGACTATAACATATGCCTGCTTTTCTCAAATGCTTTATTTCTGGTTTCTCTTAGTTCTTCTCTAGCATAGTACTTTCTTTCCAGCAAAAGCAAAATGTGTTTTCAGATTTGTTACTTTAGTAAATTATCTCTACCAATAAAAAAAGTACAACGCAGAGCGTTTTCTGTTAAATTATTATTGGTTTTCAGTTGTAATTTTGTGTTTTTATCTGGCATGCAGTTATTAATTTATTAAATTTGGCTTTCAGAAATCAAAAATATTGATAGCTCACTTTTTTCTCATGACTGAGAGTATTTGGAAAAATGTGTTTGGCCATTTATTTAATACTGAGTACACCCTCTCACCTCTTTTGTTTACTGTTGAAAGTTTTGCGTTGAGCTCCTAAAAAAATAATTTTAAACTGCTTAGAAATAGAATACCCGTTCATTGAATTTATTTTTCTTCTTGCATACTCTGGCAAAAATCTAGAATATTTTCTCAACTTTTTGAGGCAGTGGAGAGCGCAGGCAGGAGTTCCTTCTAGAGCCATCAGAAAAAGAAAAAGGGCTAACTAAAAAGAATTACTTTTAACGCTCGTGTTAAACTAAGCAACTAAGCCCGTGTGCCACAACTATTGAGCCTGCACTCTAGAGCCTGCAAGCCACAACTACTGAGCCCACATGCCACAACTACTGAAGCCTGCGCGCCTAGAGCCCGTGCTCCGCAACAAGAGAAGCCACTGCAGTGAGAAGCCTGTGCACCACAACAAAGAATAGCCCCGGCTCGAAGCAACTAAAGAAAGCCCGCATGCAGCAACGAAGACCCAACACAGCCAAAAATAAATAAATAAAATAGGTAAATTTATTTGGGGAAAAAAAACTGAAAAAGTAATACAAGACACATTTCCATGTTTGCCATTTCGATCCTTAGTGCTTTCAAGACTGTCTCAAAGGGCTTCCCTGGTGGCACAGTAGTTGAGAGTCCGCCTGCCGATGCAAGGGACGCGAGTCCATGCCCCAGTCCGGGAAGATCCCACATGCCGCGGAGCGGCTGGGCCCGTGAGCCATGGCCGCTGAGCCTGCGCGTCCGGAGCCTGTGCTCCGCAACAGGAGAGGCCACAGCAGCAAAAGGCCTGCGTGCCGCAGAAAAAAAAAAAAAGACTGTCTCAAAGATAACGGAAACTGACAGAAATATGGAGTTTTTCCATATTTTTACCCTTAGGCTATAGTAGGAAGTTGATCGTATGTTTTATTAATGTCTATATTCAGAAAACTGTGGTGGTGCAGTTCATTACAGCTATCTCCTCAACCACAGTCGCCTATATGAAAAATGTCACTGCACTAAGCAACATGGGATATATAAATTAATAAAGTACAGAGATTTGTTTTATATAATATAGACATTTTCTTTAAAATGGAGGTCACTGAAAAGCACTAAACACTAAGGGGATGCTTTTGACTCATGAAACACATTTGTCAGGGAAATCTGATCACATGGGTCTATCCCTGGGTTAGGTACATCTGTTGAACTACTGCTACGTGCTCAGGACTGAAGTTCATTTTGTACAAAGTCCTTTTGAAGGAGAATTCAGTTGCCTTGTTAGAATATAATCACCCTAATTTCTTCCTGAAACTAACAGATACGGTTTTTAGAGCAGCTACTTACTGGAATTACAGGTGTATCTGTATTCCAGGAGCAGTGCCTGGGCATAGTACATAAGCAGCAGATGTTCAGATAAAATTCTGAGTAAGTCTTCAGACAAGGTTACTATTTACCAGGTTTGTGAACAAGTGCACTGGGCATGTTTTTAAACAGATGGATGTGTAGTTCATTCACCCAGGACGTGCGGATACAAATCACAGCTACGTCATCTGTGAGCACCTTTGGACTGGCGGGTGACACTTCTTGAAATGAAGGGACATTTTTCAGTCACTTAGGGAGGCTCTTACTCAATAATTTACCAGAGTCTTTTATACATATCTTTCTAAGACTACTTGGAGATTTCTCAAATCGTGACCTTTTATAAAATGAGGCAGAGGCTTCAACTTCCATCCCATCAGGAGCGGGAGAAGGGACCAGAGAGCCGCTCCACCATCACCCACAGATGGGGCAGCACTGCCCATCCTCCGCCCTGACACAGAGTCCATTTCTTCTCAACTCTCTGTATGTAGTTTTAAGGAAATTACTGAGAAATGGAAGATTTTCCCTTCTCTACATTCTTTGTTAGTTTTTAATGCCAGTTATACCAGCTGGCCAGAGGAGGTAGTTCTTCACTGAATCGAGATGAAAAACGTGTCCCTAAGTGGAAGAATGGGTATTTATCAAAATGTTTCTGGTCACTTAATGAGCTCAAATAGAAGGCCTCTGAATAAATTAGGTTCAGGGCTCCAACACTGTTCATTTTTAACAAAATATTTTAGAGTTTATAGTCCCAAACCTGATTATGTATTATTGGTGAGTCCACCTAAAAAGCCAAAAGTGTTTTTGCTTTTAATGCACCTTGGAAAAGCAGAATACTCCAAACTCTTCTCCCAACTATATATTTTTGTCGTTGGGAGGATAACTGCTTATGGAACTCTTAAAGCGTCTTAACTTCATGCGCCTGTAGCAACTGTACCACATTCATTTGTCTCCTAGTGTTAAGTGGGAGGCATTACTCTTATGAGCGGAAGCAGCCATGCTCTTTGCATACATCATTACCGCACATCACACCTCCAGTGGACACCGGGCGGCTCTGACCCTTGATCGGCACGCGTTGTGTGAGGATATAGAAGGCTGAGAGTAGTATAGCGTTGTCAGGGATCGGCCAGCGTCTCCAATTTTTAGCAATCTAGTTCTCACTTGCATTCTCTCAACAAGTGAAGCCCAGACCTGCATCCCGATATATCCGCACGCCTCATTCCACACCCATTTCCTGCCTGCTCCCTCCCCACAGGCCAGGCACTGTGCTAGCCTGGGAACAAGGTCAGCTCCAGTTCTCAAGGAACTTACCAGATCATTTTGGCCTAGGGAAATTTGAATCCTGTCCTTTTCCTCACTGTCTTATTTCCTATGGGCCTCGGCACTAGCTGCCTATCCCTGTGAACAGGGTGTGCAGTCTGGAATGGGACAACAGAGCATGAAAGGGCCCTGTCATGCCATCCTCTGCTGTGGATTCACTAGCCTCTAATTCCCCTGCATCACACAGAGCTCGGCAATGATGGTATCAGTCTACTGCAGCTGAGTGCACTTAGCTCATTTTGGCCAATTCCATGCACAGCTGGCAGTCTTTCTGGAAAAAGCTGTCTCAACCTGACAGCTCAGAGTCACCATTTATCTAAAACAGACTGTGACAGCCCTAGCATTTCCCAAATAGTAATGAAGGGAAAAGACTGAAGTTTTCTCTAGATTTTGTATAGTCAAGGACTTAGGTTATAACTAGTATACCAAATCCTATTTAAGACCAATTAGCAATTTTACTAGAAAAGGTTGTATTAATAATGCTATTATAGATTCAAATATTTGTTGCTTTCAACACATTCTTCCACCTTATCAAAGTCATTGGGGCCTCTCAGCAAATGCTTAAATACCTTTTAAAGTAAAATTATTTCACCAGTCTGGCATATCACACAGGCATCTCGCATCAATTGATATTTCATGTGTTGAAACCAAAAATCAAGAAAGAGCTAAGCTAAAAATATGATTCATTCATCAACACACAGTGTAAGGAAACTCCTGGTTTATGAAGTTTTTTTGTTCTTTGCTGAAGAGTGACTATTTTAATATAGTCAGTAATAGCATATTTGACAATGTAAATTTTTTCCATTATTGCTTATTCCACAGGATAGCACAAAACAAGAAGTATAAGCATGTTGCTGACCGAGTTTTTGGAGCTCTGAAAGTGTTAGGGTGTTTATTATTGTTCAGATACAGTCACGATTAATTGTAGCAGGTAACGTCAGCATGTGAAGCAAGATGCATTTCTAGTTCTGAAACATAACTACTTAACCGCCCATGTCACTGTGGTAACACAAAAAGCAGAGGAGGTAATGTTTAGAGATTAAAATGAAGAATATTAGCAAGAAGGGCCCTCCAGAGGTAAAATGTTGTAAACTTGGAATGTTCTGAAAACAGAAAAATCTTTTGATTTTCACTGTACCAATCTCAGACCAGTGAGTTTCCTCTGATGTGTCTGTAGGTAAAATGTGGCCACAGGCTGGGGCTTGTCTGTGCAAAAAATCAAGGCCTGGCCCGATATTTGGATGCCTCTCCCTAGGAATGAACATTTCCCTAAGACAGTTTTTATTCTTACCAAAGAAAATTCATAGTTTTGAGGAATAATTTGCTCAAGTTTTTTTTTAAATAGTATCCATACTATATGAGAGAGGAGATGATATGGGCATACAGAGATTAAGTTCAACTACATCAGTGCCAGCTCTGTCCCAAGATTCTAGGAACACTGTGACATCGAAAACATGGGAGGGAGTAAAAATGTAGAGCTTTAGAATGCACTTAAACTTGTTATCATCTTAAAACAGACGTATAAGTTGTTTTATGTAAGCCTCATGGTAACTACAAAGCAAAAACCTATAGTAAATACACAAAAGAGAAAGGAATCTAATCATACCACTGCAGAAAATCATCCAGTCACAGAGGAAGAGAGCAGGAGTAGAAGAAAGGAACAGAGGAAATAAAAAACAGCCAGAAAACAATTAACAAAATGGCAATAAGTACAGAATTATCAAAAATTACTTCAAATGTAAATGGACTAACTTCTCCAATCAACAGTCATAAAGTGGCTGAATGGATAAAAAAATTCAAGACCCACCTATATGCTGCCTACAAGTGACTCACTTCAGAAGTAAGGATACACACCGGCTGAAAACGAAGGGATGGAAAAAGATATTCCATGCAAATAGAAACCAAAAGAAAGCTGGGATAGCTATAGTTATATCAGACAAAATAGACTTTAAGTCAAAGACTATAATAAGAAACAAAGCCATTACATAACAGTAAAGGGGTCAGTCTAACCAGAGGATATAACATTTATAAATATTTATGCCCCTAATCTAAGAGCACCTAAATATATAAAGCAAATTTTAACAGGCCTGAAGGGAGAATAGCAATACAATAATAGGAGGGGACTTTAATTCATCAGTGGATAGATTCCAGACAAAATCCATAAGGAAACATGGGCCTTAACGACCCGTTAGACCAGACAGACTTAACAGACATGTATAGAACATTTCACCCAAAAGCAACAGAATACATATTCTTCTCAAGCACACATGGAACATTCTCCAGGATATGTTAAGCCACAAAACAAGTCAACACATTTAAGAAGACAAATCATATCAAGCATCTTTTCTGACCACAATGGTATAAAACTAGAAATCAATTATAAGAAGAAAACTGGAAAATACACAAATATGGCGAAACAAAACAACATGCTACTGAACAACCAATGGGTCAAAGGAGAAATCAAAAGTGAAGTTTTAAAAATACCTTGGGGCAAACAAAAATGGAAATACAACATACCAGAATTCATGGGGTGCGCCGTGATTCTAGGAAGCGAAGAAGTGGAGGAGATGCACGAGGAGATGGCATTAAATGTAGTCATAAATGTAAGGGCTCCAGGCCCTCAGACCGCTGGTGGCCTGCTTCTCTGACTCTGCCCTGCTTTAGCCCATGCAACAGTTTTCAAACTTTAGCGTCTTTCAGAGTTACCTGGAGAACTTGATAAAGGCCTTACCGCCAGAGGTTCTGAATTAGGAGCTCTGGGGTGGGGCCCCATAATTTGCATTTCTAACAAGGCCCCAGGTGATACTGATGCTGCTGGTCCCAGGATCACCCTTTGAGAACCACTGGCTCAGTGCTTCTCAGACCTGGCTACACATTAGAGTCACCTGAGGCCCTACTACAGGCCAATTAAATGAAACCCTCTGTGCGCAATCACTTCTCAAGTGATGCTAATGGGTCCCTGGTGTGCAGACTGTTGCGTTTCCTGTTGGTATGTTAAAACGTGCCTGGGATTTGTTTTAATCAGGTATGGTAAGGCACACAGACATGGAAATGATGATCCCTAGGAACAGGGGCCATGCAGGGCCACATGGGGATGGACCAGGGTCCGTCAGGAGCAGTAGGGAGACAGCAGAGCATGGCCCAGAGTCTTTATCGGGGTTCTCTTGGGAAGGAGCAAACAAGGCAGCGTGGGTTCCCTGAGTTGGTTTAGGTTGGATAGTTTGAATAATTTCTATGGGCTCTGGACTATAGGGGTGGTCCCTGGTTGTCCAGGACCTGACACTAGGGTGATTAAGGCAGGGGAAATATGGGCTTGGTCTGTGAGCTTTTAATAAAGGAGATAGTTGGGGATGTGGGCTCTGGATTGGTTAGTTTGCACATCAAACGTGCAACTTTCCTAAGAGTCCTTTGCAATCTCTAGGAGTCAGCTAACCCTGGGTCAGCCGGTCTCTCCAGGATGAAGGCCTCAAATGCCAGAACATCAAGAATACAGAAAATTGGGCTTCCCTGGTGGCGCAGTGGTTGAGAGTCTGCCTGCTGATGCAGGGGACACGGGTTCGTGTCCCAGTCCGGGAAAATCCCACATGCCGCGGGGCGGCTGGGCCCGTGAGCCATGGCCGCTGAGCCTGCGCATCCGGAGCCTGTGCTCCGCAACGGGAGAGGCCACAACAATGAGAGGCCCGCGTACCGCAAACAAACAAAAAAAAAACAGAAAATAAGAAAGAATAGTCCAACATATAGTTGGCTTCATGTGCTCTCCTTCAGAGTCTCACCTCCTAGTTTCTGACCTAAGACTGATTCTGTCCTCAATATTTTTCTTACTCAAATTTTGTTCAGAATCGCATAGCCTAACCTAAATTAGATATTAAGTCAGAAGAAGAAGATGGGTTCTAACAGGAACCATATTAAACCACTTTAAGAAGGAGTCCATATTTCTCAGACCACATTTGATGAGACTAACATTCCACAAAATACAAATTGTTCTCAGAACTACGACAACCTGCACCAACCTCACAGAGGTAGAAGGCCTAAGAGCTTGTGTCAACATGACTTAGCTCTTTGTTCCAAGAGACCTTTGCCTGAGGAAGATAAGTCTTTGCTTCGGGGAATTCCTGCAGATCACTTTACCCGAGACAACGGACTCCTCACCTGGGCAAACAGCTTGCTTATCAAACCACAGCCTACCTCTCAAGACCCTTGCTATGTTCACCAGGCTTAAATGACTCTATTCCCCCACCTTGAAATACACATCTTAAACACTCGAGCCCAGACCCCCAAAACCCTGCAAAGCCCCCCTCTGACATCCCCCTTCTGTAACACTGCTCGGCTGCTGTGGTGCCCTGCTTCCTGCCTTCAATTCCAGTTAGCTTAGTTTGGTTTTATTAGCAGCCAAGGCAGTCTGATAATACACTGGGGAGCTCAACAGTTATTTCAAGAGTAAAGGGCCATACTATATGGTTGACCCTTGAACAACAGGGATCTGGACTGTGCAGGTCCACTTCAATAAATACTTACTACAGGATTCGCGGTTGGTTGAATCAGCAGAAGCAGAACCATGAAAATGGAGGAAGCGCAGATACAGCCACCTATGAGTTACGCTCAAATTTTCGACTGTGCCAGAGAGTTGGTGCCCCCAATCTCCGCATTGTTCAAGCAACAACGCCACCTTTATTAAGACTGCAATCATGGGGTTTCCCTGGTGGCGCGGTGGTTGGGAGTCCGCCTGCCAATGCAGGAGACACGGGTTTGAGCCCTGGTCTGGGAAGATCCCACATGCCGTGGAGCAACTAAGCCCGTGCGCCACAACTGCTGAGTCTGCGCTCTAGAGCCCGCGAGCCACAGCTGCAGGGCCTGTGCGCCTGGAGCCCGTGCTCCGCAACGGGAGAGGCCACCGCAATGAGAAGCCACCGCAACAAAGAGTAGCCCCGGCTCGCCACAGCTAGAAAAAGCCCGCGCGCAGCAACGAAGACCCAAGGCAGCCAAGAATAAATAAAGATTGCAATCACGTTAGCATAATAAGGAGTCTGAAAAGATTTGCCTTAAAAAAAAAAAACGAGATCAAGTGAACTGGCAACTTGTACATGGAAATCCTTGTTTTTCTACAAACTTACTAACCTCTTTAAGAACATTTTCTCCCTTAACATCTGTTTTCAAAACATTGATTTAGGTAAAGTCATGAATGATTGGAGAGAAATTAAGAACTACTAGGCACGTATCAATAATATATAACTCTGACATCTTGAAGCTGCTGGTGAGGGAGCTGACACCAGGCTTCCCTGCCCGGAAGCGTCCTCACCCACCATCAGCACCTCGGTGCTGGGCTGGCTGCCAGGTGAGGGTAGTTGGCACATTATGAATGGTTTCTACATGATTAGTGAGGGAGGGTTCACTGGCATCCACCAGCCTGTCTACAGAGGACCGTTCCCTGAGGCCCGTGAATAAGGCATCCATCCACTTAAAGCAGGAGGAACCAGGATGCCCTCTGGCTTTGGATTCCCAAAGCCACTTGACTTTGCACAGAATGAGCCTCAGTGAATGCTCACCAGGTAACAACAATTCCTCTTCCCGGGTGGCACTGCTGAAAGATCAGAGGAGACCCCCCCCCCCCCCACCGAGTCCCTTCACAGCCTCCTCAGAGGTGGGAGGAGAAATCAGTCAGGGCAGCTCACTTCCCCACTGTTTCTGCTCTGAAAACACCCTGGTTTTGTCCCAGATCGAGGAGGAGAAATTAACACATTATCAGAGAATTCTGGGATCCGATGCATTGTCTGTGAAACAGGTGGCCAAGCCAAAAGGACGATGGCCTCACACAATCAAGGTTATTCAAATTACCAGTGGGCATTTTTGCCAGTGTGTTCCTTGATATGTCCTCATTAAAAATTAATCACCATTAATATTAATTACAGTGATTAAAAGGAAACATCTGTGAAGACAGACTTGGATCCTTATAGCTCTGGCTGGGTGTAGCAAGATAAAACAGAGCTGCCAAAGGGAAGAAGCTTCATCTTGTCAAGAAAGAAAGAAAGGGAGGGGTGGGGAGGGGAGGAAAAGCCAGGCGTTACCTAAAAATGCTTGGGCTAGGCGTCGGGCCTGGATGCCGGAGACACTGATCCTCTCTCCCTCTTTCTCCCCGCTTCTCTCTCCCCTCCATGCTTTTTCTTTGTCTTGCTGCTCACTTCTATTTGATAGCTATCTGTCTACAGAGGAAAGCCAGAGCTTTTCACTCTGCAAAATCAGATTCTTTTCCCTTCTAAGTTATTACAAAATATTGAGTATAGCTCCCTGTGCTATACGGTAGGTCTGGTTCGTTATCTATTTTATATATAGCAGTGTGTTTATGTTAATACAGCAAAGTTATTCAGTTATACTTTTTGTTTTTCAGATTCTCCTTCTGCAAAGTCCATACCACTCCATGTCTACTGAGCTGAATATGGGTTATGTCAAAGATTTTTTTCTTGCCTACACCCCATAAACCACTGTTCTTTCTTCTTTTTCCAGCTTTATGGGGGGGGAAGCAAAGGGTTTGGTGGAAGGTCACTCTGAGCGGGGAGCTGGGGACATTGCGCGAGGAATACCTGCCGAGTGCCCGCCTCTGTGGCCGGTGTTGCGGAGCCTCAGGGAAGGCCCAGCAGAGGACTAGCCCGGCCCAGCTTTAGCCTAAGATGCAGAGAAACTCTGCCTGTTAGGAAGCACTTCCCCCTCCCCTACTTTGTACTTTCTCAAAGGCAAGGGAAAGTAGTAAAGGAAAAACAAACAAACAAACAAAAAAATCCTGTGATCCACCAACAACATGAACAGTTGCTTTCTTTCATGTATGTCTTCCTTATACTGGAAGTCTGACCCAATCAAATATAACCCAAAGGGCAAACATACCAAGTCGGTTCTCAGAGGGCCCGAAGCTTTCTGCAATTTTGTGGGGAAAGAGACTCCAGGCCTGGAATCTCAAAACTCGCTGATTATAAAAACTGAGAGATGAGGGGGATGCTGGCCAGGAAGGGGCTGGGGACCCTGAAACATCAAAATCGCAGGCTTTCATTTCTACCCACAACCCCCTGCAAAGGTTTCCTTGTGTCAGCAGGGAAGGGTGACTGTGGGGGAAGACAGGCCCCCGGCTACCCCCCTGAGGAAGGGGAAGGTGGCCTTATCATAGGTCAGCCATTGCGAAATGCTATTTGAAAATGGTACTGAGAACATACATTTGAAAAAAGTACTTGTTCTGAAACATCAAAGGGAAGATGACATGGAGACCCTATAAAGGGGTCATGATTTCTGTTCAAGGGAATAAAGCATGAAGGATCTAATTATCAGCTGAGTCTTTACTGAATGTGGGACTCGCAGTTCCTGTGATTACCAAGGGGCTGATTTTCCAGTCAGCAGCACACCCCTCATCCCCACGCTCCAAACCCCTGAGTAGGCTGCAAGGGCCTTGCGTTTCCACAGGGTGATAGCTTCCCCCAGAGTTCTCTGTCTCTTAATGACTTCCAAGAAGAGCTGGTCCCTGCCCCAAGTTAGATGGGTCTCTGGGAATGTCCCTTACAGATTAGAACAAGCCCTCACCAGCAATCCTGGAGGCGTGGAGCTACCGCAGTGGGTGGTATCATTTGGGCCCCATGTGTTTGACAGGAGGGGCTTGAAGAGCTGAGGCTTACAAATGGGTGGGTGACCTGGCAGAGATGCGTGGTCACGGTGGAATGTGGTTGCCATGGGGATGTGAGGTTTTCTGCTCAAGCAGTCTGAGAAGCAAAATTTCCATTGGGTATATGTAAACACGTTGCAGCATCTTTAAATTTATTTTCCTTTTCAAGGAGCGTCCAGGGTGGGCTCACACAATAAAAGAAAAAAAATTTTTTTAACATCTTTGAGTATAGTTGCTTCACAATGTTGTTAGTTTCTGCTGGATAACATAGTGAACCACCTATATGCATACGTATATCCCCATATCTCCTCCCTCTTGTGTCTCCCTCCCACCCTCCTTATCCCACCCCTCTAGGTGGTCGCAAAGCACCAAGCTGATCCCCCTGTGCTATGCAGCTGCTTCCCACTAGCTAGCTAGTTTACATTTGGTAGTGTATATACGTCAATGTTACTCTCTCACTTCGTCCCAGCTTACCCTTCCCCCTCCCCGTGTCCTCAAGTCCATTCTCTACGTCTGTGTCTTTAGTCCTGTCCTGCCCCTAGGTTCATCAGAACCATTTTTTTTTCAGATTCCATATATATATGTTAGCATACGGTATTTGTTTTTCTCTTTCACTTCACTCTGTATGACAGACTCTAGGTCCATCCACCTCACTACAAATAACTCAATTTTGTTTCTTTTTATGGCTGAGTAATATTCCACTGTATATATGTGCCACATCTTTACCATTCATCTGTCAATGGACACTTAGGTTGCTTCCATGTCCTGGCTATTGTAAATAGTGCTGCAATGAACATTGTGGTACATGACTCTTTTTGAATTATGGTTTTCTCAGGGTATATGCTCAGCATTGCTGGGATTGCTGGGTCATATGGTAGTTCTATTTTTAGTTTTAAAGGAACCTCCATACTGTTCTCCATAGTGGCTGTATCAATTTACATTCCCACCAACAGTGCAAGAGGGTTCCCTTTTCTCCACACCCTCTCCAGCATTTATCGTTTGTAGATTTTTTGATGATGGCTATTCTGACCGGTGTGACACCTCACTGTAGTTTTGATTTGCATTTCTCTAATGATTAGTGATGTTGAACATCCTTTCATGTGTTGGTTGGCAATCTGTATATCTTCTTTGGAGAAATGTCTATTTAGGTCTTCTACCCATTTTTGGATTGGGTTGTTTGTTTTTTTGATATTGAGCTGCATGAGCTGCTTGTATATTTTGGAGATTAATCCTTTGTCAGTTGCTTCGTTTGCAAATCTTTTCTACCATTCTGAGGGTTGTCTTTTCATCCTGTTTATGGTTTCCTTTGCTGTGCAAAAGCTTTTAAGTTTCATCAGTTCCCATTTGTTTATTTTTGTTTTTATTTCCATTTCTCTAGGAGGTGGGTCAAAAAGGATCTTGCTGTGATTTATGTCATAGAGTGTCCTGCCTATGTTTTCCTATAAGAGTTTTGTATTGTCTGGCCTTACATTTAGGTCTTGAATGCATTTTGAGTTTATTTTTGTGTATGGCGTTACAAGTGTTCTAATTTCATTCTTTTACACGTAGCTGTCCAGTTTTCCCAACACCACTTATTCAAGAGGCTGTCTTTTCTCCATTGTATACTCTTGCCTCCTTTATCAAAGATAAGGTGACCATATGTGCATGGGTTTATCTCTGGGCTTTCTATTCTATTCCATTGATCTATATTTCTGTTTTTGTGCCAGTACCATACTGTCTTGATTACTGTAGCTTCATAGTATAGTCTGAAGTCTGGGATCCTGATTCCTCCAGCTCTGTTTTTGTTTCTCAAGATTACTTTGGCTATTCGGGGTCTTTTGTGTTTCCATACAAATTGTGAAATTTTTTGTTCTCGTTCTGTGAAAAATGCCAGTGGTAGTTTGATAGGGATTGCACTGAATCTGTAGATTGCTTTGGGTAGTAGAGTCATTTTCACAATGTTGATTCTTCCAATCCAAGAACATGGTATATCTCTCCACCTGTTTGTATCATCTTTAATTTCTTTCATCAGTGTCTTATAGTTTTCTGCATACAGGTCTTTTGTCTCCTTAGGTAGGTTTATTCCTAGGTATTTTATTCTATTTGTTGCAGTGATAAATGGGAGTGTTTCCTTAATTTCTCTTTCAGAGTTTTCATCATTAATGTATAGGAATGCAAGAGATTTCTGTGCATTAATTTTGTATCCTGCTACTCTACCAGATTCACTGATTAGCTCTCGTAGTTTTCTGGTAGCGTCTTTAGGATTCTCTATGTATAGTATCATGTCATCTGCAAACAGTGACAGTTTTCCTTCTTCTTTTCCGATCTGGATTCCTTTTATTTCTTTTCATTCTCTGATTGCTGTGGCTAAAACTTCCAAAACTATGTTGAATAACAGTGGTGAGAGTAGACAACCTTCTCTTGTTCCTGATCTTAGTGGAAATGCTTTCAGTTTTTCACCATTGAGAACAATGTTGGCTGTGGGTTTGTCATATATGGCCTTTATTATGTTGAGGTAGGTTCCCTCTGCCTACTTTCTGGAGAGTTTTTATCATAAATCAGTGTTGAATTTTGTCCAAAGCTTTTTCTGCATCTGTTGTGATTATCATATGGTTTTTATCCTTCTATTTGTTAATGTGGTGTGTCACATTGATTGATTGGCGCATACTGAAGAATCCTTGCCTTTCTGGCAAGGACCCCACTTGATCATGGTGTATGATCCGTTTAATGTGCTGTTGGATTCTGTTTGCTAGTATTTTGTTGAGGATTTTTGCATCTATGTTCATCAGAGATATTGGCCTGTGGTTTTCTTTTTTTGTGACATCTTTGTCTGGTTTTGGTATCAGGGTGATGGTGGCCTCATATAATGAGTTTGGGAGTGTTCCTCCCTCTGCTATATTTTGGAAGAGTTTGAGAAGGATAGGTGTTAGCTCTTCTTTAAATGTTTGATAGAATTGACCTGTGAAGCCATCTGGTCCTGGGCTTTTGTTTGATGGAAGATTTTTTTTTCTTTCTTTCCTTCTTTCTGGCTGTGTTGGGTCTTCGTTTCTGTGCGAGGGCTTTCTCTAGTTGCGGTGAGCGGGGGCCACTCTTCATCATGGTGTGTGGGCCTCTCACTGTCGCGGCTTCTCTCGTTGTGGAGCACAGGCTCCAGACGCACAGGCTCAGTAGTTGTGGCTCATGGGCCCAGTTGCTCTGTGGCACGTGGGATCTTCCCAGACCAGGGCTCGAACCCGTGTCCCCTGCATTGGCAGGCAGATTCTCAACCACTGTGCCACCAGGGAAGCCCCCGTTGGAAGATTTTTAATCACAGTTTCAATGTCAGTGCTTGTGATTGGTCTGTTTATATTTTCTATTCCTTCCTGGTTCAGTCTTGATGGTTGTGCTTTTCTAAGTATTTGTCCATTTCTTCCAGTTTGTCCATTTCATTGGCATATGGTTGTGTGTATTAATCTCTCATGATCCTTTGTATTTTTGCAGTGTCAGTTGTTACTTCTTTTTCATTTCTAATTCTGTTGATTTGAGTCTTCTCTCTTTTTTTCTTGTTAAGTCTGGCTAATGGTTTATCAATTTTGTTTCTCTTCTCAAAGAACCAGCTTTTAGTTTCATTGATCTTTGGTATTCCTTCCTTCATTTCTTTTTCATTTATTTCTGATCTGATCTTTATGATTCTTTTCCTTTTGCTAACTTTGGGGGGGTTTTTGTTCTTCTAAAAAGAAGAATTCTAAAAAGTACTTTTTCAAGGGATGGCTCCTTGGAGGGTAGCTGGGGTTGGCCTTTATTTAGGCATGAGTGCAGGAAGGAGAGAGCTGGGCTACTTTTCAAGAAATGGCCAAGTCTACCCAGTCACTGGTCATTTGGGTCATCTCTGATGTTGACGCGGCTACAGGAGGAGCTCCAGAAACCCACCAAGGACAGTGTTTTCTTCTCCTTCTTCAGCCTTCAACGAGGAAACTTTACCTTGTTTTCTGTCTTTCCTGCTATTCAGAAATGATTCCACAGCCCCGGTCTCTCTCCTCTACCTCAACATGCAGGAACAATTTTTTGAGCCTTTCTAAGTTGGCTGAGGTTGCTAATACAAATCACCACAAATGGGGCTTAAACAGCACACATTTATTTCGCACAATTCTAGAGGCTGGAAGTCCTAGATCAAGGTGCCAGCAGATCCAGTGTCTGGTGAAGTCCTGCTTCCTGGTTGACAGATGACCGCCCTCCTGTATCTGCACATAGCTAACAGCAGAGAGAGGAAGCAAGTTCTCCTGTCTCATCCTATAAGAGCATGAATCCCATTCATGCAGGTTTCATCCTCATGACCTAATTACCTCCCAAAGGTCCCACCTACTAATACCATCACACTGTTTGTTAGGATAACAACATATGAATTTAGGGGGACACATTCCATTCATAACAGCCCCTATAGGCTTTTCTCCAAGTGCATGGTAAAATATACATAACACAATTTACCACTTTAACCTTTTTTCTTTTTTTTTTTTGGCGGTAGGCAGGCCTCTCGCTGTTGTGGCCTCTCCCGCTGCGGAGCACAGGCTCTGGACGCGCAGGCTCAGCAGCCATGGCTCACGGGCCCAGCCGCTCCGCGGCATGTGGGATCTTCCCAGACCGGGGCACGAACCCAGGTCCCCTGCATTGGCAGGCGGACTCTCAACCACTGTGCCACCAGGGAAGCCCACTTTAACCATTTTTAAGTGTACAATTCAGTGGCATTAAGAACATTCACAAGGTTGTGCAACCATCACCACTCTCTATTTCGAGAACTTTTTCCACCATGCCTAACAGAAATTTTCTACCCATTAAACGATGACACATAAGTGGAATCATCCAGTATTTGTCCTTTTGTGTCTGCCTTGTTTCACTTAATGCAATCAAGGTTCATGTATGTTATGGCACGTATCAGTACTTCATTCCTTTTTTAAGGCTGAATTATATTCCGTTGTATGTATATCCCACACTTTGTCTATCCAGTCATCTACTGATCAACACTTGGGTTTTTTCCACATTTTGGCTATTGTGACTAATGCTGCCATGAACATGGCTTTACAAGGTATCTGTTTGAGTCTCTGTTTTCAATTATTTTGGGTATATATCCAGAAATAAAATTGCTCAACCATATAGTAGCTCTATGTTTAACTTTTTGAAGAAGTGTCACGCTGTTTTCCAGTCCCTGTGGATTTTTTTTTTTTTTTTTTGCGGTACGCGGGCCTCTCACTGTTGTGGCCTCTCCCGTTGCGGAGCACAGGCTCCGGACGCGCAGGCTCAGCGGCCATGGCTCACGGGCCCAGCCGCTCCACGGCATGTGGGGTCTTCCCGGACCGGGGCACGAACCTGTGTCCCCTGCATCGGCAGGCGGATTCTCAACCACTGCGCCACCAGGGAAGCCCCCCTGTGGACTTTTGATCAATGTGTTTCCTGGGGCAGATGAGAATTTTTTCCTTATGGCGTTTGGCAAAGAGCATCATTGTATTTATATTTTAATTCTCTCATATTCACTCACCTATTTTTCTCTCAGGGTTTCTACATGTCTTCTCAGTTCAATTCTCTTCTATTGATTGTTTAGACTATAATGTGCCTGGGGGCAGCAGAGTGATGATCTATTGATTGACTGACTGACCTAGACTAGCAATAAGGTGGGGATGTGGGGGAAATTCATCATCCTGGTGCTCTAAACCCTCCCAAGCCACCCCATCGATCCAGCAATACTTGGCCTCCCCTACACACCCATGGGGACCTGGCCATCTGGTCAGGCAGGCCTCGTTGGCCTCCCCGACACTCCACAACTTCCTGCATCTTTCGTGACATCCTTTCCTTCGTCACAACACCCTCTCTCACTCCCCACCCTCCCCACACCCACTGCTGTCACCAGCCAACCCATCCTCGGGAGCAGCAGAAGCTGATGGTCAAGGCTTCACAGAGCTCCGTCTCCTAAGAATTGCCCTGGCGCTGGAAGTCGCTGTAGCCTGGTCTGGTGTTTTCACTGTTATTTATAATGTTTTGTCGTCTTCGAGGCAGCACATTCCCCACGCTGACTCCCAGCAGTATCTGGCACAAGGCTAAGCTCATAGAAGAACTTGGGGAATAAGAGCCTACTGATGTCTGACCCTGGTCAGAGACTTGGACAAACATGCTGCTTGAGGTCCTTGAAATAAAGGGAGCCTACAGGTAAAAAAAAAAAAAAAGGCCATTTCTAGACGTGGAGGCTGGAAGATCCCTTTGCTACATTTTGCTTTTCTTTTCTTCTTAGTATTTTTGTTGTGAAATATAACATATATTCAAAGAAGCACGTGAGATGGAATTGATGGGTTTAATGAATAATTGTAAAGCAAACATCCTTGTCACCAGCATCGAAGTTAAGAAGGAGAACATTGCCAGGCACCCTTGGAGCCCCCTCCCACCCTGGGAAACCCTGGCTGATTCTAACTTCCCTTCCTCCAGGGGTAACCCTATCCCAACTTTTATAATAATTTTTCTTGACTTTTTTTCATATGTTCACCACTTTTATATGCAATCCCTAAAAAGATGGTTTAGTTTTGCTTGTTTTTGAATTCTGCATGAAAGGACTAAGGCTGTATACATTCTTGAATTTGCTCCGTTCGCTCAACTTTATGTCTGTGAGTTACATCCACGTCATTGCACCTATTTGTAGTTCGTTGATCTTTACAAATGTATAGCCTTCAACTGTACAAACATAGCTCGGTTTATTTAGGGCATGTATGCTATCAATGTTGATGGACGGTGGGTTGTTTCCAGTTTGGGGATCTTATGTAAAACACTCCAATGATCATCCTTATACATTTCCAGAAGCACAGCATTCACTGGTCACAGCGTCTGTATATCTTCCCCTCTACTGGATAATAAATGCCAGCCTGCTTTCCTAAGTGGTTGTCGTTCTCACTCTCACCCCAGGTGAAAAAGTGTCTGCTGCTTCCCAGCTCCCCAATACTCAGAAAATGCTCTGCAAACCCGTATACAAGGAGCGCCTGCCTGGCTCTTCTATGGAGCTAAAAACATTTAACAGACGCATCCTTGACTTTGGCAACCTCCAAACCCAGGGACCCTTGGAGATCCCTCCACAGAAGCCCCTATGCCAATTTCAGGGTAACTGGGGTGAGAGAGACACCGCACAAGAATGAGACTCTTAGGGGCAGAGGGACCTGGGGGCTTGTAGCTGCCACCCTGGAGCTGTGAACCACAAGCCCTAGCCAGCTACAGACCCAGCCAGATGGGCATAAAACGTCGATCAAAGGCTCAGGATGCCACTGGCTGTGGGTTTTAAACAGAGCTCAGGTGTCACCTGCATCTCCCTCTTGGCTCCCTCCCTGCTGAGCTGCACACCTGCCATACTAGGGCTTCAGCAGGCAGCCTCAGTGTCACTAGAGAGCAGGGGTCCGAGGTCAGAGTCTTGCTTGGCCTTGCCTGCTGGGAGCGCTCACCTGGGCTCTGTGACCGGGGCTCACCCAGGAATAGAACAGAGACGCTCTTTTTAAAAAATGTACCTCATTATTACAAATTTCAAGTAACAGAGGTAAGTATGAAGAACACAAAGGCATTTGAAATTTCACCACCCAGAAGTAACCATCACAAATATTTGGTCAACACAATTCCAGATATCTTCCTGTGCAAATACACAGATGGAAGGATCGATGGATGGATGAATGAAAGATGGATGGGTGGGTAGGTGGGTGGATAAATGGATGGATGGGTGGATGGACAGGTAGATGGACACAGAAGTTATACATATAATTCTAGAAAAAATATCCTACTGTACATGTTACTTGAAAATAAAAATTCGTTCCTTCTCTTTACAAACTAATATTTGTGGCCTTCTTTCTTTAATCACAATAGTAAGCTATTCTCAGAGCAGAAACCTGCAAGTCACAGAACATGAAGAAAAAAATTCACCCGCATTCCACCACCAGAAGATTACTTTTTAACATATCTGCATACATGTGTCTATATAATACATATGATGTAACATTCGCCTACTTGTGATGTCTTCATCAAAACAGCATAACAAGGCACGGCTCTCACCCACCTCCCTTAGCCCCCTTCTAGGTTTTTAGACTGCCCAGTGGCCAACCACCCTCTGGCAATGCTGGCTTCCAGGTCCCAAGCTGGGCCCACTCAAAATGACGCTCCCACCCAGGCAGGGCTCAGTAATAACCAAATATCACGCTTCCTAATAAGGAGCCCAGACAACCAAAGGATCAGCCCTTACTTGTTAATGGTGAGTGGCAATAGTTTGCTTCTCAGGTTGGCCAGAAACACCAGTATACACATGAAGCAAACCAAAGCCAAACCTGCCCATTACTTCTGGTGATAAGCAGTATAGAGATAGAGGTGCTTAGCCCCATCCACAGCAAAGACCAATGACAAGAATGTTTCCATAGTAGCTCACACTATAGCTAGACTGCTATCATCAGCGTTATAATTTTATAACCTGCATTGATGCTCTCAGAGTACAGACACTGCAGCTCAAAGCAAGACCAGATGTGGCAGGCCCTTGTACGGTTCCTGAAAAAACACAAGATGAGCCAAGTGGAGACCGAGTATCTCGTCTCCATAACTACAAGGCCTTGAACCAGATTTTAAAACAAACCATTTAGAAAATAGAAACAATAAATGAAATCCTGCTTAAGTCTGTCCCTAGAGCCGGCTGGGAGAGTTACTTCTCCCTGAGAAGTGAAGTGGCCTCTGTGCCCCCTCCACCACCTCCACAGCCAACACGCAGCCCGAGGGGCATCTGGGCATGTTGTCTGGACCCAGGCTCTCGTGAGAGGCTTCAACAGGGCTTAGGAAAGCTGGAGCAAAGCTTTCTAGCTTCTTCCTCAAGCTACAGAGAGGTGGGGCTGCATCTTAGTGGCCACGAGGCCACGAGTTGATTATCCTGTCCCCAATCCCTTGTCGCTCACTCATTCCAATCTCCCTGGTGCCCCCTTGTTATCCAAGAGCCTCAGTGACCCCTATGCCCAGAGCACTTGCCACTGTGTACCCTCCCCCCTCCCCTTCACTAGCATTGAAATCTCTCACCCACCCCTCAGTAACCAGCTCTGCAGAGGGGATGGAGCTAGTCATTACCGTCCCCAGGCAGCAGGACTGTATTTCACCTGGGTCTGCAGGAAGCAATGCTATTCTCCAAAATCACGGCCCCCATCAGAAGCTACATGGCCCGGTTTGGTTGGTGGGGCTCTGCTTGGGGCGTGCTGGCTGTGGAGACCCTTGGATCCCACCGTGTCGGGGGCTACCTACTCCCTCCATCCTGATTTCAAGGAGATGGGGGAAGGGATAAAGAGAGGGGGCACCTCTCCTTCCTGTCTGGGCCCCTCTCTGTGGGTGCACAGAGCAAGCTCGCTGTGCTCAGCCCCGCAGCACCAGCTGGTGAGCTCGCCAGATCTTTCTCTATCCCCCATGCCACCTCCTCCTCTCACCTAAAATGGGAGGAGAGAGGGGGAGGAAATGCTGCCTCTTCCTCCTGTGCTGAATTTATCCCAACTGCAGACCGGCTGCAGAAGCTAGGGAGAAGATAAACAGAGAGTCTTGTACTCTTTCAAAACCTCCCAATGTTCTCCAGCCCACTCCGTTTCCTTCCTACCTGGCTGGGGGACGAGCTCTCCTGGCTCCGGCTCCATCCTGCAGCTAGAGACATCTCCTTGCTCGCGGAGCGTCTCCCCCTCCCCGTGGAAGCCGCAGACCCCAGCTGAAGCCCCCAACTGAAGCTTTGTTCCACGTGCTGGGAGTTCTGACAGATGCTTAGCATTGTCTAATCAGTTCTCGCCTTTGCCTCGGCCGCTAGCTGGCCACTGGTTCCACCCTGCCCCCCTAAACTTTCTGCAGAGCAATGGCACATTTGATCTTGACCCACAACCCGCCCTCTCGCCCGATGCCATTTCTAAGGCGAAAAATAAAAATGACAACAGCCTGAGAAAGAGAAGGGAAGGGCATGGATATCCACCAAGTAGAATACTAGGCTTGGACCAGAGGTGATTGGGTGTAGGGACAGGAGAGGAACCTCCAGGGCTCAGGAGATGTCTCCTTTCATCTTCATTAAAGCCCATTGACAATAAAAGTGGGAGATCCGGCATCAGAACTCAGGCGTACAAGCAACGCGATAAACATCTGTGAGGCACAGGCAAGTGGCCGGTCTTGACCGTTTGGGGCAGCTCTGGACTTGAGTGAGGAGCCAGAACGGTGGCAGGAGCCAGGAAGGAGCCCTGTGGCCGCGTTCTGGGGTCCTGTGTCTGCGGCCCGAAGTCAGCTGTTCAGCCACAGTGGCCGCATCCAGTCCCAGCGCTGCCTGGGGGGCTGCGATGCCCCGATATCCCCAGCAGGGGGCGCAGTCATGGAAAGACTGGGGTTGGGAGTTGCTTTGCCTGTGGGCCTGTGACTGAACCCTCAGGCCTCTGTTTTTCCAAGCTCACTCTCCCACCTCCCTGTAACCCTGGACCATCCCGTCACCATTTAAGAGTCCTTTTCTGCCTTTTCTGCCATTTAAGAGTTGGCTTCCGTTGCTTACAGGTGAGAGTTCAAGCTGATTCCCCAGGTCTCTGATTCCAGAGACTTCCACCCTACTTCTTTCCAAATGTTCTCTGCTGCCAGAGGCCAGAGTAGACCCAACTCCACGGAGACAAACCCAGCACAGCACATGTCAAATAAAAAAGAGAAAGCTTCCAAATCTGGTACCAGCCCTGCAGTCCTACCCTAATAGCCGGGCTTCCCCCACCCAGTGGGCTCTTCCCATCAATCGCTGGGTGGGAAAAAGAGGAGTGACCCGTCCCATGGGCAGTGGAGAGCGCCTGAAACAACCAGACCACCAATCAGGGTAAAGCATGACCTCCAGAGAGGCTCTGTGTCAGCCTCCTGCATGGCTGCTGGGCCAGTCGATTTGAGCCCAGCTGCTCTAGTCAGAAGCTTATTTCTAAATGGGAATTTGATTACTAGGAGCGAGGTGCCCGGAGTCTAGCGTGCCTCTTCCAGCTTATGATCCCACATGGCAATGATTAACGATCACCAGAGTCCCGTCATAATAAGGATTCCAAAACTAGGCAAGTATTTCCTTTGGTCTTGCCCTTTTGCATTAATATTTTTCTCTCTGCACATGCTTTTAGCACCTGCCTGCCGGCATTAGATATTTATTTAAACTGAGATAGGGGTGGGCCAGAGCATCCTTCCATGCCTTGAAATTATGTATTTGTTTCGTCTCTCAGGAGTCAGAACGTACGATTCCTTAGTCCTTGGGAGGAGGGTCAGATCACAAGAAACAAAGGGTTTCTTAAATCCATCCAGATTTGTGGGGAGGGACTTGTGGAGAGGACTGAGGGGCTGTGCTTGAATTAAGACCTAGATGACTCCTTTTGAATATCTCTGGCCTCACAGTAAAACTGTGGTGCTCCCAGACCCAGACGCCTTGAGCAGACAGAAGCCGGTCTCTGACTGTTAATCCCTGAAGACCGTGTAATTCACCCAAAAGGGGGGGCTCTGCGAGAACCCAGCCCCCTGTGGTCCCCGGATCCCACCTTCCTGAGGACAGGGATATGCGCCACCATTCCACGGGTCTGATTAGCTGTAGAACGTGCGATTTCCATGTTCCCAGGAGTCATCGGAGTTCACTGCTGCTAATTGGGTTTGTATGTGGCAGTGGTGACACTGAGAAAAGGTTTTGTAGCCAATTATGTTCTCCTAGAACACACAGGAAGGGGTTGTCCTGTCAACGCTGAGGGGTCTCTACCTTAATAAGCTGCCCCAGACAAAGGCACAAAAGGATATTATCATCCCTGAGTATTCATCTTCAATGGCTTCTGTTGAACAAGAAGTGGCGCTCTATCCGGGCACCTTGCAAGCTGGCTTTATGGCATTTTCAAATCACCCGCTTCCCACGGAACACATCTGAATGTGATCAGGTGCGTTACAGCCCCTTTCAAAAATCATCCCCGAGGAAATGAAGTGCACAAATGCTCTTTCTGTGGCCTGTTGACGAGGGCTTGGTGTAACTGCACCAAAGCCAGGAACTGTACACTTACAGTCCCCACCGTCCCCATAACCCAGACACGTGGTACACACCTGGTGGAAGAGGAATGGAATTCTTCCTGTAAGGTTTTTTCTGGCCCAGAACAAACCATTTTTCAAATGTTTTAACATCCTGAGTGTGGGTGGAAGCGATGCTTACTTATGTCTCATGGAAAAGATGACGTGTTTACAGAAGAATCTTCTAGCTGACTGGGTGGCTGCTGGAAAAGCCAGTAGTCACTCAGAGAAAACAACAAAGCCTTGGCTTTTTTTTTTTTTTTTTTTTTCTTTCCTTTGCTTGAGTCTTGGTGGGTCAACTTCTGCCACTTTTTTAGGATCCTGGGGGTTTGCAAACTTCTGCCCTGAAGATCTGGGGCACTTCCTGTTCGCAGGGAAAGCTCCACATTAATCGCTCAGAGACAGTCAGGCCACCCGGGCCTGGGAGTGGCTGGCAGGAAGTGGGCTGGCTCTGGGGCACGCCCCTCGGGGCAGTGGGGAGCCCCAGTGCGAGTGACCTTCCGAGAAGGTGGCTTCAGCCACAGGCAGTAGTGGGAGTGAGCAAGGCTGCCGGCAGTCCGTGGTGAGAAGGGCTTCCGTGCGGGGGGTTCGGCGCCCAGTGAGTGCAGTGCCTGAGGTCAACCCGCGTCGAGTTTGCCTCCAGGATCCCATGACCGGCCTGGAGATGTGATGCAATGTGGTCTGACCACTCCTGCTATGGGAACTGGAACTGCCCATTTCCTGCCTTTCATCTTGACATGTCGGGGATGAATACGTCAAAATAAGCAAACCACAGCACTGGCACTGGGGCAAGGGGCAAGGGGCAGGGCCGTGGCTATGGGGTGCGGGAAAGACTCAGAAGGGACACCAGAGATGAGCCTGGGGGCATGCTGTTCCGGGCACCATCTGCCCCCACCTGACCGAGCCATCCTCCTGCTGGCCGGGGACAGGGATGCTGCTCAGACGAGATGCACAGCCTGTACAGGGACATAGGCTGCGGTTTGCAGAGCCAGATTGCTAGTTCCGGATCCTTTCTGGGTAATGCTGGGAAAGCTTCACTGTGGAATTTTATCATTAGCTGAAGAACATCGGGCCCTACCCTTGATCTCCTGCCGGAGCGGATTTTTGGAGAAGAGCCTGGCTTTGAAAAGGCAAATTCAGAGACCATAAAGGCAGACCATGAATGCACCAAGCATAACTTTGGGGTGATGAAACTAATTTTTAAAAAATCAAACATATTAGAATTTATGTCCCCAAACAAGTGTCCTTATATCATCTTCTTGGGGCTGGCAGGGAGAGAGAAGGGGTATACATGCATCCCATTCTAATGCAGGTGGGAGAGTTACTTTATTGATGTGTGAGAAAATTTAGGACCCAATAAACGCAGGCCAGTCACATGTTCCTGTACAGGTCAGCACTACCTGGCTTGTCTGAATTTCTCCCTTATTTCTTTCTCCATTTCCCCACAGCCCACACCTTCACCCTCTCCCTGCTCACAGCCAGCCAGGATTTTCTGCAGCCTCTCTTCCTTGAAGTCATGGGTCTTTCTACCCTGATACCAGGGCCCTTTTCCACATTCCTAGGCAGCTCCCTGGTGCATCTCCCTCAGTCTCTGACAGTAACCTCTCGTTCCCCAAACCTGCTTCCCAGTTCTTCCCTAGAATTAAGCTGACCCAGTTCCGTGGTTCTCGCTTTCTTACCTTCGTTCCTCTGAATCTTTCTTTGCCCTTCCTAAGCCATCTGGGGGAAGGCAGATGCTCTGCCCCCGTCTCAGGGATGAATTTCCATCTGCAAAGTCTTCATGCTTATGGTACAAGAGAGAACTCTGGTTTAGGACAAAAAGGGATACACAAACCTTGTGCAGCTGGGAGGGTGGGGATGTTTGTCCCAGAGCCAGACCCTGGAGACACACTGCTAAGGTGACCATTCTAATAAATGCGCAAGAGCCTTCTTAACCAACGTGCTAATTAGCCACCAGAGTAGAAATGAATACGGAAGTATAATTCTCCACATTTGCCAGTTATTCTCTAGGAAACACAAACCAAAGACCAGTCTCTGGGAAATTATGTTTTAAGAGGTTGTGAAGGAAGGGCTCTCTGAGAAGGGTCAGACCCTCAATCTTAACCCAGAATTAACTGAATTGGGCCTGGAACCAGCCTGGCTGGAACCAAAGACTCTCACAATCAGATCTCCAATGAGCGACCCCCATGGTACACTTCTTCCCACCCAAAATGCATCCTGAAAGCCCTCAGGGCAGGAGAAAGGAGGAAAGGCCAGGTAAGGGACAGCAGTCATGTGTCCAGGAAAAGGTCAGCCCAGGACCTCTCCATCCAGAGACAGTCACATGCTCAGAAAGGCTTCTCATTCCTGCCTGGGCTCCCCAAGCTTCTAAGGGGCAGGGAAGAGGATGGAGCCCAGGCCACGTGCTCTGGTGCAGAAATCATCACAAGGAAGCCACAACAGCCCCTGATCCGACCTGAGCTCTCTGAGCTCAGCTTCCCCAGCACCAGCCAAAGCTGCCTTTGTCTTTCTTGAAACGAAAAACAAGCAACGTAGAGCTGAATTTCACCAAAACAACTTCAAATACTTCTGAAAACAGATTTACAGAAAACGAGAGAAAAGGACCAGTCTGCACAAAATTGGCACAACTTGTGAGCCCACGAAGAAGGAAAACTGGTTTATTTCCCTGACATTTTGCACAGATTGGCAGGAGGGGACAAAGGCATTGCAGGTGTTCAGTTAGGAGGCTGGATATCTGGAACTGTATGGAATTTTCCCTGATTCCAGCAGCACACGTACCCTCTGGAGAGCACTGTCCCCAGTTTGGGGTGGGAGGGTAGGACATCACAGATGCATCCTTCACCTTGCTGTGATATCCCCTGGAGTCGTGCCTCTCAAATGTGCACACTGGTGGCACTCTAACAGCAGAGGAGGATGAATGCACCCCCAGGGACCGCTCAAAGGGGCCACAAACAGCACCCATCTTCTTTTAGGTCTTCACGGTCATATGAATTTTGTGGTCATATTTATTTTCACAGAAAAATCAGGCTTTAAATGATTCAGTCCTTATTCCTGGGAATGGACCACACAAAGACAGGAACTCAAAGCCTGGACCAGGGACAAGGACTGGATGTGAGCGGGGCTGTGCTGCCCAGAGTGGGGTAGACAGGTGAGGGCAGGGGTACAATGAGGGTGTGCTATAGGGTGGTCCCCATTCAAGATGCCATCCATGGCACCTCAGGCACAGGAGCTGGGAGGTACCATAGCCAGTCTGGGAGAGTAATGGGGACAATTCTTGGAGGATGTCCTTGTGCCCAGTGCAGGCCAGGATGAGGTGGGAGGGAACTTCTCTAATGGCTCTGCCCACGCTTAGCTGGTCCAGGTTTTTCAGGACTTCACGTAACAGGACGGGTCCTGTTTCCTCGGGTTGGAAACAGTAGTCCTTAGAGTTCCTGTCCAATGACAGAGGACTCTGATGGGAGATGAGAGCAGCAGGCTTTGGGCTGCCTCACCTTTGGGCCAGGTGGGACTATGGCCCGTCACTCTCCTAGGACAACTGTCATCATATTTTTTTTTTCTCCATGTCACCAGTTCTTTTCTGGCTGGAACTCCGCCAGCTAAACAGACACACTTCTTGGTTTACAAGTTGTTATTCTCTCATTGCAAGTATTAGCCAATATTTAGTTTTTAATCATAACATAGTTAACGCATAATTCTGCGTGCTTCACAGCAAATTAAATAAAGAATTGGCAGCACATTAAATAAATGGTTAAATTGATTACTTTTGTTTTCCACAAGGCTTCATGTAAAACTGAAGCTCCAGGCAGATACACCGTGTCTATCTAGGAGCTCCAGACACCCCAGGGACTGCCACTGTGCCCAGAGCTGTGACAAAGCCAAGCTAGTGCACTGATGCATTGTCAGGGCGCACAGAAGGGACGCACAGACGTCGGCAGTTTAAAGAGTACCAATCATGGCCATACAATAGGCTAAAATACTTAAAATTAGTGAAACTGAGTCTCCCTAAAACCAAGTTCCCCTGCTGAGTTTATGATTAACCTCTCTATCCAAAAATGTATTCCCTTTCTTGTGCCCTCTGACCTCAATCCTCTGCTAACTGCACACTAAGCCACCAGAGTCAGAGGACTACAATTGCTGTTGTCAGTAACATCATTGACGTACACACTCAGGTTGTTTCTCCAGGGCAAGATGAGCTAACAGACACACCCCGTCCCCACCGCCCCCGTCACGGACCACCAGACCAGAGACATAAAACGCAGGCATCCTGACTCCCGAAACTATGAATAAGAAATGTCACAAGACGATGATTAACCCCAGCTTCTTTGTTCTTCCCCTTTAAGAAAACCTCTAGCTCAAAGACCAAGTGGGAGTGGATCTGAGGCTTGTCACCCACTCCCTTGCTTGGAGCCCTGACATAAACCCTTACTTTGCCACAAACACCCACTGTCAGAGTTTGGCTTTCTGCCCTGTGGGCACACGAGCCCTTGCTCGGTTACATCAGTATGACAAATGAAATAGTGCTTGAATACAATTCAGTCTTGGCTAGCCCATCCTTAAAAGTCTGTCTAGATCATGATGGCGCTGACACACGTTTTAATTTGTTGCCAGAACTCTATAACAAAAAGAAAAGGTAAAACTCCATAACTATTCGAGCACATCTATACTCTTTTCACTGAACTGCAGAATACTAAATAATTCTGTCAGTTGTCCAGTAACATTCAAGCTCCCTCCTTCTAATCTGTAATTAGCTAAGTGGTCCCAAGACCAAATTACATACTACTTAAGAGCATGATGAAGATGAGATCGTAGACAGGATCACAGGTGATTGCTGCACTTGGCGAATTTACCCCGCAGGTCACAGCCTTTCACTAAAGAAACCCGCTCATGCATTTATGACTTTATAGGTTTTTGGACTAAACTAGAGTATGCTTCGATAAGTCTCACGGGCGGAATCCTCATAGGATATTCCACTGAGGTATCAGAAACCTTTACTAAATTCTCTGTGATCTTTGCCAGATTTTTACCGAAAAGGATTCAGAAGGCCTTGCTCGTTTTGGAAAAAGGGCTGACCCCAAGATCAGTAGCTCTTTGATATTTGGCTACTTTTTAGCCAAAGGGGTGCGCAAGTCTTTGTTAGAATTATGCATTAGTGGTTAGGGGACCACTAACACCATTGTCCTAAAGGACAAGGGAGGGGAGAGGAGAGAGTTTATTAAAAAACCCCAACAACATTTTGAAATTTCTTGTATTGTCTGCTTTAGGATATTCTGAGAGCTCTGACAAGCTTTTCTCTTTGGCAGTTTTTTTTTTTTTTTTTTTTTTTTTTTGCAGTACACGGGCCTCTCACTGTTGTGGCCTCTCCCATTGCGGAGCACAGGCTCCAGACGCGCAGGCTCAGCGGCCATGGCTCACGGGCCCAACTGCTCTGCAGCATGTGGGATCTTCCCGGACGGGGGCACGAACCCACGTCCCCTGCATTGGCAGGCGGACTCTCAACCACTGCACCACCAGGGAAGCCCTTTTGGCAGTTTTTTAGGTGAAAGTGTCATTGCTCATTGTTTTCCACTGTGTAATGAATGCAATAACTATCCAACTCCACATGACGTTTGAAAGGCTACATACAGTTGCTGATTTGACTGCATTTCTTGCACTAATGCAGTTAATTTCATTGAAAGACAACACAAAAATTCCATTGTGAAAGATGCTTGAGAAGTGAAAGATGCTTGAGAAGTGAAAAATAAGGTTTAAGTAACCTCTTTCCACTGCAATCATTACTTTGAAGAAAATCATTAAAAAACCAACATTAAAAAATTAAAATTATCTGTGTCTCTGCTGAGATAGATATGATAAAATACTATAATGTTAGTGCAAGTTTTTTTCTGGAGCTCCTTATTAATTTTACTTTTGATAATTCCTGTCACTATGTCAACAGTGGAACATTCCTGGTCCAAATTAAAACTAATTAAAAGTTATTTAGGGAACACAAGTGAACAACAATGTTTAACAGTTTGCACCTCTCAGAATAGAAACTCAGGCAGCTGACAAAAGGAAATTGAAAAATATGCATGGTTTTGACTCTTCCAGACGACAGCAAAGACTGAAGTTTGCTTATGTAACCGATACAAACCCAGAATCCTACACGGTCCAGTCTTGGACCCAGCCCTGCAGGAAAATATAATTAAAACAATTCAAATCTTTTCTGTCTCTTGAGAAACTGCCAAAGGTAGAAGTGTACTTTAAATCTCCAGCAAAGTTCCTTAACAATACCGTTTGGACTCCTCTCTGACTAGCACTCTCTCCTACTCTCTCTCCCTTCCCAGCTCCAGAGACCCCGCCAGAGGCTTCTCTCTCTCCACCCCCCTCTTTCTGTGCCCCAGTTTTTCACCTGTCATTCAACTTGGCCTCACAGGCTTCTTTAGTTTTCCTTCAGACTGCTATTACCCAGACTCTGGGTGACAAAGAAAAGTTCAAAACACACCCTTTGTTACAGGCAGAGAGTGGGAGCGGGACACATTTGATTTTGCATCAGATTCATTTTCCTTCATTTGTGTTTGTCCCAGAGAATGTGAGAAGCCAGTTGCAGAAGGATTTTGTCATCAAAGCATTTCCTGAATTAATCAAGTGGTTAGACCCTGGCGCTGCAAGGGCCAAGGCCTTGCTGCAGTTCCTGTGAACTTTGCTTTGTCTTATAGCCACAGTGCACATGTCTGCCATGAGTCACGTGTCAGAATGCACGCTGGAATCAACATATCCTGTGAGGCTCAGAACTTCTGCTTATATTTTATATAAGTACATAAAATATTATGTAAGCTTTCCTTTTAGAAGGAGAATATATACACACACACATGCACACCCATATGTATATAATTTTTTTCTTTTAAGTCCAAGTGCAGTTGCTCTAGATGAAGCAAAGGTGAGAGGCAAGAAGCTCCACCGCTAGGCCACGTCTCCCCTCTGAGGGGCCTCTGGGAGCACAGTTTGGACCATGACTGTAGTGGCCAGAGCACCATATATGGAATTAGAAATACCTCTGCTACTTAGACCTAAGTGGGCTTGGACACACTAACATACACCCACCCCTCTGGGTGGCTGTGAGAGTGAAATGGTAGATGGCTGGATCTTGGCAAATGGTGATTTCCTCCCTATCCTTAGTTTCAAGGGGACAAAGCAGAGAGAGTAAAGCTGGATGGGGGCAAATCCATCCCAGCCTCTGGAATAAAACAGCACCAAGATAGGGTGGACCCATGGCGAGCGGGCAGCAACCTGTTTTGTACGTCATAAGAAGCATTTCTGTAACCCAATGATTACAGATCCAGTAATTCCTACAAAACTGTCAGCCTGGACTGCCGGGCACTGAGCTTGGCCGACAAAAAACTGAATTAAAAGAAACTGACCATTTCAGGCAGACTGAGACAATGACAGAGGCGGGTCAGTTGGTGTGAACTGGATAAAATCTCAGAGCCAGAAGAAGTCCAGGTTTTCAAATGAGTTTCATTTAGCTCTTGAGCTGTCCAGTAAGGATTCCTGGGAACTGTGAACTATAAAATAGACTCTGTCGGGGACGCTGAGAGCTGACCCCTCTTTCCCAACTCTCCCGAGGGGAGACCACCGCTCCGGGGTCCCCAGGAACACATCTGAGCCTCCTGCCTTCAGGTTTCCGTGTGGACGGCACCCCGACAGGCCCTGGGGACGGCGGGCGGTGCTCCAGGCAGGAGAGCCGCCCCACCGTCACTTCAATGACCCACTGTTGCCACCTGCTGGCCGCTGGAAGGAAGAGCTCAGCGCTGGGAACAGGAGGGTTCGGCTAAGGGGTAGCCAGGCTCCTGGGATCCAGGCACCAAATACAGACACAGATTGAAGGTTTTCTCCAAAGAAGTGACCTTGGGAGGATCCACAACTATTCCATTCACTAAGCCACACAAGAAGGTGGACTTTTGTAAAAGCAGTACCCTTCATTCGTGCATTATTTAATTAGTCAATTACAAACACTTTTGTAGCTATGTACCAGGTACCCTGAGAGGCGCTGGAGCAATTGATTGCCATCCCTCATTCTACCTCCAAATGACATGATCAGTGTGATCTTCTCCCCTATGCATTGAACTAAGCTTTACATTTATTCATTCCATCACCAATAATTATTAACCAAATGCCTACCATGGGACGGGCTCTGGGCCAAAAGCTGAGGATACAGCAGTGAGCAAAATCAGGCGCTGTCTCTGCACTCGCTGGTCGGCAGTCTAGTGGGAGAGACAGACATATATCAGATCATCACACAGATAAATGTAACAGTACACAACTGTGATAGGTATAACAGAAAAATATAATTGTGATAAGGGCAGACCTGAATGGCTTTGATCACTTCTAAAACAGGGATTTGGGCTATTTGATATGCATTAAAATCATTTAAAATCTTTTCATTCTTTGACCCAGTACTTCCACTTGTAGGAGCTTATCCTAAGGCAACAATCAGAAAATTACCTGGTTTATAAGGATGTCCACTGCATGATTGCCTGTAACAGCAAAATAAATAAAGGAAATCATCCAAAAGTCCAGTGATAAGGGGTTGGTTAAACAAATTATCATACACTGAAAAACTAGAATAGTCTACAGCCATTAAAAATGAAAATGTAGAGACATTATTTTACTGGGAGCCTATTATATACTCTGTAAGTTATGGAAAAGCATGTATAGTAAATCTCATTTTTGAAAACATTTATATGGGTGTTTTCTTCCAGCTCCCTACTACACAATTTCTTTTTCTTGTTACTGTTGGGTCATCATGATCATCATGTAAATATGCTGTTATTTTTCCCTTCCCCAAAAAGGGCACAAAACAAAAAAACTTCTACTGATGACTTCTCTCAGCAGCTACAACCTCATTTCCTTGTTATGCTCTGCAGTAAAGCCCCTCTAATTCCTCCCCTCTTAAACCTACTCCAGTCAGGTTTTGTACATGTCAAGGTCACAGTGGCCGCCATATTCCTAAGCCCTGTGGTCATTTCCGTCCTCGTCTCATGGGCTCCATCAGCAGCATTTAACACAGAGGGCCACACCTTCTTCCTTGCAGAGCCCTTCGCCTGGCTTTCAGAACCCCATCCTCTCTTGAATCTCCTCCTGCCTCAGTGTCTCCTCCTTCTCAGTTTTTGCTGCATCCTCCTCTTCTTCCCAACTTTTTTTTTCAATTGAGATATAGTTAATTTACAGCATTACGTAAGTTTCAAGTGTACAACATAGTGATTCACCATTTTGAAAAGTTATACTCCATTTATAGTTATTATAAAATACTGGCTATATTCCATTTGCTGTAGCTCATTTCCTTTACACACAGCAGTTTGCACCTCTCAATCCCCTACCCCTATCTTACCCTCTCCCTTCCCTCGCCCCACTGGTAACCACTAGTTTGTTCTCTGTATCTGCTTCTTTTTTGTCATATTCACTAGTTTGTTGTAATTTTTAGATTCCACCTATAAGTGATATCATACAGTATTTGTCTTTCTCTGTCTGACTTATTTCACTAAGCATAGTATCTTCCAAGTCCATCCATGCTGCTGCAAATGGCAAATTTCCTTCTTTTATGGCTGTGTAGTATTCCATTGTATATACATATACCACATCTTCTTCATCCGTTCATCTGTTGGTGGTCACTTATGTTGCTCCATATCTCGGCTGTTGTAAATAATGCTTCTGTGAACATTGGGGTGCCTGTATCTTTTCAAATTAGTGTTTTCATTCTCTTTGCATATGTACCCAGGAATGGAATCACTGAATCATATGGCAACTCTATTTTTAGTTTTTTGAGGAACCTCCGTACTGTTTTCCACAGTGGCTACACCAATTTACATTCCCCTCAACAGTGCACGAGGGTTCCCTTTTCTTCACAACCTCACCAACATTTGTTATTTGTAGTCTTTTTGATGATAGCCATTCTGACAGGTGTGAGGTGATAGCTCATTGTGGTTTTGATGTTAGTTCTCTTCTCTGTCTATACTCATTCCTTTGATCTTATCCAGTCGTGGTTTTAAGCACCATTTACCCTAGTCTAGACCTCTCCCCTGAACTCCTGACTCCTAAATCCAACTATTGGCTCAGATTTCTAATAGACACCTCAAACTAACAGAACTCATGATTTTCATCCCTTTTAATCTGCTCCATCCACAGCCTTCCTTAATTCACTTGTTGGCACATAAAACCTTCATAATGTTCAGGCCAAAACCCTGCAAATCATCTTTAATCATCATCCTCTATTTTTTCTTTTTTTTTTTTTTTTTTGCATCCAGCTCCAATTCTTCAGGAAATCCCGTTAGCCCTAGTGTCAGCATATAGTTCCCAGATCCAACTACTTCTCAGGGCCCTCACTGCATCCACTCTGGTCCCATCCACCACCATCCACCTCCTGGATTACTGTGTAGCTCCTAACTTGTCTCCCCTACAGCTCTTGTCACCACAGGAGCCAGAGTTGCCCTTTTACAACATGTGTCAGATCATGTCACTCCCGCTCAAAACCATGCAGGGGCTCCGCATCTCACACAGAGTAAAAGTCTACAAGGTGTGCTGAGGCCCCTCCGCCCCCAGGCTACTCTCTGACTTCATCCTCTGGCCGTCTCCCCATTGCTCACTCTGCTCCTGCCGGGCTGGCTCCTTTGCTCTGTCTTCAGCACACCAGGCCCATTCCCCCTGGGGACCTCTACTGGTGCCCAGAATGCTCATACCACAGATGTCTGCGCCTCCTTCAGGTTTTTGCTCAAATGCCTCATCCTCATTGAAGTGTACCCTCAACCTACCACGTTTACAATTGCGACCCCCTCTCCAGCTGTCCCGATCCCCCTTACCCTGCTCTACTTTTTCCATAGCATTTTGACCTGTTAAGATACTAAACAATTCACTTATTGTCTGTATATATATTTATTTTTTAAATTGGAGTATAGTTCTATATATTTTTTTATTGATAATCTCCGCCAACTAGAATGCATTTTTCCTGAGGAACAGAAATCTTCATTTTATTTACTGATGTATTCCAAATGCCTAGAACTGTGCCTGGCACATAGCAATGCCCAATGACAAATTTTTTTTTGCGGTACACGGGCCTCTCACCGTTGTGGTCTCTCCCGTTGCGGAGCACAGGCTCCAGATGCGCAGGCTCAGCGGCCATGGCTCACAGGCCCAGCCGCTCCGCGGCATGTGGGATCTTCCCGGACCGGGGCACGAACCCATGTCCCCTGCATCGGCAGGAGGACTCTCAAACACTGCGCCACCAGGGAAGCCCCGACAAAATTTTTAATAAATGAAGGCATGGGCGGAATCCTTTCACAATGTATATGGATGTCAAATCATCACATTGTACATGTTAAATATCTTACGATTTTGTCAATTATACCTCAATAAAACTGCAAAAAAATTAATCTTTTCCTGAAAATATCATTTCCCTAGCATAAAAACCTAAAAATTAAAGGAAATCTTTTGACTTCAAGTAACATAAAGTAGGGTTTGGGGTCAGTGAAAATAAATACACAAATACATAAAACATACATAAATGCATGGAAAGAGTCTGAATGTATATAAAATAACCCATTAACCATAGATATTTCTGGTAGAAGGATCATGGATAAAAATTTTTCTTTTTGTTCATCTGTTTTCCAATTTTTCTATAATAAAATTGAATTACTTTAGTAATAAAGTTTCCAATGAAAAAAATAGGTTTACTCCTGTGGATGATAGCAGTTTTAATATTTTTTTTTTATTCTGCATTTTGCCCACAGAAGAGAATAGGTAAGATGGTGGAAACGTGGGAAAGGCACCCACTCATGTCATCGTGAAGACCCCCTGCCCAGACAGTGCAAGAAATTCTGTCTCAATTTGCGTTTCCCCAGAAGCAGACCCAGCAAGGGGTTATCAGAGAGGTGGCAGGGTGGGGACACTGAGACAGAAAAGAGATAGAAACGAATAAAGGCAAGGCTGTCAGGCCACGTCCACTAGGGGCAACAAAGACTCCATCCCATGGACGAACCCTGGGACGCAGTGCAGAGAGTGCCTCAGTTATCCCATCCTAGGCGGGAATTTATCCTCCGACAGTGGTTGAGGGCTGTTTTGCGGGGCATTAATTCCCTTGCACTTCCGTCGTGTCCCCTGTCCTACAGCCAGAGAAAAAAAAAAAAGTCTCAGGTAGAGGGTTGCAGGTGTGGGCAGTCAGTAGATTTCTCCAAGTCGAGGTGAAAGCCAAGGGAACGTGGCTGGGCGCTGAGGGGGTCTGCAACAATTCCTTGGTTAAGTCTCTGATTTTGCTCTCTGGGCAGAGCTCCCTTGTCCATTGCCCTCCGTGGCTCTTGGATGTGCCTCCTGCCGGGGTTCTTCCTGGTCCATTATCTCCAAGGCTGCATGTGAGGTGAGCAGTGTGGACAGTGCCCTCCTGCAGAGACTGTAGCTTGCTTCCCCCAGTGCGTCTTTGGGTACCCAAGGACTGATTCACGGCTTGGGCAACCAAAGTTTTTGTAGTCTGAGTTCAAGAACTCTTTGGCCCCCTCCCCGTGTCCTCAAGTCCATTCTCTACATCTGCATCTTTATTCCTGTCCTGCCCCTAGGTTCATCAGAACCTTTTTTTTTTCGATTCCATATATATGTGTTAGCATACGGTTTTTGTTTTTCTCTTTCTGACTTACTTCACTCTGTATGACAGACTCTAGACGAAGTGAGAGAGTGGCATGGACATATATACACTACCAAATGTAAAACAGATAGCTAGTGGGAAGCAGCTGCATAGCACAGGGAGATCAGCTCAGTGCTTTGTGACCACCTAGAGGGGTGGGATAGGGAGGGTGGGAGGGAGACGCAAGAAGGAGGGGATATGGGGATTATGTATACATATAGCTGATGCACTTTGTTATACAGCAGAAACTAACACAATATTGTAAAGCAATTATACTCCAATAAAGATGTTAAAAAAAAAACTCTTAAAAAAAACCCAGAATTCTTTGGCCATACAATTCCCTCAAATATTTAGTAAGCTTCTGAAATCTTTCTTTGCAGTCATTTGCACGTGACAGTATGCACACCTAGGGTTCTTTACCAGACACAATTCTCAAGCCTGATTTACCTCTTTGCACCCTAACCCCTAGACTTCTCTCCTCCAACTTAATGGAAACCATCTTGAAGCCCGCTGGGAAAGAAATTGGCCTGAGCGTGAAGAGAGCAACCTTAAACGATTTTTGCTACAGTGGTGAGACCAGGTATTGAGAAGTCCTAACGGGCTTTTGCTGCTCAGAGCCTTTTTTTTTTTTCTCTCTATGTGATCACTTACTCTTAGGGCTCAAAGCGGAAGGCTCCAGATTTCTGGACTCATCCTATCCCTTTCATTTCTGTTCTTGAACCAGCCAATAGTTTCCTGAGCTTGACTCTTCCTTGTACAGACTCCCTAAGCAAAGCCAATAAGAACAGGGAATTCCCTGGAGGTCCAGTGGCTAGGACTCTACCGTTCCACTGCAGGGGCCATGGGTTCGATTCCTGGTCAGGGAACTAAGATCCTGCAAGCCACACCGTGTGGCCAAAAAACAAAACAAGCAAACAAACAAAAAAACCCCAAAAAAACCCCTAACACTGACTTTGTGTTTTCCAACCTCTTCTAGAGCCACCGGCTTGGTACATACTTTGCTCATGAAGAAATCTAGGACAACAGTTATTTTAAGTAATTTGCTATTATCTTCATCTTTTCTGCCTCCAGTACCAATTTTCTTACCTTCCCCACCGTGCTACATGTTTTAGGATCCCCAATGCAAGGGAGTACATTTTGTATTAACGATGATAAAACCACCTTCTGTACAAATAAACCCAAGAATTTTGATGGCTTGACACAGTCAAAGTTTTGTTCTCTCTCATGAAATAGAGCTGGGTGGTAACCAGGCCAATGGGGCGCCCTCCTCCCTGGAGTCATTCAAGGATTCAGGATATCAAAAGCAAAGCCCCCTTCAACATGTGGTTTCCAAGGTCACCCTGGGGGTCATGTCCATTCCATGTCTATTCCAGCCAATCAGAGACTAGAAGAGCATGGACGAGCTCCAGTGGGAGGATGGTGAGTCTCATAAAGTTTCCCCTCCCATCTCATTTTCTAGAACTCAGTCCCATGGCTCCATGTAGATGTAAGGGGCAGCGTGAAAGGACGTATTCCTGGCTTTGTAGTCACAGTGCTATGCTATGGAAAGGAGGGAACCAATTTTTCTGTTGACAGCACATCTCCCACAATTTAAAGCAAAAAATATATAAATAATGCAGACTCTAAGCTCTCTTCACTACACTCCCAGCCCTTTCCCTAATTATTTCTTTGGACTCACTGGAATGGGGGAATTGGTCAGGGTGCTGTCCTTGGGCTTGAGGTGAGGGACCTTCTTCACCTGATTCAATCTGAGAAGGAAGCAAGGAAGGAACCGGCAGGGTGTCTTTAAATAACTGCTCCCTTTTCTATTTTGGTAAAAATCTTTCTCTGACTGAGCAATTACTAACTACTGGCTTTCAGGATCGTTTTTTTTTTAAACAAATAAATTGAAAAACGGAAGCACTTTGCTTCCCTGAGAGTAGGCAGAGGAATGACGGCAGGAAGTAGGAGCCTGGAACGGCGCTTATGCAGTGGGACAATTTTCCCATTAATTACTTCTCACTTGAATAACAGGACATGGGAGGTGGGCTGTTTGCTGTCGCTAATGGCACACTGCAGGATAGCTATTGCCTGATACAGAGACAGAGCTGAGGACAGCCACTCCGGGGGCCATCGTAAAACCAGTTTTATGGACGAAGCCACTGAAACCAAACCCAATCAAACATGGAATTCTCTCCAGCGGCACCAACCCCACTCTTTTCAAATTCATTCCCTCACAGAAGCCCCAGGCATTCTCAGCCTAGAGGGAACCAGAGCAAATAAATTTTCCTCTCTGTAGAATGTGGACTTTTGTGATTTAGATGATCAGTGTCTTACACACACAGCTGACTATCTACTCAGACCCAGTGACCCTGATCAAATCAATCCACACGGATGAGGTTCTGGTTTATACAAAAGGGAGGGAGTTGCTCACCGGGCAAAATAATTCATTCCCTACTCTAACGTGTTTTTTTTTTTTTTTTTTATGAAGACCTGACTCATGGTGCATTGAAAACACAGTGCAGTTCACCCTCAACTTGTCAAAGTTCCAGCAGTTGTGTAAAGTGTCCGCCCTGCAATAACGTAAGGACCTCAGCCCCGGGCTCCAGGGCTCCAGGCAGCCCAGCTGTCACTGCCACAAACAGGTGGTGTAAACAATAGCTTGGTTCAGCTCACTCACTTGCCAAACTCTCCAGCAGCTGAGTGTCCAGCCAGAGAGCGGCCCAGGCGAACACCCCACCACCAGCCCATGGAGCCCCGGCCACTGCTGCTGTTCCTTGGCCTCTGCTCAGGTAAGTGCCAGGGCTGCTCCTTTGAGGCTAAAGCACTAGACGCCCCCGAACCAGAGTCTTGCTTCTCTGATGGGAACACAGAATGGCAGGGCTTCACCAGCCCCAGGCTGCTCTGTCCGTTTCTCACCGATGTTGGCTTGATTGGGTTTGTGGATAAAGAGTTTTAGTTGGGTTATCCAATTAAAATAGGAGCTGCCTGGTCAAAAGCTACAAAGTAGACATGCAATCTCTCTTTCCTTCAGTGCCTGCATCTTAGTAAATCCGTATGATCTGATTCAGCACCTCTTCTACCATCCCGGAGCTGCTATCGTAGTTGAACAAATATAGGAACATAGAAGGGTGACTTATAATCACAAGCAGTATGGTTAACAAGTCTTTTTATGGCTCTAGGAGAATTCTGAAAATGAAGAGGATAGATTGACAGCTCCATGTGCTGGAGGGAGAAACCTTTTCATAACTGTAACTAAACTCTCTCCATGAGAGATGAAATATTTTGTAATTTTTTTAACTTCTGAAGCTAAAAAAAAATTCATATGAATGCATTACGGCCTACTTTTTTTTTTTAAAAGGACACTACTATATGTAGGTTTGGGTTTGAATTGAAACCATAAAACCTTGCACAGCCCTTGACCTGCGTTCAATTCTGGAATGTGTCACAACGCAGCAGCTGAAAAGCTATCCTGAATCCCAAACTTCCGGTCGAGGGAAATAGATGTTTGCTGACTGCTTCATATAAAAGTTTACTGGTGATATCATCTCAACTGAGAAACAAGGCGACTGACATTCTGTGATTTCTCTTCTCTAATACTGCTCTGACAAACACAGGTCTTCTGGGCAAGAGAGGTGAAGAGCTGTATTATAAATGGTTTTCAATAGCAGAGTTGAACAAATAGCCTAAACTCTGATAAACTATATCCTCTGGGATTTGGACTCGATCCAACCAAAGCTGGCTTGGTGGTAATGGTGGTGGTGGTGTGTGTGTGTGTGTGTTTGCAAACACTACACTCAATGGAAATTCTTAAGTGATATGTTTGTATATAAAAATCCTTCAGAGATCTTTTAGGACACCAAAGATCTCCAAAAATGCAAGTTTAGCTCTTTTTTGAAGTATGTGATGTGTATTTAGATCAAACCTAGAGTTTGCTGGTGTCAATTCACACAGATAGTTAACAGAAATTTAGAGCAAGACGAGGCAATCCAACATCTTCAAATTTATATTATAGGGAAACTGAGGCTAAAAGACATGAACTGACCTTCCCAAAGTCACTTCATGTACAAACTTTGGAATGTGATCAGACTCCATTTTTTTATGTGCATGGTCAGAAAACAGCCTGAAATTGAAAAGGTAGCAAGAAACACAGCACCAGGTTGAGATAAGAATTACCCAAGGTGACCATTAACAGGACAGAATTCCTTTTGTCCAACCCACCAAGCTGTTCCCCACATAAAAATACAGATTGGACTAGTATGGGACAAAAGAACACTTTAAAATTGTGGCTGGGTTCCCCTACTTAGATTCAGTCCTTTGGGGGCAAAAGTGAGGGACACTTTTTCCCGTGTTAGCATAACACATAATGATCTCTGTTCTATTTTTATAGCACGTTCATTATAATCTTTCCTCTCCCCCAGCTCAGGAATCCCAAGCACTTCATTACCACCTTTCTTATGGCATATTACTTTCCAGCTTGTTTACAGTTATTTATGTAAATGGAAAATATCAATGTCCATGAAGGAAGGAAGACAGGATCTGTATCAGATTCATGTTGGAAAACCTCAAAGCTACTCAAACAATGCTTTGCACACAGCAAATGTTCAACGAATATGTGAATGAATTAACGTTACCACCATCTGAATAGGGATGACCAGCATGATTTGGCTGAAAAGGGAGACTCTGATATTACGTATGTGTTTGTCTGTGTTTGTTAATTTACATCCTGCCTTTTAAAGAAAGTATTTACTGTGATTTATTGAATCCGTGAAGAGATGGTCCAATTCTCCAGACCATACTGGAGTTGGGAACAGAATCCTAGAATTCTGAGTTCAGGTCCTATAAGTTTTCTATCACTCTACCCTGCTTTGGGGAGGAAAAAAGAAAAGAATACCAACGAATATGGTCTAAGAAATGGAGACCTCCTTAGAAATTCCTTAGAAGTTCATTACGAAAGGCACAAGGTCCCTTGGCCTTGGCGAGGGTGCAGAGGAAGAAGCGAGTATCCCTGGAACCCCGACCGTGCCTGGCTCCCCAGTGGTCCCTACTCCCTAGCAGAACTTAGGGTTGGCCTGCATAGTTTTCCTGTCACAGAACGCTGAGCATCTGCTCTCTCTGTTGCTTTCTAGTATGTTCTTCCTGTCAAACTGGAATAAACGGTCACTTAAAAATAAGCAGCCCAAGGTAACACCAAAGCAATAACCTCAAACCCAGTGGCCAAGACACTCAGTGATCCACGCCAGTCCCCCACTGCTCCCACCGTGGGCTAGGTGGGCCCCAAGATAGACAAGGTGTGGAGGACAGAGGACAGCTGCATCCCAGGGGCTCAGTGGGGCACCTGCAAAACCTGGGTCTTTGGACAACATGCTGCTCTAAGGGTCCTCAAATGCAGGTAGTTTGGGGGAGATGCCACATGAAAGCTCTGCACAGACCCTTTTAGGTTCAGAAAATTTGGGAAACTAGAAATGAAGAGGTAGGCTAGGTAAGGCATTCAGTAATATAGAGTCCAGGAAGGTCATAATAAAGATATCTGAGCTATACTGAAACCTTCAAAAATCCGAATGGACATGATACATTGGCCTTTAGGGAGGTGGTGAAGAGCACAGGCCCTCTCGTCAGACGGCCTCCACTTATAATCCCACCTCTAACTAGCTGGGAGCCGTGAATACATGACTCAGCTCTCCAGACCTCAGTTTTCCCATCTGTGAAGTAGGAGTAAAGACTGACCTCATAGGATTTTTATAAGGATTCAATAAGGTAATACAAATATAGGACCTTTAATAAAGCTCTACAGGTTAATTAAAACACATACTTTTGGGAGCATGAACATGTTTCAATTCATTCCATAACATTGGTTGTTTCAAACTGATATAAAGTTCTATAGATGAGAAATAGTGGTTGAGAGCATGGGCTCTGGGTGTCAATCCTGGCTCCACCATTTATGAAATCTGGGCCTCAATTTCCTCATCTGTAAAGTGAGGACAATTATAGTACATACCACACCCAGTTATGAGGATTGACAGACTTAGTACATATAAAGCACACAGAAGAAAGTCTGGCACAAAACAAGTTGGGTGTGTTTGTTATTATTTTTGTTGATCAATAAAGATAGAAAACAGAATTACTTTTTACTTAATAATTATTTTGTTGGCAAACACTTCCAAACTTAGGATCGAAGGAGAAAAAAAACACAACCAATCACCTGCCTTAGCGGTGATCGGTTAACACAACTGGGAAAAAAGGGAAAGCATTTCACTTGTTTCATTTTTAAAGTTGCCTTGGCCCAGGGAAAAAGTGTAGTTTCAGCAACAACCTGCGGAAAGGGGAGATCTGGTTACACGAATCCGGACAAACGGATTGTGTGTCTACTTCCTCTCCCAGCCCTGAACAGGCAACCTCCAGACCACAGCAGGCTTGAGTTACAGAGATCCTTCATAAGGAACTTGTTGGAATTTGGAACACATTTTCTCATAGGAATAATGGCACATGTAGCTGTACAGTTTCCAGCACATTCATAACATTAAAAGTGAGTACAGGAGCACGGCACAGAATGACCGGCTCTAACTTCAGCTCTGCCCTAGCCGCATGACCTCAGACAAGTAGCCCACTTCTGGGAATCTCAGGCGAGAATGTCTGCCTGCCTGCCTGCTGGTAAGGAGCACATCACGCTGGACACACAAAGCCTGTGGGCTCTGAGAATACTGGATGATACTGCCCTCCATCCCGAAGGAAAACGCAGTAAAGATTCCTTGGAATCATTCATGCTCCAAATAGGAGCCCCAAACCCAGGTCAGCAGAACATGTGGTTTTCACTCTTAGCAACTTAATTGGGACATGGGCCCATCAGCAATGATTATTTTTTTTATTTTTCAAATTATGGAAAAATACGTAAGTATGTAAGATTTACCATGGTAAAATACACATGACATAAAATCTCCATTTTAAAGTACACAATCCAGTGGCACTAGGTACGTTCACAATGTTACGCAAGCATCACCACTAATTCCAGAACTTTTTCATCACCCTAGAAGGAAACCCTGGGCCCATTAGCAGTCACTCCCAGTCCCCAGTCCCCACAGTCCCTAGTAACCACTAACCTACTCTCTGTTCTACGGATTGACCTATTCTGAATATTTCATATACATGAAATCATACAATACGTGCCCTTTTTTGTCTGACTTCTATCCCTTAGCATAATGTTTTCAGGAGTCATTCATGCTGTAGCATGTATCAGAACTTCATCCCTTTTCATGGCTGAATAATATTCTACTGCATAGATATACCACAATTTGTTTATCCATTTATCCATTGATGGACATGTGGGTTGTTTCTACCATATCGCTATTGTAAATATTGCTATGAATATTCATGTACAGATTTTTTGTTTGCTTTGGGGGTTTTTTGTTTGTATTTTTTCTTTTTTAAATTGAAGTATAGTTGATTTACAATACTGTGTTAGTTTCAAGTGTACAGCACAGTGATTCAGTCATATATATATGTATGTATATTCCTTTACGGATTCTTTTCCTTTAGAGAATATTAAGTGTAATGCCCAGTAGGTCCTTGTTGGTTATCTATTTTATATATAGTAGTGTGTATACGTTAATCCCAACCTCCTAATTTATACACCCCCCACCCCATGTACAAATCTTTGTATGACCAGTTCGTTTGTGGATATGCCCAGGAATGGCATTGCTAGGTCATATGGTAGCTCTGTGTATAACTTGTGTGAGGAACCACCAAACTGCTTTCCACAGCGGCTACACCATTTACCTCTCAACAGCAACATATGAGGATTCCAGTTTCTCTGTAACCTCACCAATATTTGTCAATTTTAATTTTGTTAATTATGGAATAACATCTTAGTGGGTGTGAATCAGCATCAGTTTTGGGCTGTTCATAGCATCAGGAGCTCTGAGGCCAGCCAATCTGAGATTTCATTGCATCATGACCAGATTCTGAAATACCAAGACCGACTTTGTGTGGACCTTTCTTCTTGTGTGTGCGTGTTCCTAGCAAACTTGATGCAGACGATGCTGGATGAAGGAATGTCATCTGTCCAAAGTACAGGTGCATGATAATCTGGCATGCCCCACTGGGAAGGGACCACATTGGCAGCTGCACTTGGAAAGGAATTCAAGGCAATAATAGCTGCGTCAGGGAGCCCTTCAACAAGGGGGCCTGCGTGCCTTCCATGAGTTGGCCACACCTCAGTTACTGTGTGTAGAGGGTGGGAGCAGACACTGACAGTGAGTGTGTTGTTTGCTGTCTCAGCTGGCCTCGTCCTGGGTTCCGAACATGAGACCCGCCTGGTGGCAAAGCTATTTGAAAACTACAACAGCGTAGTACGGCCCGTGGAAGACCACCGCAAGGCCGTGGAGGTGACAGTGGGCCTGCAGCTGATACAGCTCATCAATGTGGTGAGACAAGAGAGCTCCAGGCTCTCCACACCTCCCACCCCGGACCATCCTCCCCTGGCTCCCCTCTTGTCCTCCTAAAGATGGGGCCTTATCTTTTTTGCAGGATGAAGTAAATCAGATCGTGACAACCAATGTTCGTCTGAAACAGGTAACTCAGCTAGATAATTGCATTCATGTTGCTTTTATTCACCCTGAAATTTAACATGGGCCCAGAGGGAATCAATTTAGGTAACAGGGATATGTACCAAAATGTTAAAAGTAGATATTTTGGGGTAGTGGGGCTGTGGATCATGTTTTGGTGTTTATTTTTTATTGTACTTTGTGCTTTTTCTGTGTGTATTAATTTGTTAGGACTCCTGGAACAAAGTCACAACCTGGACAGCTTAAACAACAGAAACTTATTGTCTCACAGTTTTTGAGGTCAGAAGTCCAAAATTAAGGTGTTGACAGAATTGGTTCCTTCTGAAGTTTGTGAGGGAGAACCTGCTCCAGGCCTCTCTCCTTTGCTCAGAATTCGTTGTCTTCATGTTCACATGACTTTATTCCTGAATATGTATCTGTCTTCAAATGTCCCTATCTTATAAGGACACCAGTCATATTGGATTAGGGCCCACCTTAATGACTTCACTTTAACTTAATTACCTCTGTAAAGACCCTAACTCCAAATAAGGTCACATTCTTGGGGGTTTAGAACTTCATATTAATTTGGGGGAGACAATTCAACACTGTGTTATCCAAATTTGCTGCATTGGGTATATGTTACTTTCATAATGTAGAAGAAAATATAATACTTTTTAAAAATATGATGTTGCCTGCTTGAGGAAAACATTCCCGATAGGGTCATTCTCCTTTCCTAAGGTGGGAGTGTACCTGGTAGATCTGCTACCACTTGGTGGCGTTACTTGGGGCTACCTTTGTTTTCTCACCTGTAAAATGGGGTCAATAATCACTCCTACCTCATGGGAACATTGTGAGGACTAAATGATGAATATGGGTAAAATGCTTACAACAGTGCCTGCATGTACTCAGTGCCCTGTGTTGGCTCTTACTTGTTACTAAGGGGAAAACTGAATTCTGAATCAAAACCTTCTTACTGGAACACAATTTCTGTCCATACCTGAATTACCATGCTCATCAGAGCTCTTGATAAGCCTAGATTTTAAAAATATTTTTAGTTTTTTAATCGACTAAATGTCTTCATTTCTAGCAATGGGTGGATTACAACTTAAAATGGAACCCAGACGACTATGGTGGCGTGAAAAAAATTCACATTCCATCGGAAAAGATCTGGCGCCCGGACCTAGTTCTTTATAACAAGTAAGCAAAACAGACAGGATTAGAAGGCGGACATTACGGGGGCAGGTGGAGCCCAAGTGCCCTAACGGAAGGGCTGCCACTCTTGGCATGCGTCTCACCACTGTTCACATTAAATAACCCTTAAAAACCAAGAGCCAAGTTGACATGCTAGGGGTGCCATATGGTGTCTCGTGTTATGAATAGAAACAATTATCAGAGCCAAATTGAAACAGGGCTGCAGGGTGGGGGACATTTAATCCCTGAGAGCTCCTGTAGGGTATATGGCAACTATCCAAGGAACCCAAACATCATATAATTGAGTTCCTTGGAATTAAATGTCCTTCCGACCAATAGGTCTGAACCTCCTGGGGTTGTTATTCATCACATCCTCACAGCATCCCAAGATGCCGCGTGCTGCTGATGGCCTGGGATGCCTATGTAGCCCATCCACTGGGCTCTGTGACAGACTGCATGTTGTGAAATTATAATGTGATTCAAGACACTCCAATTTAATGACACGTTCATTATCATACGCCCTTCATTTGTCAGGGAATGTTCATTGCAAAGAGCATCCTTCCCAGGCAGGAGCATTCAACACTGGCCTAGAGGATTTGTGGTCTGACATTCTATAGCACGTGTCTGGAGCGAGCAGGCTGTGCGTTCTAGCAGACTCACCAGGCAAGGTGGCCAGGGCTAGTGAGCAGAAATGATACCTTTTAAGACGACCCTCCCCAACTTTGATATTTTATTACATATTTTCCAATCCGACCTGGGATTCAAACTTGAGTCAAAGTACATAATCATTTGTGTAAACTTTTGGACAAGTATGCTCATAGGACAGAGTGTCTATCTCTCAGAGTTAAGTTTCTCTTTCACTTAGAATCTGAGGGAAGCAATTAAAATCCTCAGGTCCTTTTGATAAGCTCACTCAGAAAGACCCTCATGGGGGAAAGAATCCTGTTTCACCTGCTTCGAAGGAGAGACATAGACCACCCTTTCCCTCTGCTCTGCTGGGAGGGTCTCAAACTGCATAGTTTTCTGGATAGAGCCTCTTCTCAGTCCCAAGGAAAAATTAATGAGAAGAAAATCTCTTGATTTATGAAGTGAGGCACAATATATACCGCATGTCCCTGAAAGCCCAGCAAGGTAGACCCCGCCCACTTTTCAGCACCTATTATACCGTCCTGCTCTCTGCCAAGGCCCTGGGGCACAGGCTGTTCTGGAATGAGCAGACCACCCACTGAACAAGACCTGCAGAAATAGTTTGTTATTTTTTTAGTATCTACCATGTTGCCTTTTTTAATGAGAAATTATTGCCAACATTTGAAAATTGGGAAATACATTAAAATCTGAATTTTTAACTTCTCTAGAAAAATCCAACTTTCAAAAATATGGCAACTTTGGGGCTTCCCCGGTGGTGCAGTGGTTGAGAGTCCACCTGCTGATGCAGGGGACACGGGTTTGTGCCCCGGTCCAGGAAGATCCCACATGCCGCGGAGCGGCTGGGCCCGTGAGCCATGGCCGCTGAGCCTGCGCGTCCGGAGCCTGTGCTCTGCAAAGGGAGAGGCCCCAACAGTGAGAGGCCCACGTACCGCAAAAAAAAAAAAAAAAAAAAAAAGGCGACCTTGGATTAAAAGTCTTGATTCCCAGCTTCCAAGGAAGAATCCAATATCAGGCAACATGGAGCCTTCGCTCCCACGCAGACACCACGGCAGAGCTGAGTGGTGCCTTCCTCAGGGGAGAGAGGGTCTCTCCCCATGCCAGGCTCAACCCTCCCTCCTTCCTTGCCTGCCTGGCCCTGGAGGCATCTGAGTTTGTGACCCCACCCCACTGCGGTCTAAATAGTTCTTTAAAGGTAACAGACCCCTTCTTTAACGTGCTTGTCACCGTAATGAGCCACTAGACGTGTTTTTCTTTAAAATTCCTGGGTTTTTTCTCAATTAACTTTCAAAGTATATCAGAGAAGGGATACATGGAGATTAACATCACAAATACTACTGAGGACTGGGAAGAAGAATCTGGGACGCAGTGAATCCATGTCACCTGTTATTCCTTTAAAACTGTAGATTCTCGGGTTCATCCCTAGATATCCTGATTCAGCACTCAGATGGTGCTCAGGAATCTTTATTTTGTTTTACTTTATTTTTTATTGAAGTGTAGTTGATTTATAATATTGTGTTAGTTGTAGGTATAGAGCATAGTGATTCAGATTTTTTGCAGCTTATATTCCATTATAGGTTATTACAAGATATTGAATATAATTCCCTGTGCTACACAGTAAATCCCTGTTGCTTATCTATTTTAAGTATAGTAGTTTGTATCCGTTAATCCCATACTCCTAATTTGTCCCTCTCCCTCCTTCTCCCCTTTGGTAACCATAAGTTTGTTTTCTGTATCTGTGAGTCTGTTTTTGTTCTGTAAAGATTCACTTGTATTATTTTTTAGATTCAGGAATCTATATTTTAAACAAGCACCCCAGTGATCTTTATTATCAGACAAATTTGAAAAACATTGCCACAGATAAAAAGCGATGCAGTGCAAAAGAGAGCTTCTATAATTAGCACCTGAATAATTAACAATTGTCTCCCGTTAGCATCCCCAAGCAGAATTGAAGGCTCATCTGTCACTTGGATCCCTGTTCCTCTTTTATCCCAATTGTAGTGCAGATGGTGACTTTGCCATCGTCAAGTTCACCAAAGTGCTCCTGGACTACACTGGCCACATCACGTGGACACCTCCCGCCATCTTTAAAAGCTACTGTGAGATCATCGTCACCCACTTTCCCTTTGACGAACAGAACTGCAGCATGAAGCTGGGCACCTGGACCTATGACGGATCCGTGGTGGCCATCAACCCGGTGGGTGGTGACATACTGTGAGGAGGTTGGATGCAGGAAAAGCGTGATTCAGGTCTCCAACTCTGCCCCTCCATTATCATAGGCTCTCAGCACCCATTCGAACTTTGGGGATTGTCTAGTTTGATGGTTCTCAATTGGTTGGGAAGGTTCTTGATGCACTGCATAAGAGAACCACCTGGGGCTTAAATAATTCTCTATGCCCAGGCTCAGGCCCAAGAATTCTTATTTAATCAGACTGGGGTGGAGCTAGGGCACCAATATATTTTAAAGCTCCCAAGTGACTTGAATGTATAGTCAACATGGAGAATCCCAATAGTCCAAACCCCCTTATTTTACAGGAAAGGAACCTAAGACCCCAAAGCAAAGGTGACCCAGGGTCCCTCCTGGGTATGTGACAGTGCTGGTATCGGTTGCCTTGTCACAGCTGATTAGGAAACCCTCCCCCTCCTCAGGGTGATGAGGCTGGGAATTCAAAGTTTCATTCCATCTTCTCAGGAAAGCGACCAGCCAGACCTAAGCAACTTCATGGAGAGTGGGGAATGGGTGATCAAGGAGTCCCGGGGCTGGAAGCACTGGGTGTTCTACGCCTGCTGCCCCTCCACCCCCTACCTGGACATCACCTACCACTTTGTCATGCAGCGCCTGCCCCTCTACTTCATCGTCAACGTCATCATTCCCTGCCTGCTCTTCTCCTTCTTAACCGGCCTGGTGTTCTACCTGCCCACGGACTCAGGTGGGTGCAGTTGCCTGCCGTGGCAGCAGCTGCTGACCCTGATGGATCTCGGGCTACTATTTTGGGGGAAGCCAGAAATAACCACGGCTAATAAACAAATACAGGCAGACAGACCCAAACCATCGTCCCTGGGAGGATGCGTGTACTGACTGGCCATGTGCAGTGGTGACATTCCAGCTGGGGCCGACTACAGGGCAGGCAGAGAGCTGAACGGGACTCCGAAGATGCGCATACACAGCTCAGTCCGGTTAAGTGAATAACCACCAGCATCTATTTGCTGAATACCTGCTGTGTGCCCCGAAGTGTGCTGGGTAAGGCGTGTATCACAGGCACTACCGGTGCCTCATACCCCATGAAGTCACTTGCTGTACGTGACTGCTCAGGTCTTGCCTCCTTTGCCCACGGCTTTGCCCCTTGAAAATAGCTTTTGTGTATCTATTCTCCAGATGGCAGTAACTTTACACACAACCCCATACTTCCCAAGTGGCAATTCTTTCTCCCATATCAGCCTGGACGACTTACTTACCTCCTACTGAGTAATCACATCTGTGACATAATTTCACCAGACACCAACAATCTACAGAAAAGGGGGAAAGGGAACACATATGCCTGCAAGCACGTCACTGCTCTTAAATGATTTACGGCAGACAAGCAGGGAAAAAAGAAAGATGGTAAGGTGGTCCTCAAACTTAGGACAGATAACAATTTTATCAAAAGGCCAAAAAAAAAAAAAAAAACCCCACAAAAGTCTAAATCCAACTCTCCAACAAGAAAAAAAAAAACGTACACATTTACTCACTCAACATGTACCGTTTAAACAACTGTTACAAGACAGGGATAAGGTAGAGAACAAGGCAGAATGTTCCCCACAGAACATATGTTCTAGGGATTGTACTCATTCTTAAACAAATCATCACAAACAAATATCTTTTCACCTTTCCAATCAAATGAAGCTTCTTAAAGTGAAGATAGAACACTCTAGGCAGGGCCATATGGAAACTAATCAGTTTCTATAAATATTAAATGATTTATGCTTGAAAAGCATTTAGAACAGTGAGACTGCTTGATAACTGTTAGCTATCGTTATTATCATTCATCAAGAAATTGGATGGACCTTGATCAATATTGGATATTTATAATTCTGTTTTCTTTTTTACCTTTGAAGACTTTCCTACCCACCAGAAACGGACAATTTCTTGTTTGCATCCTCTCTGGGTCCTGTGTATATTCCTAGCATCTGGACACATCCAGAATGGGAAAAGCTCCACACTGGAAAGCAGGACCACACGAGGGGTTTCCCAGGACACAAACACCAAGACCAGCCCAAGGAAAGTCCCTCCCAAGGGCTCTCTACTGCATCTGAGCTGGTCAATCCCCACAAAAATATTCCAGTGCCATCCAGCCCCTGGCTTTCTTGTTTCCTTGTCCAACCAGGACACCATCCGGGAATTGTTCACCCTGAAAGTGTAGGGCCTGGAGAAAAGATTCAGGAGAAGGGGAATCCCTCATCCCTTAGTATGAAAAACAAAAAAAGTCAAAACAAGAAAAAAACCCCAAATCATCCCCTTCGATGAAGATGAGAAAGCGAGTGGTGTGAAGTCATGGATGTTGTCCTTCTCGGCTTGGGTCTTGCAGCTTTTTTTTTGCTCCCACAATGAGAAAAAGATACACGTACTTCTGGGCTGCCCATCATCTGCTGGGTAACAAGTAGGCCAGGCTGCAGTTCAGTTTTGTGAGGTTTAAGACATTCTGCTGCGGACGGAAAAACTGCCATCTGGGGTCTCGATTACCACCCAGAACCTCTCTGCGTTCCCTGAGTTCCGCCAAGAAACGGAATGCTGGGCAAGAGGTGAAGTAGCATCCCCTGCTTGGCAGCCTCTAATGCAAATGCCTGCCACCTGCCATCACCAGCACAGTTAAGGTGCCAAGGTCTCACAGGAAATTCTGCAGAAAAAGTTCCCCACAACGAGACCTTGAGAACATGCCAGTCACAGTCCTCTCACCCTTGGGTTTTGGTGGTGTGCTCGTTTGCTAGGGCTGCCTTCACCAAGGACCACAGACTGGTGGCTTAAGCAACAGAGATTTATTTTCCCACAGTGCTGGAGGCTGGAAGTCCAAGATCAAGGAGTCAGCAGGGTTGGTTTCCTCTGAGGCCTCTCTCCTGGGCTTGCAGATGGCTGTCTTCAGCCTGGGTCCTCACATGGCCTTTCCTCTGTGTGTGTCTGTGTCTTAATCTCCTTTTCTGATAAGGACACCAGTCATATTGGATGAGGGCCCACGCTAAGACCTCATTTTAATTGAATTACATCGTTAAAGGCCTATCTCCAAAACAGTCCCTGAGATGCTGGGGCTTAGTGTTTCAACACATAAATTTGGGTGGAAGAACAATTTAGCCCATAACAGGTGGGTTGTGTTTGTTTCTTCTTTTGTCCAGGAGAGAAGATGACTCTGAGCATCTCTGTCCTGCTGTCCTTAACCGTGTTCCTTCTGGTCATTGTGGAGCTGATCCCTTCCACCTCCAGTGCGGTGCCCTTGATTGGGAAGTACATGCTGTTCACCATGGTGTTTGTCATCGCATCCATCATCATCACCGTCATCGTCATCAACACACACCACCGCTCCCCCAGCACCCACATCATGCCCGAATGGGTGCGGAAGGTGAGCGAGCAAGGCCCCGGCACACTTTGCCCAGGGCTGCCCCTCCCTCAAGGCATCCGCAGGTCTACTCTTCTGTGTGGCCAGTGGCCTCCTAGGTAACCCTTGTGGGCACTTAGGAACGGAAAGTCCTTTCTGGGCTGTAGGGGTTTTGGGGAAGGAACTTTCTTTGGCTTCTTGCTGGGTATAAATAACTCAAGCAACCGGCCCAGGGAGATAAGAAAACCAGAATTAACAAAGCCCATTCCAAACTCAGCCTTCAAGAATCTCTGATTAGAGAAGATGAATAAATCACTATCCTTTTATTCAAATGCTGTGAAATCTTGAGATGTCTGTTTTTATGTCTTCCAGTTTGTGAACAGACTGCTTATTTTTTTGCTGGTAGAATCATCTGCTGAGACTAGAATTAGGGCTAGAAATTGGGAGTGGGGGTAGGGAGGGGGCTTGATGAGAGACTGTCAAAAAGTTTTAGTGAGGAACTTGGTCTCCAATATTTACATTACTGAATTTTAAAATGTGTTAACATTTCCAATATGTTGGTTCTTTTATACATCTTCACAGAGACACTAACATCCAGTCTTTTGTGCACAATGCGAAAGATTTGTTATGAATTGACAGAGAAACTACCGCTTGCAATGTATTCTTTTGGGAGGAGAGACAGTCCCTGCTTCTCTAAAGGCCAAGTGACTCCTGGCAATACCTATGTTGCATTTCTTCAGGAACAAGAAACAGAAGAAAACAGTCTAGCTGTTTTGTGGGGCAGGAAGCTTATATATATTTTTTTTAACGGGAGGGGCCCTTTCTTTAACCTTTTGATCATGAGGACACAGGCCTTGAAAGAAGTGGGTGCCTACAGGGGGTCTGGAAGTTTAAGCTTCATTGGTTTCTTGAGTCAGTAGCTGCACACAGGCTCCCTCCAGTGGCAAGCTGCTGGCATTACAGAATCATCTCTGTTAGCCTTAGTAATTTGACAGGTCACAGGATACAGATGAGCAAGCTTTGAGAAAATCTAGTAGAGTCCTTTTGTTTTAGGGACAAAGAGGCTGAGGCCCAGAGAAGCTGAGTAATTCGCCTAAGGTCACATTGCTTATGCAAAATCAGAGTTTGATGCTTGCCCTGCTGACAATAATTCCCATACGTGGACTTTATTTTATTTTGTTATAGGTTTTTATCGACACTATCCCAAATATCATGTTCTTCTCCACGATGAAAAGACCATCCAGAGAAAAACAAGACAAAAAAATTTTTACAGAAGACATTGATATTTCTGACATTTCTGGGAAGCCGGGACCTCCACCCATGGGTTTCCACTCTCCCCTGATCAAACACCCCGAGGTGAAAAGTGCCATTGAGGGCATCAAATACATCGCAGAGACCATGAAGTCAGACCAGGAGTCCAATAACGTAAGCTCTGTGGCTTGAGATCTGCACCTCTTGTTTAAATGGTCAAATGCTCGAGCACAGAGGGATGGGTTTGGCTTGATGGGAAGGTTGGTGTTCAAGGGGCAGCTACTGATGTAAGATGTGCCCAGTGATCCCCTAGGCCATCTTAGCAAGTCATCATATTGTGAATAACCTATTTAAAAAATAAAGATCATAATGCCAGTGGAGGGATGATCAACAGACTGAAGGGCCCCTAGATGATGGATAGCACGAACATCGTGAGTCCATGATCGTCTTACGGAAATTCTAACATATTCCTCTCTCCCAGGCGGCCGAGGAATGGAAGTACGTTGCAATGGTGATGGACCACATTCTCCTCGGAGTCTTCATGCTCGTCTGCATCATCGGAACGCTGGCTGTGTTTGCAGGTCGGCTCATTGAATTAAATCAGCAAGGATGAGCAGAAAGCTGAGCTGAACCTCAGCGCCAGGGAAATTCGTCTACTTGGATACATGCTCACTTATCAAACATTTAATTTTCTGTATTTATTATTTGTGACAAAAGTTTCTATTTACATAAGGTTATGGCCTCAAAGTGTCTTCACATTGCTTCTCCCTTCACTCCTGCTGTGGCTGCCGGGAGAATGAACCCTTTGCAGCAAATGAATCTGGATTGCTACATGAAGCGTTCATTTCCAACAGTGTCCAGAAGAATTTTGCCCAGGATAACTGAGCTTTTCTGTTAGTTTTTGAAATTTTTAAATTTTACGCAGAGTCTATCCTTTGCTTAAAAGTCAGTTTTGTACCTTCTACAAAAGCCCCATCTACCAGTCCCAAAAAGATGAAACATTTGACTTGGAGAGAAAGCAAGCAGTAGAAAGACAATAGGAAAATTCTAGAGTGGTCACCACAATGCAAACGGCCTCAAAAACTCATGCTTTAAAGTAGGTTTCTAGAACTTGGAGGTGAGGGGAGGTCTTCCCAGTCTAATACAGCACCTGAGCTTGATGCTCGGGGTTTGAGGGAAAAGAGGTCCTAACCTGTATTGAGCGTGGGCCCAGGCACTGTGGGAAGGGGCTCGCAGGCATGTTTTTATTTATCCTCAGAACTCTCATGACTGTCCCTGTTTTACAAATGTGGAAACTGAACTTGAGGGAGGTTAAGTTCACGGCCCAAAATAACAAGGAGAACTGACATTTGAACCTAGACCTTGTAGGTTCAAAGCAGCTCTGGGCTGGGCCAGTTCATCTGCTCGCTTGCTCTTTGGATCAACTCTGGCTCCATCTGGGCCATTCTGCGACTCTGGTCAGTGTTTCTGAGAGGTTCAGTCCTAGTGTCAGCCATCTTTCTGCCTTCCCAATTAAACCGCCTGCCTTTTCCCCCAGTCCTTACCCCACTCCTGTTTGGGGTTCTAGTTCTATAAATGAAATCCGAAATGTGTGCACATATCATCATCATTTCTGCAATTCTGGACAAGGAGAGAAAATTATTTCCTTTCTCCACAGCAACCTATAAGCCACAAGGCAGTTCACCCCAGAACTAGAATATGTGCAGCCCTGGGCTCAGTAATGACCATCAGATCCCCAGAACACATCCGATCCACATCAGTACCAGGGAGAACGGGGAATGGCAGTGCCAGGCAGCCCGTCTGAATGCAGGTGGGTTCGATCTGCATCTCCACGGGACTCCCCATCACACACCCGTGGCAGGACTGAGTGCCTTCATTTAAGAGTAAACTAAAGGGAAAAAGGTTTGGCAATTCCTCAAAAAGCAAAACGTAGATGGGAGGGAGGCGCAAGAGGGAGGGGATATGGGGATATACGTGTGCATATAGCTGATTCACTTTGTTATACAGCAGCAACTAACACAACATTGTAAAGCGACTATGCTCCAACAAAGATGTTAAAAAAAAAAAAGCTGAACGTAGAATTGTCATATGATCCACCAATTCCACTCCTAGGTATACACCCAAAAGAACTGAAAGCAGGGACCTGAACAGATACTTGGACACCAAAGTTCACTGCAGGATTATTCACAATAGCCGAATGGTGGAAACCACCCAAATGTCCATCAATAGATAAACAAAACGTGGTGTGTGTGTGTGTGTGTGTGTATATATATATATATATATACACATATATATATATATATATATATACACACACACACATACATATACATACATTTATAATGAATTATTCAACCTTAAAGAGGAATGAAATTTTGATAAATGCTACAATACAGATCACCCTGGAAAACATTATGCTCAGTAAATAAGCCAGATACAAAAGGACAAATATTGTGTGACTCCACTTACAGAAGGTACCTAGAGTAGCCAAATTCATTAGACAGAAAATAGAATAGAGGCTACCAAGCTCTGGGGAAGGGGAGAGTTATTGCTTAATGGGTAGCGCTTCAGCCTGAGATGATGAAGAAGTTCCGGAAATGGACAGTTCTGATGGTTGTACAACACTGTGAATGTACTTAACGCCACTGATTGAACGGTTAAACATGGTTAAGATAGTAAATTTTATGTGTATTTAACCATAATTCAAAATAAAATAAAAATGAAAAAAGATGGCCAGTTTCACATTCTGTATATTTTACTTCAATTAGCCAAAAAAGAGAGAGGGAGAGAGATTCAGCACCTAAGTCTGCTGCTTGCCTAACGTATCACAGTCCCCCAGGACTCACTATTCAGAGGAGGAACTTAAAAATCATGTTGTCCATTCTAAGGACAAGGAAACTGAGGCTCAGAGACGTGACCTCCCTCAGGTCACAGAGCTAGTTAGTGACAAGCCAGGTCTCAACTCCTGCCCTCATGCTGTTTTCTTTACATCAAATAGCCCATTTCTCCCCTAAAAGTGAGGCCCTCCAACATGTTCCCTGCTCACCACCTGTCCGGGAAGCCAGCAGGGTGGCCCTGAGTGGGTACAACGATGTCACAGTGTGAAGCTCCACCAGCCCCTAAATACCTGTTGCATCAATCTGTCACCAGGTCAAGGACTTTCACCTTTGGAATCTCTTCCCTTCATTAAGGGCTGATCTCCTGATGAAATGGGAGGGGAGGCTGGGATCTGTCTCCCCCGGCTAGAGGTGAGCGCCCAGCCCTGTCCTGCCCCATGTGGCTTTATTGATGAATGTGTCTGGGTAAAGGGGTGACTTCTTGGGAAATAAGGAGCATCCTCAAACTGGAACAAGACGGGTAAGTTTTCCTGGGGGATGGGGATTATAGACCGAAAAATGGAAGCAGAAATTATTCAGAGCTCGAATCCCTAAGTTATTTTTTTTTCTTTTCTGGTTGTCAGAACTGGGGTTTTATCAAATTGGAAATTGTATTAACAATCAAACAAATCACATGGGGAGACGTTTCGAGGCTGAGGTGGGAGGTATTTGGTTTTGCTCCCATCACTGTGGACCACGATGCCATCGTGTTCACCCTGGGGGGACGGGCGTGAGGCAGAGGAGCGCAGGCGGCTGCCTCTTTCCTCGCTGCCCGAGGTCTCTCCTCACACTCCAACAGTTGGGTCTTGCTTTGAAGCCTGAGTTCCCTTGCTCCTAGCTTTCAACCCACCATTTTCAAAGTCATTTCTCCCACTGCTACTGCTCGAGTCCTAGCCCTGCTCCAGTTCTTCAGCGACCAAAGCCACTGCAGTCTCTCTCCTTCACCTGAGTGCTTCATCTCTTGCTCCCCCAAATCACCTGTCACTGTCTCTAGCTGCCAATCACTGTGACCCATGGTCTCCACTTCTGCCTGAGTTCTACCTCTGCCGTTGCTTTAATTCTCAACCACTACTGTCCAAGTCCTTCCCACCACCCCTGTCCAGGTCTGTGCTGACTGCTCCGTGAGGACACTTGCACTCTGCTGCCTGAGTTCTCCAATTGCTCCAGCCCACGGTCGGTCTCAGTGCTCTGCCTGATATCTCTTCTCCCCGTTCCCACCCGCCAGCGTACCCTGACCCCGCTGCTGGACCATCCAATCTATCCTTTCGACTCACGCCCGCACCCCCGCAGGGGCTGTCACTACTGCTGCTGCAGAAGCTAGGCTTGTCATCCTTTCCTCAGACTCAGATGTTCCATGCTCAGAAGAGCCAGGCGAGGAGGGGGTGGGCAGGAGCAGGGCTGCCCCAGGGGGTGCACACGCGTACCTGGGGGCGGCAGGGCCCAAGCCTGCCCTCCGGAGAATCTCCCACCAGTCAGCTGCTTGGGTCTCCACTGCCGAGGGCAGGGGGCTCCGGCCTCACGTGGGTTCTGGTTTGTTGAGGTCAGCTCAACCTCCTGGGAGCAGCTGGACCATCTCTGCATCTTCGAGGATGACGGAGTGTGGAGTGGGGCGTGGCCCTCAGAGTTTTCAGACCAGAGCTGCAGTTTCCAACCCTCCTGACTCTCCGCTTCTCTAAGTAGGTTCCAGGTACAAGGCAACTGAGGCATTTGGTGCTGGGGTGTGGTCAGGCCCTGACTGAGGCAGGCGTGGGCAGCTCCTCTGCGCACCAGGTGGGCACTGGAGCTGCGATGTGGCAGAGCAGGTGCGGCATGGTGTGGCCCCACCTTGTGCAACCTGGTGACTGCCACATATGACTTCTGTACCCTGGATGCCTCCCCAGGACGGCTGCCGGGTGCAGGGCTGTTTGGCCCAGCTCACCTTGCAGGCCCAGGCCACAAGCCTAGGAGGAGATCCAGGAAGGGCTCCTGCTGATGAATCACCACCAGGTGCAGTGCCAGGTCCCCCTCCTCCATGATGTAGCTGAAGACAAGGGGCACCCATGACAGCCCCCAGCTGCCCAGTGCCAGTTCTCAGGGGCACTGAGTCTGGACCCAGAGAGTCCAGGCAGTGTCACACCATTCATCCACACCCTCAGCTTTCCCCAGGCATGCTACCTGCCTTGGCCCCGCTGTAAGTCTTCTTTTGGACTGGTGGTCTCACTGAGGAGGGTGCCTAGGGAAGTGGGGAGGACCAGTGTCTCAGTTTCCTAAGGCTGCCATAACAAAATGCCACAAACTGGGTGGCCTGAAACAACACAAAGTTATTCTCTTACAGTTCTGGAGGCCTGCTATGGACTGAATTGTGTGTCCCTCCCGCAAATTCACATGTCGAAGCCCTAACCCCCAGTGTGATGCTATTTGAAGATGGGGCTTTGGGGAGTTCAGGTTTAGACGAGGGCATGAAAATGGGGCCCTCATAATGGGATTAGTGCCCTTTTAAGGAGAGACACCAGAGCGCTTGCTGTCTGTCATTCTCTCTGCCGTGTGAGGCCACAGCGAAAAGGCAGCAGTTGGCAAGCCAGGAGGAAGGCCCTCACCAGAACCCAACCATGCCAGCACCCTGAGCTCAGACTTGCAATCTCCAGAACCGTGATAAAATTAATTTCTGTTGTTTAAGCCACCCAGTCTGTTGTGCCTTGTTAGGACAGCCGGGGCTAAGACAAGGCCAGAAGTCCAAAATCAAGGTGTTGACAGGCTGGTTCCCTCTGGAGGCTCTGAGGGGGAATGGCCTCCACGCCTCACTCCTAGCTTGTAGTGGCTGCCGCAACCTGTGTCTTTCCACGGCTTGTGGCAGCATAACTACAATCTCTGTGTCTGTCTTCAATAACCTTCCCCTCTGCCTGTGTTGCCTCCTTTTATGTCTCATAAAAACACCTGTCACTGGATTTAGGGTGGGCCTAAAATATGATCTGATCACAAGATCCTCAACTCAGTTACATCTACAAAGACCCTATTTCTAAAGAATGTCACATTCACAGATAGCAGAGGTTAGGACCTTCTGGGACCCCTGTTCAACCCACTACAAGCACTAACCAAGAAGCCATGTGGGAGAGAGTGGACATGAGCAAACAAGAGATCCTTCCAAGAAGCCCCAGAGGGAGCCAGGAGTGGAGAAAGCATGCTGAGCTCAGCTCCTGCAATCTCTCAAACCAGACTCAGAATATCACCCCTGCACCCTCAGCCCACCACCCCTCCCCGACCCCAACCTAGAGAGAATGAAGCAGCTGAGGGCTTCCCTGGTGGCGCAGTGGTTGAGAGTCCGCCTGCCGATGCAGGGGACACGGGTTCGTGCCCCAGCCCAGGAAGATCCCACGTGCCGCGGAGCGGCTGGGCCCATGAGCCATGGCCGCTGAGCCTGCGCTCCGCAATGGGAGAGGCCACAACGGTGAGAGGCCCGCGTACCGCAAAAAAAAAAAAAAAAAAAGGCAGCTGAGCCAACTCATGGTTTCCTCCTCCCTCTGTGGCCGGAGGATAGCCCAGTGGTCATCTCAAATGCCCAGGGAGAGAGCTGAGCCTGTAACCTCCAGCCTCTCTCCACCCCCAAAGTGTCAAGATGCCAGCACCTGGAGGAGCTTTATAAACACACAGGAAGCACTGGGAAGAGGCCCTGCCAGAGGCCAGAGCCCTCAATCAGGTCAGTGCCACCTACGGGGCCAGGAGCGCCAGGACTCCTCTGGCCAGGGCAGGCCTGGTGGCAAAGCCTCCTTCTGACGGCCTTTGGCAGCTCAGTCAGCAAGAGGCAGAAGACCTGGTGCAGGGCAGGGAGGCCCGTTGGTGAAAGGAGGGAGGCTGCAGGCTTCAATGATAATCACTTTCGTGGGCATGAAGCTTTACAGCCCACAAAACAGTCTCACTTCTTCTATCCACTCAGTCCTCACCGTACCCTGTGGGTAGAGGTTGCTGTTATCATTGTTCGCATTGGACACGTGAGAAAACTGAGGCTCAGGGAGGAGAGTGTCAGAAGGGTCTCAGCAAATAAAACGCTGCTGAGCTGCTGCACAGCAATGGAAACCATCAACAAAATGAAAAGGCCGCCCACTGAATTGGAGAAAACATGTGCAAATCGTGTGTCTGAAAAGGGGGTAATATCCCCAAAATATAAAGAGCTCATATAACTCAATAGCAAAAAACAATCTGATTTTAAAATGGGCAGAGGACCTGAATAGACATTTTTCCAAAGAAGCCATACTGACGGTCAACAGGAAAAGATGCTCAATCACTAATCATCAGGGAAATGCGAATCAAAACCACAGTGAGGCATCACCTCACACCTGTCAGAATGGCTATCGTCAAAAAGACAAGAAATAACAAGTATTAGAGAGAAGGTGGAGAAAAGGGCACCCTCCTACACTGTTGGTGGGAATGTAAATTGGTGCAGCCACTATGGAGAACAGTATTTTAAAAACTAAAAATAGAGTTGCCATATGATTAAGCAATCCCACTCTTGGGCATATATCCAGAAAAAACTATAATTCAAAAAGATACATGTACCCCAATGTTCACAGCAGCACTATTTACAATAGTCAAAACATGGAAGCAACCTGTGTCCATCAACAGATGAATGGATAAAGAAGATGTGGTATATATATAATAGAATATTACTCAGCCATAAAAAAGAATGAAATATTGCCATTTGCAGCAATCTGGATGGACCTAGAGATTATCATACTGAGAGAAGTAAGCCAGACAGAGAAAGACAAATATCATGTAATATCACTTCTATGTGGAAGCTAAAAAATGATACAAATGAATTTATTTACAAAACAGAAACAGACTCACAGGCATAGAAAACAAACTTATGGTTACCAAAGGGGAAAGGGGAGGGAGAGGGATAAATTGAGAGTATGGGATTAACAGATACAAACTACTATATATAAAATAGATAAATAAAATAAACAGTAAAAAGATTTACTGTATAGCACAGGGAACTATATTCAGTATCTTGTAGTAACCTATAATGGAAAAGAATCTAAAATATATATATATTTATATATATATATACACACACACACACACACATATATATATAACTGACTCACTTTACTGTACACCTGAAACTAACACCATATTGTACATCAACTATACTTCAATTAAAGAAAAAAGAGAAGAAATAACAAGTGCTAGAGAGAATGAGGAAAAAAGGGGCCCCTCATGCACTGCTGGTGGGAATGTAAATTGACACAGTCACTATGGAAAACAGTATGGGGGGTCCTCAAAAAATTAAAAATAGAACTAACCTATGATCCAGCAGTTCCACTTTTGGAATTTATGCAAATAAATCAAAAACACTAACTCAAAAAGATATATGCACCCCAACATTCACTGCAGCATTATTTACAATAGCCAAGATATGGAAACAACCTACATATCCATCAATGGTTGAATGAATAAAGAAAATATCACACAGGGGCTTCCCTGGTGGCACAGTGGTTGAGAGTCTGCCTGCTAATGCAGGGGACACGGGTTCGAGCCCTGGTCTGGGAGGATCCCACATGTCACGGAGCAACTAGGCCCGTGAGCCACAACTACTGAGCCTGCGTGTCTGGAGCCTGTGCTCCGCAACAAGAGAGGCCGGGATAGTGAGAGGCCCGCGCACCGTGATGAAAAGTGGCCCCCGCTTGGCACAACTAGAGAAAGCCCTCTCACAGAAATGAAGACCCAACACAGCAAAAATAAATAAATTAATTAATAAACTCCTACCCCCAACATCTTTAAAAAAAAAAGAAAAGAAAATATCACACACACAGAAGATTATTATTCAGCCATAAAAAGGAACGAAATCTTGCCATTTGAGATAATATGGATGGCCCTTGAGGGCATTCTGCTAAGTGAAATCAGTCAGACAGAGAAAGACAAATATTGAATGATTTCATTTATATATGGAATCTTAAAAATAATAATAATAATTTATAATAAAAACCCAAAACCAAGCTCATAGATTCAGAGAACAGATTGGTGGTTGCCAGAGGTGAGGACTGGAGGGGAGGGGGACAAAATGGGTGAAGGGAGACAAAAGATACAAACTTCCAGCTATAAAATAAATAAGTCAGGGATGCAATGTACAGCATGGTGACTATAGTTAATAATACTATACTGCATTTTTTTTTTTTTTCAGTACACGGGCCTCTCACTGTTGCGGCCTCTCCCATTGCAGAGTACAGGCTCCAGACGCGCAGGCTCAGTGGCCATGGCTCACGGGCCCAGCTGCTCCGCAGCAGGTGGGATCCTCCCGGACCGGGGCACGAACCCATATCCCATGTATCAGTAGGCAGACTCTCAACCACTGCACCACCAGGGAAGCTGATATTCTAATGCCCAAAATGGTGGTATTAGGGAGTCAGGCCTTTGGGAGGTACTTAGTCATGAGGGCGGAGCTCCCATGAACGAGATTAAGAGGCCCTCGTTCAAGACGCAGCTTACTGGCCCTTTCCACCAGGTGAGGACACAGCGATAAGTCTGTAGTCAGCAACTCTAAAAAGGATCCTCACCAGAACCCAACCATGCTGGCACCCTGATCTGGGACTTCCAGCCTCCAGAACTGTGAGAAATAAATTTCTGTTGTTCACCCAGTCTATGGTATTCTGTTATAGCAGCCCAAACAGACTAAGACTACTATCCTTGTCAATTTTCTGTAAATCTAAAATTATTCCCCTGTAAATATTTTATTAAAAAGCAGAGCTGGGAAGGGAAGGGAGGAAAAAGGAAAAGCCAGAAATGGTACTTGACTTCTTTCAACTCAAGTTCAGGATCCTTTCCACATTCTTCTGCAGTTGCTATTGATAAGGATGTGAAGAAATTGAAACCCTTGTGCATTGGTATCGAGAATGTAAAATGGTGCAGCCACTATGGTAAACAGTTTGGTGGTCCCTCCAAAAGCAAAGCAGAATTACCATATGATCCAGCAATTTGACTTGACGGTATAAACCCAAAGGAATTTAAAGCAGGAACTCGAACAGATACTTGTACACCAATGTTCAGAGCAGTGTTATCCACGATGGTCAAAAGGTGGAAACAAGCCAAGTGTCCGTCAGTGGATGCATGGATAAACAAAATGTGATGCACATATGCAACGGAATAGTGTTCAGCCTTAAAAAGGTATGAAATTCTGACACATGCTACAACAGAGATAAACCTTGAAAACATTATGCTAAGTGAAATAAGCCAGATGCAAAAGGACAAGTTTTATATGACGGCCCTTAAATGAGATACCTAGAGTAGTCAAATTCATAGAGACAGAAAGTAGAATATGGTTACCAGGGGCTGGGGGAGGGGCAGGGTATTGCTTAATGGGGTACAGAATTTCAGTTTGGGATGATGAAAATGTTCTGGAAATAGAGAGTGGTGATGGTTGGACAACCTTGTGAACATACTGATGCTGCTGAATTGTATACTAAAAGATGCTTAAAGTGATTAATTTTATGCTATGTGTATTTTACCACAATAAAAAGTATTGTTTTTTAAAATCACCAACTGCTCCTTTCTTATCCTTGAAAATAGTCCCTTGAGTGAGGGTTGGGTGAAAGTGAGGCCCAGATAGAGAGACTGCTTTCCTCTTGGGGAAGATGAATCCTATCCTTAAGGGGCCTGGCTCCCTCCTCCAACCAGGCCCCAACATATCTTCCCTCAGGAAGTCACTCGGAAAGGTAGAGCAGAGAAATTGTCCCACTTTAGATTTAAAACCACTTTGGGGCAAGTGGCCCACCCACCAGCCAGGGAGCTCATAGGAGCAGAGTGAGGAGGGGTCTCCTGTCTCTCTCTAGCCCTGGGTACCTCTTCCCCAAGCCTTTCTTGTCCTTCTATCAGCTGGGAAAGGCCCTGTTAAGGTACTTTGCAAGAGTATACGTTTTAGCCAGAAAAATAAACCTCTTCAACAATCTTTATTTTTTGAACATCAACTGAACGTAGTGTTTCTAAGTCTGTGTTTCCATTCACCTTTCTATAGCCCTTTGCTATGTATCACTTATCACTTTATTTTCTTGTATACCTATCTGATGTCAACTCCTAGCTTGGAATCTTCCCGAAAAGCAAAGATTGCATTTTATTTCTGTTTATATTCTCAGATATTAGTCAGGTAGGCGCTCAAAAATAAAAAATAAAAAGTACTGAATAAATGACGAAAGAAGCAAATGGGTGGTGAGTCAAGCAAATTAAATTGTGTTTAGATCCTCCTGTTTTCTCATTGACATCCTACCTTGGTGTCATTGGTCCAGACAAATGCCTATGGCTTCAGCTGTGTCAGCCGAATGTCTCATATGTCGTGTTTGTTAACATGATCACTATAAGAGGCTTTCAACCTGAGAATATGCATAATTCTAGGAAAAGCAGGTCAGGGAGCACTTCTTACACATCTAGGATGCCTACTCCCACTGTGACTCACATGCACAGATCTCCCCCTTTTATAAAGACCCCTCTAAAGGCCTTTGCCTCCAGAAAACCTTCCCTACCACTGGCTGCTCCTTTTGATTCTCCTTATCCCACATATTGGGCCTGATGACCTCCTGTGATGTTTGCTTCACTAGTTACTCTATAGATGTAAATCATCTGTCTTCAACAAGACTGTCCCTACCTGAAGAAAGCAGCTGGGCTCCTGCTACCCATGTTTCCTATGGGACCTTGGGCAAGCCGCATAACCCTTCTGAGTCTCAGTGTAAGAAACGTGGAGAGTGACATCCTCCAGAACGCTGGGGAAGGTGCCGATGACACTGCAGATGCTCCTTAAACAATACCCTCCAGAGCAAAGATTATGTCTTAAAGTGCTTTATATCCTCCACCGAGCCCAGGTAAGGTTGAGCATCTATTATGTGTCCATAACTATTTGTTGAATTGAATTTTTCTCCGTTACATTTTTGTAATTGAGATATAATTCGCATACCATAAAATTCACTATTTGAAAGTACACAATTCAGTGGTTTTTAGTGTACAAGGCTATGCAACAATCACTATATAATTCCAGAACATTTTCATCACTCCATCTCTGTTACATTTTTTAAAGCTTTGTTTGGCTTTTAATGAACAACGTACACTTTGACTACATCTCAGTCAATATAATTATTCTATTTTATAATCACTAATAGTATTTACTGTATGTCAGACACTGTTCTGCACATTTTATAAAGAATAAACCCTATGTGGGAAGATTCATATCAGCATCCGCATCATCCCATGTTACTGAATAAGAAACTGAGACACGGAAAGGACAGGAATCTTACTCAAGAACACACAGCTAGAAGAAGCTGAGCTGTAATTTGAACCTAAGATGCCTGAGTCCATGCTCCTCACCACACCTGCTACCTCTTTTTTTTTTTTTTTTTTTTTTTTTAGCGGTACGCGGGCCTCTCACTGTTGTGGCCTCTCCCGTTGCGGAGCACAGGCTCCGGATGCACAGGCTCAGCGGCCATGGCTCACGGGCCCAGCCACTCCGTGGCATGTGGGATCTTCCTGGACTGGGGCATGAACCCGTGTCCCCTGCATCGGCAGGCGGACTCTCAACCACTGCGCCACCAGGGAAGCCCCCCTGCTACCTCTTGACTGAAGCATTAAGATTTAACAACCAATCAACCAGAAATAAGCAAACACGTAACCCTTAAGCATTAAGAGCCCATTTTCTTCCTCCTTTATTTATTTATCAGTTACGCTTGGCTGTGATTTTTTTCTAAACGTGAATGAAGAGCCCACCACTGGCCCTGGGCTAGGCTTTGTAAGTGACATAAAAATCAAGAAGCCCTGGTCCTTGCCCTTCAAGCGTGAAGAGCATGGAACAACAGTACAGATAGAAGGTGATGTACAAACACGGGCATTCAGACATGGGAGAGTGTGGCCACTGGTGACGGCAGAAATCTGGGACTTACAGTTCCACAAAGAATCATAAATAATGAAATAGTTCTGGGAAGACCAGAGGGATTGTTTTCTTTCTTTAAGATGAAATTCAGATTTCTTTACATAGGTTGAATTTGCTCATGAATTGGGCAAATATTCTTTCACTTTAAATTCTTTCTATTATTTCATTCGCAGGTGACTAAAAACACATTGCTCTCCTTTTACCTTAATAACGCTACCTCCTACATTTAAATTTTCTATACACTGTCATTTATAGGGGCTGTTTTTAGATAGCAGCACACACTTTGACAGAAACAATGTCACTGAAAAATAGTATGTAGATGTGATTTGGGGAATTCAAATTTTTTTTTCCTAAATGTACAGTACTAGGAACAAAAAAACAAACAACCCAATCCAAAAATGGGCAGAAGACCTAAACAGACATTTCTCCAAAGAAGATATACAGACTGCCAACAAACACATGAAAGAATGCTCAACATCATTAATCATTAGAGAAATGCAAATCAAAACTACGATGACATATCATCTCACACCAGTCAGAATGGCCATCATCAAAAAATCTAGAAACCATAAATGCTGGAGAGGGTGTGGAGAAAAGGGAACCCTCTTGCACTGTTGGTGGGAATGTAAATTGATACAGCCACTGTGGAGAACAGTATGGAGGTTCCTTAAAAAACTACAAATAGAACTACCATATGACCCAGCAATCCCACTACTGGGCATATACCCTGAGAAAACCATAATTCAAAAAGAGTCATGTACCAAAATGTTCATTGCAGCTCTATTTACAATAGCCCAGAGATGGAAACAACCTAAGTGTCCATCATCCGATGAATGGATAAAGAAGATGTGGCACATATACACAATGGAATATTATTCAGCCATAAAAAGAAATGAAATTGAGCTATTTGTAATGAGGTGGATAGACCTAGAGTCTGTCATGCAGAATGAAGTAAGTCAGAAAGAGAAAGACAAATACCATATGCTAACACATATATATGGAATTTAAGGAAAAAAAAAGTCATGAAGAACCTAGGGGTTAGACAGGAATAAAGACACAGACCTTCTAGAGAATGGACTTGAGGATACGGGAAGGGGAAAGGGTAAGCTGTGACAAAGCGAGAGAGAGGCATGGACATATATATACACTACCAAACGTAAGGTAGATAGCTAGTGGGAAGCAGCCGCATAGCACAGGGAGATCAGCTCGGTGCTTTGTGACCGCCTGGAGGGGTGGGATAGGGAGGGTGGGAGGGAGGGAGACGCAAGAGGGAAGAGATATGGGAACATATGTATATGTATAACTGATTCATTTTGTTATAAAGCAAAAAGTAACACACCATTGTAAAGCAATTATACTCCAATAAAGATGTAAAAATAAATAAATAAATGTACAGTACTAGGAAGCTTGCTATTGGAAAAATTCTGTAAAGAATCCGTTAGTAAATTAAGAAATCCTTTGAAATCATGTATACAATTATTTGCTAATTTTCCCCCAAACTCTGATTACTATAAATATCAGGTGTTCTTATTCAAGACACACCTGAATTTTGGCTACTTCGTAATCTACACTTTGTAGCTCCTTGCAAAAGAAATTGCGCATCCTAAGTTCAAAGGTCTGGACTAAACTAAGATCTCTCCTAGACTTTGATCCTCATGAAAACTTGGGCATGTAGAAGTGACTGTTATCTCAGATTTGTTGCCCACATATGAGGTCCTAAAGCATTTTTATAAGCAAAGCTCCCATACTGGGAAACCCTGGATTATTTAGGGCTCTGAAGAACAGTCCGCCTGGTCTAAGGTATTGGTTTATAAAACTTTTAAAATATATTTTATATATTTTAAATGTATGTTTTCCTACTAATCATGTAACAGGAGAAATTCTTTTCAGAAAATAATGCACCATCGATAATAACTTTATTGTATTGATAGAAAATTTGGGGTTGGTGGGCTATTTGGGGGGAGGGTAGTTAAGTGGCACAATATATTACACTGTAATTTGAGAAAAAAATGGGCAAACCTAGAGAAATACTGCTATTTTAGTTAAGTAAGCTGTGCAGCCGCTCCCTCTTGTGCTGAAAAGTAAGTACTGCAGCCACTGAATTGAAATGGGAGAAAGCATCCCTTAGTAGATACACATAAAACTTGCTTAAACTAAGCTTTCCCCAAATGCTCTAAGCCCAAGAAAAACATAGTGTTTAGTAACTCTTTATTTAAACTAGCACATATATCACCAGTAATACTTATTTAATGAATCCTTCAAACATTTATTGAGCACTTACTGGGTACAGGGATCTAGGTACACTCGGGTGATTACACAGTTGCAGCTCCCACAGTGCTCACATAGTTTGGTGCATCTAGATGTCACCTTTCTCATAATGCTTTTGCTGGTCCCCTGTCAACTGTGACCTCTGCCTCCTCTGAACTGTTCCCCTTTTCCCCACCCCACTCCCCCGAGACTGAGTCATCTCATGCCTTTCCCCCACTGTCCTCCCTTTACCACAGTTGGTCATTTTCTTATCACCCTACTGGGTTGTAACCTCTTGGAAGGCAGAAGTCACATCTGATCCACTCCTAGTTTTCCCACAGCCCCTCATTCCATGTTTGTCCAGTTAGGATTCAAATGTGTATTTGTTCAATTTAACAAAATTACAAAGCAGTAGGCCTAATTAAATTTAGGATCCGGTGGAGAATGTATTTCACCGGCTTTGTACACGTAACTCTCAAACACGGCAACATTTTGCTGCCAAAATGCATGTTGAATTTCTCATCAGTTTCTGTGGTATAATAAGGACACCAGTGGAAGGTTAGATTTATTCTACCCTAGAATCCATGATGTCGGAAAGAGTCTGCTCCGTCACCTCCCTGCCTGTCATGAAAGGATGCTGCAGTGCAGAGGTGTGCCTGTGAGTGCCACGTCGGGTACCTGAATGTGAATGCTTGCTCTGGCCCAGCCACCTGGGGCGCCAAGGTCCTAGCTCAGTGTTGCCCAGACTTCTGAATTTCAAGTGTAAGCATAAAATATTTTAAAGAAATTGTTTTCAGGGACTGACATGAGTCTGCTAACATCTTATATTGCTAACTATGAACAGTTTTAAAATCATCATTCATTATGACCTTCATTTTATGGGGAAAAAAAGAACTTTTAACACCAAAAGTTAGGAAGGGCATAATCTCAGAATAAAGAAGTTTTTTTTTTCTGTTGAATACATTTAACTCTAGTTCTGGACCGCACATGGGAATCCAACTATTGGAGAGAGAAAGCGGAGGGCAGACGCGAGGGAACACACCTGACACCCATCTTCTGCCCACGTTTCTCCTAACTGGCTTCATAGTTTCTTTTCATTGGATAATCCTCTCACTCAGGTTTGCCTTGTTGTGTGTGAGAATGAGCAAGAAGCCACATCCCTGCGGAACAGGAGCTAAAGTGGAAACCAGCTGATGCTGAAGCCCGAGTGAGGGGATTGTCAAATGAAAAACTCTGAATCCGATAGAGGAGAAAGGCGGGCGGAAGGTGGGAGCCAGGTGATTGCCTTCGGTGCCACCTCCACTTCTCTCCAATGTCTTGGTCCCAGTGTGTGGTTTGGTTGGCTGGATTGTAGGGGAGCATGCGGACGGCCTCGTGTGGGTTATGGGGAGGAAGGGGAAAGAGAGAAGGAATTGACCCCAATTGCTGGGAGCAAACTTCTCTCCTGACTGCGAGGTAAACAGCTGAGTAAGAGCCGAGTAAGAGCCTGCAGCTGTCTTGTGCTCTGCTTCCTAGAAAGGCTTTTCAAATAGCCTTTTCTACTGCGTCACCTCCATACGACCAAGCCGTCTGATCTCAGGAAGGGACTGGTGGTGGAATTCTCTCCCTCCCACTCCAGGACTCAGATTAGAAAGGGGAAAGGCTCTCAGTTGCTCCTCTCACAACCAGAAAAAGGGGATGCGTGCGTGCGTGTGTGTGTGTGTGTGTGTGTGTGTGTGTGCAGGGGCTTAACCCAGACTGAATGTCTGTGGGCAGCAGTGAGAAAGAAACCTATAGCTTGCATCCCTCGCATCACTCCTTAAATTGCCTTAAACATACCACCCCCTCCCAAAGAGGGGGAGCCCATCAGTGAAGGGCCAAAGGGGCTGATGGCCCACCGAGACAACGCCCCAGCCAAGAGGACAGTCTTCCCAGGGCTCTTCTGCAAAAATGACAGCCTCGGTGCTCACATTAGTCCTGGCTCTGCAGAGTCCAGGGGGAGCCCCGCCACCAACAAGCAGGTGTCCCGCTGAGTCAGACAGGACCACTGCGGAGCCCTGGCCTTGCCGGTGGACACCTCTTCCCAGACCCACTCCTGCCCGCAGCACAGCCCCAGGACTGATTCTCACATGCGCCTGCAGCACTCAGTGTGTAAGACCATGGTTCATCTCCCTCCTTCTCTTACCGTCTTTTCTCACACCAACAGGAGAGAGAAAGCTCTCAAATCACCTTTAAGGTAAAAAAGAGAGCAAATGAAGAAAAAGCCCTGCTAATCTTCTCTGTACATTCTGGGTAAATAACATACCGAAAATGTCACGGTTGAAATAGACAACACCTGAAACTTTACACCAGTTACCAGTAACCATCCTCCTGCCTTCAGGGCATGGGAAGTACAACTCATCACCTCATGCTGAGCTTTCCAAACTCCTCTTTATCTTTTCCCCAAAGGGCTCATTCTGTCCTTAATCTCTTAAAGCTCCACGCCCTGAAAGGGTCTAGCGTTGTCTCCATTTGTTCCTCAGGAAATCTTGGTCATCTTCCCTCCAGTTTCTCTGGACCTTCCATCACCTTCCACCATTCCCCTCACCCTCATTTGGTTTCTCTTCCCCCTTCTCCTAAAGCCGGCTCCAAAATAACCCCAGTGACTGCTGGGAGAAAAGAACCAATGCAACAGTTTGTTTCTAAGAGGCAATCCCTCTTCATGGCATTGGCTGTAACAGAGTTTTACTTCTATAACTTAAGTCCCTGTGACCTAAGGCTCTTAAACAAGAGTTGCCAGATAAGGTACAGTACAACCAGTTAAATTTGAATTTCAGATAAACAACTGACTTTTTATTATAAGTATATTCCATGCAGTATTTCAGACCCTGTGTTATGATGTGATTTCTTTCATGTCATGATTCCTACTCATCTGGTGTGAAACTCATAGGATTTAAGCTGTGTTAAGTAATTCAAGATGGAATTGCAGTGGCCAACACGAACTTCCATATTAGTTGTTCTGGAACATCCAGTATAGGACTGTGGTGTCTTCCTGTGATAAATTGTTACTTTAGATAAGGAAATTGTTTGGTAATGTCCTCGGAAAAACTTCACTGGAACAGGAGGAGCAACTGATAGAGACAAGACCCCCTGGGGCGCAGTCTCATTCGCTTCTGACAGACTCCTTAACATGGGACCACTGAGTCCAGTGACTTGAAGGCTCTTCGCTGGAGAACCCAGCTCCACACTGCTGAGACCTGATCCAGGGACACCGGAGGCCCTGTCAGAGCAGAGGGTGACTTTCTTTTTTTTTTTTTTTTTTTTGCGGTACGCGGGCCTCTCACTGCTGTGGCCTCTCCCGTTGCAGAGCGTAGGCTCCGGATGCGCAGGCTCAGCGGCCATGGCTCACAGGCCCAGCCGCTCCGCGGCATGTGGGATCCTCCCGGACTGGGGCACGAACCCGCGTCCCCTGCATTGGCAGGCGGACTCTCAACAACTGCGCCACCAGGGAAGCCCCCAGAGGGTGACTTTCTATTCACGCTTGTTGCAAGACCTGTTGCTGGACCAGAGACCACTGCCTGTGTTAGACGCCTCCTTCCCAAACTTCTCCTGGGACTGGTTTATTACCCACCCTCTTTTCCTCCCTACTTTGACTAACCTGTGTTTCATGCTAATTGTGTGCAATAATCCCAGTGATTCATGAATTGAATCTTGGCTACATTTACTTTATCACTAACCCTGTAATTCTCACCTTACTGCTGGGCCCTGTGACACAACCTTTCTTCGCTAATCTGGCAATCCTGTCTTAAGTAGATGTAACAATAGAAATGACCTACCACTCACTGAGCACCTAGCATGTGCCCTTTAATTAAGGAGACCACATGTGCCACTTTGTCGGGGACAGTGCCGCTAGGCGGGCTCCTGTAGAATTACTAATAACGCCCCGTTCACGCTCTCAAGTGTTTCACTTTGGATCCTTATAAAGTATGTTCCATTTTCATTCCCATGACAATGCTACACAAGGACGTTTTATTACCTTCATTTTGCAGACAAAATTGATTTTCAGGAGAAAGAAATAATTAGCCTAACGTCATGCGGGAAGCAAGGAAGTAGCAGTGCCAGGATTATGGCCCAGCCTGCCTGCCCACTCAAGGCCCTTCTCTGGGCAGACGCAGCCCCTCTTGGGAGGGAGGCCGTGGAGCTGGTGAAGAAGTCCCAACTTCCACAGGGCTTACTCCCTTAGTCCCTTCTGGACTTGGAATCAAAACTGTGCCCACCTACAGAAGATCTAAGTAGACATTTCTCCAAAGAATACATACAGATGGCCAACAGGCACATGAAAAGGTGCTCAACATCGCTAATCATTAGAGAAGTGCAAATCAAAACCACAATGAGGCATCACTTCACACTAGTCAGAATGGCCATCATCAAAAAGATGACAAATCATAAATGCTGGAGAGGGTGTGGGAAACAGGAACCCTCCTACACTGTTGGTGGGAATGTAAATTGATACAGCCACTATGGAGAACAGTATGAAGTTTCCTTAAAAAACTAAAAATAGAACTACCATATTATCCAGCAATCCCACTCCTCAGCATATATCGGAAGAAACCTCTAATTTGGAAAGATACATGCATCCCAATGTTCATAGCAGCACTATTTACAATAGCCAAGACATGGAAGCAACCTAAGTGTCCATCGACAGATGAAGGGATAAAGAAGATGTGGTATGTGTGTGCGTGTGTGTATATATATATATATGAAACCCCTTTTACAATCTCAGACAGGGTCTGTGGGTCAACTTTCTTCATAGCCACAGGCTTCCATGGCTTACACTGGAATCCACCTTTCTTATCGTTTCCTGCGCCAACTAAAATTCCACTTCACATCCAACCACCACTTCGGCTTCGAAGGTGCTGCTTGATACTGACATTCTGTAGATGTTGTATGACTATTTCTTTACGTATCTATTTATTGATGAGGCTCATAGGCCTTTTCGTATTAATTAGTACAACTGACTTCCAATCAGTTAGTTTCGGTACACCTCGAAAAAGAACAATAAACCTAATACTGACCCTATTAACAAACACAATACTAGCCTCATTACTCCTACTTATTGCCTTCTGACTTCCTCAACGAAACATCTACGCAGAAAAAACAAGCCCCTATGAATGAGGATTTGACCCTATAGGATCCGCCCACCTACCCTTTTCTATAAAATTCTTCCTAGTAGCAATCACCTTCCTTCTCTTCGACCTAGAAATTGCCCTCCTACTACCCCTCCCCTGAGCAACCCAAAGAAACAACCTAGAAACAATACTTATCATAACCCTGTTTCTAATTTCAGTACTAGCAACCAGCCTGGCCTACGAGTGAACTCAAAAGGGCTTGGAGTGGGCTGAACATGGTATTTAGTTTAAAATAAAACACGTGATGTCGACTCATTAGATTGTGATTAAACTCATAACTACCAAGTGTCTCTAGTACATATAAACATTATAATAACCTTCACCGTATCCCTTATAGGTTTACTAATATACCGATCCCATCTAATATCCTCACTACTTTGTTTACAAGGTATAATGTTATCACTGTTTATCCTAGCAGCCCTAACAATCTTTTTTTTAATTTATTTTTAATTAATTTATTTATTTATTTTTAGCTGTGTTGGGTCTTCGTTTCTGTGCGAGGGCTTTCTCCAGTTGCGGTGAGTGGGGGCCACTCTTCATCGCGGTGCGCGGGCCTCTCACTGTCACAGCCTCTCCCGTTGCAGAGCACAGGCTCCAGACGCGCAGGCTCAGTAGTTGAGCCTGTAGCCTCAGTAGGCCTCATGGGCCTAGCCGCTCCGCGGCATGTGGGATCTTCCCGGACCAGGGCTTGAACCCGTGTCCCCTGCATTGGCAGGCAGATTCTTAACCACCGCGCCACCAGGGAAGCCCCTCTAACAATTTTAAACTCGCACTTCACCTTAGCCAGCATAATACCAATCATCCTACTGGTATTCGCAGCCTGCGAAGCAGCTCTCAGATTAGCGTTATTAGTAATAGTATCGAATACATATGGGACCGATTATGTACAAAACCTCAACCTTCTCCAATGCTAAAAACTTATCATCTCCACAATCATACTAATACCCCCAACCTGGCTATCAAAAACAACATGATCTGAATCAACTCACAACCCACAGCCTATTAATTAGCTTCACAAGCCTACTTCTTCTTAATCAGTTCAACAATAGCCTCAACTATTCAATAACATTCTTCTCCGACTCCCTTTCCACACCACTACTAATCCTAACAGTATGACTCCTCCCCCAATCTTAATGGCCAGCCGATCCCACCTACTCAAAGAACCACTAATCCGAAAAAAACTTTACCTCCCAATACTAATCACGTTACAAAGGCTTCTAACCATAACATTTACGCCACAGAACTAATCCATTATATTATACTTGAAGCCACACTACTCCTCACCCTTATTATCCTTACCTGCTGAGGTAACCAAACAGAACGACTTAATGCAGGACTCTACTTTCTATTCTATACACTAACTGGATCACTTCCATTCCTAGTGGCATTAACATATTTACAAAACATTGTAGGCTCCTTAAATTTCCTATTACTCCAATATTGAACCCAACCACTACCCATCTCCTGGTCCAACGTCTTTATGTGATTAGCCTGCATGATAGCATTTATAGTAAAAATGACCCTCTGCAGCCTCCACCTTGGACTACCCAAAGCACACGTAGAAGCCCCTATCACAGGCTCCCTAGTCCTTGCAGCCGTACCACTAAAGCTCGGGGGTTATGGCATGCTGCAAATCACATCAGTACTTAACCCTCTAACAAAATATATAGCATACTCTTTCCTTATGCTTTCCTTATGAGGAATAATCATAACTAGCTCTATCTGCCTACATCCCACAGACCTAAAATCACTCATCGCCTACTCCTCAGTCAGCCACATAGCACTCGTTATCGCAGCTATCCTTATTCAAACCCCTTGAAGTTATAGAGGGGCTACCGCCCTAATGATTGCTCTTGGCCTCACATCATCTATGTTGTTTTGCCTAGCAAACTCAAATTACGAGCGAATTCATAGTCAACCATAATCTTGGCCCGAGGCCTGCAAATTCTTCTCCCACTGGTAGCCACTTGATGACTACTAGCAAGCCTAACAAACCTCGCCCTACCCCCTACCGTTAACCTAATCGGAGAACCGTTCAGTCATGTCAACTTTCTCATGATCAAATCTCACTATTATCCTAATAGGAACCAATATTGTAATTACAACCCTGTACTCCATGTATATACTAATCATAACACAACGAGGCAAACATACACACCATGTCAATAACATTATACCCTTCTTCACATGAGAACATGCTCTTATAACCCTACATATCTTTCCACTTCTACTCCTATCACTAAACCCCAAGATCATCTTGGTCCCCTGTACTGTAGATATAGTTTAAAAAACACACTAGATTGTGAATCTAGCAACAGAAGACTAAGACTTCTTATTTACCGAAAAAGTATTGCCAGAACTGCTAATTCATGTCCCCATACCTAATAGTATGGTTTTTTCAAACTTCTAAAGGACAGTAGTTATCTATTGGTCTTAGGAACCAAAGAATTGGTGCAACTCCAAATAAAATAAACCTATTCTCTTCTTTTGCCCTCATTACATTACTAATACTAATTATTCCAATCATGATAACTAGCACGAACTTCTACAAAAATAACAAATACCCATGATATGTAAAAAATACTGTCTCCTGTGCTTTCATTGCTAGTCTAATCCCAACAATAATATTTCCTCACACAGGCCAAGAAATATTCATCTCAAACTGACAGTGCATTACCATCCAAACCCTCAAACTAATACTCAGCTTCGAAATAGACTATTTCTCAATCATAGTCGTACCATTGTTCATCACATGGTCCATGATAGAATTCTCAATGTGATACATACACTCTGACCCTTGTATCAACCAACTCTTCAAATATTTACTCCTCTTGCTTATCACTGTGCTAATCTTTGTTACAGCCAACAACCTCTTCCAACTTTTTATTGGATGAGAAGGAGTAGGAATCATCTTTCCTGCTTATCGGATGATGGCTCAGGCGAGCAGACGCAAACACAGCTGCTCTTCAAGCAATTTTATATAACCTCATGGGAGATGGCGGATTCATCATATCAATGGCATGATTTTCATCTAACACAAATGCATGAGACCTACAACAAATGTTCATGCTCAACCAAAACTCTTTAAACTTACCCCTCACGGGACTCGTACCAGCCGCAGCCGGAAAATCAGCCCGATTTGGACTTCATCCCTGACTCCCTTCAGCAGCAGAAGGTCCTACCCCAGTCTCGGCCCTACTCCACTCAAGCACAATGGTTGTAGCAGGAGTTTTCCTACTTATCCGATTTTACCCTTTAATAGAAAACAACAAACTCATTCAAACAATAATGTTCTGCCTAGGAGCCCTTATCACCCAGTTTACAGCTATCTGCTCCCTCACCCAAAACGATATTAAAAAAATTATTGCCTTCTCTACCTCCAGCCAACTAGGTTTAATTATAGTAACGATTGGCCTCAACCAACCTCATCTAGCATTTTTACACATTTGCACACACGCTTTCTTTAAAGTCGTGTTGTTCCTATACTCTGGGTCTATCATTCACAACCTAGACAACAAGCAGGACGTTCGAAAAGTAGGAGCGTTATTCGAGACCTTACCCTTCACTGCAACAGCCCTTATCATTGGATGCCTAGCACTAACAGGAATACCTTTTCTCACCGGATTTTACTCTAAAGACCTAATTATCGAAACCGCCACTACGACTTATACCAACACCTGAGCCCTATTAGTAACTCTAACCGCTACCTCCCTCACAGCCATCTATAGCACTCGCATTATCTTCTTTGCACTACTAGGACAGCCACGCTTCTCTTCTTCAGAGACAACCCCTCTTAATCAACTCCATCAAGAGCCTGTTTATCGGTAGTATTTTTGCTGGCTTCCTCATCTCCAACAGCATTCCTCCAACAACCATCCCCCTACATTTAAAATTGACTGCCCTTGTAGTGACAACCTTGGGCTTTGTACTAGCATTCGAAATCAACCTTAACACACAAACCTTAAAATATATACACCCATCAGACTCCTCCAAGTTCTCCACTCTCTTAGGATACTTCCCCCCCATCATACACCACCTACCTCCTCATCTAAATCTATTAATAAGCCAAAAATTAGCAACCTCCTTACTAAACTTAATCTGACTAGAAACCATCCTACCAAATACAGCCTTCATTCAACTAAAATCTTCCACATTAGTCTCAAATCAAAAAGGCCTTATCGGGCTTCCCTGGTGGCGCAGTGGTTGGGAGTCCGCCTGCCGATGCAGGGGACACGGGTTCGTGCCCTGGTCTGGGAAGATCCCACATGCCGCAGAGCGGCTGGGCCCGTGAGCCATGGCTGCTGAGCCTGCGCGTCCGGAGCCTGTGCTCCGCAGCGGAAGAGGCCACAGCAGTGAGAGGCCCGCGTACCGCAAAAAAAAAAAAAAAAAAAAGGCCTTATCAATCTCTCCTTTTTATCATTCCTCAGCATACTCCTATTGAATTACCCCGAGTAACCTCCACAATAACCACAACACCAATAAACAAGGACCAACCCGTAACAACCACCAACCAAGTACCATTACTATGTAACGCCGCGATTCCCACAGCCTCTGCACTGAAAAACCCAGAGTCACCAGTAACATACACAACTCAATCTCCACATCCTCATCCTTCAAAATATAAAGTCCCATTAAAAACGCTACTACCAACCCAAAACGAAATGCTCCCAGTACAACCTTATTAGAAACCCAAACCTCAGGGCACTGTTCGGTGGCCATAGCCGTTGCATAACCAAACACAACCAATATTCCCCCTAAATACATCAGGAGCACCATTAAACCTAGAAATGAACCACCAAAATTTAACACAATCCCACACCCAACACCACCCCCCACAATCAACCCTAGACCCCCGTAAATAGGAGAAGGCTTCGAAGAAACCCCACAAAACTAATCACAAAAATAATGCTTAAAATAAATACATGTCATCATTATTCTCACATGGACTTCACCCATGACCAATGACATGAAAAATCATCATTACCATTCCACTACGAGAACACCAATGACCAACACCTGAAAAACCCACCCGCTCATAAAAATTCTCAACAACACATTCACTGACCTCCCCACCCCATCAAATTTCTCCTCATGATGAAACTCTGGCTCCTTACTAGGCATCTGCCTAATCCTACGAGTCCTAACAGGCCTATTCTTGGCAATACACTACACACCAGACACAACAACTGCCTTCTCATCAGTAACACACATTTGCCAAGACGTCAACTCCGGCCGAATCATCCCGTACATACGCGCAAATGGAGCTTCCATGGTTTTTATTTGCTTTTATGCCCACGTAGGACGCGGCCTATACTGTGGATCCTATGCGTTTCAGGAAACATGGAACATTGGAATTATCCTGCTACTTGTAGTCACAGCCACCGCATTCATAGGCTACGTCCTACCCGGAGAACAAGAATTCTGAGGCGCAACTGTCATCCCAAACCTACTTTCAGCAATCCCATATATCGGCGCCACCCTTGTCAAATGAATCTGAGGTGGTTTTTCCATAGATAAAGCAACGCTAACGCGATTTTTTTTTTTTTTTTTTTTTTTTGAGGTACGCGGCCTCTCACTGTTGTGGCTTCTCCCATTGCAGAGCACAGGCTCCGGACGCGCAGGCTCAGCGGCCATGGCTCACAGGCCCAGCCGCTCCGCGGCATGTGGGAGCTTCCCGGACCGGGGCACAAACCCGTGTCCCCTGCATCGGCAGGCGGACTCTGAACCACTGCGCCACCAGGGAAGCCCCAACTAACACGATTCTTTGCCTTCCACTTCATTCTCCCTTTCATCATCACAGCACTAGCGGCCGTTCACCTATTATTCTTCCATGAAACAGGATCCAACAACCCCACAGGAATACCATCCGATACAGACAAAATCCCATTCCACCCCTATTATACAATTAAATATATACATTTACAAAATACATCTTGGGCACTTTATGGTTAATCTTAGCCTCATTCATACTAGCACTATTCTCACCCGACCTGTTAGGAGATCCCGACAACTACACCCCTGCACACCCACTCAGCACGCCACCGTGCATCTAACCAGAACGATACTTTCTATTCGCATGCAATTCTACGATCAATCCCCAGCAAACTAGGAGGAGTCTTAGCCGTGCTGCTCTCAATCCTAATCCTGGCATTCATTCCAATACTCCATACATCTAAACAATGAAGCATAATATTTCGGCCCTTCAGTCAATTCTTGTTCTGAGTATTAGTGGCAGACTTACTGACACTAACATGAATCGGAGGACAGCCTGTGGACTGTCCATATATGGCTGTTGGACAGCTTGCATCTATCCTATACTTTCTTTTAATTCTAGTATTAATACCAATAATTAGTCTCATTGAAAACAAGCTCCTGAAATGAAGAGTCTTTGTAGTATAACACAATACCCTGGTCTTGTAAACCGGAAAATGGAGAACAGCACATCTCCCCAAGACTCAAGGAAGAAGTACTATGCTTCACCGCCAGCACCCAAGCCTGAAATGCTATATAAACTATTCCCTGAAAAAGGATGTAAGACATTCACAAAACTACAGTGCTATGTCAGTACTAAAAATAATTCATTTTACTACACACATGCTATGTACACTGTGCATGTCTGTATATATATATATATACACACACACACACACAATGGATTACTCAGCCATAAAAACGAATGAAATAATGCCATTGGCAGCAACCTTGATGGACCTAGATTACCATACTAAGTGACGTCAGAAAGAGAAAGACAAATATCATATGATATCGCTTATATGTGAAATCTAAAAAAAATGATACAGATGAACTTATTTACAAAACAGAAATAGACTCACAGACATAGAAAACAAACATGTATTACCAAAGGGGAAAAAGGGGGGGAGGGATAAATTAGGAGTTAGGGATTAAGAGATACACACTACTATATGTAAAATGGATAAACAACAAGGATTTACTGTATAGCACAGGGAACTATTTTCAATATCTTGTAAAAACCTATAATGGAAAAGAATCTGAAAAAGAATACATATACATGTATGTATAACTGAATCATTTTGCTGTACACCAGAAACTAACACAATATTGTAAATCAACTGTACTTCAATATAATCAAAAACAAAAACAGACAAAAAAAAAACTGTTCTCACGTTCATTGTGGAAGTTTCTTCTCCAAGCAATGAGATCCCCACCGCCAATTTAACTGAAGTAGGTGAAAAGCTCTCCACTAACTTCAGAGAAGCCCACTGGAGTTTCGGGTTCATACCTTAAAAGGACACACTTCTTGTGGTGACACCAGAGTCACTGAGAGGAACTGTGAAAACAAGGCGTTAGAGGCAACGATGAGATGGGAAAACATACTGGCCTTTCCTTCAATCCTAACAGCGCAGGTTGGCAGGCCCAGAACAGACAGAGATGGGGATGAGTCTCCCGTCTGGTCATCATGTTTATACCTCAGGACTCTTCTATTCTTTAGCACATACACTCATTATGTGGAGGCAAAACGCTGGACGCTCCCCAAACTTGCCGCTGAGCCCCACCCTCACGGGCTTAGGGGCTAGGGGAGAGTCCAGGTGAGTCTCCTGGGGAGGCGTCAGGCTGGTTTACTCACCTGGCCCAGCCGGTCCTCTCTCTCTCCTTTGCCTGGAACGGTTTGGGTCCTGTCCTCCCTGGTACCCAGGGAGTTCCTGCACCTGTTGGTTGGGCAGCAAGAGGGTCAGGGACACACTTGAGCCTGGAGCGTGGACTCCAGTCAGTACGTGCCCATCGATAAACCCAAGCGCGAGCCTTGGCCCGGCCCTTTGCCCCACGTCTCACTCAATGCTTCGGCATCCCCAAGAGCTAGGCACAGTCACTGGTCCAATTTTAACAGAGGGAACACTGAGACTTGGAACAGTCAGGTGGCTGTCCAGGTCACACAGGCAGACCTTTCTCCAGGTTGGGGAGCCAGCGCGGGAACCTGGCCGTCTGGTTCCGGCTGAACCATGGCCCCAGGTGCAAGGCTCTTGGGGTTGGGGGGAGGGCTGGAAAACACAGCAGCAAAGGCTTCTGGGCAGGGGCGGGGTTGGGGTGGGGCCAGAGAGCAGAGCAGCAAATCCTGAAGGGCGCTTACCCCGTGCAGACGCCACCCTAGCTACCTGCACAGATTACGCCGTTTAACCACCACCTCGGCCCTGTGAGCCAGGGTTTTATAGATGACAAAAGAAGCACGGGGAGATTAAGGAACCTGCCCAAAGAGACCTAGAGAGTTAAGTGGTAGATATGTCAGTGCTTCTACGTTCTTGCTTCCTGAACTTTAACTTGAATATGAATCACCTGGGGACCTTGTTAAACTCACTAGGGCTGGTGTTGGGCCCCAATCTCTGCATCGCTAACAAGCTCCCCCCGATGCTGATTCTGCTGACTCACGGGCCAGTTTTACGCTCTCTTGCCTTTTGGTAGCTCAGCTGCCTTTTTATCATCAATTAAACTCGTCCAAATGGCTCAAGGGTGTGAGCAATCACTTTAGCTGATTTTTGTTGAGTGCTTACTCTATAGCAGGCCCTGTACTAAGAGCTTTCTGTGGATTATCTCATTGATTAATGGAAGTAGCGTCCCGTTTGACACACGAGGAAACCGAGGTGCACAGTTTAAAGAACTTGCCCAAGGTCACAAAGCCAGTGAGCAGCAGTGCTGGTCCCGTTTGTTCTTGCAGCGCACCTGGGAAGCAGGGAAAGCGGAGCATTGCTAGCTCGTTCTATATATGGAGAGATTGTTCAATATTTTAAAGCAGGGCCTGGGATCCATCTGGTTCTCATAATACAAAATCCAATGCCTTTTCCCTTTCCCCCTCCCTAACCATGAACAAACAATTCCAGTAAGAGATTTCTCCCTTCAGACAGATCTGAAGGAGTCCTAAACCAAACCATTATCATCCCCCCGGGACTTGAACGAACCTTTCCTTGCTCAGCTGTCTCCATTTTCTTAAAAAATCCATTATGCTGGTTAGAATCCCTGGAGGCCTGCAGCATCTCGGGGAAGGAATCAAAAGCCTCCAGAACTCCTGGAAAGTCCCTTCTATTGCAGACAAGGGTGCATTTTCCCAGAGTTACTTATTACCAGGTTTAATTGGCAGCAGTGGTGCCAGGTATGTCAGGCCCAAAACGTGATGTAAACTTTCAGTGACTTTATGCAAAAATCCACAGGATGTGGTTGTTTTCCCTCCAGCCCCTCAGTCCTCAGCTCCTCTCCCTTCTGCTTTCAGGTACTGTGCCCCTCCCTCCCTCCCTCCCTCCCTCCCTCCCTCCCTCCCTTCTTTTTTTTTTTTTTTTTTTTTTCCCGGTACGCGGGCCTCTCACTGTTGTGGCCTCTCCCGTTGCGGAGCACAGGCTCCGGACGCGCAGGCTCGGCGGCCATGGCTCACGGGCCCAGCCGCTCCGCGGCATGTGGGATCCTCCCGAACCGGGGCACGAACCCGCGTCCCCTGCATCGGCAGGCAGACTCTCAACCACTGCGCCACCAGGGAAGCCCCCTCCCTCCTTTATTACACATTCTCTTCTCCAACTTGCTTTCCAGAAAGGAGACTGGTGACTCCTTTCTAAACTGCATTCGAAACTGATGACTGATAATGTTTAAACAATTGTATCGGGACTTCCCTGGTGGCACAGTGGTTATGAATCTGCCTGCCAATGCAGGGGACACGGGTTCAATCCCTGGTCCGGGACGATCCCACATACCGCGGAGCAACTAAGCCCATGCACCACAACTACTGAACTTGCACTCTACAGCCTGCGAGCCACAACTACTGAGCCCACGCACTGCAGCTACTGCAGCCCGCATGCCTAGAGCCCGTGCTCCGTAACAAGAGAAGCCACCGCAATGAGAAGCCCGCGCACCACAACGAAGAGTAGCCCCTGCTCGCCGCAACTAGAGAAAGCCTGCTCACAGCAAGGAAGACCCAACGCAGCCAAAAAATAAATTAAAAAAAAAATTGTATCAATTATTCCAAGTGCTGGGAATGGGAATGGAGGACTTAGAGATTCAAACGATTCCTGCACTTGGGAAGTTTACAGTTTAGTAAGGGTAACAGATACAGAAAGAATTTCAGTAGAAAGAGGTAACTTCTCAGATGTAGACATCTCAAGGGCACTATGGGAGCCCAGAGACCTTATCAAAGGAGATGCCATCACAGGTGAATTCTGAAGACTGGGCCAGAGGCAGCCAGTGGAAAGACATTCCAAGCAGAAGGAACAGCATTAGCCAAAGCACGGAGGCATGAAACAGCTCAGATGGGTGGGAGCAATGCTATACTTTGAGGCATAAAACGTAAAGCAAGGAGTGCCCGAGGACAAGACTGGAAGGAAAAATAGAAGGAATGTCAAGGGGCTTGGAGTTGCTTCTCTAGGCACTGGTTCTCAAATTGCGCCTCGGGGTTCATTTTGGAAGCCAAGCATGGACAGACGTCTGAGCTCCCACCCTGCAGCTCCCCTGCCCTTCCACCAGTGCAGCTCGGCCTTGGCTGGCTTTATATATTTGGTGTTGTGCATAAAGAAAGAGTTCTGCTGTCAGAAGACATGTGCAACCAGTGCTGTACCTGACGGGGCACCATCACAGAGGAACTCGGGGCTTCAGGGATTGGGGAGAGGCTGAATTTGGGGTTTCCTCTAGTTGGCAGATGGCCAAGGAGCTCTTTCTCTCTACAGGCCAGGAAGTGGCCGTTTCATTTCCTGATTCAATTGTGTGATGAGGAAGGAAGTGGGAGCTGCTTCCTTCTTCCCGGCTGAAGGGAAGGCCGAGCTAGCTAGCCCAGCCTGCCCCACTGACCCCTCAGCCCTCACTGGCTCCACCGGCCACACTGGCCGCATCAGCCCTCCGAGTCCAATCTCTCGAGTCCAGCCCACAGGGGCTTATCACTCCAGTGACCCTTGATACCAAGTTATGACTATGGGTCTGACAGGCCCCACCGTGCTGCCAGAACTGGACTTGCTGATGGAATCTATCCATTTGAAAGTCTTGCTGGCTCTCCCCATGACCACCATGACTTACCTCATCGCTGAATAGCCCACGTAAGCCAGTCTTATCTTCCCCTCCTGCCAGAGGACCTGGCTCTTCCAGCGCTCCACACCAGCCTCCCCGGCCTGCCGGTCACTTGGCCAGGTCATGAATATTCTGGTTCTTTTACGTTCTCCACATAAACCAAGTCCCTCAGCCCCTAATCCTGACTGCTGCTCTGCGGGACACCCTCCCTTCAGGCTGCCTGACTGGTACCACCCCGGCCCCAGGAAGGCAGCCTCAGTAATTCATCCTCCAGCACCACCTTCCAAGAGTGCTTCCCAAGCCACCGCCAGACACTCACTGAGCCACGTGAAGCTGACTTTCTCCATGGGAAAGCATTAGTCCAGAGAGCAACAAACATTTCCAATGTGCATAGTATCAGCACAAATGTTTGAGGGTGCAACTCCCCGCCATAGACTGATGATGACTTACAGATTATAATCAAGTGTTACTGTGATACTCCATTGTGTACATTATTAAACATACACAAAAATATAAAGTGAATGAGTTAGAGGTAAACAGTATTTTTAAGTGCTTTATTTATTAATGGTACAAAATTTTTGCTCTCACTTTAAAAATGCAACAAGAATATTCTTTCTAAGAGGACTATAATTGAATATGTTTCATTTTTAAAAAATTAATAGACTTTATTTTGAGAGGTAGTTTTAGATTTACAGAAACATTGAGCAGAAAATACAAAGAGTTCCCATATACCCACTCAAAACCCTCCCCTCCCCAGTTTCCCAGATTAATAACAGCTCATATTGGTGTGGTACATTTGTTATAAAACAATGAGCCAATATTGATATATATTATTATTAACTAAAGTCTGTAGCCGGCATTAGAGTTCACTCTTCGTGTTGTACATTTTATGGGCTTTGATGAATGCATAACGACACGATCCACCATGACAGTATCATACACAGTAATTTCATTGCCCTAAAAATTCCCTGTGCTCCGCCTATTCATCCCTCTTCCCTGCCCCCAGCCCCTGGCAACCATAGATGGTTTTTTTTTTTTTTAGCGGTACGCGGGCCTCTCACTGTTGTGGCCTCTCCCGTCGCGGAGCACAGGCTCCGGACGCGCAGACTCAGCGGCCATGGCTCACAGGCCCAGCCGCTCCGCGGCATGTGGGATCTTCCCGGGACCGGGGCACAAACCCGCGTCCCCTGCATCGGCAGGCGGACTCTCAACCACTGTGCCACCAGGGAAGCCCCATAGATCTTTTTAGTGCTCCATTATTTTTTACAACCTTGGTTTAACCCTTTGTGATAAAATTGGATTGGGAGGTCCAATTCCAAGTACACTACTTGCTTTTGAACCACGCGGCTGGCATAGCAGAAGAGGCCTCCCAACGAGTACCTGCTCCCCACGAGGAAGAGGAGCACTGGGTGCACTTAGGAAATCACAGTAATTGTTTCAGTCCCACTCACCTGTTATGTAAAGGTCTCTATTGAAATTCAGCTGGTAAATTTCTCTGGTCCCTGCAGTCAATAATTTATTCTTGAAAGGTTATTAGAATCTGATGCATTTTACAAGTTTAACAAAGGGCTCAGCTGTCCGCCTCTCTTCTAAAATACGTTGATAGGAAGGTTTTTAAGCAGATCTAAAATTCTTCTCCAAGTTTTCAAAGTAAATAGATATAAAGGTTTTTATAGATAATAAACTTGATTTTTTTAAAAAAAACAAAACCACAGGATGATGGAAATACTTCCAAATACCTCTTTTCAAAAATACTTTCTAGAGTACAAATTTCTTTTCAACGGCTGTTTCTCTCACATCATTAAAATGTCACTTTACATTAAAGGGATAGATTAAGAGAACTTATTTTTTTCTAAACTATTAAATAGGTAGCACACTGCTAACGACCATTTATCATCACAGAAAAGAAGAGCAAATTTAGAACGCTTGCCTTTTTTGAAAAGAAAAGGAATAACACACACTTGAAGTTTTAAAAAGTTTTAGGTTCAGTAACATCTTTAAGTACTTTCACACAGATAATGTCTTCTCAAATTACAGATTTTCAGTCAACCCCATCTCAGATTCTACTGTTTAATTTTATTATCACTATTTTGATATGTTTTATATTTTTACATATATTTAACGTTTGTAATTTTTAAAACCTACTGCAGAAGGTTGAGTTCATCACTTGCCTGGGTCTGTGACACATTATCATTCTTCAAAATACCCTTGGGATATTTTAGCAAGTGCCCTCCTTACCTTTTAAAGGGCTGTCTTCCAGATCAATCATCTTTTGACAGCATCTTCATAAAGTGTTTTTTTAAAGTGAATATCAATTTGCCACAATAAATACACAAATTCAGCCTTCCCTGCCCCCTTCCAGCATCCTCCACTTCTGCAGGTGTACAGCATGGAATAACCATCCCAGCACGGCTACACTTCCACAGGGACTCCCTGTGAATGCTGAGACTGGGAAGAAAAAGGCCCACTCTGAGTCCTGGGGGTCACCCCACTTCCTGGTTATGGTATTAAGGGTCCACTTCTCGCTGGTCCTCCAGCTGTGCCGCCTCATCTCACCGAAGTTAGGCGCCTGGATCCTTGTTACAGGAGGAGGACATTTGGAAAACCTTGTGCCTTTGGAAGCTCCTAAGGTCTTCGCAGGTACCTGCCCTGGCACCTGACCAATGAAGCAAGGCTTAATCATCCATCAGAGTCATCAGAACAAACGCCTTTCATGCCATTAAGTCCATTCCCCACATAAATAAAACCTACAGCCCACATGATCTTCCTGAGACACTTACTCGGGACCTGCCTGCCAGTTGTGAGTTTCAATCCTCGTACCTTCCTCACTGCTCCTGTAGGGGCACCAGAAACCAGCAGTTGGATCAAACTCCTCTGGACTTGTGCTCCCTGCCACCACCCTTTCCTGCCCCCTGTGCTGGACACTGAGGGTTAACTGCCTTTCAGTTCCTCTTTTATGTGAAGGGACATGATGTCAGGTCCCCGGGAAACATCGGTTAGTGAACAGCTGTGCCTGCCTGTGCTGGCCATTTTCCATTCCTCCCTCCAGTCCTGGGGGGCTGACCTGTGCGGACAGCATGGCAGGTTTCCTTGTCCTCTGGCTCCTGACTGGGTTCACGTGGTGGTGACACTGGCAGGAGAGAAGTCAGGGTATTTATGGCTCCAGTTCCACCCCAGGGTCACCGTGGCTTGACACCATTCTTCATCTGAAGGTCACAACTCCTGCCAGCAGCCCCCTCCCAGAGCTGAAGCTACCCTCTCACATTCTGTCCCCTTCAGGCCTGGGGGCAGTAATGGCAGCGTCCCTTGTTCCTTTTCCTAAACACCTTTGTAAACAATTCCTTGATTAAGCTTTCCTATATTACCTCATTTGAGAAGATTTCTGTTTCCTGATGGAAACTGCCTGCTGTACTGTCCAAACAGCAGCTGTGGTGTAATGCCACTCTTTTGTTCTTGATGTGATGCTGGGTCAAATAGGAAAATGGGGTGAGTAATGAACAAGGATGAGGATAAGAACAACAATAATCATGAACTTTTCTTGAGTGCCTGCTAAGAATCAGACGCCATGTGTATTCTTTTACATGCGTGAACTCATTTGAACCTCGCAACACTTTCATGAGGAGAGTGGTAGGCAGCCTCTAGTGACTCCAGTGACCCCTGACTGCTAATATTCACACCCTTGTACTACACCTTCACCCCAAGTGCAGGCTGGATTTAGTGACTTGCTTCTAATGGCTAGAATGTGGCAGAGCAATGAGATGTCCCTTTCAAGATTACAAAAAGACTGTGGTTTCCATCTTGGGTGCTGCCCGTTGCTCACTTACTCTGAGGGAAAACAGTTGCCACGATGTGGGCTGACCTATGGAGACATCCATGTGGCAACGAACTAATGTCTTTAGCCAACAGCCAGTGAGTGAACTTGAAAGTGAATCCTCCTCCAATCAAGCCTTGAGATGACGGCATCCTTGCAAGAGACCCTAACCCAAAACACCCAGCTAAGCTGCACCCAGATTTCTAACCTCTAGAAATTATGAGATAATAAGTGTGTGTTGTCTTAAGTCATTAAGTTTTGAGGTAATTTGTTACACGGCAACTGATAACTAATACAAAGGGATGCCATTTTTATCCTCTCTTTAGAGATACAGAAACTAATGCTTAGCCACCTGCTCCAGCTCATGCAATTAGGAAATCGAAGAGTCAAGACAAAACACCTGACAGAGAGTCTGTGCACTTAACCATTACACTTATGGCCTCCTGATGAAACAGTCTATGAAGGGAATTTAAGTGTTTATAAGAATTAGCTATTTCCATTCTTCAATGTTGTCATTCAAAGTATAAATTGGTATCACGTTTTGGAGAGCCATTTGGCAGGATCTATCAAAAGGTGCAAACCCTTCCACCCCGCACCTCCACTTCTAGGATGCTAATTTACAGAAGGACACAGGTGTGTCGGCATTTAAGAGCATGAATCTTTATTGCGTATTTCTAAAAGGCAAATAACTGGAAGCAACATAAATGTCTGCTAATAGGGGATTTGGTTGGATTATGATTCATCATACAGTGAAAGACTACATAGCTATTAAAAAGAATGAAGTAGATTTATATTTAGGGAAATGGAAAGGTAAACCTATGTATCTACAGTAGGTAGGATTCTAGGATGGTCCCAAGATTTCTACTCCCGGTACACACATATTTTCTCCAAGTTGTTCAATCAAGCACTAATATAGATGCTGCTGTAAAGGGATTTTGTAGATGTACTTAAGGCCCTAAATTAGTTGAGTATAAGATAGGGAGATTGTGCTCAATGGACCTAATGTAATCAGCTGAGCTTTTAAAAAGGATTGAGCTTTTCCTGGTAAAAGACACTGAAAGTGTGAGAGGGATTCAATGTGAGGGAATTCTCCATTGCTGGCTTTGAAGATGGAGGAAGCTAGAATGCAGGTGTCCTCTAGGAGCTGAAAGCAGCCACTTGGTGACAGCCAGTAAGTAAATGGGTACCGTAGTCCTATCACCATAATGAACTCAATTCTGCTAATAATGATTTGAATGAGTTTGGAGGTGGATTTTCCCCAAAGCCTGCAGAGAAGTACTCAGCCCTGGCTGAAACCTTGATTTCAGACTGTGATGCCTTGAACAGAGAACCCAGTCATGCCATGTCCAGACTTCTAACCTACAGAACCATGAAATAATAAATGGATGTTGTTTTAAGCTGCTAAATTTATGGAAGTTTGTTATATAGCAACAGAAAAACAATGCAATAGATTATTTAGTGGGAAAAGAAAGGCAAATTACAGAAGAAAAGGTGTAGTATGGCCCCATTTATTTGGCTTTTCATAAATATTTGCTGATTTTTTAAAAAATTAAGGATATATAGGAAAAATATGGAGAAGAATATTTATCCTACTATTACAGTGGTTATCTCTGGAGAATGGGATTGCAGGAGTCTTTAGCCTTCCATACCTATGCTTATGGAATACCTGAATTATTTAGAATGAGAATATATTTTTAATAAGGAAAGAAGATGATTAAATTTGCTAGCTTGGACTAAGGCTTAAATTCATCACATTCAATTCTCACTGTCTTAAGTTTTTTTGGAATAAGGTGTGATACTAAGCACACCCTGATTCTCTGCAGCACCCCTTGACCTAGCCTGGTGCTCTTGTCCCATATAACATTCTATGTTCTCCCTGCATTAAGTCAGAAGAGAGAACCCAAATCACTTGTCAGTATAGAGCCTTTAACCAGATATACCTGAACCCCAAGAAGTCTGTTCAAAGATCAATAAGTTTTATTCTTTTGCTATTTGGTACCAAGGAACCTGTATGCTAGTCAATTCAGGTCATTCGCACCAGCAGAAGCTCAGAGGTGGAACAAACACAAGAAGTAGGGTCAAGAGACAGTATGCACAGTAGTTAGAGTCAGGGCGTTGCTGTCAAAATAATCTGGATTCTGATGTTCACAAGTTGAGTGATCTTGGGCAGGTTGCCTAAGTTCTTTAAGTCACAGTTTCCTCATCTGTAAAATGGCGACAAATATCTATTCAGTTAATTTGCCTTGAGAATTAAATGAGATACTATATGTAAAAGGACCTAGCTTAATGCCTGGTATATTCATTCCTCCGGTGGTCATGAGTACTAGAAATGTGCCAGGTGTTGGGAGTACTGTGGTGAACCAGTTGCCTTCACATGCCCCTCCCCCCAAAGGGGACTACTGCCTTGGGGGAGGGGTGAGGAGACAGGCATTTAAAAAGTAATTGCAATAAACAAATAATTGTTATAAGAGGGGAAGTTCTAAAACACCACAGGCCTAGTTTAGAGGTTAGGGTGAGTTCCAAAATGGTAGCTCTGAAATGATAAGCACATATATATCATTAATAATATTGGGTTCTGGTAAATTTGTCTTAATTTTGCCAATCTCAATGTCCTTCTATCTCCCTCCCTTTTCCTTCTTTCCCAAGATCATTATAATATTCCTAGCCTAACTTTGCCTTCAGGCAGCATTCAAGAAGTCATTTTTTCTTCATTCATTTCGAAGTGCCCATGACTGCAGAGGTTTAGCATGATACCTTTGCCTGGTGCCTGGTAATAACTTCATTCATTTTTTAAAAAAAATATATTTATTTTTATTTTTGGCTGCATTGGGTCTTCATTGTCGCACACGGGCTTTCTCTAGTTCGGGCAAGTGGGGGCTACTCTTCATTGCGGTGCACGGGCTTCTCATTGCCGTGGCTTCTCTTGTTGCGGAGCATGGGCTCTAGGAGTGCGGGCTCAATAGTTGTGGCTCACAGGCTCTAGAGTGCAGGCTCAGTATTTGTGGCACACGGGCTTAGTTGCTCTGTGGCATGTGGGATCTCCCCAGACCAGGGCTCGAACCTATGTCCCCTGAATTGGCAGACGAATTCTTTTTTTTTTTTTGCGGTACGCGGGCCTTTCACTTTTGTGGCCTCTCCCATTGCAGAGCACACGCTCCGGACGCGCAGGCTCAGCGGCCATGGCTCACGGGCCCAGCCGCTCCGCGGCATGTGGGATCCTCCCGGACCGGGGCACGAACCCGCGTCCCCCGCATCGGCAGGCGGACTCTCAACCACTGCGCCACCAGGGAAGCCCCGGCAGGCGAATTCTTAACCACTGTGCCACCAGGGAAGTCCCCTAACTTCATTCTTCATTTTGTATCTTTTTTTTTCCCCCCTCTTTGGCCAAGCTTTGTGGCTTGTGGGATCTTAATTCCCCGGCCAGGGATGGAACCCCAGCTCTCAGCAGTGAAAGCGCAGAGTCCTAACCACTGGACCACCAGAGAATTCCCTCAGTACCTTAATTTTAAAGTATAATTTAACATCACGCAAGGGAAGAAGGTATCTGTTGCAGAATTTTAGGTTTTGATCTTTTTAAGATGAAAATTTAACTTTTTCAACTTGAAATTATTTGAAACTTACAACTAAGTTGTGAAAATAGTAAAAAATGTTTCCACGTACCCTTCACTCAGCTTTCCTAAATGTTAACATCTAACATAACCATAGCCCACTCACGGAAACTAGAAAATTACCCCTGATAAAATACTATTCAGGTTTTGACCTTACTGAGAGAAATGCTGTCTGAGGAGAGAGAGCCAGGGGACTCTGGACAACTGATCACTGACTTTATAGGTGACTTAAAACAGTAGACAATTCAGAATACCATTTATTTTTGGCTTCCAATGATGAAATAATGGGAACGGACATATATTTTATCTTCCTAATTTTTTTTGTGTACGAATGCAAAATTTTTATGGATTCTTGAAAGACACACACTCCAGAGAGTTCTTATCCCAACCAACATTTCATCAATTCCTTAGAAGTTGCCAGGAGCTCTACTGGGCTTTGGGGAATTAAAGATAAGTAAAAATTCCTGTTCCACTTGTGTGCCGCTACTCTGCTTACCTTTAGAGGCACTATCACATTTAATCCTTACAACAATCCTAAGAGGTAAGAGCTATTGTTATCCCTATTTGACTGAAGCAAAAATTGAGGCTTAGAGGGCTGATAGGAGCCAGCTCCTGGACTTAACTTCCATGATACACGGTGGTAAGTGCTACTGACTTTTTTTTTCCAAGTCTGGAATAATATACTGATATATGAAATCAATGGTCTTCATTTTATATAAAACACAGCAAGCATATGCGTATCACTATAGAAATGGTTGAAAAAGAAAAGCTTCGAATGATGAAATACGTAATGAACCTTTAAAAGATGGGTACACTTAGGGACAAATTTTGTCGCTGGAAAGTTTATCCATGTTACCGACCTCTTTCCCAGAAGAAGTATTGTATCTGTTAAGAGCATGCGTGTCAAGGTACAAGTATGCACATGGAAACTGGCATAGGAGCAGACAGCCTAAAGTCGAGGATGAACCACCTTTTCAGCCTAGGACATCAATTCTGAAGTGCCTATGTTCCCACCTTTTCTGCTTTTATTTAAGGGGATACGCAGCCTTGATATTTTAACAATATGATTAAATGGTTATTATATCGATCGTAACTTGTTCTTTTCAAACGCACACGTTCTAACACCTGTGTCGTCTTAGTGTGTATTAACTTTTCTTTGGAGCCTGGAGATGGCGGCTTTCAGAGCCGGTCAGTAACAGCTCCGGCAACAGAGTAGAGCTTCAGCTTTCTCCAAATGTTTGCTGTTGATGCCACCGTATTTGAGGATGTGGGTGGCTGATGACAAATCCATCCCCACTAAGAGCAAAACCATTCAATCCCAGCCGATTCTTGGTGCTGGTGGGAGGCGGAGGGGGAGGGGCGGGCATCTTTACACGAAAGGAGTAGCAGTGCTGTCCCCACGCAGTGTTCAGGAAGACATGTGGATGGACCCTGGGCCTCTGTGGGCGCCACTCCATTTTAAAATTTATTTTTAAGTTGAATTTCTATTTAAGATGTCTCAAAGCAGGCCCCTTCTTTTGAGAACAGAGGAGAAGGCGATGAGAAAAGGCTTTCCCTCGGGGTTGGGGGGTAACCCCGGCAGCGGGAAGCTGGAGAGCTTGCAGTCCTTGGGGGAAAGGGCCCTCGGCTGGACACCCCTTCCAGTTCCCGCTCCTCTGCAAACACAGGGGAGGGAGACGGAGCGACACACGAGCCCCAGACTCCTAACCGCCCCACAACTGCCACGTTCCTCCAGGGTCCCGAGGCCACGGGGCGCAGAACCTCGGCAAGGGGCAGCGCGGGCGCGGCGCGCAGACAGGAGGGCGAAAGGCAGACGGCTGCCTCGCCGCGCGTCCACATGTGGCAGGGCCGCTGGGGGGTGGGGACCGGCAGCCGAGGGGGAGGGTTTACATCCCAGCGAAGTTCCCGGATGGTCGCAGCCTCCCGGCGCTGAGCACTTTTCCTGCCCGGCTGCTCAGCCCTACGGACTGGGGAGAAGTTTCCCAGAAAAAAATGCCCGGCGAGCCGCGAGGCCCTGGAGCCCCACGGAGCCGCTGCGCGGTAAGGGACGCGCCGCCGCCGCCACCGAGGGCGCGACCGGGTTCCGGGGACTCAGGGCAACGCCCGTGGAGACCCTGGCAGCCGCCGGGGACCCCGGGGAGGGGCTGGGCGGCGCGGCGCGGCTCGGCGCCGGGTGGGCACGGGCGGGGGCCGCGGGGACGTCGGGGCTGCGTCCGCTGCGGGCGGGGGCGCAGGCGTGTGGTCTCCTGGGGGGCTCGACTCGGGCCCGGCGGCTCGCGCGTCCTGCCCTGGCCGGCGGGCGGGGGAAGAAGGGGCCGCGGACCGATGGGCTCCGGACGCGGGCGCCTCTGGGGCTGGGCGCGCTGCTTGGCTCCGCCGAGCCTGGGGCCCCCCGGGGGGCTCGGCCCCTCTCGCGCTGTGGGTACCCGGGGCAGGGGCTTCGCGGGGATGCGCTGGGGCGCGTCTTCCCCCTTGCTCCCCATCCCCAGCGCCGGCGGATGGGGACTTTCGGGCATCCCCGGGGCCAGTTCCTGCTCTGGAGCCGCTTCGCTTTCTTCGCTGGGGAATCGTACCCATCCCGCAACTCGGCTTCCCAAACTCTCTTCCCGCCGGGTGCCCCAGGCTGCTGCTCGCGCAGTGGGCGGTGTAGACGCGCGCGTTCGATGTGTGCAGTGACCTTAGAGGACTTATAGTCCCCGTCAGCGATTTTCTCCCGGGGCCTCTCCCGAACTTTCCGGACAGCTTCACTGCAGTCTCATTCCCTCTACATTTTCTTTTTAAAATAGAACAGTTAAAGAACGTTGCAAGGGTAAGAGAAACCAGCTGACCCAGTCAGGGGGACCCTAAATCTTCAACTCGTGTTTAGACTTTGAACTCTTTGAGATTAACAAAGGGTGCTTCTGCGAGGGGCCCAGCCTGGCCAGGTCCTTGGTCCTGCTCAATCCCGGAGGAATACATATTCCTTCCTGGGCCACCGGCTCCTGACTTTATCTCAGTTCTCTGGGAAGCCTCTCAGGTTGTCAGCAGTGACTGGATGGACTTGGTACCTTTTTCTGAAAACTGCGTGTCACTATTGTCCCCTGCATGGTCACTGGACCCCACCCCCAATCGCTGGCCGTGGGTAGTCCCAGACTTTAGGCGGTGCAGCCGCGGAGCCCCTGGACAGAGTCCCGCCCTAGGTGGGTTTTCTTTTGCCAGTTTCCCAAGGCAATTCCAAAACAATACTGCAGCTTCATTTTGAGTCATTGGCATATTTTTTCCTCCTCAAAAAAATGCCTTTTTCTCTAGCGGATAAAATAACTCCGAAGAATTTTCCTTTTCAGTTTGCATAAAATACTTTTTGACTTCCGGAGGTGAGAGATCCCGCATAGGCCAGCAATATTTACATCTTAATCCCTCTTTACAGTGCTTACAACTCTGCCTTCACTCTTGCTGTGTATCTTTACCTGCCTGACATCCCCACAAGGTTGAGTTTCTCAGGGACCAAATCCGCCGCCACCTGTAGGAGCCCATTACCTGTTGAGTGGAATTGTGCAGACTAGACTCTGCAGATGTTATTAAAACATTTTAATATCATCTTCTTCCTTGGGACCTACCCAACCTCTGCCATCATTTTGGCTCCCTGAGCAGCACATAAGCTCTTAGGTTTGTGTGCTGTAGAACAGAGAGATTTGTAAGCAAGGTAACATCAGATTCTGGTACATTTAGAGACAATGAGATTACTTCCAGGTGGAGAGATTCATGCCTTCTTTCATTTGTTTGTTCATTTCAGCAATTAAGTGTCTACTGTGTGTTCAACCACTTTTGGCCCCTTAGGCATATCATGCATATTGTGTACCTTGAGCCTCACTTATCTCATCCAAGAAATGGGGTTGATAACCTTTGCTCTTCCTCCATCTCATCGTGTGAGGATCAGGTGGGATAATGGCGTGTGAAACAGCAAAAAGCAGCACAGCACAGGGCACTGGAGGGCCACACAGACACAATAAAGGGCTAAAGTTGTGGGACAGGGGCAGTGAGGAGGTGGGATGCCTTTACTTTTTAAACGCACTGCCTTAGTTGCTCTGGCCAGGGATGAGCCCGCTTTTGTGGGAAGTATTTGTTGCTGGGTCTGCGTCACTGTCTTAGATATTTCAGGGTGTTCCTCACTACGGTTGTAATTTTAGGAACATACATGGTTTTTACAGTGCACATCAGGAGAACAGAATTAAAGAAAAGTGCCTTTTGTTGTTGTTGCTGTAACCCCTTCAGTTTTCAGCATCTGTTATTTGGGATTGTGTGTCCCAGAGCCGTCATCTTCCGGAAGCCTGCCCTCCCGTGAGGTCTACCAAATTCCTAATGATTTTCATACAGAGGTTTCTCTGCCACTGTGACCCAGCAATCCACAATTATGTTGCAGTGCTGGATGGTTTGTTAGGCCTTGTGAATAGCCAGGACCCACGTATGTGAATCGGCTCACAGTTGAAATCAAGCAACATGCTCATTTGGCATTGAGGGTCCCTTTTAGGGGTCACTGTTGTGCCCTGTGCCAGGGTAGAAGGGGAGACCTAGCTCAGAAGCAGATGGGGTTTGGTCCCTGAATGCTTACCTCCTGGTAGAGATGAGACATGGTTTTGAACAGCAGGAATGCAGGGTAGAATGTGGTAAATAAGATGAAAAAAAGGTACAGAGCAAATACAGGGAATTTAGAGGAAAGTGAAATTACTTCCAGCTGGAGGGAGTCAGTCTTCCCTCATTTGTCTATCTAACGAGTATCTACCAAGTGTCTTCCATGTGCCAGGCATGGGAAGATTCATTGGCACGTGTACATTGTGTTCCATCTTCCCTGCTCCAACTGAGGAGCAGTTCAGTTTCCTCCTCCCTGGGAGAAATGAATACTTCCTTACCGGCCTCATTGCCCAGCCCAACATTTATCAGTTGTTCTCACCTTGTAGGGATTACGGTCAGGTTAGAATAATTAACTCTGCCTTTTATACTTGGAAGTAATAAAAACTCTGAGGCTCACCATATTCCCCAGAATACCTTCCATTAGTTGAGAAATGCTATCTACCTAACACGCTTTAACCAGTATTGAAGTACACTGGTCCTTAGGCATGGGTGTGACTTAAAAAGGCTTGATTCTGTAAGGCTGGGGTGAGGCCCAGGAATCTATTTTTGAAAGCTCCCCCAGGTGATACTGATGCACTACCACCTGCAGAGTCCCTAAAGGGAAAACCGTGAGCCAGGGGGTCAGGCAGATCTTCCATTCCCAGCTCTGTCTTCCACATGTTCTGCGACTTCTGTTTCTTTATCTTTAAAATCGGAGTACTGTAACCACCTGTACTACGGGGTTGTTCTGAGGGTCGGATGAAGTAATGGATGTGAATCACTTGGCGGATTATCCAGGACATGCTGCTGCTAGGTATTTGTGGGCCATTATTATTATTATTTTTCTTCAGCGAAGACAGCAAAAGAGATGATTTATTGTACACATGTTACATTCAGCCACAGCTGAGAACAGAACTAGTCCAGAATGTCACAAGTCCAGGGCAAAGGACTGAAAGGGACCGTTTTGATACCAGCAAGATGGGCCTCTCAGAGGTGGTCGAGGCGATCAGAATGGCCATAAATGTTCTGGATCCATTGAGACAAGTTCTAGACAGTTGGCATGCAGTCCGACGACTTGTACCAGCGTGCCTGGCCTCTGGCTTCCCTTGTTTCTGCTCCTGTGGCTTCCATGGGTGTACGAGTTTACTTGGACCTCTGCCCCATCTCTCTTCTTTTGCGCTTCAGCCTGCGCCTTTGCTTCTTCCTCCACCACCACCTCCTCTGCTTCTCCCCAAACTATCCTTCCTCTCCCAACAGCTCTTGGGTACCCTTGAGAACCCAGTGATCCAGAACGATGGCGGCCTTCCCTTGCCACGTCTACTCCCACAGTCTCCAGTTCTTACAGCCTCAGCCCACTGGCAGGGACTGCTCGCCTTCGCTCGTGGTGCGGAGGTTTCTCAGAAGATGGCGCCAAGGCCGAGACTGGGGGTCATTGTTATCATCAGTGTTAATTTGCGCAAAACACTGTGTAGGTATTCCTCTTCCCATATGGAAATTAAAAAAGAGCCTAAACATAGGAACTGCTTTTGTATATAAAGTAACACATAACGATCCCTCAGCTGTCTGTAGTTTACTGAGCATTTCACACTGATCACCTCATGTATTCTCTCAACAGCTGAGGAGGAGGGATATCACAGAGGAGAACATCAGTGTGGGGGGTGAGGGGAGGGCTACCAGTTGGTGGTATCTGCTTAGCCAATCAAGCTACTTTGTTGAGACGACCAGGGCAGATAAAGGGCCAGGGGAAGAGAGATGTGCTACTTTCCTGTCCCTTTGGCACTAGGAAGTGCTGGGGTAACATGTTGTGGTGGTCGCACAGGGGCCCTCATCCGTGTGGGGTGACCAGGGGGACCGCCTGTCCCAGGCCAAGCTGCTTTGGTCACAGGTAGAGCGCCCACGCCCACCGGATGGGAGCAGCTCTGCTCTCGTGTTCTCTGGCGGCCAGGAGTCAAGAAACGTTGGCTGATTCCTGGGGAGCCGCTCAGCATTGCAGCCTTCAGGTCAGGCGTCCATACTTGGTGAGAAGTCAAAAATAATTGACTTTGCTAATACTCAATAAAAGGCGAACGTAGCTAAAATAAACAGGCAAAACAATCACCTACAATTTTCATTAGTTTAGAAGCTTCAGAAACATGGTTCATATTGTAAAACCATGTTGCTGTGATGTTATACAAGTAGTCATCCCTTGGTGTCCGAGGGGCATTGGCCCAGGGCCCCCTGTGGATACCAAAATCTGCAGATGTGTAAAAATCTGCTGACTATAACAAAATCTGCTGACTATAACATTTTAGCATTGCCTACGAGGGATATATTGTTTCTCTTCTAATAAGCCATCTTTCCATTGTAACTCAGTAACTTCCTTTTAATTTCCTTTTATTGCTTAGTTATATTAATTTAAGTGAATCAGATTTTCAAAGCTTTCTGTGATCTGGCCCAAGCTTTACAAAATCTCTCCTTCCTTTCCTTCCTTCCTTCCTTCCTCCCTCCCTCCCTCCCTCCCTTCCTCCCTCCCTTCCTCCCTTCTTTCCTTTCTTTAACATTACCACTTACTGTGTGTCATTTAATTGAATCATTTAATAGTCACACAGCCCCGTGAGGTAGATTCTATACATGTATGTGGAGCCTGAGACTGAGAGAAGTTCAGTAACTTGCCCAAGGTCACACAGCTAGTGACAGAACTAGTATTCAAGCCTGGGGCAGTCTGATTCCAAGCTCTGCACTTTTAACCCTTAACTTCACCTTCTGCTGTATTATACACGACTTTTCATTGCTGTGGACTCCAGCCAAAGATTCTTTTCCATTCCCATCTGTATGCCTCTGCTTTGCCATTTCTTCTCTTGACACTGCCCTTCTCCTCACTTGTATGTTGAATCCTATAGATTCTTCATATTGGCCACAAGTACTGGTTGAGAAGAAAAATAGCAGACTTTGTTAATACTCAATAAGAGAAGAATACAGCTAAAATAAACAGGAGACACAATCACCTACAAATTTTGTTAGTTCAGTGGCTTCGATGAACATGGTTCACATTGTAAAAACATGCTTCTTAAGAAAAGTCGAAACGCCGTCTTCTTCTGGAGCCGATTCATCCCTCTTCTTAGTAAATTCTCATTGCTGTCTGTTTGGGCCTCACCTGTGGCTCGGAATCCACTCTATTCCGTATTGGAGTCACTTGCATGTGTTTTTTTCTCCCTCATTAGATTGTAAACTCTTTGAAGGAAATAACTTAATTTTTTTTTTTTTTACATTCTCTCAGAAACAGTAGGTTCTTGTATAGTAGGTTCTCAATTAATGTTTGTTGAATGACAGTTTATTTCCACCACTCTGGTTGTAAGGTTTGAGGTGAGTGAATTTTTTATGAAGGCAAAATCGATTTTGATGTTGGCTTCTGAAGATGCTGGGAAACAAGTTTCATCCTAAGAGTGATTTCATCCTTCACCATGATTGATATGTATAATACATTACTTTTCATCACATACATAAGTATCTTTAAATGCTGTTTATCTTTATTTCTTCCAAATTGAAAAATAACAATGATCCTAATAATAAAGGAATGGGATTTTGTGTTCTTGTGGGGAATGTGGAAATTATTATTGTAGAACCTAAGAAGTAACATTTCCTGATCTAATGCCTGTATGTGGTTCATTTCCACATTAGTGAGTGTTCAGGCTCTCCCACCCACGGATTTTCCATCTTTTTCTTTGAGCTAAGAGGTGATGTACAACTTGAGAAAGGAGTTTAAGCAAAATTGAAGGACATTAGCCTCTCCCCAGACTGCCACAGACTCCTTTGTATTTGGAGGATAAATAGTTCTCTCAGGTAAGAGGTGTCTGCAGGAGGAAGGAAATGGTGAATAAAATGGAAAATTGAGGGCCAAATAGTTTCCTTGGCCAGAGGAGTCGATTACGATTTAAAATAAAAGTTAATTTTACATATGTTCTATTTTTCTTACATAGGCAATACACACACACACACACACACATATATATATACACACACACATTTACATTATTTAAATATATATTTTCTTTCATAGGCAATACTTGGTTACTTTAAATACTGAATATGTAATGTGTACACCTTACCTCATTGTAACAGCTAAACACAGTTTGATTACATTCCTCCTATTCTCCCTCCTCCACCCCACATGTTTGAGACTGGGTTATTTGCATTTTGCTTGCCTGATAGTTTTAGCGTTTCTTGGACATATTGCTACTATGTTCTTAATAGTTGCATGGCATTCTGCTGTCCGGCTGGATATATTTTCCTGTTCAATGACCATCTTCTCATCTGTTAGCTCTTGCTAATGATGCCCAGACAGCTAGTCCATTGAGTCAAGTCAGACAACCAACCAATTCAGTGACAGCATCAATATAATCATTTAGTTGGCTTACACAGACCAAATGGGCAGTTGGTTGAATTTCTTGCTTTTCAACCACTTGTGTGTCACCCAGCCCGTTTCTGAAACTTCCCAAGCATTTTTCTATAGACGTATGCAGATTAGGTCTGTTGACTGAAGAATTTAGGCCTGGGAGGGACCAAGAAAGAAATCTGGCCACATCTTTGATGCAATTTTGAAGTGTTGAACATGTTATCTAATAATATTTCAGGAAACTCTGAGACTATTTTCTGCCCTAGGCAGGATAGATTTTGAAAGCAGAGAACCTTTAGACCTTGGAGAAGATCTTGAGAAAACATGTACCCTAGCTATTTTTTTTAAAAAAATGTAAACAGTGAGGTCAGTGTCTTCACCACAATAGACTTGTGTTATGGGGATGGATATTTAAATAGAGGAGACAGATCAGCCAGACGTAAAAGGGGAAGAAATGGGTATTCTGGAGCAGGCTCATGTAATGTGAGGAGCACACGTATGTGCTGCAGGAGGGTCTTTCAGGAAGGACCAGGGTGATGGATTGAGAGAAAAGGGTGGGGGCAGGGAGAATACAACAAGACGAAACCAGTTATCTTTCCCAGGCCCCAGAAGGCAGGCTGGGGGACACTCAGACAAGTTTTCAGATGGTACTGACATTTCTAATTCAATTTTTGAGGGCCTAGAAAAAGGCAAAGTAGTTGAAGTCTTTTTAAAAATCTTTAAAAAGTAGTAATTTACTTTAGCAGTACCTATTCTTATCTATTAGAGCAAGACTTTGATTGCCGCACATGGTTTAACATTTAACCCAAAGCATCCGTTTAAATAATCCCAGGTTTTGTGAGTAAAATGCCACATTATTCTTTTCCCTAGAGTTTTAGCACTGCTTAAAAAAAAAAAGCCTCACGTGTTGTTTGAGACAAAATAAAAAATTAGATCATTGTTAAAATTGGGGATTACTTTACATGGTACTTTACAAAGATGTTGGAGCTAGAACCTTATTAATTAAACATTGTAAACCTTTCCCCCCCTTAATCCTCTCCCTTTGATGAGGAACTGGCAGAAGAAAAAGAGAAAACAATTCTCAGTTGGTTAAAGGACTGTGCATGGGGTATTATGGTATTACTTTAACCACAACATTCCTTTCTGTACGGAATTTTTGCATACATCATCTCTACTTTGCTGTGATGAAACATGTCCCTTTTGTCAACCACCAAGCCAGGTGCTCAGTCTTTCTAATTCAGTCTTTGCTTCCTAGTTTTTGCTGAAAATGTGACTCTTATCACTTAAAAAAAATTAAATTGTAGTTTTTACCTTGTTGAGATTACAAAAGTATTATGTGCTTGATATAAATAAAACAGAAGAGAAAGACATATACAAAGACAAAGTTAATTTTTCTCCTATGTCTCTCAAATCTAACCACTCGAGGTAATCAATATTACCAGTTTGGGGTGTGCCCTTCTTTTCTCTTTGCTTATAAAACTATGAACAAATATATATGCACATATATAGTTTTTCTATTAAAAATAGAAACCTTATACACATTAGGCTACATGATTTTTAATTGCGGCATAATTGACACAAAACATTGTATAAGTTTAAGGTATACAACAAGTTGATTTGATACACTCATATATTGTAATATATTACCACCATAGATTGGCTAACCTCCAACATGTCACATAATTATCATTTCTTTTTAGTGATGAGAACAGTTAAGATCTAGTCTCTTAGCAACTTTCAAGTATTTAAAACAGTATTGTTAACTGTAATCACAATACTGTACATTAGATCCCTAGAACTTATTCATCTTCTAACTGCAAGTTTGTACCCTTTGACCAACATCTTCCCAATTCTCCTACCTCCCCCCACCCTACCCTGGCCCTGGTAACCACCATTCTAATCTCTGGTTCTACAAGTTCGGCTTTTTTAGATTCTACATTTAAGTGAGATCATACAGTATTTGTCTTTTTCTGACTTATTTCACTTAGCATAATACCTTCCAGATCCATCCATGTTGTCAGAAATGGAAGGATTTCCTTCTTTCTCTTGGCTGAATAATATTCGTGTGTGTGAGATATTTTCTGTATCCATCCATTGATGAACACTTAGGTTGTTTCCTTATCTTGGCTGTTGTAAATAATGCTACCATAAACATGGGGGTGAAGATATCTTTTTTGATATCCACAAGATTTATTTTTTATTTATTTACTTTTGGCTGCGTTGGGTCTTCATTGCTGCACGTGGGCTTTCTGTAGTGTGGTGAGTGGTGGCTACTCTTCGTTGCGGTGCGTGGGCTTCTCATTGCAGTGGCTTCTCTTGTTGCGGAGCATGGGCTCTAGGCACACGGGCTTCAGTATTTGCAAGCGTGCGGGCTCAGTCGTCGTGGCACGCGGGCCCTAGAGTGCGTGGGCTTCAGTAGTTGCGGCGCGTGGGCTCTAGGACGCGTGGACTTCAGTAGATGTGGCATGCAGGCTCAGAGGTTGTGGCTCGCGGGCTGTAGAGCGCAGGCTAAGTAGTTGTGGCTCACGGGCTTAATTGCTCCGCTGCGTGTGGGATCTTCCCGGACCAGGGATTGAACCCATGTCCCCTACATTGGCAGGCGGAGTTTTAACCACTGCGCCACCAGGGAAGTCCCAAGATTTTTTTTTTTAACATAACAAAACATTATAGCCATTCTCTCCAAGTTAAAAACTCATTTATACTATGGCTGACTGATATTCCGTAATTTAACCATTCATATTATTTCAAGTTTTGTGCTACTGCAGTTCTTCCCCGAATATCCATGTGTTCAGAACATACTAGCATACAGAAGCTTTGATTTCTGTCACAGTCCCTAAAGTGGTATTACTTTCTAAAAGTTGTAGTAATTCATAGTCCTACTGAAACTATTTGAAAATATCTGTTTCCCCACATCCTTGCCAGTGTAATTCATTTTAGAAGTATAAACTTTCTAATCTCTTTTTCCTGTTTTGTTTCACATGATTTCTTTAGGGAGCACTTGTCACTCTCTTTACCTTTTTTTCTTTTTTAATTCCATTCATTTGAATTATTCATGCCCTGTCTTTTCCTTAATTTTCTAATGTGCATATGGTTTGTCTTCTAGACCTGGAGAAGAGAAACTTGAGCCTAAGCTCACTGAGCTTAATTGTTCTGTATGGAAATGAAACAAAACACTTGATAGCTACATATAACAAAGTAAATACAGAACTTTTGATTCCAGTTTTCTCTTTCTGAAGTCTATTATGTAAGAAATGTCTCAGGAAATATAAATGTCTTACCAGGAAAAATGGAAACTTATAAAACGCAAAGATGGGAAATTTTCAAGGAGTTTTAAGCTTGCACAGCTAACTGGGTTTCCCTCTTGAATCTTAAAGTCTGAAGACAAACATTCTTTGAGAGCATTAGTTATAAGTTATGCTGAATTACATCAAGAGGAAAAAGTGAATCATAGCAGATAGGAATTTAAACCTGGAGTGTGGTTGAAAGCCCCTGCCCTTGTTGCTCCTGCTTGTTTTTCTGGGAGGTGAGACTAGATTCCACTGCTCCTGTCCTTGTAGTTGCTGAGTTCACTATAAAATTATTTGTATATAACTCCAGCAGTACATTGGTTAATCAGAAACAGCTGTACAACTGGATTCATTTATATGAACAGAATAACTAAATCAATCTGCAAAATTTCTTGTATCTGGGTAGGTCGGGCCAACATTGTGTAGCCCAGAATAATAACAGTGCTTTGTAACTAACCTGACACAGATGGCAAAAAGATTGTGTCTGGGCAGCAGACGTTGGAACTGAAAATTAAGAAGCCCTGTGAGTCCATGATATCTGCCATAATAAAATGTTGCTCTCTTTTTAATGTGAGTGTTTTAAAGGCTAGGAAGCTTCATAAAGGGATGTCCTGTTTAAGAAAGAACACATCAGAGTTGGACCCTCTGAGAGTTGGATCTCCTGAATGAGGCTGAATTGTCCAGATCAGTGTCCCCGGAAAGATCAGTTTGTACCTCCTGCCAAACTGTCGGGGCTGCGACAAGCCAAGGGCCTCCTGCTGGGAAGAGGCCACAGACTAGACGGGCAAAGTGACGTGTCTGCCTGGAGGGAGCCAGGCCAAGGCAGGGAGAAGCACGAGGTTCCAGGCGAGACTGAGGCTGAAGTCCGGGCATAATGGAGCCAGAGGAATTCCTCAGGACGTGTGTTCTTGTGCAGAACCCTAAGGTCCACGGGAGCTGAGTGAGTTCAGTTCAGAATGCAGCCTTGTCCATATGCCTCTCACAGTCAGTCTTTTTTTTTTTTTTGCGGTACGCGGGCCTCTCACTGTTGTGGCTTCTCCCGTTGCGGAGCACAGGCTCCAGACGCGCAGGCTCAGTGGCCATGGCACACGGGCGCAGCCGTTCCGCAGCATGTGGGATCCTCCCAGACCGGGACACGAACCCGTGTCCCCTGCATCGGCAGGCGGACTCTCAGCCACTGCGCCACCAGGGAAGCCCCACAGTCAGTCTTAATGGAGACTTCAGTGCAGTAAGATGGGAGGTCTGATGAGAACAGGAAAATCTCTAGATCTTGAGTCTCCATGGGTGGCCCACTCCTGCAGGACTGAACTCTCCACCACTCAAAAAAACAGGTTATTCTCAAGGCCAGAAATCCACTGGCCCTCAACTAGCCAGAGTCCGAAGTCTGGACTGGGTTCTGGGTACCTGGTTGGCCTTGGTAGGTAGCTGTATTAGGTATTAGCCAGAGAGTGGCAGTGAGGGAAAGTGGTGCCCAGGGGGAACTGGGCACAGACCATAGTTTTGGCATTGGGATTTGCAAACACTCAGCTTCTTGGGGTGCTCATATGCTGTTGCCTGAGGGCATGTGTCCCCTCTGCCCTGCCTTCACTTTCACTCTGCCCCTGGTTTTGGATGTCCATCAATCCTCAGAAATAGACTCTTGAAAGTCAAGTCACTTTCAGGCTAAGACCTGATATCAACCAGCTTATTACTTAATTCCTTTTGCACTGAATCCTCTGCTAAAGGTAGAGTAGTAAAGTGAAAAGTGCAGAAGAGCCGTAGACTAGGAGTTTACCGTTGTTTTATAATCCCAGCTTTCTTGCCTAGTGGTCACATGACCTTGACAACAATAAAACACTGTGCAAAAATAGAGTAGGGGAATTTGTAAGAATGGGAAGAAGGCTGAGGCTAGGATGTCTGTGATGCCTGTGGTGGGACAGACCCGACATCTCCAGATAAGGCACTGTCTAAACAATGCAGTTGTTAACAGTTTAACTTATCAGTCAGAAATTTGATAAGTCTGAAATGTTACTTTACCTGTTTTTGACTAAGTATTAGGTAAATAAGGGAGAGAAATAGATGTTTATCTCATTCCTCATTTAGCTAAAATAGTGTGGCTGTGTGACGTGGAACTCATAGGGTTCTTCATTAACACTTGAATCTTACTGTATGCTTGAAAAAAGACCATTAGCTATTATCCCAAGATTTTCTTGTAATGTTATTTGTGGGAGTGAGACGTGAACCAGGTGAGTCCAGGTATGCCTGGCAGATCTTATTTTATTTACATCCAGTGAAAATCACACTAGCTCGTGTGTACCTACACACGTCCATTATACTCACTTTTATTCTGTATTAGTGCACACATGGTCCCAACCCTGAAACCACATGTCCTTATCATCTGCCACCCACGGGTGCATGTGTACACACACACACACACACACACACACACACACACGTGCACACACATGTCATTGGCTTACCCCTTTTAAAGAACACTTCAGATAGAGCCAGGAAGTACCAATTCTAAATGTTGCTGGGAAAGCACATGGATTGCTGAGTTTTGTACACATCTGCCTTTGCAGTGTCTTAGAAAGCAGAGGTCATTGCTCACTAATGTGCCCTTTGTACAGTCTCAGACCAAACACCAAATGCAGGTGACTGTAAGTGTGCGCTTTGGAGGATGTTCACTACGATGGTGGGGATTCCCGGGGGTGGAGAAAAATACCCACTTGGGGCTTTGCCTTGGGAGTTCTGCAGTGACCATTGATTGGTGGTTGTGACCATCACTGGGTGAGTGTCTTGTTTGTGTTTCTTAATCCTGGTCTGAGGAACAACACATTGCTGTTTTGGCTCAGAGGCAGACCATCTTGGATGGCATCCAAGAAACTGCACACTGCTCTTGCTTCTTGAGATTGGTGCTAACATTACAGGGTCTCCAGTTGTGCATAGAAAGATCCTGGACCAACACACTTGTAAATGGTACCCCTGTGGACTCTTTGCTTTACAGAGAGGTTAGACAAACTTGGCCACCCCGGAAGCTGAACCTTAGGACTGGTGCCCGAGGGAGCCCAACCACCATTTGTAGATAAGGTTGTGACTAGGAGAAGATGTTTTCTGAGTTCCAACCCAGATGCCCATGGAAGGATGGAGGCCTAGTAGAAACTTCCCCTTTGTCCCCTTCAGCTCTGGCCCCAGCAACACAGAGGGAGGAAGGAAAAGGGAGGATGTTCCTGGTGGTGGAGAGAGTACAGAGGCCAGCAGTGACAACAGGGAAAGGATCTGGTGGTGCTGAGCTACGGGGAGACGCCTCAGCAGTGGGAGTGAAGGGACTCGGATCCTAAGCGTCCTCTGCAGGGTAAGAAGCTTCCTGACCTAAGGATGTTGCTGGGTGGGGGCCCTGGAAGTGCAGGGAAAAGTGGTGAGCTGCACTAAGCGGTGGCCACCCTTACTAAGAAGTCATTAGGAAACAGAAGCAAGAGGGTGCCTGCCTGCTCTCGCTTACAGACAGAAGTCAGGAATGAATTATTCCTCTTCAGATTTCTAGTAATGATGTTTGGACAAGGAGTAATAATAACAGCATCTAATAACATAGATATTGCTTAGTATGTGCCAGGTAATGTTCTAAGTGCTCTGAATTAACTCACTGAATCCATATAACAACCCTATGAGGCAGACACTCTTATCTTCATTTTACAGATGAGGAATTTGAGGATGGTCAGCTTGTCCAAGTTCACGTGGCTAACTTGGCAGAGGTGAGATTCAGTCGAGTCCGTGTGGCTTCAGAGCCTGCTCTGAACCACAGTGCCCACCTGCCCCTTCAGTAAGGGACATTCAGTTGTAAAGGACCTAGGTGGCCCCAGCTTTCTTCATGTAGATGGTTGACCATTGATCCATTGTTCTGGGGAAGTAACCTGGACTTCCTGTTTCTCTGCATACTTCTGGGTTAGTGTCATCAATGCATTGCAAAAAGGACAGCCAGAAAAAATAAAGACCAACAGCTGACCTGTCAGCAGAAGGGCCTGCTCTTTTCATGGTGTTTGGAGTACCACATTAGCTTTACTCTGAATCACCCACTTTAACACCTGACACCCGTCGCAGCCATACATTCTAAATGACCCCTAAGACTTCAGCAGTCTCTAATGAGGAAGAAAATCTTCCTAGAGTGTCACAAATGCTGCCTAGTATCATTGACTAGTGACACATGATGTTCTCAAGAATAAATGAACAGGGGCTTCCCTAGAGGCACAGTGGTTAAGAATCTGCCTGCCAATGCAAGGGACACGGGTTCAATCCCTGGTCCAGGAAGATCCCACATGCCATGGAGCAACTAAGCCCGTGCATCACAACTACTGAACCCAAGTGCTACAACTACTGAGCCCAAGTGCTGCAACTACTGAAGCCCGCATGCCTAGAGCCCATGCTCCACAACAAGCGAAACCACCGCAGTGAGAAGCCCGTGCACCACAACGAAGAGTAGCCCCCGCTCGCCACAACTAGAGAAAGCCCGTGCGCAGCAACAAAGACCCAACACAGCCAAAAAAAAAAAAAAAATTAATTAAAATTTAAAAAAAAGAATAAATGAATGACATTCAACCTGTGGGGAAGGAGTATAATATTCAACTATAAAATGTAGAATCTTTCATAAAATCCCAGAATGTTGGACATGGGAAGCCAAGCGAAGAGGAAGACCATTTTGCCTAACCTCTCAGTAGAAGGAGAACCCCAGAGAAGTTATGCGACTTGCCCAAGGCCAGTGGCTAGTTGGTAACAGGCCTGCTGAGTTCCAGTCCAGTTCTCTTTCCTCTGCCTGAGACTGTATAAAATATTCTGTAAGTGATTTTCTTACTAAATTACAGATGAAACAAAGAATGGTCTATTTCTTTGCTGGGCAGGGCCAAGGTTAACCCTGACTTAAAGATGTGAGGGATGCAGCTGGACACCTCCTTCAGGTACAGGACGCAGTAAGCCCAGGTGAGGAAAAGGCAAGGCAGGGTTCCAGTGGCAGCTGCTCCCAGGGAGTTTGCAGTACTGAGCCTCTGCCTTCTAGAAGGTCCCTGGTACCCTCTGCTCAAGTCTGTTTTGGAGGTTAGGGAATCAAACTGACTCGGCTTATAGCAGAGTTCAGTGAGGGACGTGAGGGAGAAGAGGAAATGGTCACTTCCTATCCATAGAGAAAAATGTTTCTCAAAACCCTGCTGCTGTCAGGCAGCCAGGGCTTAGCCAAGCTCTGGCCATATTGGCCTTGGGGCCCGAGAGGCCTGCCCACTACAGGGCTCTTTCTTGCTCCACTGCTGGGATGGAGAACATCGAGCCCTTCCTGGAAGAGGCTCAGGCAGCCTGCGGAGGCCTGCCCAGGGGGCTCTGGGCAGCCCTGCCCCTGTCTGCAGCCAGGACCACAGGGCTCGACAGCCATTTCTGCGGACAGGGACAACTACAGGTCACCTTCGTACCTGCAGAGCAATGACCCAGGGATCCCCACAGGCAAGAATGGAGAGGAGGTCACATAAAGACAGAAACCCAGGCCTGGAGGGGCATCCAGAGCTGTTTTCCCCACCTCTGGGCTGCACTGCCTCCAAATAAGCCCAAAGTGGGCTGTAAGGTAAAATTGTCAGGGCTGATTTCAGCCCTGGTCAGTGTGATCCCACCCTCAGCAGAAGCGTCTGGGGGGAATCGAGGGGCATTCTCCACAGTGCCTGCAGAGACCGGGATGAGCAGTCCCTAAAGGTCCCCTCCCCAAGGGGCAGGGCTGCTTTACTCCTTCAGGCCCCGCTGGCCGCTTATCTGGCCACCTCATCAAGCCCAGGGAAGGACAGAATAGAAGAGCTCTCCAGAGAGCAGGAGGTGAAACAAAACCCGCTCCATTCTCAAGCCCGTTCGATGTGGGAAGCTTTTCAGGGAGGTGTGCTGCTCTGAGCCCCAAGGGGCCTTTCCAGCCTCAAATCCACAGGTCACCGCTCTTGGTCAGAGGGTAACAGGATCTTTGTGTTTTTCTGATGTGACCCGGAGCCCTTCTGTTATAGAATTAAGGAAGAAACCAGAGGCAGAGCTAGGATTCAAATTTAGAAGGTTGTGCTGTCCAGTTCTGTGGTCTCCGTGCCCTGGCTTGGTTAGAACGACAGTTTTTTGTTTGTTTGTTTGTTTGTTTTGTGGTACGCGGGCCTCTCACTGTTGTGGCCTCTCCCGTTGCGGAGAACAGGCTCCGGACGCGCAGGCTCAGCGGCCATGGCTCACGGGCCCAGCCGCTCCGCGGCATGTGGGTTCTTCCCAGACTGGGGCACGAACCCGCGTCCCCTGCATCGGCAGGCGGACTCTCAACCACTGCGCCACCAGGGGAGCCGAGAACGACAGTTTTGGTGAGCTGTGCTGTGCGAGCAGCAGCCACCCCCGTCCTGCCTCCCTGGCACATGCGGGCTGCTGCCTCGTTGCTGCGTCTCCCCCTCCTCAAGCCTGGATGGTGTGCAGAGTGGGAAAGTGGCTTCCGGCCCTCCCTCTGTGTGGTCGCGGGGTACGGAGGGGACTGCTGTGGGCCAGCCCTGGTGGGTGCAGGTGGGACCCACCTTCTCCTGATCTTACCATCCCAGCTCCAGTGTAAACTGATGAACTCTCATGAAACCAGCAGTGGCCTGCTTGCCAGGAGGAACCAGAGGGTAGTATGTGCTTTAACTGACCCTGTTCAGTAAGTCAGCCCAGGGAGTTCCTCCTTTTTCCCCCCATGAGGTACCTCAGAAGGGCCCAAGGCACGAGAGCTGCACGAATAAACTCGGTCCTAGTACAGAGGCCACAGGCAGGAACCTTGTACTGTGAAGATTCTGGGGTCTGGGAATTTAAGAGACTACACGTGGTTTAAATTTTAAAAAACCAGCAAAAAAGAAGCATGCTTAGAGTGCCTTATTCCTTGAATGACAGATGTGACAGATCACAATGTCAGATGCCAGATGGCATCTGGGCGATATTTGAAAAGAAATCTCTCTGTGAACAGTGAGAACTCCATGTAAAGAAGCATTATCTAAACTAGCGTTTCAAAACCTTTTTTGACCATGACCCACAGGAAGAAATGTATTGTTCTTTGAGATCCAGTATAGATAGATGGATTGATAATAGAAACAAAGCTTTATAAAACAATTCCCATCCTTCCCACGTGCAGTACATTTTTATTTTTATTTTTTTTTTAAAAAAGAAGCAACAGCTGGTTGCAACCCATTAAATGGATTTGACAGCCAGAGAATAGGCAGCAATTTGCAGTTTGAAAAATACTGATTTAAACAGAAATGTATCAGGCGTGTAGAAACCAATTCTCGTTGTAGCTGTGGCAGATCTCTGCAGAAGGAGATCCAGTAACAGGCCTTGTAGTCTTTGAAGAGGTTTTCCTCGCGCTTCCAGTCGCTGGAAGTTGGTGAGATGGTGATGGAGATGGAGGACCAAGGAAGGGAGGAGACGAAGCTGAGTTTTAATTCTGCTCATACAGAGAACACTGAGTGTCCCTGATGCCTTGTCCTGGCGCAAATAAGACAGACCCTGCTTGTTCTGTGAGGGCGCTCACAGTTGAATAAGTGGACACTCATCACCATCCAACATGGTTTATAGTGAAATGGAAGCATAAACAGGATGATACGGGGCAGCTGAAGCCCCTTCGTTCCGAGTTCCCTAAATGGAGGAGCCATGATACAGGGAAGGGTATATTCAGTGTTACATCCCTAGTTCTGTCTCACATATGATAAGTATTCAATAAATATTTATTGAAAGACCATGTTATCTAATTAATACTTGCAATGAGACTAGTAATACTCCTAATTATCTATGGTAATATTAAGAAAACATTTTTGAAGGGCACTTTAACACACTTGATTCATAATGGAGCATAAGAAGGGACAGGACAGTTTAAAAAGACCCCAAGAAGTTGAGGTTAAAGAGCAGAACTGCTAAACCCCACCCAGGCTTCAGGTCCTCCGCATAGCAAGCCTTTAAAAAGTTGAGGTTTGTCTGCCCTGACTTGTAGGTGTGGGCGACTCATTGGTGGGTCTTGGGACAAGTTGCTCTGGCTCTTTGCTTGGAGGTGAGAAGTCAAAGCGGTGAGGCGCACGTTGCCCCTGGCCAAGCGGGGAACACAGGCAGGGGTGCCTTCTGACTTTCCACCCCTGCGCATCTGAAACGGCTGCGTCTGCCCACTCGGGTCAAGCAGTTCAAGAGGATGTGATTCAGGCCCAAATCACCCAAGGTTCTGGGTGGTAGGTTTCTGGAGAGAGGAAGGTGCTTGCAGACCACTCTCTGTCGGGTCCTAAATGGAGTCTTTGTTTCAAGTTCTGGACCAACCCAGCACTAACCAGGCATTAAGGCTCTGAAGTGGTCAGGAGCCGTGGAGCCCCTGGTGTGGGTGCCCCTGCACGGTGGGAGGAGTTCCCTGGCGCCCTCTGAGCTGAGCTTCCTGTAAGGGTCCAGCCCCTGGGGCCAGCCTTCAGTATCTAGCTGGGCCTGTTGGTCCAGACCCCAGCCTGCCATCCTGCTGCTACACTGAATTAGCTACAGGTCCTTCTTTCAAGCAATTGTGGGGCGAAGAGTGGGGGGAGTGGGGAGTAGGCAGGGAAGCAGGGGTGTGAGGAGAGGAGAGGGAAAGACATGTGACCTGAGAAAAATACTTGAATAAGGGTGGTTTCCGTCCAAATGAGGTCACCTCACTTGAGCTTGGACTAGGGAGACACCCGTAAAAGTAGACAAATTTAACCTCGGGGTGACTGCTGTCCATTTTAGACATGCGTTCAAGTTTTACATGACCCGACCCCAGAGAGAATAGTTAGGGATGACCGGGAACTGGGAACCAGTCACAAAGAATAGGTAGCCCTTCGGCCCTGGAGCTTGAATACGGCCTTGGGACCTTGGACGCGTGAGGGGCTTCACAGGATGGCAGGTGCACCTAGCAAACTCCGTCTGTGTTTAATAATTTGCCTAGTTATTTACACCTATTTACGATAAAAAACGTTCTTGGATAAAACCAAATCTAAATGCAAAAGAGCATTAAAAAGAAGAAAGGCAGCCCCGGCGCCCCAGCTTCTAGCTCCAGCTCTGTCCCTGTCTGTGTGACATTGGGCCTCAAGAGTCCTCATGGGTAAATTGAGGGGGAGGGGGGATTTGGAGATGCTTCCCCAGATCTCCCTCAGCTCAAACACCCTGTGGCTCTCTGCAGCCCGAGACACGTTTTCTGGCAGGAGAGAGGCTGCCAGAGCTTCCTTCTCAGGCAGCCAATGAGTACATTCTTTCCTGTGCCCACATATGGAAGCAATTTCTAGATTATCCAAGGCACTTGTGCCGCTGAGCTCAACCAAAACAGAGGAGCTCGGCAGTGGAAAGTGGAAAAAGAGAAAAAAACCTTGTGTGCGTTCTCTTACCTACGTACACTTTCACATCTTGAATCCCCCATGCAATTTGCCTATCCGTGCTATCTCAGGGGTGTGCCAGTGGGTTTGGGGCATTCCACAGATAAAATCAAAACTAAATGAGGGTTGAGCTCACTGCTTCTCCCCTGAAGCCGAAGGCCTCTGCCTTTCCCCTCTGGAAGCTTATGGCCGGAGGCTGGGGAGGAGTGCAAATTCCAGAGTTTTGTTCCCACATTTATGGTAATCTTTCTCTCCAGTCTGTTAATAAGGACTATTAATGGCTGCTTTCAAGGTTCTCTGTGAAGTTGAATTGGCAAACATTAGCCAAGTGCTTTGAAGGGGAAAATGTTTGATTAGTTCCTTTTCTGCCCAACCCTTTACTTACCTTGCTCTTCTGAACTCTTCAGGGGTTTTGGTAGTGGTTGAATGGTAGCTCTTTCACCTGTAAACCGGAGGCACGGGGCATTTGCTCCTGAATTTAGGTCAGGAGAGTGACTTTTTCTAGGACACGACCTTATTCAAAAAGTCTCATCTGTGGTCCTGGTCCCCATAGATGTTCCTAAGACCCTTATTTCCTCCTCCTCTCTCTCACCCTTGACCTTAATTCCTGGGAAAGAAGGTTACTGAAAAGGACATGTTTATAGAGAAGTGCTTTTTGTTCCCCTTTCATTTTGTCTCTAACTTCTCTACTGCCTAATCCCCCACCAACGTTAAAATTTAATCTGTAAAGCAGTGATATTCTTCCTAGGTATGAAATTCGAGTAATTAGAGCTCTGTAAACGTTTACCAATGCTTGTTAAAACCGTTGCATGGATGTTCTCATAACAATCCAGGGTACCACCTCCAGATAACTTTCTGGAAAAAACTCTCAAAATCAAGACAGTAGGCTGATGAATGCCGAAAGACTCTTAGCGGGAACCACATTCTTTTTTGTTGCTCTTGCTGGGTCTCCAGCTTAGAGCCTTCTGGTCAAAGCAGCCGTCTTTTTCCCTTCAGAGAGCATGTTTACGGCTCTGGTTTGCTTCATCTGGGATTGCTGCTCTGGAGGGCCAGAAATCAAACATGACGTGAAGATAGAAACACTTGCGGGAACCTCACATGCCTGGCTGCCCTGTTTCAGGACGCTCAGATTAGCTCTGCTTGGCTGTGAATAGGGTGGTGATTCCACACATAGATTTTCCCCCATGGGATTCTTGCTTGTTTTAAAGCAGCTAAACTTTGCCGCTCTGTAGAACCATCATCAGGAATGTTTATTTGAAGCTCCGTCTCTGCAGGACTCTGTGCTCGATTCTCCTCAGCCCTATTCAGGAAACGTCAACCGACCTGCCTCTTGTCTGCTGGGTGCTGAGGGCCTGAAACCACACTCCAGGAGAAGAGTTACTGAGTGCAGGCCTGTTCCTGCCACACACATGTGCAGTATTAACTCGGGGCCAGGTTAGGTACCTGTGCCAGCCAGAGTGATGCCACTCCCTGCTCTGCTGAGAAGGTGAAGACCATTCAGTTCATCTGTCCGTTCCCTCCAGGGATTCCTTCCCCTTCCCAGGCAACCTCTTGTCTCTAACACAGCCACAGACACACCCACCCAGACCCCAGGCTCCCACTGAGCAATACAGTTGAACCCACCTCTCCAGGTCGGTCAACCACAAACCTCCTTACTACTCTGCAGCCTGTTTTTTTTTTTTTTTGTGGTACACGGGCCTCTCACTGTTGTGGCCTCTCCCGTTGCGGAGCACAGGTTCCGGACGCGCAGGCTCAGTGGCCATGGCTCACGGGCCCAGTGTGGGATCTTCCCGGACCGGGGCACGAACCTGTGTCCCCTGCATCGGCAGGCAGACTCTCAACCACTGCGCCACCAGGGAAGCCCTGCAGCCTGTTTTTGCTTCATCTCTTCACTCAGCAAACATTTGCTCAGTGCTCACTGTTGAAGCTTGCAGAAGGCAGGCTCCCTATCTCTGTGGAATGTATGTTCTAGGAGGGAGAAACAGCAAACAAGTAACTCAGACAAATTAATGAATGCTTCAATAATTAACGCTTAGTTAATTACTTAGGTAGATTAGTAGTGATAAGGGCTATGAAACAAGGCTGACAGGATGATGGGATGGAATGGTAGGGATGCTACTTGAGGTACAGCTGTTAAGGGAAGTTTATGAGAGTTGAGATATGAATGACAAGGAGCCAGACGTGAAGATCTGGGGAGAAGTGTGCATCAGGCAGAGGGAATGGCAAATGCAAAGGCCCTGAGGTGAGAACAAGCTGGACAGGTCCCAGGGAAAGAAGGAGGGCTGTGAGGAGAGGGGTGGGGACGAAGTCAGAGGTGCAGGCCTGGCCAGGTACTCTGCAAGGACCATACTGTAATCTAATAGGGTTTTAGCCCATGGAGTGATGCCGCCTGCTGTGTTTCAAGAAAATCACTCTTGCCTCCATCCCATCTCCACCCAGCTCTGAGCTCGTGGCCTCACACTCTGACTCACCCCTGCTTGTTGGTTAGGGTGCCCTCAGCTCTGCCCACTGCGCCCTGGCCCGGCTCTGGCCCTCCCATGCCCGCTGCCCGTGTTCAGGCCCGTCACTTCTGCAGCCCCAGCACCAACTGACCAACCGTGCCTGGGGATTCAGAGGGTGGGTGAGTCAGTCTTCCCCGAGCTGGACTGAGCGCTGGGCAGAGTAGAGAGCGAGGTGCTTACTGGGCTGTGAGCCCTTGGACAGACTCCTCTGTGCTGGGCTGTACTTGTATCACACTCACTCCTCTGAGACTGGCACTGTTGTCATGCCCATTCTACAGTGGAGGACACTGAGGCACAGAGAGGTTAAGTAACTTTTCCAGAGTCCCCAGCTAGCATGTGGTTGAGCCAGGATTCAGAGCAGATGGTCTGATAGCCCCATGTTCTAAACCACTACATTCCACTGCCACGTGCAGTGGGGATGGCTGTTCCTTCCCAGCCGCCTGACAGTCCTGAACGAGGTCCTCTTCCAGAGTGCTCAGCCCAGAGTGCTGCCCTCACTGGGGACACCAGATGCCCCCTGCTGACACGCTCAGCCTCAAGCCGTCAGCAGACCCGTTGAGTTCACCGAGTTAGGGCGGCATCTCCAACCTCAGTCAAGCCAGTGCTGACTGTCCTCTCCAGGAGGAGCCCAACAGCCCTTTCCTCGTCCACCTGTGAAAACCCCACTCTGGGCACATCCACCACCTGCCAAGTAACACTCAGGAATAGTAATAGGAGCAAGCGATTACGGAGCACTCCCCATGGAATTCTTATTTTACCGATGGAGAAACTAAAGCACACCCTGCTTAAGGTCACAGAGCTAGTAAATGGCAGAACCAGGATTTGAACCCAGGCAGGTTGGCTCTGGAGACCCTTTAGAGTACAATTCTTATTCATTTTTTAAAATTTATTATTTTTTGCGGTACGGGGACCTCTCACCGTTGTGGCCTCTCCCGTTGCGGAGCACAGGCTCTGGACACGTAGGCCCAGCGGCCATGGCTCACGGGCCCAGCCGCTCCGCGGCATGTGGGATCTTCCCGGACCGGGGCACGAACCCGTGTCCCCTGCATCGGCAGGCGGACTCTCAACCACTGCGCCACCAGGGAAGCCCTAGAGTACAATTCTTCATACTGAAGAATTCCACTCCTGTGGTTTCCACGTTGTGGTCCATACTCTAATCCTTGTAGCCACAGATGGTCTAATTTTATTAACATAAGACAGACCTGTCAGCATTTGAAGACAACTATCACATCTCTCTCGGTTCCAAACCACCACACCAAGCTCTCAGGGAGCAGTTCTACCCTGAGTCCCTTTCTTTCTCCCAGAAAAGCACAAAGAGTGCTTTGTAATTCTCCATCCAAATCCAGATACTTGTGAGAGGCGAGGGAGCACAATTAATAATTATGCTGGGACAACAGGCATAAATGTGGACTGTCCTGGGCGAACCAGGAAGTGGTTCTCCCTACCCCCAGGCCACAGCAGAAATACCACCACTTGGCATGCCTTCTGAGCATTCTGTTCAAGTGGATTATCGGGAAGTTGAGCTAACTTTACACAGATACGTTATTGATGGGACATCAGGTTTCAGGAGTCTGCCATTAGTCAGACTTCTTGCAGTGGAAAAGTGCTGGATGTAAGGTCAAGTCCCACAGTTGCCACTGTGAACTTGGATGAGTCACCTCCCATCCGTGCTCACTGTTTTCTTGTCTGTAAAATAGAGGTTGATCACCCGGGAGTCCCTTCTAGTTCTAAATCTCTGATCCCACGTCAGCCTTCCCAACACAAGCAAAGGTCTAAGCTCTCACTTTGAAGCCATGAACATGGAACTTGAAGGTTTTAACCCATTTTCTGTCAGTTTAGCAGCTCTTCTACCAGCTTATTTGCCAAACCCCAGAGGTAGATTTTGAGAGTAAGATCCCCTTATCTTGTCTACTCTGGGGGTGTCAGTGAAACTGTGCTGAGCACTAATTATCTTTAAATAATGCTTTTCCTCCGAGACAGCCATGGATTTTGTCGATACAAACACAGGAGATAGAAAATGACGTCCAAGGAAAGTGCCTGTTGACTTACTGAGCAATTTCTTTATTTTAAAAAAAGAAAGAAAGCCTTTTATGTTCCCTAAACGCTGTACCTCTGAAATAATTTCGAAGTGTTTTCACATAATTCGTCACATTAGATCCTCAAAATGGCCATGTAAGATAGGTGTCGTCTTTGTTGTCCGGATATTGAAACAGAGGCTCAAGGAGACGAACTGGCTGGTCTGAGGGCGCGCAGCTGGTTAGTGGTAGGGCTGCAACTCACATTCACGTCTGCAGGATCCTTTTCTAAGAGTTTCTGTGCTGCACCAGTAGTTCTCACTTTGTTTGAGTCTTTTAGCAGAGAACTCATTTTTTTCAAGCAGAAGGGAAGCTTTTCTGGGTAAAGTCGAGTGTACGTGCCTTCCGTGGTGCTCTGTGAGGGGGTCCCCGCAACCCGCACAGAGCATGGCTTGAACAACCCTGCACTTTTCCAAGGTGCCTCACGCTGTTTTGCCCTTTTCTAGGGTATAGAGTGCTTGTGGGATTAGGTACCGTTTCACTGTGCATGAATTTGTTGCATTTAATAAGCTTCACCGTGATTCTCGGTTACCTGGTCAAACATCTGGGGGCTTGTGTCAGCTGCATGGACACGGTCTTTGCTAGGAGGTTTGACTCCCTCCTTCCCGCCTCCCTCCCCTAATCCCCAAGGCTCAGTTATAAACCTCTCCACCCTGTTTTTCCACCTTGCTCTGTGGAATCCCAGTCCTACCTGTACCATTCACAGACTCCTGTGGCCTTTCTGGATAGGACTTGGCTGCCTTCGTCATTCATCCACCCACCCAATAAACACATTAAATACATACTAAGTAAAATCATGTGAAAAGGCCTAGCCTAGCAACTGGCACATAAGGAAAATGAGTTCCCATCCCTACCACAAAGCGTGGTACCCCTTCATTTCCTTGTATCTGAGATGACCGGCTTCCCCATGACAATCTCCCAGGTCCCGTCTCTTGAGAAACGCTGTTGTTGTTCTGCCAGCCTTTTCTCTTCCCTCGAGGGTAAAAATGGGGCGCTGGGCTTATTGTCACGGCCTGCGTATCCTGTCCTCTCCCCACAGTCAAAGCACAAGTCTGTGCCTCCACCAGAAGTTACCCCCCAAAAGAGGAAAATTTAGAGAACAAGCTTTCCATTCTCTGAGGTTGCTGGGTTGCAGGGAGCAGCTAAGTGGCATCTATTCACAGAGCCCCCCTATCTAGGAGAAAAAAAAAGAGCGGGAAATAGTTCCCATTTTTTACGTCTAGATTTTGCTCTCCCTCAGCAGCGTTTAAATGCCCAGTCTCACCAACTGACAGGACATGTAATAAATGCTGAAGGTGTATGTTTATGCTTAAGGTTCTGTTACTCTTGCTTAGAGTCCGGAGCTTTGCACACACTGGGAACTGATCCTTCTCTTTCAAAACACGCAGCATACGTGCTGCCAGATTTTTCTTAAATCTACTTCTTCAGTCTCCACCAGATAAGGTTTATTAATTGGAGATAGTTTTAAAAGACATGATAGGACTTCCCTGGTGGCGCAGTGGTTAAGAATCCGCCTGCCAGTGCAGGGGACACAGGTTCGAGCCCTGATCTGGGAAGATCCCATAGGCGGCGGAGCAACTAAGCCCATGCGCCACAACTACCGAGCCTGCGCTCTAGAGCCCATGAGCCACAACTACTGAAGCCCGTGTGCCTAGAGCCTGTGCTCCGCAACAAGAGAAGCCACCACAGTGAGAAGCCCACACACCGCAACGAAGAGTAGCCCCTGCTTGCCACAACTAGAGAAAGCCCACACGCAGCAATGAAGACCCAACACAGCCAAAAATAATAATAAAATAGAAGACATGATATATTCTCAAAAATACATTGATAATTTTACCTTCTGTAGATCATTCAGAAATGTCAAAGCATTAGTCCAGTATGAACTGTTAGAAAATATTTCTGACATTCTGTTTTTTGGTTTTTGTGAAAGACAGATACTTAGCTTAGACCCTATTTCTTTTACGATGATCCTTTTTCTTTCTGAAAGAGAAGTAATTATGAGAAGCATCAATCCAAAGTTCCACCAAACCGCTGTAAATTTAGCACTTTCTCTTCATTCTGCCTATCTACGTGGGTCTTTAAAAAGAATCTAGCCATATCCTGGATTATGTAATAGTGCCTCAGCTGTCTCCATGGGACATCAGTATAGTATGTGTGTGTATGTGTTTGTGTAAGTGATTGGATGCCTGGGCTAAAGTCATGGGTGGCTGTCTGTTTTACTTGTAATGATCATTTTAGTTTCTAGTCAAAATTGGCCGTTTTGTTCTTTGGCTGATTTTCACACTGAACTGAGCATCTGATGCTCAGTCCAGCTAAGCCAGGAGCCCCTACAATGTTCCAGTCTGCCCTGAACACAGCAGCCCCCATGCCCTCATCCACAGCTTTGGATCTACCCTACTGGTAAGTAAGAGGAAGTGGAACAGCAGGCTGGGCTGGTCGCCTGCTAGTTTCCATTAGTGTCTTAATGTTCACATTGCATCCTTGGTTGGACTCCTTAATTTTTAATGTCAGACCAGGAATCCTTTAAAAAAAAAAAGTAGGGAAATCTTTTCATTGGAAAATATCTTAAAACCGAAGAAAACGACAGAGGAAAATTGTGATGTATTTTAAATGGAAGCTGGTGGTATGAGTTCCTCCATATCCTTTTAATGCTGTTGCTCTTTTCTTAGATCTGCCTTTTAGAAACTTCGACTTGTCTTTGCATAGAAGTTATTCTGTGATTTTTGTATTCCATTTTATTTATATATTGAATTTATTATAGTTATGTTGGTATGTAACAAACCACCCCAAAACTTAGTGGCTTAAAAACACAATCATTTAATTGCTTACAATTCTGCAATCTGGGCTGGGCTCGGCTGGGCAAGTCTTCTGCCATTCTTGCCTGTGGTCAGTCTGGGGCTGCATTCAGATGGCAGGTTAGCTGCGGCAGGACTGAGCTGGGCTTCTCTTTTTCTCCAGGAAATGTCAGGACCTTTCACTTTCCAAGTGGCCTCTCCAAGTGGTCTTTCCATATGGTCTCTTCAGCAGGATTGCTGGACTTTTTACATGGTAGTTAGAATCAGAAAAGCAGAAGCTGCCAGGCCTTCTTAAGGCTCAGGCCCAGAACTAGCAGGTTCTTCACTTTCTTTTTTTTAAATCAAGTCACAGGTACAGCCCAGTTCAAGGGGAGGGGACTACGCAAGGTGTGAATACCAGGAGGCATGCTTCATTGGAGGCCAGCAGTGGAACAGACTACCCCACAGTCATTCTTCAATCACATGACACTTACCAAGTGCATGTCATGCACCAGGCAGTGAGCATACAATGGTGAAGAAGCAAAGCCTTGTCCCTGCCCTTATGGAGTTTATTAGTCTCTGGGGAGCACAGGAAATGAGGAATCAGAAAATTACCATGCCAGCGCTGAGTGCTGGGATGGGAGGAATGCTAGGGGCCCTGGGAGCACACCTGGACTTCATGGAAAGACAGAGGAGGCATCCTGTGGAGATGGCTGAGAGGGCTGCTGGGAAAAGAACAGCATGCTCCCTGGCCAAGAGACAAGAGAAAATATGGCTCTTCCGTGGAGCTTAAGAAGTTTTGTGTGGCTAGCGAGTGGAGTGTGGAGGGTAGAGCTGGGTGGGAATGTTCGGTGGGGGGAGGGGAGGAGTCACACCTCGGGTTCAAACAAAAGGCCCAAGAACTAAGCAGGAGCCTCCTCACTTACTGAGAGCCTGGTAAGCCAAGTTTGGACTAGACTTGATTTCAGTTGTGATAGGAAGAGAATTTTAAGCAGATTTGCCTTTCAGAGAGATCATAGCTACATCATGCTGAGAATGGAAGGACCTGGGCCTGGAGACCCCAAGAAACTGTTCTGGGGCCAGGCAGGGGAGAGTGGTGGATGGCTCAGGGGACGAGTCCAGAGATACTAGGAAGTAGAATCTGCAAGTCTTGGTCATTGGTTGATTGGTTATAGGAGTGAATGAGAGGGAAGAGGCGAGGGTTACCTTCAGGTTTTTGGCTTGGGCGGCCAGTGATAGTCTCATCTGCTCCAGTAGGGAGCCCTGGAAGAGAGGCAGGGTTGGATCCCATCGAGGTGGGCTGGAAGTAGCAAGGAGAGCCAACTGGAATGTACCAAGTTTGATTCCTTTGGGTTTTAGTCCACTGCAAACCTTTTTCAGACTAACATGTTGTGAGAACCTTATTAGAACCTGCTTCTTCTGCTTCCCTCCCCCACCTCTCTCACCCACTGTGTTGCTTTCTGCTTCTCTCCTTTCCTTCCACGGGGAAGAGTAGAATGGCCAGGTCTGAGGCAGGAGTGTCCAAGGATGGCACCTTCTTGAACCTTTCACTTTGAGGGCAGTGGGTTGGAAACACTGGTGATGGAGAGTTATAGGATTTGAGGTTGGCAGCTTACAGAGAGCAACTCAGGTCACAGGGTTGAGAAGTGCAAAGGTGAGGGGATTTAGGACAAAATTGGGAAAAGGAGAAGAGAAAAAAAAAACATGCCAGTTAAGGCAAGGAAAATGAATCATCTGAGGAGGAAATACTGAACAGAATAGAAAAAGCAAAGAGAAAGAGGCAGCCCCACAGCTATGACCTCTGTCATGGAAGACTCTAGAATCTTGTTCTTTCATGCCTCCTTTTCACATCCACATTCTAAAAGTTAGAAAAGTAAAATAAGCCTTTTTCCTGAAAGCCTCAGTGGGCCTTCAGATAAGCTTTCTTGTAATATATGAAAAAGGGAAATGAGCAGTTAATACACTAAGGTAACCTCTAGTCCTTTTGTGGAAGAAAAGGAACCCTAAGAAAGGGACATGCATACAAACCGTTAAAGTCAATTTTTAAAAAATTATTGTCTATTCTCAAGCGATCTGACAGAAAAATATCTGTAGCCTGAGAAGATGGGGAGAGAGCATGTCCCTGTGATCAATTTTTAATAAACGTAAATGGTATAATAAATTATGCATTGAGGAGTGGTATAAAGCATTAAACAATGAAGGATAAATAATTTAAATGATTAAAAACTGCCTCTGTCATATGTTTGATGTATGAGAACTCTATTTGACTTTTCAAGGAAATAGAGGAGGATTTCTTTTTTTAAAGGGGATTTTTCAAAATAGATTTTTTAAAAGGAAAATCATGTGATGGTCTGCCGAGAGAGGGTGTTGAGCACAGAAACACCAATTTCCATGATCCCGTGTCTTGTGCTCCTTTGATAAATACGTGAGTTGTGCCTTGCTAGTGGATGGGATTCTATCAGGTGATCAATGGTGGAGGTACTGCCCATCTTCTAGAAGGCTGAGACTCCAGCTCTCTTTCCTCGTGTCCAGAGAGACGTGGTCTGGGTGTTGGAGTACAGTGACCTTATACAGTCTTAAACTTCCAGTATTCTGTGTAGGAGGAACTGTCTCTGCATATTCAGTGCCTCAGGTAAACTTCCATTTCTATCCCAAAATTAGAGTAACTGGATGGGTTATAACCAAAGAAGTGTTGACCAAGGGTTGCTCCCTTCTTGGACACCACTCACCTGTGGTTTAGGGGAGCCGCATTCATCAAAAGCACCATATTATAACATGCAGTGGCTAAGAGCACAAGTATCGGGGTCAGACCTGTCTGGGTGTGAACCACTGTGTACCACTCAGGAGCTTTATCACCTTTGTCAGGTTAATTAACCTCCTTGAAGCACCATTTCCTTATTTGTAAAATGGGTTCAGTAATACCCCAAAGGACTGTTGAGCATTAAATAAGGAACAAATGTCAGTAGCTTAGCTCAGTGTCTGGAACATAGTAAATGCTCAACACATGTTTATTAACTACATAATTATATATTGAGGGTTTATTTTCTGGTCTCAGAGGAGTGCAAAATAGACCAATAGAACGAGAACAAAAACTGTAAACCTAAGAAATATCCACCATGTAATCTCAATCAAAGATCGTAAGCTGTGGTCTAAGAGCCATTTCTGGAAAATGCAGTATCTTTTAAAAATCAAATTCAGATACCTTAAGGCAAAGGACACATGTGCTCCAGTTAACCCCAGTCCGCAGTATTTCCATTGGCTTTTACTTCTCTACTTGCCCAGCTCTGATAGAAGTTTGAATTTGCCACCTCAAACTGAATAGTTAGTTCTATAAAGTTAAATTGGTTTCCCCTAAGTTTCCTTAGGTGTTTTAATTTAGCTTGGGGCATCTGATTGCTCTATAGCCTTAGTGGAAATAGGGGAAAAATTTTTTTTCCCAACAGAATAATTTTGATAAAATTAAAGGCAAAACAGGCCAACAAATCTGCCAGTTGTATACTTTGTTGTTCTTCCAAATTAATATTTTCCTGTTGTTCCAAATTAATATTTTCCTAAGATCCATGTAGGCATTTTATTGCCTCCATGGCAATTCAGAATCTGATTATCCAGAAATATAATTGCAGGCATTTATGGTTGATATTCTGAAAACACAAATGCTGATCAATAAAAGTTCAAGTTCCAAATATTGGTGCACCAGACAACGGGAAACTGAAGGCTCACTCTAGGTATTTGAAATCATGGCTGCAAATATGTTGACACTTCTCCCGTTGAGAGGTGGGTCTATGTCCCCTTCCTTTGACTCTGGTGGGGGAAGGGGACTGTACTTCTTTTACTAAGAGAGTAAGACAGAAGTGGCCCCATGTGACTTTCAAGGCTAGGTCATAAAAGGCCGTACTTCTGCCGTGTTCACTGGGAACACAGAGACTTGAGCCACCAAGTAAGAAGTCTAACTAGATGTAAGTGCTGTGGTGGACAGTCTTGGTGAGCCCATCCTTTAGCCTTCCCAGCCTTGCGTCAGACATAAATGAAGAAACCATCAAGGAAGTGGATTCTCCAGCCCTAGCCTTCTCGCCCCCAAGTTATCAATGATCCCAGCTAAGACCACAGATAATATGGAACAGAGACGAGTTGTCTTCATCATGACCCTTCTAAATTCCTGACTCACAGAATCCATGAGGATAATGAAATGGTGGTTTTACAAAGCTGAGTTTTGGGCTCATTTGTTACACAGCAGTAGATAACGAGAGCACTCACCCACCATGGTGGGCTGGCTGTATAGCTGGGGTAGTTACAGTATCACATCATTGTGTTTATAAGATCTTGACTGTAAGAACCACCTGGTCCCATCAAAATGTACCATATTATTGCTAGGTTTTTTCCATACAAGATAAACATGGGAGAGTGAGCTAATCAGTTAATAGATATGTATTGAACTGAGACCCAGTAATAGGTGACAAACCAAGCTCTTCTGCAATTTTAGAGCTTGCTCAGAGGAGTATGTTATTGTTTTTCATTTAGCAGTAAGTCCGTGTCACCACCTCTAAAGTAGAAATAACAGCTTTCTTCAATGATGATGAATTAGGCAATGCATTAAAAAGCACTTAGGGTTTGTTTTTTGGTTTTTTTTTAAAGAAAAACATTGTTAATACATATAAACACTTAATGTCATAATTATTTTAGGTTAATGGATAACGCTAATAGTTCGTGCTATTAAGAGCATTTACAAAGCAATCTGAGCATATACAGGAGAATTAGGCTATTAGGGCCTGAGGTAGCATGTGCTTCAGAAGCAGCTGAACTGGAGTAACAGTCTTAGTACTTACACTTGGAATTAGTTTAGTGGTCTTTTTATGAAAAGTCTGAATTCAGTCTGAATTTTGAAAATCAGGGTATGGCAGGTCACAGGGCAGATCCCTTCTGAGAGGCTGTGTGGAGAAATCTTTATTTTTTCTAATCGCTGCCTTTTCAACCCAGCCAGCAACAGAGAAAGCCAGCTCCTTGTGGGTCAAAACGCATATTCCTAGATCAGGGGTAGCACATTCACAGCACAATGCAATGCCAGTAAACCAGGCTGTCTCTAGACACGTTAAGTTCACCATAGTGCTGGTCTCAAGTGTGCTTGTGTGGCCACCACACGTGAGTCCTCATGGCAGGCACCTGCCTGGCCATTTCTCACTGCCCATCCTTCTGAAGAGAGCCCATGGGCACCTTGAACCAGAACAAAGATCACTAGCACAGGTATGACTGAAGATAGATTGATTGCTTTCTATTTGTCAAAGACTTTCTATCTTGTTTGGACACCACTCTGTTAAAAATACTGTCAGGAGGTGTACTATTTATGTTTAATCCTAGAAAGAAAACCGAAAAGCTAGGAGATTTTAATTTTTTTTTTTGACTGCTAAGGAGAGCAGTCGAGATGGTATTATGATTCAGTGAAAGTAGAAGGTCCAAGAAACACTAGTACAGGAGACTGTAGAAGGAGGGACAAAGGGAATTTTATATCCAGTTTCACCTTAAGATCTATAAATTACTAGGCAGGTTAACTTAGAATTGGAATCAGCATTTTTCATTTTCAAGCTTTTATACTTTGTGCATACACAGAGTGGACCGTTTATAAAACTGGTAAACTGGACTGTGGATGTGAGAATGAGGAATTCCTCTGTTCTTTGTTTTGGGGAGGCAGTGATCGTTCATTCATTCAGTAAACACCTGCAAGGTGCCAAGCCCCTTTCTTTCCCCTAACCTCCAGATGGGCTGGTAAGGAGTGGTCTAGGGGATGACTGGTCCAGTGGAGTGAGGGGGTGAGACTCTACTGAGAGGGTTGAGAGGAAGAAGGAAGAAAGGAAGGGAGGGAGGGAGGAAGGGGCTGACCTTCGACCGAGGCCAAGATTGGCATCACAGGAGACAGAACACCTCTCTCTTGAGGTGCTTATTGCCTTAAGTTTCACTCTTTACTTCAGAGATGTACTGAGAGATGGAAAGTAATTTCTTTGTTTTGCTACATACTGTTCCAGACTTTTTGTAAGGGCTGATAAAGCAGACTGCGGTGGGGAGCATGTCATTAGCACATTGTCGTGTGTTAGGACAGTCACTCACCTCTGGGTATGCCTCCTCTTTTCCTTTAAAAGGGCCAGTAATGTTCCAAACTTCCTGTCTCCTTTCGAGAGACATGAAACTATCACAGGTACAGGACAACAGTAAAAGGTTGTTGTTGGTTTTTTAAAATCCGTCTCAAATCTTTCCTTCATCAGCTTGGCATAAGGAGAACGTGAGGGAGGGACTGTCCAGAAGGAACGGTGGTTTATAACCGAGCCTTGGAGTCACTGCAGCAGCAGAGCTTCTGAGCTGCCGTTGTCAGGATGGGGAACCACGTTGAGATAAAGAAGTATCTGGTCCAGTGCAGTTCAGTGACGTTTACAGTTGTGGCTAAGGTAGCAATTTACTCTATTCGGAATTACTCTTGATCACTGTCTCCTTGGTTGACATGAACTGGCTGGTTGCCATTTATGAGCCCTGGCATGTGAAAAATATGTGTTTTTGAAGATGGGCATTATACCCAGTGTGGCATGCCCGTGACAACCACAGATTCACATCCCTCATCTCAGGAGACTCGGGGCGCACTCATTGCACAGAATGGTGAGTGAAATGGCTGTCACTGTGTATATTGTTTTTTCTCTCTTTTTCCTTCAAGCATAAAGAGTTGGATTTCTGTAAGTAAAATATGCCTGTTATTGCAACTGCACAAATGAGAAACATAATCCTAAGATGTGTCTGTGCACCGTTAGCACAGTTTGGTCGTGGGTTCCTAGATTTTTTTTCTTTACAATTTGGATAGCAAATTGGATTGCAAGACAGTTTATCATTAATGACAACCCAGGGTTGTGTTGGTGTTGCTTTGCTTTATTTGTTTTTGTTTTTGTAACCCTAAATCCTTGTCTTTAATCAAGCTAAATGAATTATTTTTAACCTGAATTTATACATTTCGTTGTACACTTAGTAGGACACTACTTGTTACAGCTTATCTTCCCCCTGCATATTCCTTATTGTTTAAGAAGGCTTTACACTTATGAAGTCTAGTTACTAAAAACGTCAACGTATTTTGATGAATATTACAGTTCATGGTGTTCATTTTCCAGTAAAAAGGGAAGTATAATTTATTAAAACAGTTCATCATAATATTCCATTAACTCCTATTCTGCCTATACTTCCAACAGTGTTATTAATGATCCACAGTGCCCCTGAGGTTAAAATGCAGTTTATGTAAAATGTTCAGGAAACATATTTAAATAAGTACACTTATGTTATTAGATGCAGAGATGTTTGATCATTTTTGTGTGTACGTTTGTCCTTGGAAGTTAGTAGCTGCTATGTTGCTTTTAGTACAGTAAGTATATCATTGAGAGATGTGCAACAGTAATTTAGCACATAGCACCTTGTTTTATTTTAGGTACCTCTCAGAGCACCAACTTTATTTCTAGGCAAAGAAAATAATAGGTAATCATATATAAAATATATTGTTACTCATTCAGAATGACTGTGAGTAATTAATAAAATCTTGAGAGATGTTTATCTTTTGAAAGTTTATCTCATTTATAGAATCGTGTAATTCAGCCTGTCTACAGCCACTTCAAAATCCAAATCATAATCCAGAAAATACGTGATAAACACATGTGGTTGGGTTTGATGTTGCTCAGCTGGATGTGACCCATACTCTAATTGTAACCTGAATAAATCTAGAGGCCCCACATGGTCCAGATCCTGCTTGGAGTCTCATTCAAAGAAAACATCAGAAAGCCAGAAAGCCTTGAAGAGTAATGTATCTCTTTCATCTAAGGTTTTCTAAAAGGCATGGCTTAAAGCTGTTACAGTTTGCACCACATAAACAATTTCTCCAAAATTCTGTGTAGCCATCTGTTCCTCTCCCTACACTCATGGCCACTGCTAAACCTCTCTAACTCATCCACATAGTTTTTCACTGGCTATGCAACCCTTCATCATTCAAAAAAAATTAATGGAGATATAATTCACAAACCATTTTCCTCCTAATTTTTTGATCAGACACAAATACATCCATCTCTTCCAAATTTAGAAGCATAAATGCTACACCACTTCCAAAGTTAGAGTATGCAGATGGATTTCCTGTTCTACTTCCTGGATGGACTGTGCCTCTCTAGAATGACTGGAGGACCTGTAGCTCCACTGCCTCTGATTTCTGAATATTTTTTATTTCCTGTTTACCCAGCACCCTCAGAAGTAAAGCCCATTGCCTCACTCTGATTGCATTTCTTTTTCTTTTTTAATAAATTTATTTATTTGTTTATTTATTTATTTTTGGCTGCACTGGGGCTTCGTTGCCGCGTGCGGGCTTTCTCTAGTTGCCGCGAGCAGGGGCTACTCTTCGTTGCAGTGCGTGGGCTTCTCATCGCGGTGGCTTCTCTTGCTGTGGAGCACGGGCTCTAGGCGTGCAGGCTTCAGTAGTTGTGGCACGCGGGCTTAGTTGCTCCGTGGCATGTGGGATCTTCCCGGATCAGGGCTCGAACCCGTGTCCCCTGCACTGGCAGGTGGATTCTTAACCGCTATGCCACCAGGGAAGTCCCTGATTGCATTTCTTGTAAGAAATTCTAATGTAGAATTTCCTAATAAAATTTCCACCTACTAACAGTAACAGGAGCCACCGTTTATGCACTGCACTGGCTAAGCTCTTTGAATGCAGCGTCACACTCAATACTCAGAAGGTTATCTGCATGTTACAGATGAGTAAACTGGGACCTAAAGAATAAAGTAATTCACTGCAATTAGTAAGTGATGGATCTGGGATTTGAACCCAGGTAGTTTGATTCCAGAATCCTTCCTTTTAGGAACGACATGGGCTTGTTTACTCATTCTACCGTATTCTATGTGCTCTTCAATGTGGAAGGGAGGGATGCATCTGAGTAGGAAGATTGTGAAAACAGGCAATTAGTTAGCTGTTCTCTTGGTCCCATGTTATGTATACGTGTGAGAAAAACACAAATCCTGAATCAGGGCTACAGATCTGCGCAATACCCACTCATGATCTCTCCCAGTAACCTTGGTTCACTTCTGAATTGTAAGATTGCCTTATATTCTTCTTTTCTCTATTCAGCCTGAAAGAAAGGAGCAAGAAATATGTGAGAGGGTCTTGGTTCTCAATACTGTCTGCAACCTCTGGAGTTCTGTGTTTATGAGCCTTCTTAAAACTCATGCTGGGTGAATGTCAAGGCTTTCTGTGTGCCCCTAGCCAGTCTTTTTTTGAACAAGGGAATTTGCCATATGCTTTCAATGTTTTGATCAACAGCAAAGATGAGTGAGGGGCCTAGTTATTTGGAATTAAGCTGTGTGAAATTGGAAACAGCCAGTTTGGTTGTTGGCCTCAGGTCCCGTAGTATGCCAAAGAATGACTCTGTCAGGTAGGGCTCTGGCTTTAAAGACAGCTGGCCAGAGTGCTTGATGATTCTGGCTTAGATTACATTACAATGGCATAGTCAAATGTACCAGAGTGCGGTGCATCATCAAGAGAACTTTCTTGACTTTTCATCTTCTTTTTAGCTGTTCCAAGTGCTCAGAAATGTGGTGCATGGTGTCTTTTTGCATGACTGCTAATGAGGAGAGCCTTTGGCATGACATAATGCTCCCAAAACCCCTGAGGGTCAGTGTAGAAACAATTGCTCTGGGGTCCGGCTGGACTGTTTGACCTACATGGTGAAGCACTGACTGCCAAGGGTGTGCCTTGCTGCAATTTCTCTCTGCAAAACATGCATGTGGTGTGCATGGGTTTAGCTTTCTCTGAAACAGAAGTTTTGGTATATGTTGGAAATGACACTGGACTTGTAGTCAGAAGCTTTGGGTTTAAATCCCAGTTCTATTACTTATTTACTTGTTTGAACAAATCCCTTCAACTCTTGGAATCCCTTAGTCTCCCCTTTTGTATTATGAGAATGCTTAAAAAAGGATTTACTTCATAAAATTTTATGTGGCTAAATTAATTTTTAAAATATGTTAGAACAGAAACACTCTTTTAAGGTATTTAATCACTTCTTCTTTGTGATCCAAACCAGGATCTCAGTCCAGTAAATTGAGAGTTAATGGCAGGTCTTCAAACAGTTGCTTCACCTTTATCCTTCTTCCCTCCCTCCCACTGGGATTCTCCATGAAAAATTAAATATGGAATTTTAATGTTAACCTTTATTCAAACACATGCACTTATAGAAACACATACAAAGAATACACATACATAGGTATTTATGGCCAGAATTTTCTCCATCACCCCTGCACCTATATCAAAGTTTTAAAAAAGTGGAAACCACCTCATTTTTAGGGGAAAAAAAAAGGTGGATTCTTGTTGATTACTGAGCTTTCTTAACTAGACATTAAGAAACTCAGAATTCTAGCCTCCTAAGCAGGTCTAGCAACATTTATTTTCTCATTTGGATTCTTCACCTCTTTAGAGGGTATGTTTACATTCTTGTGGTCTTACTGTTGCACTCTTAGCTAATTCTAGATTAGATTTCTCAGCTGATGATGACTTCTAGAGACTGGAAGTGAAGTAGCAGGAAACTCACCCTGACAGCCTCCCTTCTACAGATACTTCTACAGATCTCCAAAGTGCATGTATATCTCAGAGTCCAGAATTTGCAGAAGCATTCCTTAAGATGTTCCTGGCTGTATCCCAACCACTAGGTTCTTGACTGCCCCTCTACCCCACACTCATCCACAAGATTTGTGAAAGCTGTAGTAGCCAGTCCTTGTTGTAGGAAGGGAGAAGGGAAGTGAATGGAGATCTGGTCACATACTCTTTTAGAAGGGTTTCTAATACCTATTTAGTGTCATTCCCATATATACACAAAATCTATTATTGCTACTGACATGAATCTACCATTAAATTTCCCAAAGCAATGGACTGACCTTACCAATTAACAGGGTCCTACTATGCAGTTATCTGATGTTCACCAAGAAAGGTCACATGTATTTGATCGTTAGAAAAAAATATAGGTAGGATTTCTAAACCATTAGATATTAAAACACACACACAGAGCTAGGGGTGCTACAATAATAGAAACCATAGTCTATCAGCAAAGGTCAAGAAAAGAGGGAAAAAAAGTAAGAAGAAAACCATATGATAAAATAGCAAGCATAAGATAAACATATAACAATAAATGTGACTAGGTTAAATTCCTGTGTTAAAATCAGTGACTCTCAGATTGATTAAAAAGATAATCCAGCTAAATGCTGTCTTTAGGAATCTTTGTATACCAAAATCACACAGAAAGGCAGAAAATAAAGGGATAGGTTGGTGAAGTCTAACTAACAAAACAAAAATAGGGATAGTAATATTAATTCTAAAAAGTGTGGGATTCAATGTAAAAAGAAATATTGAACGAGACATAAAAGAATAGATATAAATCAAACAAGATTCAATAACAATGAAACTTTATGTACTGAACATTTAGCACTGAATTAAATTAAAATTTGTTAAAAATACAAGCAAAATAATGCAAATAAAAATAAATTAAAAAATTTAAAGCATAAATAAACTTTTCCATAATCATAGTGGGAGACTTTAACAAAATACTTTCAGAATTTTATCAAGTAAATAAAATTAAGTAGGAACAGAAGATTTGAATTACATAGTTATTATTATTAACCTAACTCAACAAATAGGAAGTATACACAGTTTTTTTAAAAGACCATGGATCATTTTCAAAAATTGATGAAATACTACACCACAAAGAAACTTAAACTAACCAAAAAGTAGACATATAACAATAACATAGCATTGAAAGTTACACAAGATGGCTCCTGCCCCTACCTCCATCCAAGCACTTGGAAACTAAGATATGGTCCTTTTAAATAATTCTTGGATCAAAAAGGAAATCACTACTGCAACTATAGACTATTTTAAAATTAACAATGAAAATACAGTGCACTGAATTATGGGGATTGTACTAAAAATATAGTTAGATAAAAAGTTAAGGCTTTTATTTAAAGGACTGAAAAGAAAATAAGCTTAGAATTTAAGAAGCTAATAAATGAAAAACAAAATTAAACAACAAAGTAGGGGGAGGGAAATTATGATGTTAAATTATTTACCTTTATGAGAAAAATTGTGAATTTTTTCCAATAAGAAAAATTTGATTGGCAGTTAGGCAAAAGTTCAGAGTTAACAGGAAAGCTGCTGGAATGAGACTGGAAAGCTGAGTTAATGGGCTAAAAGACACTGTCCCTGTCCTCACTGTCACTTAGGTTTGGCTAAGGTGAAAAGAATGTGCAAAAAATAATTAGAGAACAAGACTGTATTCAATAAAGTGCCCGTTTGTGAGTTATAGATGGTAAACCATCTATAGCAAAGAGAAGCATTAGGCTCTGAGTCTCTGGCTTCAAACTTATCAAGGGCCTCTGGGTGGTTATTTAGCTCCTCTGACGTGGCTACTTATCTGTGAAGTGGGGATCACAGTACCCACCTCAAAGGATTGCCGTGAGAATTAAAGTACACTGGGCCCTCTGTATCCACCGAAGTGGAACCTCGGATACACAGGGCTGACTGTAAGGGACTTGAGCATCCGTGGATTTTGGTGTGTGTGTGTTGTGGGGGGCGGTCCTGGTACCAATCCCCTGCAGATACCAAGGGACAACTCCGTGCATGTGGTAAGGGCTGCCAAAAAAAGTCAGTGTGGCATCTCTTGCAATCTCTTCTGGATGCTGGTGAGATGGTTAGGGCACGGTCAGTATGTTAGTATATTTTACACAGGAGTAGGACACGTAATGATGTTTAGAGTACCCAAGTTCTATCTGCCTGGGTGAAAAGACTGGGCATTTTATCTGTGACTGTCTTGAAATATGTCCGTGGTGATTAGATAAACAAGTCTCTGTCCATTAAAAGAGAAAAATCTATAAAGCATGACACTCCCAAAGCAGCGGCAGTTCATGAGTTCCTGGCCACAGAGAAAGAAATGACCAGTTTTGCCATTATGTAGTCAGATGGCTTCCCCAGGTAGGAAAGGGGGGGACCAAGGAGTCCTTCCTGATCTGCTTCTGACCAGTAAGCACTTTTAGTCCTCATGTGTAAGAGTGAGACATCATTCTTGCAACCATTTAGTGTCGGCATTAGGCTCCTCAGGCATGATGATGGATTCTGAGATCTTGAAAAAGTGACCTGGTAAACATAAAAGGAATCAGATAGTAAACCCATAAAAAATTGAAGAGAATTTAATGCTTGATGAGCATATGTGGTTTGAGGTAAAGTTAGAATGTGGCTGGGAGTAGGTAAAAATCTGCAGATGCTACACATCAAACCACTTTAGTCAAAATATTTGTTCAGTGGGGGAAAAATATCAGTGAAAGTAGTTAAATGACGTCTACGGTCCAAACAAGAATTAATCGTCTACTCTACTTCCTCCATTCCCAAGACACCATCAGCTGTAAGGTGTACCATCAACTTTATGACAGGTGAGGAGGCGGGGGCAAGGACATGGTATTAAATGTATACTTTGGTTCCAGAAATGTTAGAATATGAAGGCAAAAAGCACTATCAACACAAACATGCATCTTGGAATTAAGGAAATGCAGAATTTCACACAGTTGATGTTTTGGTGTTTTCTTGCTGGTAGAGGATAGGACTAATTTTATAAAAACAACTTTTAAAATGTTCACTAATACATGGGGCAGAACTAATGACAACTGAAGGCAAATTTAAGTTTTCTCAGGCCCATAGATTTATTTTCTTTTATTCTCTTGTCAAGACAAAATAAGCCATGGACCGTTGGGGCGGTACTATACGTGATAAGCGTGGAACATATTTTAGTGCCAGAAAATAATGAAATGCTCAAAAACAAAAACCAAGACACAAAATATTGGTGGGAGAATGTCAAAGGAGCACAGGAGCCAACTGAAAGAGGTCTCACCAGTCAAAGGTAGAACAATTTGAGCAACACAATTAGTAAAATAGTGTTGAATTAGAACCCAAAGTATAAAATGAATACCTATGAGGCCATACTGATGTAAATAAACGGTTGAAAACATTGTTGAATGGGGAGAAGAGATAAATCTTCCGTGAAGAAGAATTCGAAATAATTTATATAGATACTCCACCCTCAAGCTTTTCCTTCCAAAGTGTATGGTATGGAAGCGGGTAAGGAGCAACCTTCCAGTGGAGAAACCTGACAAACACCACCTCGGGTGATCAAGGCCAACGTCAATAGTATTAAATTATGTTGATAGTATATGTGCTTGATCTGATGTGATTAAAATGGCAGTTTACCTCTGTGGTCTTCCTCCAAACAGCCCATCACCCCAGTATCATGAGAAAGATCCCCATTGTGGGACATTCTACAAAATACCTAACCAGTACTCAGAACTGTCAAGGTCATCAAAACCAGGGAAAGTCTAAGAAACTGTCACAGCCAAGAGGAAGAGGAGTCTAAGGAGACTTGATGACTAAACGTAATATGGTGTCCTGGATGGGATCCTGGAACAGATGAAGGACATTGGGGGAAAAAATTAAGGAAATCTAAATAACCTATGGCCTTTAGTTGATGATAATGTGTCAATATTGGGTTTCTTAATTATTTATCTATCATATTAAATGTAAGATTTTAATAGTGGGGAGATTGGATACAGAATGTGTGGGAACCTTACTATCTTCTTGATTTTTCTATAATTACAACTGTTCTAAAAGATAAAGTCTATTAAAATTCTTTTAATGCCTAAACAGAAAGACAAAAAAAATTCATGCACAGGAGGCCAGATTCTAGAGTTTAAAAGGAAGTTATAAGGCATTTTGTTGAGACCTTTAAAAATTCCACACAGAGCATGGCTGCAGCAGAACATATGTAACTGCTTAGCTGAAAAAAATGGAACTGGCAGCTGAGCCCAGAATGTGACACTTCTGAATAAATTTAAATGGACTCATTATTATTTATCATCGATGGAGTATTCTGTTTTTCCAAGATGGCAAAGTTCTACCATTATTCCTATTTTAAAGCGAATGCCGTGCTTTCAGCCATCTTGACTCACTCAACTGGCTAATCTAACTGTACAGTTCAATCAGAAAACCAGCCATCAACTGTCAAAATGGTAAAAACAGTTATGCATGTTTTCAAAGCCAGAAATGTAATTATGTGGTGAGACTTCAGGGTTTTAGTGTTCTCCAGGGTTCTGACTCCCGGGGTTCGTTCCCTTACTCGGTAGAAACTCACATGGAAAAATTCTTTGAGGGAATTATAGGGTAATATTTTCAAGACTTGGAACAGTGAGCTTGTCTACGGTTACCTTCCTAAAAAACAACTAAAAAATGCCTTTAAAAGCATTTTTTAAAAAAAGAATTGTGCCAGCGTAGCCAAATAGAGGCAACGTTGGGGTTTCTGCACTGAGTCAAGTTGCACAAACTGCAGAATATTCCCCTCTGTCCAGGACATCGTTTTACTCCCACATACCACTTCCTACATCCACAAATTCCAGTGTGTTGGACCTCCAGAGAGCTAGAGGAATTATAAAAGGAAAGAGGCGGGTACTGACCACAGGGACAAGTAAGCTAGAATGGCAGCCCTGGACTTCTCGCTTGGTCCTGCCTCAGCTCTTCTCCAGGCCTCCCCGCTCCAGGCCTCTCCCAGGTGCTCTTGCCAGGCCAGCATCAGGGTCCCCCGTGGCCAGGGCTCACGGGCCGCCAGGACCCCCCCACCATCCCACAGGAAGACAAAGTCAGCCCTTTCAGGGGAAACCAAAAGGCTGGCATATTTTGGAGACCAGCAGGGGGGAGGTATGTGCCAGTTATTTAGCCCTGGGAGGCAGGGAGTACTGGGGCTTTGTTTGCTGAGCCCAGAATTAGGGCACACAGTCCGTCAGCAGGACTAGCTAGACGGGATGTGAACTTGAGACTGTCCCCGGAAACTCAGGGTGAGTGGCCCCTGTCGCTGCAGGGTGCAGAACCACGAGCCAGGCCCTGGGTGTGCTCCTCCGGGCTGGTGCCCTCCAGAGAGCGTCCTGGGGACACCCTGGGTGCAGCACCACGGCCGCCCTTCCTCAGCAGTTCCCAGGGCAGTAGCACCAAGGCCTGCCTGTCCTGGTGATAGGACAGCGCCTAAGCCCCAGTGAGCTCAGACGCCCCTACCCCAAGATGGGCAGCCTGGGGCCCAAGAGTCTCTGTCTCTCCCTTTCTCCCCCTCCCTCCTTGTGGAGTCAGAAGAGCCAGGAGCCCGGATACTACTGTCCCCGGCCCCCCACCCCCTTTGCTTCTCTCCTCTTTACCTGAGCCCTAGGGATGCCTGAAGCCAGCTGGGGACCCCTGCGAGGACACAGCATTTCTTCAGACACAGGATTACCCCAGCGTGAAGCAGGCAGGGAGATGGTCTTATCACATGCCTCTGACGGCTCCTTGAACGAGTCAGAGAAGGTGCAGTAAGGAAGTATAATGTCACATGCCACACTTACAGGAAGCTGGCCAGAAGACAGAGGGGGAACTTGAGAACCTGGGTCATTTCAGCGGATTAAAACAACACAGGTTAGTGCCTTTTTTTTCTCCCCCTGAAAAATCTTTCATAGCCATTCTAAAATACCTAACTGGTTCTCTTTCCTTAAACCGTCTTTAACTCTTTGCAATGTGGAGAAATTGCTCCGGCTTTGGATGTAAGAGCCAGGGCGTAGCTGGTAGCCACATGTTATTAGAGGAACCAGCAGCAAGCCATTATTATGAAAATGAAATTCTCAGAACCTCCCGCTTCCCTATTCAGAACTTCTGTACCCTAAAAAACAAACCTTCAGATGGTCATTAAATTACTTATTTCATGGAATCCAGCTAAGCCTCTCCTCGAGTTTACCTATTAGCGTACATTGGGACACATCATTTTGTGTTTGGAGGCAGACGCTGGGTGCTCAAAGCGCGGTAGAAAGTGCAGCAATAGTGTGTGGACAAACTCGCTGCAAGGCTGCATGCAAAAGTTTGCTGTTTTTATGCACTTTTTGCCTGGCAGAACGAATCTTTTGGCTTGTGTTTCCTGTTAAAATAATTTCTTGTATCTTTATAAATTCTTAAGTTCCCTTTTCTTTTATTTATTTTTTTCTGCCCTCTTCCTTTCTGTGTTCTTTTTTTTTGCAATTTTCCTTCTTTTATTAACAGAAAATGGGAGTAGAGGGGTGTGGGCAGTTTGAACGTGGGATGAGGAAGTCCCCTGCCTCCCCCTGCCCCAGGGTTTCAGAGCACAGCCTGGGGCTGTCATGTGCAGGGTGTATAGAAGCCACGAGGTCTGTCACTAGAGCTTTGTGTCTTCAGCTTGTTCTTCCTCTAGAAGGGAAGATTTGAGGAGTCTAGAAAAGAGCCCAAGAGATGGTCAAAGCATTGGAAATTAGAGCCCAGAAACAGCTAAAGGGCCCAAGATTATTCATCCTGTGGTCCTCGAGGGACAGTTTAATAAAGAAGTTCAATAAAAGGCTCTTACACAACGGCCTGCCGCTTTCAGACCTGTATGACAAAGGAAAGTGTCTCAAATCTGAGTGAGAGGAAGGAAGTCACCACCTTCTTGGGCTCTCGTTAAGCACTAAAACAGGTTAGCCAGAGAGGTTGCCGAGCTTTTTTTCTGGGCCATTTGAAAACAAACTAGCCTTCTTCTGTGGCTGTTCACGTGTTAACAGAGGCAGGGAGAGAAAGGCAGAGAAGAGCCCAGGTTTGGGAGCTTCTTGTTTCCTTCTCTTCATTCCAAAGTGTACTACAAAGTGTCTGTGCTGGAAAACAGAACGACAGTGGGGTGAGGGGTTAGTGGACCCGTGTGTTGTTTATGTCCCAGTACTGCAAAATAACCAAAACTGTGAGGCAAGAGGAAGAACATCATTGTTGATGATGTCCTCAGATTGCCACATTTATTTCATGTTTTGCTACCACGTTATGCAAGAAGATGGAGAGGAAGCTGACAGACTATGGGAGGATTCTAAGTTGGAGTTCTCAGCCCAAGTGGTTTCAGAAACCCTGCACTAGCTCTGACTGAGGCAGCCCACGTTTCCACTGGGGGTCGGAGCTGGAGGGGAGATTGGACTTTATTTGATGTTTGGAGCCCTTTGCACAAATAAATGCCTGGAGGAGACACATGGAGGAGCACTGCAGTGGAAAGGTCTCTTGCACGTGGTACCAGGAGCTCTCCTGAGCACCAGAAAGAGGCTTACAACTTAGCCATGGCTGGACATCCCTAGAAGGAGCTCTTCTTTCGGTTTTGTTTTGATTTTTAATTGGTCCTAGAGGTTTGTTGATCAGGGAGTTTTGTATTCTGCTAATCTGCTGCTCATAGCAGAAAAGGGCTTTTTATTTTGTTAAATACTTTCCAGATGGACCTGACATCTTTTTTCTTGGAGTGCATCCTTCCAAAAGCTGTTTCCCTTTCTCCTGGGGGAATCTGTTCTCTCCCCAGCCATTTCTCCAGCTTCCTACCGTCACTGTGCTCCTTTGTGTTTGAGATGCAAGAGAAGGTTTATAAAGTGTCATTATTATGCAGTGCCTTTGATCCCCCAATCTGGAAGTGGTTCCGGAAAAGAAAAAAGACAAAAAGAAGAGGTCTCAGAATGGCAGAAGGTGGTAGATCGTGTTGGATGGTGGAGAACACCTGGAATATTAATCTCACGTGTAATTCTTAGACAGGAAGTACTGCCAGTTCAGTGTGAAGGTCAAAAGTAGAAAGAGAGAAGTGGTCATCTTTTATCTGGAGAAAAGATGCTGAATTTTATGGGGAGGGACTGCATGGGCATGTTACTGAATTCTCTAAATAAGAAGAGGAAGGGGGCTTCCCTGGTGGCGCAGTGGTTGAGAATCTGCCTGCTAAGGCAGGGGACAGGGGGTCGAGCCCTGGTCTGGGAAGATCCCACATGCCGCGGAGCAACTAGGCCCGTGAACCATGGCCGCTGAGCCTGCGCGTCCGGAGCCTGCGCTCCGCGACAAGAGAGGCCGCGATAGTGAGAGGCCCGCGTACCGCGATGAAGAGTGGCCCCCGCTTGCCGCAACTAGAGAAAGCCCTCTCACAGAAACGAAGACCCAACACCGCAAAAATAAATTAATTAATTAATAAACAACTTTGAGGAACTAATTCTTATTAAGCAAACACAGAGGAACCTGATTTATACACCAGAATGCCAATTTACAATATTAATTTAAAAAAAAAAAAAAAAGAAGAGGAAGGGGGTTGACTTCACATATCCCTCCTCTCCTGAACCCTGACATTTAGGCAGGCCTCTTTTCCCCAGAATCCCAGATAATGCAGAGGAGCACTTCAGAATCGGCATCCACAGATGTTTGGGTGGCCTGAGTTTCAGAGGAGTGTAATGGTGAGATATTCAAAATATTCATGTTAGTGGAGAAAAAGAAAATAAAAAATAAAACTCCGATGAGTGCAACCATGTAGTTGAATTTACCCTCGGCCGTCTTTTTGAGTTGGCATCAGCGAGTCTGTAGGCCAGCCATCTGGGCCTCTCAGAGAGAAGTTCCTGGGTGTGTCTGAGGTGTTATTGTTAACATCACTAGCATACTGGGAGCCAGAGATTTGGTTTTTTCAACTGTGGTAAAATACACATAAAATTTACCACCTTAACTATTAAATGTGTGGTTCAGTAGCGTTAAATATATTCACGTTGTTGTAAAACTCCAGAACGTTTTCATTTTGTGAAATGGAAACTCGATAGCCATGAAACAACAACTCTCCACTTGCCCTCCCCCAGCCCCTGGCAACCACATTCTACTTTCTGTTTCTATGAGATTGACTACTCTAGGTACTTCATGTAAGTGGAAGCATACAGTATTTGCCTTCTTGTGACTACTTTATTTCACGTTGCATAATGTCCTCAGGGTTCATCCATGGTATAGCGTGTGTCAGAATCTCCTTCCTTTTGGAGGCTGAATAATAGTCCATTATACGTATAGACCACATTTTCTTCATCCATTCATCTGTGGATGACATTTGCATTGCTTCCACCTTTGGCTTTTGTCACTAATGCTGCTGTGAACATGGGTGTCCAAATACCTCTTTGAGACCCTGCTTTCAATTCTTCTGTATATATATCCAAAAGCGGTATTGGTAGATCATATGGTAGTTCTATTTTTAATTTTCTGAGGAATTGCCATACTGTTTTCCATAACAGCTATACCCTTTTACATTCCCACCAACACTGCCCAAGGGTTTCATTTGCTCCACAACCTAGCTAATAACGTGTTGTTTTCTGTTTGTTTGGTTTTTTTGTTGTTGTTTTTTTTGTTTTTTTTTTTTTGTGGTGTGCGGGCCTCTCACTGTTGTGGCCTCTCCCGTTGCGGAGCACAGGCTCCGGACGCGCAGGCTCTGCGGCATGTGGGATCTTCCCAGACCGGGGCACGAACCCGTGTCCCCTGCATCGGCAGGCGGACTCTCAACCACTTGCGCCACCAGGGAAGCCCTGTTTGGATTTTTAATAGCAGCCATCCTGATGGATGTAAGATGATATAGTTTTGATTTGCATTTTTCTAACAATTAGTGATATTGAGCATCTTTTTATATGCTTGTTGTTGTTTGTATATCTTCTTTAGAGAAATGTCAGTTCAAGTCCCTTGCCCATTTTTTAATGAGATTATTTGGTTTTTTGTTGTTGAGTTTTAAGGGTTCTTTATGTATTCTAAATATTTAGGGAACTGTAGATTTTTAAAGTATTGTATGTGCAGGTTCTAATGTTCACATTATCTACTAGGAACCAGCTGCCTCCTGTGACCTACACCCTTGGGAAAGAGCATGAGTTTCAATAATATGGTTTTTTTTCCCCAACAGTATGATTTTTATCCTAACTCTGGAGTGCTATACAAAATCTCAGTCATTTGCAGCTTATAAGCGGTTTGGTTTTTGAGAACTGACAAAGGTGAAGAGAAGGAAAAGAAAGGGAAGAGCTTGGGGTAATGCTTTTTATTCCTTCCATAATTTATACCTTTTCAGCTATGTAAACGTCAGGAGAAAGCCTTAATTCCTCGATTCTGTTGACTAAAACTAGACTCTGTGCAAGAAGAAACATACTTTCTGAGAATCATCCAGTAATTATGTCTTCTTATACCACCCTCCCTCCAAACCCACAGACTTGAATTCACCTCAGATTATGAAACCATTATCATTTTCCTTCATGAATGCCTCAAGCAAAATGCATTTAGCTTCTGAGTAGTAAGGACCCAAAGAGGACTTGGTCTGCTGTCCCAGGAAAAGGAGGAAGAAAGGCGGGACTCTTCTGGAGCTGTGGCCAGGGGGTTTGTGTAGATTTCAGATTTTCAGGAAGGAACTGGTAGGGAAGATGTGATGGACAGGCGGGCACAGTGCTGTGGTAGGGCTGCTTTTGCTGGAGGTGCTGCTTCTAAATGGAGTATCATCGTGGTTAGGGAAGGGATTGCCTGTGTGCCCGACTGATTCTTCACTCTACCGTTTCAATTTCCCTCCACTTCCTCATCAGTTACAAAGTTGGTGCTGTTTCAACCCCCCCCCCCAAAAAAAAGCCTTAGTGTCCCTCCTCTCCTCTCCCACACCCACCCCCCCCAAAAAGCAAGCTATCAGGAAATGACAAGAACAGTAACATGTATTTGTTTGTTGATGAAAGGACAGAGAAAGCTTTGTCTTGAAAAGAATAAGAATAAACTGGGAAAATATGAGTCCTGGAGGCGGAACCCTGTTATGATGCAACAAACCGACAAACTTCAGAGGCACCTCTTCCTAGTGTACATGACATCCTACGCCAGTGCCACCCGGAGGTATTCATACAACACCAACATTGTAATTTCTCCATACTAATTCGAAGTTACTGCTTTGAGACTGTCAGACTAGCTAGATACTTACCAGAATGTCTGTTTTTGATACTTTCTGGTATGAATTAGGCTAGCTTTCTGCTTTTGTTTGTGCCTGTGTTTAAATAATATGTCATATTTTAGGTTCACTCATTGTATTGGTTTGTAATCCTAGTGTGACTTAAAAAGAGAGACTTTTTTTTTTTATAGTAGGATACATGTTTGCACACATGCATGTACCCACCCCTCCTAAAAATTCTTTAGGGCATATGCGTCCTCAGTTAAAAGTCATTAGATGACATCTTGGCACCTACAATTATTTAGAATATGCTGCTAACTTCAGGCTAGGCAGTTATTCATGTATGATACCTATAGATGCGTTTGGAGGGTCTGCTAGTGAATTGCTCTTCTTTCAATAAATCACTGACTTATTAAGTGGTGGTTTGGAGCATCTTTGATTTCCAGGATGGCTACGGAAAGATTTGGTCTTCCTTAAAGGCTTTAGAGACCTGTAGAATGATCCTGGCTCCTGGAAACTGGGTGTGGGACCAGTAGCGGGGCTGCCCAATACCTCACCAGCTTGCTACGCAGACAGATGTGCAGAGAGAGCTGCTAAAGGACAGGAGTTGGCGTTCCAGCTCCGCCCTCTCACTGTGGTGTGACTTCGTAGGAAAGTCCCAGTTCCAGAAGCCATTTAACCAACTGAACATTCTTGATGGGCTGCCACCAGGGCTTCGCCTAAAAGCTCTTTCAAAGCAAACAACATGTGCCTTCACTCTTTCTCCCCTTCCCTTTGCGTTCCCCCTTTCTGCCCATCATCTCCTGAAAACTGAGACCAGAACTCACCTGCGCAGACAACTTGCTTCCTCCCCCAGCCCCGCCTCTAACCTTTGTATTCCATTTCCTCAGAGCATTTAATACCCTTCCCTGCAAAACAGGGACAAATCAAGGCTGATGAGCATAGTTGCCACAATGAACGTGTTTGTGTGGTTTTTCATAGGAAAAATAATTGGGGGGGGAGGGTGAGGGGAATAATGTTATTATGAGATAGATCCTGATGAATATGGAAGGGTGGATAGTTTCCTTTTTTAAAGCTTTTTTTAAGGATTCCTAAGGAGGTAGCAGTAGGGGAAAGGGAATTGAAAAGGCCAGAGGATAATTTGCTCTAAAAGACAAAATAGTTAGGTTATTCAAAAACTATTTTTTTCTCCTACTTCGGTGCCAGGAACATCTGGCCTTGGGAAAAGTTTCGGAAACAGGGTTTCAGATGCTGTTGTCATTATTTAAAACTTAAAGAGGTAGGTAAAAAATAGAACTCTGGGTTTTTAGAAATAGAAGGGATCTTCAAGTGTTCAATCCCCTCATTTTTACTTTTTTAATTAATTTTTTTTTGGCTGCATTGGGTCTTCGTTGCTGCACATGGGCTTTCTGTAGTTGTGGTGAGCAGAGGCTACTCTTCGTTGCAGTGCAGAAGCTTCTCATTGCGGTGGCTTTTCTTGTTGCAGAGCACGGGCTCTAGGCATGTGGGCCTGAGTAGCTGTGGCACACAGGCTCAGTAGTTGTGACTCACGGGCTCTAGAGCACAGGCTCAGTAGTTGTGGCTCACGGGCTTAGTTGCTCCGCGGCATGTGGGATCTTCCCGGACCGGGACTTGAACCCATGTCCCCTGCATCGGCAGGTGGATTCTTAACCACTGTGCCACCAGGGAAACCCTCCCCTCATTTTTAGATTTGGAAACTGAGGCCCCGAAAGCTTAGGTGATTCGTCTTGGCCAAAAGAGCTAATTAGTGAGAGTGGTGACCATCAGTCACGGCTCCTGGCTCCAGCACGGGCTGCAATGTTGAGCGCTCCCAAGGGCGTGGACTCTGGATGTTCTACCCCTCTGGGACCTACAGAGGCCAGACCCATGCCTGAGAGGGGCAGGCCAAGCGACTGAGGAGCTTATGAGCTCACAGAACTCCAGCCAAGTGACCTCTGTTTCTGGAAGGTGGCACAGCAATATGGGTGTAACCTTACCAGGAGACCCCTAATCCGTCCTACCTGGAGAAAGTTTGTGTGCAGTGAACGGTGATGGTCCCCTTGGAGCAAAGAAGACGACAGCCCAGAAAGGAAAACTTCCCAGCAGTTGCCCAGGATTGGCCAGTAAAAGAGACCCTCAATCTCGCGGACATGACTGTGGATTGAGAGGGCTGTCCGTTGAGCAGTGTGGCTGAAGATCAGGCCCAGGTTAAGTAGCCTTTCCAGTGACCATGGCCCAGATTAAACAGCCTTCAAGAGGCTTACCCATCCTTAGCCCTGATTCCAAGATCCCTGAACCACCGTCTGAACATTCAATCAGTTTCCTTGCTACCACTGTCTCAGAAGAGTATATTCTGGGCAATGGCCATGGTCACTGGAAAGAAATGCCATCATTTGTGAATTCTGGTGTGCCGGGGAGCCTCTCGTGAATTTGTAAGATGGGTCGGTCATTCTGAGTCTCTGACTCCCAGATAAAAAGGAGATTTGGGGACCTCTATGGCGAAGTCCCTATGCTGGAAGTGTGGTGATCTACCCCTCCCCGGGAATGCCACTCCACAGGGTCTTTCCTGGGCAAGCAGCATCCTTTCCTCAGTGTCAGTCCTACTTCTTTGTCACTCCTCTTTAAAATGCCACAGCATTATGAAAAGAAGAAAATGGGGCTTCCCTGGTGGCGCAGTGGTTGAGAGTCCGCCTGCCGAGGCGGGGGACACGGGTTCGTGCCCCGGTCCGGGAGGATCCCACATGCTGCGGAGCGGCTGGGCCTGTGAGCCATGGCCGCTGAGCCTGAGCGTCTGGAGCCTGTACTCCGCAGCAGGAGAAGCCACAACAGTGAGAGGCCCGCGTACCACAAAAGAAAAAAAGGAAAAAAAGAAGAAAATGAAATATAATATGTGGGTCCTGCAGTTGGACATTACAAGCCCTTTTTTGGACTCTTGATATCTTATGGGGTCTTTTATCTGCCCTTTGGGGGGCATTTTCCCTTAATTCAGAAATATTTACCAAGCCCCTTCCATGTAGATCTTAAATTCTAGGTGGGGGATGTGGACAATAACAATAACCCTAATAAAATAGTACGTCACGTGGTATAGGACAAGGTTAAAAGTAGCGAGGACTGTGGAAGGAGTGCAGCAGGGTAGGAAGAGTGGCAAGGCAGGGGTGGGTGTATGGATTTAAGTGGGGCAGGTAGGGTGATTGTCACGGAGAAGGTGGCATTTGAGTGAAGTCTTTGAAGAGGTGAGAGAAATCGCCTTGCAGTTACTGGGGAAAGGGCACAGGGGCCTTGAGGCAGGAGCAAGCCTGGCATATTGAAGGAATAAGGAGGAGCTGGTGTGACCAGGCAGAGTAAGTGAGGAGGAGGGAAGTAGGGGGAAGTCCTGGAGGGCCTTGTAGGCCCTTGTAGGACTCTGGCTTGGGAGATCAGCTCGGTGCTCTGTGACCACCTAGATGGGTGGGATAGGGAGGGTGGGAGGGAGGGAGACGCAAGAGGGAAGAGATATGGGAACATATGTATATGTATAACTGATTCACTTTGTTATACAGCGGAAACTAACGCACCATTGTAAAGCAATTATACTCCAGTAAAGATGTAAAAAAATATATATATATATATCCTGCTGAGTAAGGTTTACGCTAGAACATGTTGCCACAATTATTTTGAGATTTTACGGCTCTGAATTTGAAAACATAAAAAAAGAAAGAGTGAGAGGGAGCTTTGGGATCACTTTGAGCCCTGGAGAGACGACGATCTGACTTTGTTCTTTAAAGGATGCCTCTGGCTACTGTATTGAGAGTACCGTACAGGAGAGTAAGAGTTGAAGAGAGAGACTATTCCAGTACTCTGGTGAGAGATGAGGGTGCCTTGGGCCAGGGTGGCAGCACTAGAGGTGACGGTGAGGAGTAATCAGAGCCTGTTGTTTTTTTTTTTAATTGAAGTTTCATTGATCTACAATGTTGTGTTAGTTTCGGGTGTACAGCAAAGTTCATGTTCTTTTCCATTATGGTTTATTACAGGATATTGAATATAGTTACCTGTGCTATAAGATAGGACCTTGTTGTTTATCCATTCTATATATAATAGTTTGCACCTGCTAGTACCAAACTCCCCATCCAACCCTCCCCTGCCCCTCCCCCCTTCGCAACCACAAGTCTGTTCTCTATGTCTGTGAGTCTGTTTTGTAGATATGTTCATTTGTGTTGTATTTTAGATTCCACATATAAGTGATAGCATGTGGTATTTGTCCTTCTCTCTCTGACTTACTTCACTTAGTATGATAATCTCTAGGTCCATCCATGTTGCTGCAAATGGCACTTTTTCTTTTTTTTTTGTTTTTACATCTTTATTGGAGTATAATTGTTTTACAATGGTGTGTTAGTTTCTGCTTTATAACAAAGTGAATCAGTTATACATATACATATGTTCCCATATCTCTTCCCTCTTGCGTCTCCCTCCCTCTCACCCTCGCTATCCCACCCCTCTAGGTGGTCACAAAGCACTGAGCTGATCTCCCTGTGCTATGCGGCTGCCTCCCACTAGCTATCCACTTTACGCTTGGTAGTGTATATATGTCCATGCCACTCTCTCGCTTTGTCACAGCTTACCCTTCCCCCTCCCCATATCCTCAAGTCCATTCTCTAGTAGGTCTGTGTCTTTATTCCTGTCTAACCCCTAGGTTCTTCATGACATTTTTTTCCCCTTAAATTCCATATATATGTGTTAGCATACGGTATTTGTCTTTCTCTTTCTGACTTACTTCACTCTGTATGACAGACTCTAGGTCCATCCACCTCATTACAAATAGCTCAATTTTGTTTCTTTTTATGGCTGAGTAATATTCCATTGTATGTATGTGCCACATCTTCTTTATCCATTCATCTGATGATGGACACTAGGTTGTTTCCATCTCTGGGCTATTGTAAATAGAGGTGCAATGAACATTTTGGTGCATGTCTCTTTTTGAATTATGGTTTTCTCAGGGTATATGCCCAGTAGTGGGATTGCTGGGTCATATGGTAGTTCTATTTGTAGTTTTTTAAGGAACCTCCATACTGTTCTCCATAGAGAACTGTTCTCCAATGTTCTCTCACATTCCCACCAGCAGTGCAAGAGTGTTCCCTTTTCTCCACACCATCTCTCTTTTCATCTTTTAGTGTTTATATTATCTTGATTTGAAATTGCATTTATTGTGATTGAAACAAATGTTAGCTAGTTATACGAATATTAATGAATTAATGTATGTTAGCTATTTTCCTGGTTTTAAAAGGAGGTATGTTAACTTCATTCAGTAGGGAGAACGCTGAGTTCTTATAGCTTGGATCTAAGTCTGTGCCAAACCTATTGAGTACATTTGACCTCTAAATTCGCCCTTTGTCTGCTTTTTAGTCAGCTTGAGTGAACAAAAAAGACCTATTTAAGAAATACTTAAATTGGTACACTGGAGTAACCCTGGAAGTTCCTACCCCAAACAGAGACTAGAAGTTTTTATTCTCAATCTTGTGCTCAGTTTATAAGAGTATCTATCAGTTTTGTCTTTGTCTCGTTAGACCCTCGACCAACCTACAAGACAGGCTCTGTGTGAGCCCCGTTTACAGAAGTTTTTACGTTGCCTCAGAGGGGAAGTGACTGGGCTGCAGTCCCCTGAGCCAGAATTCAGACCCAGGGCTACCTGTAGCCAAAGCCTCCCCTCCTCTGTTTACCAGAAGCAAGAGCAAAGTAGACCAACCAGAGCATTTAGCAAAATAATATAGACCAAGAGGCACTGCAGAATGACCTCTTTTATGAAAAAGTGAAACGTGAGCTCCATTCAGGAATTTCAGGTAGTTGCTAAACCAGTCCTTGAAATGAGAGGGTACACGAAAAAAGTCTCTTTTTTCATCGCTGCCCCGTACGGTGGTGGGGCTGCTTGGGTGGTGTGATGCCTGTGGACTGCGAACATGCCCCTCCATCAGACTTACAGGAAACACCCAGCCCTCTCTTGCGTAGAAGTCCCTCGGTGCCAGCTGGCAGCAGCTGTCCAGGCTGCTCCTAGAAGGTGCCTGGGAGCTGGGAGACTGCAGTCAGCCAGCCCTGAGAAGACATGAGCAGGGGGTTCTGAGAGCCTTGGAAGTGGTCCAGGACCTAGAGGCACTGACCTCAGCTCCAGGCGCAGAGAGAAGGGCTGGGCTCTGTCCCCACAGTACCAGCCAGACAGAGTGCCGAAGGGCAATAGGGTCAGCTCCCACACTGGAACCCTCCATGGGGACCCTTGGGAGGAGCAGCCCCCCACTGCAGCAGATGCTATTCAGACTGTTAGCACTGGTGCAGCCGCGCTGGTTGCTAAAATACCGAGATGCTTCAAAACCCGTTGGTGACTCCTCACCAACCTCAGTCACCCGAGTGCACCCCCAGCACCCCTAAGACCTCTCTCATATTTCAGCAACTAAGGATTAATGCCTGACACAGCAAGGGGTGCCCCAGGACCCTGCTCCAGCATCAGACATTGTTTGGATTGGTTATTGCCTGTGCCTTATCGGTTGTTAAATATTTTGAATATAACTCCTGTCTCACCCCCAATACAGTGGAACACCTAGGCATTTCTGTGAGCAGGCGATGACGAGTTTGGATTGGGGTCCAGGAGGGCAAAATTGAAACTATAATTGTGTACAAAGGTCACTGGTTCTCTGCCCTGGGCCTGTCGTTAGCATCCCAGGCTGTTCTTCACCATCTAGAAGGAAAATACCTGCAGTGGCTGTGCCTGGAAAGGTCATAAGCAGAGGTCAGGCAGGGCCCTTAGAAATATAATTTTGATTCATGTTTTCAGAGGGCCCCACGTTTAAGAAGATCGGATTTTTTAGGAATACAACATCTCTCCTCTGTTCGCTTTCTACTCCGATCCTACCTGTCATTAGAAAAATGGTTATCCCTTTGAAACATGACTTGTTTGTCCCAGTAGATCAGTTTCTCCTCCTGCCCAGAGGAGGTGAAAGTTTCACTATAAGCCGAGCTCCACTAATCCTGATTTATTAGTGCCCAACACTTGCTTTTTGCAGCTGTGGGCACAGTTTTCAAAAAGTCGATTTATTTCTGAGTTGGACTAGCAGTACCACAAGGTTAAGGGAAAAAAAAAAAAAAGGATTCTTTCACAAACATGGTAAATGCCCACACAGGGTGGTTCCAGGGGTATGTGAGGAGTCGTTGTGCCCATCCACAAAGCAGCAGACTGATTTCCAGGTGGTGCGAGGTATGCTGAGTTCTTTAACACAAGGGGGTTTGAGCTGAAGTCTGTGAACATAATACACCTTTATTTTCACGAACCTCTAACTGAAAATGTGCATGTCCTACAAGTATGAATGTAGCCAACAAACTGCAGTAGTTTTAGCAGCACTTGTGACATCATCACCAATAGAGGTCATTGATATTTTACATCATTACCTGGTAGGCAGCTTCTAAGATAGCCCCCAAGGATCCCCACCTCCTGGAGTTCACACCCTTATTTAAATCCCTCCCCTTCACGTGGGCTAGATTTAGTGATTCATTTATATCGAACGGGATGCAGCAGAGAGGATGGGATATCACTTCTGAGATGGTTTCCATCTTCGGGGCTTTCTGTCACTCTGTTGCTTTACTGTGAGGGAAGCCAACTACCATGTTCTGAACTACCCCACAGACCCACACGGCACAGAATAGAGGGAGGCTTTGACCAATAGCCAGTGAGGAACTGAGTCCTGCCAACATGTGAGTGAGCTTGCAAGCGGGTTCTCCCCTAGCTATCATGTATGCTAGAAAAAATATCTGACAACACATGAAATCCATGGTTTCAGGGACCTAGTCACTTAGGATGACACTAAATTATGTATTCAGATTTTTTAAGGTTAGTTGAATTAAATAAAAATATTAAGTAAATGATATCATTTGGGTGGTATGCAGCCATCCCAGAATTACGAAGTCGGTTTGCAAATGTTTGACATTTGGGAACCACTGCCTTAGGAAACTTATTGGGAGACCAGACACATATACAGATTAAGAGATAACCAGTTCAAGTTCAGGTGGATCTGAGTTCAATCAGATTGCTTCCCGGATGTTTGATAACCTAATAAGTAACGTTTAGAGGGGTAATCCCTATCCTTCACCCCTTTCAACCTTCCGTCACATGTGACGCTGCCCCTTTGCCACTGCCTCTCAGAGCACGAGAAGGGGGTGGTGGGTAGTGATCTGGGGGGCTCAACAGGCTCCTCATTGTTCTCTCATCTGTAAAATTAAGTTCTGTTTAATTTAATTCCACAAATTCCAAGGCCTAGAGAAACGTCATGTTGGTGCCTAAATCACCCTTGTGGTTCACCATCTAGTCCTGCATATAGTCCCCTTGAAATGTCGCTGATCGGAATTGATATGGGCTGGGCTGTAGGTGTAAAGGATACGTAGGATATGAAGATTTAGTATGAAAAGATGACTGTAAAATATCTCATTAGTAATCTTTATATTGATTCATTTTGAAATGATATTTTAGATATACGGGGTTAAATAAAACACTCTTAAAGTGAATTTCACCTGTCACTGTTTTTCACGTGTCTACTAGAAAACTGTAAATTGTGTATATGGCTGGCATATTTCTAACGGGCAGTGCTGCCTGCAGGCGAGGGGAAGCACGCAAGTGTACGTGGGGGGATGTTGGAGTGGGAGGGGTGGTTAGCCCCGTGCTGCTTATGCTGACCTGTGGCCTGTGCTTGTCCCTCCCTGACCTCCAGATTGTATTTCCATTTGCTTTCTGGGTATACCTGATATCTCGCCAGGTCTCAAGGTCAATGCGAGCAAATGCCTTCCCTCTAGAACCTGGACCTCCTCCTGCCTTCCCCACCTCATTAGTGGCACCCCCGTCTAATCAATCTCTGTGTCATGTTATTTCTCAAATAACATTCAGCATTACTCGATTCCATGTCCTCTTTTATGTTTCCTCTGCCTCTTCCCTGAATTATACCTTCAAAGCCTGTGGGCTGGACTAGTGCAGATAAGTTCTCCTGCCTTCCAAGACTCCAGCCCTTCCCCTCGCTGCCATCAGAGTGAGCTGATAAAGCACAGCTTTGACCGTGGCACCACTGCTTAAACGTCTTTCATGGGCCAGGCACCTCCAGTTTGGGAGTCCAAATTCCTGAACACTGCCCGACCCCAGAATGCCTTTCCAGCCTCATCTCCCCAGGCCGCCATGTTTCAGCCGCATCTGACCAGCAGCCTTACTCTCTCACTGCCTGGGAGGCTCCTCTCCTCCTCTGCTCAGTAGACTGCTTTCAAGTACAATCACAGCTCCTGGCCAGCTCCTGTGTGAAGCCTTCCACATCCATCGCTCTGCCACCACCACAGCACCCGTGCACTCCTGTCACCACCCAGTCACGTGGACTATGATTGTTTGCTCACGTCTTCCTGCCCACCCCCCCCCAAGAATGAATCCCTCGTTTCTTACCTTGGGACACTTCCCCCACTGCTACCCCAACACCTAGCACAGCCCCTGGCCACAGTATCTTTTTAGTGAATGTTGGTCAGATGAGAAGGTAATAGATCAATGCTGAATATTTTAATGCTTGCGGGGGAAAAAAATCTTATTATAGATTTAAACAAGGATCTTAAGAACAGAGTAGTACTTAGATGTGAGCTTTTGCTTTTGTCCATAAAACAAGTTATTCTGACTTGATGTCAAAGATAAAATAGAATTTAGATCAGTAATGGTTTCCTTTTCAAATATTGTATGCTGTTTTTTTCCTTTATACTTTCACTCTGTTGCTTCTGTTAGGTTGTCAACCTGTTCTAAAGAAATGACTCATGGGGCAAGACAACTAGATTCTAGTTCTAACTCGAATACATGCCCAGGTCCCTAACCTCTCTGAGCTTTGGTTACCTTATTTATAAACCAAAACAGTTTATTCACTGATCCCTAAAGTGATTTCCATTTATAAAATTCGACAGCATTTTAAGGCTCCAGGGGCGTGAAGTTGGGGACTGATGATCATAGGCTTATTTTACTCTTGTTCGTAAGTGGCTCTTCTGAAATTTATGTTGGAGCATAGAGTTTCAATATATACTCTGTTCTGACCCATTGAAGAAACCAAATTAAGCTATAGCTTTTCTAAAACTGCAATATTCAGCGTTGGCAAGAGTACGGTGAATGGGGCATTCCTTTATGATGCCAGAGGAAATGGGAGCCTTCCCAATGTGTGTATGCACTGGGTATCAAGAGAGTTTAAATTATTCAAACTGTTTGATCCAATACTTCTGTTTCTATAATTTATTCTATTGCATAGTCCTAGCTGAGCACAAGAATCTGTATATAATGATATTGATATTGGCGCACTTATAAAAAGAAAGTAAGAGATAACTAGATGACCAGCAATAGAAGAATGTTAAATAAATTTTGATGTAGGATATCATGCAGTCATTAAAAATCAAAAATTGGTTTCCAAACTTACATACATCACAATCCTAATTTTAAGACATTTCATGTATGTATAAAGACCAGAAGGAAATAATCCGAAAAGTTAACAAATGTATATTTCTACCCAGTAGGATTATAGGTAATTGATCTTCTTTAAACTTATTTATGTTCACCAGTTTGCACGGTAGACTTTGGAATTTGGGGAAGACAATTACTTAAAATGTATTAAAGGCCTGTCGATGCAGAGCAGGGTGGTGGTTGCTGTAGGGTTCGACAGATGAGACAGTGTGACACCCGGCATCTGGGAGCACCCACCTTGCAAGTGCTACAGACATATATGAACATCGTTTAGCGGCGATGGGGCCCGTACCATGAACAAGTGGCCGACCCTGAGCTTCGGTAGGACGGAGAAAAGGCCGTTGTTCGTACTCCTGAGATGCTGCTCTGCAGTGTCTGGGGGGAACATGGCAGCCCCACCTACAGGCACATATTCTTTCTGAGCGAGTCCCAGCCAGCATGAGCATAACTGTTGCCCTCCCCACAGCCTCTCTCTGACCCGGAATCCTAGGAAGGGAAGACCTCTTAAACTTAGGAAGGACGTTTGAAATCCTAGGAGGGAAGCCATCTTCAACATGTCTGTTTTTGTTCTGGTGATTTATTTTTCATTTTTTTTGTTGAAGTATAGTTGATTTACAATATTATGTTAGTTTCAAGTGTACAGCAAAGTGATTCAGTTATACATATGTGTGTATATATTCTTTTTCAGATTCTTTTCCATTATAGGTTATTACAAGATATTTTCCCTGTGCTATACAGTAGGTCCTTGTTGGTTATCTATTTTATATATAGTAGTTTGTATATGTTAATCCCAAACTCCTAATTTATCTCTCCCCCACCCCCGCTCCCCCATCCCCTTTGGTAACCATAAGTTTGTTTTCTGCTTCTGTGAGTCTATTTCTGTTTTGTAAATAAGTTCATTTGCATCATTTTTTTAGATTCCACATATAAGTGATATCATATGATATTTGTCTTTCTCTGTCTGACTTTACTTAATATGGTATGATAAGCTCTGGGTCCATCCATGTTGCTGCAAATGGCATTATTTCATTCTTTTTTATGGCTGAGTAATATTCCATTGTATATATGTACCACATCTTCTTTCCATTCATCTGTCAGTGGACACTTAGGTTGCTTCCAGGTCTTGGCTATTGTAAATAGTGCTGCTGTGAACATTGGGGTGCATGTATCTTTACAAATTAGAGTTTTCCCCAGATATATGCCCAGGAGTGGGATTGCAAGATTATATGGTAACTCTATTTTTAGTTTTTTAAGGATTGGTGATTTTTTTATTTTTTTATTTTTTGTGGTACGTGGGCCTCTCACTGTTGTGGCCTCTCCCGTTGCAGAGCACAGGCTCCAGACATGCAGGCTCAGCAGCCATGGCTCACGGGCCTAGCCGCTCCATGGCATGTGGGATCCTCCCGGACCGGGGCACGAACACGTGTCCCCTGCATCGGCAGGCGGACTCTCAACCACTGCGCCAACAGGGAAGCCCAAGGATTGGTGATTTTTTAAATGTGCTTTTTTTAGACATTATTTTATCAATGAGCTCAGGATACAATATAGTATTGTGCAAAAATAAGACACAATGTGTACAAAGATAGGATATCATAGTATACATTATCACGCATAAGTGATATAGGCGTGTTACATATGGAAGTGTGACCTTACAGAGTAGACGCTGGAAGCGCATTCTAGGGGGTGGGGTTTGCAGACCAACTCTCTTTCTACCAAAGATAAGGTTCCCGAAGCTGGAACAGCTTCCAGAGCTCATAGCAGTTCCTGGCACGTAGTAAGCCTTAAATGGTTCTTGAATTAATAAATATATACTTAAGTTACTGAGATTCATGAGTGGCACCAAGAAAAATGCTAATCTTGAGACAATAGGGGAGCAAGAAATAGACACTCTGTCAGGCCTCCCTAACAGAGGCACTTTATTGCAGGAAGGGCAATAAGGAAACAGGGCACCCAGGACTAGCCCCACAGGGAGACACGTGTTGATTAGAAGCATGGACTCTGGGGCCAGGCCATTTGAGTTCAGGTTGTGTCTCTACCACTTAAAAGCTGTGTAGCCTTGGTCAAGTTACTTAATTCTCTGTGCTTCAGTGCCAACATCATCATCATCATCTACGTCATAAAATTATTGTGAAAATGATTGGATTAATATTTGTAAAAGGGCCTATAATGCTCCTTAACATAAAGTGAGCGTGCGATGAATGTTAGCTAGTATTGTTGTTCTTGTTACTGTTAATACTGTTAAAATCGTTGAAGACGGGGATGCCGTTTAGGGACCTGAAAAACCATGATGTGCCAGGAGATGGATCATCTCCTCTGTCTTCATGTCCACTGCTTAACTGGCTCAGCTGTTCCTTTCTGTCTCTTGTCTGGTGCCATCAGCCGACTGCCCCTCCCTCTCCATGATTCCCAGTTCATCCTTCTGAGACTGGGAGGAACCTGACTGCGCTATGTGAGTAGAGTTTTTCATGCCCGGCCGGCTCAGTGTGCTATCCAGCCTGAAGACTGGCCCCTCCCCGCCAGGGACCTGCTCTCGTCCAGCTGGCCATGGCTAGGGTGGGTCTAGCTGCAGTTGGTCTCAGAAGGGGAACATAGGCACAAAGGAAGCACTTGTAATTATGGAATTTTAAATTACTCTGAAAAGAGGACTTTAGAATAAAGAAAGGGTTAAAAAAAAAACTTAACACTGTTGAAGAGAGCCATTGACCTCTGGCATTTTCCACCTAGTACCCCATTCATTTTCTAAGGCCCATTAGTCACTGGTAAGATCCAGAAAGGAAATTTATGTGACTAAGAACTGTGGAAATGAAACCTCAGAGACCTTTTTTGAATCCTTGCCCTCCTAAGTCATGCCCTTTCCTCCTCTTCATCAGTTCACTTTGTAGCTCGTCTGCTTTCTGGGATCTTATTCAATTCTTTCTATGCCCACGGACCAGCCAAGAAAGCATCGTATGATGTGTAAACTACACACAGAGATGTTGATGGGCCTTTTAATTGTTTTCTGAAGCTGAATGATGCCTTTGGGAAAGCTCATAGGGAAGATACTAACATCACACGGTGTGCAATCTCATGGCGCACACTTCCTTCTCTCACTGTCACTGCCATGGACCCGCATCTTTTCACCACTCCCTGTATCCTCACGGTGATCAGACAACATTTCACTCCCTAGAAGTCGACCACTGCCCTTTAAGTCCCCCCTATCACTTGAGTCAAGTCTGATAGAAATGGCTCTTTGCTCCAATGCTTGTAGCTCCACAGGCAGCAGACAGCAGGAGACGAGCCTTTAGGGGGTCACCGCTCACAGGCTGTGTAAGACCATTGTTTTTTCTGGGCCATCTCTCTTTTCCAGATGCCTATGATTTGGTATTTCTTCTGGCCAGAGAATAGCACAGGAAACATTGAACAGAAAGCATTCTGTCCTTTATGACTCAATGTGTTTTTACCAGAGAAGCCCAAAAGGTTATGTTGGGTTTTATGAGCTTCAGAGGATTGCTGACGGGTGTTCCACCTAGAAAGACAAATGTCGAAAACTGTAGCGTGGAGCTGCTCTTGTGGGTGGGCTCCTGAGCTGAGACAAAATCTCTGCTTCCTGCGCCCAGCCTGAATATTGTCAAGGGGAAGGGAAAGCATCCTTTCAAATACTTTCATTGTCCCCACATGTGACCTGGGTACTAAAAGTTTTAAACTAAAAGTCTTACTACCCAGTCGACGGTCAATGGCACGTTTCTGATATTAAAATTCAATCACTTTTTCCTGTCTTCCTCTCACAAAAATGAAAATCAAATCAAATAAATAAGCCTTCAGCTGTGAGATGAATTTCCTCAACTGATCAGAACTGAAGGGCTTTTGGAACTTCCTTCACCCTATCAGCAAGAAAGACGTCAAAGTAGTGATACAAAACCAGGATTGAAAAAACAATTTAAAGGCTTTTGCTGACATAGCTAATGATCTTCTCAAATGAAAGTTATTTGAAAATAAAAATAAGGATCTTTTTAAGATTTTGGTAGCAATCTCCATCTATTCTGTCAGAAAAGTAGCTGCTTTTACAGAAAATTCCAAATGGTTTTCAAAACCAAATATAAACGTGATCTTTGTTGTTGATGTGTTGGCTTAATTTGAAGAATATTTTTAAATGCTCAAAAGTTGAAAATTCAATATTGTTCATTTTAAAAGATTGTAGATGTATTTCAGCCTAATGTTGACACACACACACAAAAAAAGTTTTAGGTGCCCTGCTCCTTTCTTAGCTCTGTAAGGACAGCATTGTGGAAGGAAAACCCATGGAAAGGCTTCAGTGATGGAGAGACCATATGTTAGAGTCTCAGAATGGCTTCTGATCTACTACTGGCTTCAGGGAGGGACGTCAGATTCTAGGGCCCACCGGTCTCATGGAGAGAATGGTGTGAAGTCCCCTTACATACATGTGAATCTGTGTGGGAAGCCATGTGGGGTGGGGTATCGTCTCTTATTCCATTCTGGCCCCAGGATGGATAATCTTCCCCTTTCATCCCCTTTGGCGTAGAACAAAATCACTGGATAATTGCTGACCCTCAGTTTTCCTGCGTGTGTGTGTGTGTGTGTGTGTGTGTGTGTGTGTGTGTGTGTGGTTATAGCCAAGGTAAACTGGTCTCTTGGGTTTATTTTGAGTTGAAAATTAGCTGAGCTGTTTGTTTCCTCTGAGCCATATACAGATGCTTTTTGAACTATCTTTGTGTTTGAGGGATTTTTTTTTTCATGGTATCAGCACACCACTTCCTCCAAGTCATTACTTCGAAACAGTTTTGCAGAGGGAGATATTCCTGCCGGCAGTCAGCCTAGCCAAGCAAAGCGATGATTGAGGGATGGCAGCAAACCTTTACAGTCTATTTCATTTTTGTGTATGACTTCATGAAATGATTCCTCATCCACGAATTTTGGCAGACAGGGTGGGCTGTCATCTGACCTGACCCGTAGAAAACTGCATTTTGTTAATATCAGGCATTGGCTGCCCTGTTTGAATGGTATTCAAAGTTTAGGCTAAAATAATGTCCTCAGATGACCCTTTGCCTGCTCTCTCTTTCTGAGAATTCCATGGAACTCTCTTGAATGTGGGTTTCTACTTAATCTTTGATACGTCCAGGCTCTCTGGTTCTGATAAATTTTTAGAAACTGCAAGTTTGAGTAAAGCAATTCTTAACTTTCCTTTAATTATACTTTAAATATTACACTTTAATTTTTGTTTTTTTTTTTGGATACGCCACATGGCATGCAAGATCTTAGTTCCCTGACCAGGGATCAAACCCACGCCCCCTGCAGTGGAAGCCTGGAGTCTTAACCACTGGACCACCAAGGAGGTCCTCAATATTTTAAAATAAATGACCTTTGAATACTTTGAAATGTTGATATGCAAACATATGCAAGTGCTTTTACTAACATGTTTTATAAATATTATTCCCTTTTCCATAAATTCATGAATTTCTTTTGTTACGAAGATAGTAATATTTTACATTATCTTACAAGTAAATTCTAAAGCTTTCAATACTTTAATACTTATGCTGAGGAAAATAGAACTAGAGATTTTAAATATATTACCATGATAAACTTATAGTGATTTTATATTCCCAGATTTATGGATTAAAAAAAAAACTGATTTGACTTTCATCCAGTTCTGATTTTATATTTTTTAAAATGTAATTGCTTGCTTGTGTGTGGGAGGGAGTGGGAGGGGTTACACTTAAGGAAAATACCCACTGAGTTGATCCAGTCCTTCTGTGGACTTTATTTTTGTAAAAGCCCAAATGCTAGCAAAGCAATAACAGGTCCCAGTTACTTCCTAAGTAATATATATTGTACACTGCCTTTTACACTGTTTTTAAGTAATTGTTAGTGAATCCAGGGTATAATATGTGTTGTTGTTCTCCGTTGTTCAACCTTGTGCGTCTTTATGCCTATGAAGACTTTGAGATACCTCAACTTTATGTATCTCTCAGCGTTTCTGAGAAACTGTCATCTGTATTTGCAAGATGTAGGGAGAGGGCGGAAAGCAAGGGAAGAAAACCTAATCTCTGCATTGGTGCATTAGAGGCCGAAGAGAATTCAGTAGGCACTGCTGATGAAGAGTATTAGAAATGTGCCCCTACAGAGCATTTTGCACGAGGTAGGAGTAAACCCAGGATGACTAGAAAGTTCTGTACTGTACTTTGGAAAATAAAATTTCACACCGGTGATCTTCATATTGATTTTCCGTGAATTCCCTGCCAACGAGAGTTGGATCCGCAAAGCGTTTTCTGTGTGGTATTCAGTTCTGCTGAAGCTTGACTTGACTCTGGGCACAACTGTGTTTCACGTCTGAGTCCCTCATCTTGTGGTGGCTGAACCTGGGCATAATGATAGGAATCATTTTGTTTTCTCACTTGTTCAGAGACCCCAGATCTTGTCTCAAGGCCTGCTTTCTTTCAGTTCATTATGTGCCACCTCTGAAAACATTCACAGACCATTACTGTTCTTTCTGCACTCCTCAACCACTAGAATAAAGCAGACTTGAAAAGAAGTTCTTTCTTCCATTTCCCAGTTGGGTGAGACAGTCCCCAGGGGCTTTGGGACATTTTCTTAGTGCACTGAAGATAAGCCTGCTCTCTGAAGTGGAGGATTTGGGGTCCCCATCCTCCTGGAACTCTCACCTGCAGTTGGCAGGGAGCCTCTCCAGGTGAAATGAAAACAAGGCAGTGAACATAAACTCAATTTATGAATCCCTATTTCTCCTTAACTTTTAGGAGAAATGGTATTTTTAGGAAGTTTCTGGGGCATTTTTTCTGAATTTGTGTTCATTAAGTCTAGTGATATTTGAAATTGCACAAAAAAGCAGAGGCATTCATAAAAGAGAATTGTGTAGATCAATGCCATCTTTTTGAAATAGGCCTAAGCAGACTTGAAAACGAGCTGTAGAACCAATATAAAATGGAGACTCTGAAATTACGAGTACCCAGGTTTTCTCAACTATGACATAGAGTAAATTCTTTATTCTTAAATTACATTGAATTATCCCTCTATAAACAAAAAGAGCCACTTCATCTGTTGTGTTCCCTCTTTTACCAAGTAGTACTAACTGGGGAGAAGTTTAGCTCACTTAACAATAGTAATGATAGCTGATGTTGCTGAGTGTTTAGCGTTGTGCCAGCATCTTCTAAGTCCAGGAGAGAAAACTGTACCAAGTAAGGAATAGCTCTTGACTTGGGAAGACACAGGTGGAAAGGAGACCGGAGAATGTCATTCCAGCCCAGGTCCTCCGGTGAATCATCAAATAGATAACTGTAGTTACTTTGAATGACTTAGGCTCAGAAAGGTTTTTAGCACCAAGTTTTCAATCAAAAAAATTCTAAGTTAGATTTTACTTTTTGCAGAATATTTGCAGAATTACTAAGGAAAATGGCAAACATAACAGAAGCTTGGGTGCTCATTAGGTCAGCCTAAGTTACTCCTTAGTTCCTGGGAACTTTGGTCTTGTGAAAAATGGAATAAGGTGACTCAGGGTCATAATGGTTGTTTTCTGTACTCAGACTTTAGAGGTTTACACATGTCTGCACATGTGTAGCATAAATCAGGGTATTCCTACTTCTGCTTTTGAGACAGGAAGAACCGTGGTCAGATGTGCCCGGATGTCCTGCTCCTTCCTCCCGGTATGGGATGGAAACATTTCTTAGATGTTGAACATTCTCAGAGGCTGCACAAAATTATCCACAGTTGCAATCTCAGGGAATTCTTTTGTAAATGTATATCTGTTGGGAGTAGGGGTGACTCTGGATTTATGAAATTTTATTTATAAACACACAGAAATGGTCACTGCTATCCACCCAGTCCCCCAATGGTCAGAACATTTTATTTTGTCTATGAAAAGTCATGGAGCTTTTAGGTGGTCTTTAAATTCAAAAGTGGAAGAAATAAGGGAAAAGATTAAAACCCTGTGATTTAAAAAAAAAATCCAGATAACTAATGGAGAAAGATATACTAATAATGGAGAAGACAATAAATATATATAAAACATTGTTAACCTCATTAATAATCAAAGAAATGAAAATTAAAATGGCTCATACATACAATTTTTTTGTCTATCAAACTGGCACATTTTGAAAAGTGATAAAAGCAATGTTGAAAAGAAATGAAATGGGTGCTAGTGAGAATATGAATGCGAAAACTAAGAAAACAGATAACAACATGTATCAAGGGGAAAAAAGGAAAAACTTCCTATCTTCCATTCTAGTAATTGTACTCTAATAAATTTATCCTAAGGAAATAATCTGAAAGGACCACAAACATTTGGATACAAGTGTGTTAATCATAGTAGGATTTGTAATAATAAATTGGATGCAGTTTAAATATCTAACAACGAAGAGTATTTACATAGGTAATGGAACATCTATAAAAATGAAATATGCAACTATTAAAATTGTGTTAGGATAATATTTAATAACATGGGGAAGTGTGAGAAAGAAGAGTATGAAACTATATATATACAGTATGATTCCATTTCAGATGCACACACAGAGAGGAAAAAAGACTGGAAGGAAATTCCAAAATGGTAACTGGTTTTCTCTGAGTACTAATGGGTCACTTTAAAAATTATATTATTCCTATTTTCTAAACTTTTCATGTATGACTTTTTCATAAGAAAATATATATATATTTAAGTGAAGGAAGAAAACTATAAAAAGTAGGAGAAACTTAAGAAAGTTTACCCTAGACAGTGTGACTGTACTGTACAGCACCTCCCTCCAACCAAATGGCTTCCTTTCTCTCAACAAAATGTCCACTAACTCAATGTCGTTTGGGTTAACAACTCCTCTGTCTTTAAAGATAAAAGGCAACAAGTCGATTTCCTCCTGACATTTTGATGAGGTCATCTTACCCTGTGGAGGGGAATTATGACTTCTGGGTAAGAAGTACTTAGGGACAGGAGCCCCTTATGTCCTGAGTGCGGTCAAGGGAAGGTGTAGGGCCGGCTTGGGGATGGGGCAGAGGCTGAGGCTGGCGCAGCAGAGAATCATGAAGCCCTCTCCCATCCATCACTTCTGAGTCCTCTCCTTTGAAGCATTGGAACTAAAGTTTTAGTTTAGTCATGTTATGAATTAAATAGACTTTTGTGGGCTGGCCTGGCAGTGCGCCCTCAAGTACGTTTGTACGGAAATGGTTCTCAAATCGAAATGATTACCCCAGGACTTTGGTGCACTATACGTTTACACTAGAGTCTGCCTGAATTAGCCCTTCCTCTGGCACTGACCTGGGTACTCTGTAACACCTGTGCGGCACGGAACGGGGGGTAAATTGTTTTCCTTCCATCACATCATCAACTCAGATATGAACGTGAGCTCTGTGAGGGTGGAGATCACTGTGTGATCTCACCTGTCTGATCCCTGTGGCATCCGCGACACCTAAAACAGCACTTGGCACACAGTGGATTCTGAGTGTTGAGTGACTGCCTGGGAGCCCTCGCAGCGTTCCGGCTCCCTAGTCAGCCGTGAGGTCAGAGACAGGTACATGGGGAGAGCAGGTAAAAGATCATCGAAGATTTGATTCCTAGGAACTGGTCTTCTTTGTGCGTTTTTCTTTCTGGTTGGAGAAGACTGGCCAGGAGGTTGAGCATGGGGCCAGAGGAGCTGGAGTTGGAGAAGCGACTCTGGAAGGAAGCAGCTGTGATGACCGAGAGGGGCGGTGGCCGGGCCGGGAGGAGCTCTGGCCCCGGCGGCCATTATGCTTGACCTTAGCCGTGGAGCCCAGACAGCTACATATTTGCCTTGTTCGACAGAGCTGCCACCCCGAGGCCAAGAGTAACACCCAGATTGGGTTCTGTTTAATTGCTGTTTAGTCTTATTTTGTTTTTTATTTCTTAATGGTTGTAGGTAAGGGTGAGGGAGAAACCAGTTTGATTTTTTTTAACTATGTCCATTTACCTTCCTGAGGGTCTCCTATAAAACATAAACCACATGTGGTTTTTACACCTCAAGTCTTTGTGGTTTGCTCTTCTCAAACTAGTAAATATTTAAACATAGTCCTGGAGTTGCTTTTTACGTAAGCCATCATTCTGTCCATTCTGTTGGAATGGTTCTCAAACAGGATGAAATGATCCAAGACTGAATTAAGCAGCTTCCATGCAGCAGGGGAAGAGTCATTTAGTCAGCACTGAGCAAAAACAAAAAAACCCAATAAAGCAAAACACACACACAAAATGGTAGAGCAGATCACCTTGTGGTCGCACCTCTTCTGGTCTCTTGCCCCTGGACCTATATTTGGAGTTGAGGGAACACATACGTGCATTTGGTCCAGCGGGAGGCATTTCCGTCGTCTGATAGGGCGGCCATCCCTTTAGAGACAACCTGGAGGTGTTTTTCCAACAGTCTGTTTTCCCAGTCAGTCATTTGGAGATTCCAGAGCAGCCAAATGGGAGGCGGAAAGTTCTTGAAGTGGCAAAATCAGATGGAATCTGGGATCATTCGAGTAGAACAAATTGTTTGAGCCAAGCCACTGAGAGAAGCAGGGCCTGCTGAGAAACAGGGGCAAGAAGCACCGCATGCAGCTGTGACCGTTGGGAAACGAAGTGTGAGATTCCCTCCCAGGATTATAGGTGAGCAGCTGTGACGGTCCCCGTGGGTTCCTCTCTTTATTTCCCAGGCTGGACAAGCAGAGCCATCAAATGACCGTGCCTGACTTTAAAGGAGCTCAGTCAGGGGTATGCACGGAGGCGGTGGCTTGCAGCCCTGTCTGAGCCCGGGCTCACTTTGAATAACAGTATTTTCTAATGCCCCCTTCACAAGCTTCAGTGAACCTTCACCGGGGAAATAATCTGACCTCACACGTCATGTCCCCCCAGATCCATGTAATCTTTATCTGTAATTAAAAAGAGAAATGAAAGGAATGTAATTTATTATAAAATAACTTCAATTTGGAAGTGATCGGGTACAACTGATTAGCAAACGGGTTTGCAACTACACTGATAATCACTGTGAGTGGGACAGCTGCAACTGCAGGCTAATTTGGGTAAGAGAGACTTAGGTACCGCAAGTGGAGGCTAATTTGGCTAAGAGAGACTTGGGTACCGCAAGTGGCGATACCTTGGGACACATTTTCCAGCAGAGGTGAGCAACCCTGGGTAAAGAGCTGAGCAAAACATAGTATTTCATTTCTATGACAGTTGCATTACTGGAAAATTCAGGGACTAATACAGCAGTGCAATAATTACTTTGAATTGTATGTAAAATGGAGTTAAGTTCTCGGCTCAGATAACTAAGCAGTTTTTTCACCTACAGCAGTGTCCAACAGGACCTCTGTAGGTCATGCGGGTCAATTCTTTACTGAGTGGGACAGTCTGGCACATTGCAGGTTGTCTAGCATCCTTGGTCTGAATCCCAGATGGGCCCTCCCTGTTGTGACACCCACAAACACCCCCATTTCCTGTCCCTGTGCAGAGGATCTGGGTCTGCTTCTCCACATAGCAGCTGCACTAGCCTGGTGCTGCTTCTTTGGCGTCAGGGGGCACCAGGGGGAGTCTCGGGTCAGTGAGCCCTTCCTTCAGGCTTCAGATGAGTGCCATCAGGCCCAAAGGTGCAGAGCTGGATAGAGCCTTTTTTCCTGAGAAGCCCAGGGAAGGGCTTTCTTGTCCACATGGTTCTATTCTCCAGCAGGAGACACTGAGTAACCAGCCATATGGCTGGAGAGAAGACTGAACAGGGAACAATATAGCTGTTGTCCCCACCCCAGAAATCATTATAGAGGCCCCATCCTGGGCTTCATACCTAATGATTAGCAACCAGATTAGCAGCCAGAAGGAACACACAGCTATCCATATTCCAGCAGCTTCTCCCTGGGTGTGTGCGCAAACAGATACATGGCAGGATGTAAAAACAGGGCTTTCCACCCATTGGCCCCTTGAATTGTAAGAAACATTTTTCTATATCTCACGTGGTTTTTTCCCCTGGGGGGCCACTTGTATTGAATGTCGGTGACCACCTGGGAAATGTTTGCATTTTAATCAAATCATTTAGGATAAGACGGGGCTCCTTCCCACCAGGCCCTCACCATCTAGAGAAGTGTTGTCCAGTGTGGTAGCGGTTCTTGAGCATTTGAAATGTCACCCATAGTAAAATACACACTAAAATAGTAAAATAGGAAAAAAGAGTGCAAAATGCCTAATTAATAGGTTTTTTATTGTGAATACATGTTGTAATGATATTTTTGAAATAGGGTGTTAAATAAAATGTTATTAGTATTTCACTTTTTTTTCTTTTTAATGTAGCTAGTAGAAAATATAGAACTGCACATATAGCTCAAATTATTTCTACTAGACAGTGCTGATCTAGGAGGAGCGTTGCTTTCTTTTGTTCTTTGGTTGGTTGGTTGGAATTCAGATTTTTGCTTTTTTGTTGCCATTAAGAGGGTCTCCAATTTTGAGTTGAATGCTTTTCTAGGAAGAGCTACTTGGGTTCTGAATCAGTATAAGGGAGCCCTCAGTCTGTCCCATTTCATCTATCAACCAAAGAGATCATTATGAGGAGAAAAAGGTAACTTCTGTAACTCCCAGGTCTGAGCATGATTATAACAGAGTGAGCAAACCCCTTTAACAGCCTCTAGTGGATGAAGAAGGGAGTGAGCCTCGAGTCATTTTTATTTTACTGTTTGAACTTTTTATTACAGAAACATTTCAAATGTATATGAAAAGTAGTCAGAACATTATAACAAACTGCCACGTGGGCCTCACACAGCTTCAAGAATGATTATCTCTGGCCAATTTTGTTTTCTTTAAACCTTTAGCTATTTTCCCCCTTTTTCACTTCAGGGCAAACCTAGACATCATACCTTTCCATCCACAAATATTTCGGTATGTATCTCGAAAAATTTAAGGACTCTTTGTAAAAAAACAACATAACCTCAATAACATTATCATGCTTAAAAATTAGCAATAATCTTTTTTTTGTGGTACGCGGGCCTCTCACTGTTGTGGCCCCTCCCGTTGCGGAGCACAGGCTCCGGACGCCCAGGCTCAGTGGCCATGGCTCACGGGCCCAGCCGCTCCGCGGCACATGGGATCTTCCCGGACTGGGGCACGAACCCGTGTCCCCCGCATCGGCAGGCGGACTCTTAACCGCTGCGCCACCAGGGAAGCCCTGATTCAGTTTTATATATCTATGTACATATTCTTTTTCATATTCTTTTCCATTTTGGTTTATTACAGGATATTGAATATAGTTCAATAAGATATATAGGTATAAGATATAAGATAGGACCTTGTTGTTTATTTTATATATAATAGTTTGTATCTGCTCATCCCAAACTCCTGATTATCCCTCCCCAACCCTCTTCCCCCTTGGGTAACCATAAGTTTGTTTTCTATGTCTATGAGTCTGTTTCTGTTTTATAAATAAGTTCATTTGTGTCATTTTTTAAAGATTCCACACATAAGTGATATGATATTTGTCTTTCTCTGACTTAATTCACTTAGTATGATAATCTCTAGGTCCATCCAAGTTGCTACAAGTGGCATCATTTCATTCTTTTTAATGGCTGAGTAGTATTCCATTGTGTATACATACCACATCTTCTTTATCCATTCCTCTGTCACTGGACACTTAGGTTGCTTCCACGTCTTGACTATTGTAAATAGTGCTGCTGTGAACATCGGGGTGCATGTATCTTTTTGAATTAGAGTTTTCTCCAGATATATGCCCAGGAGTGGGATATAGTAGTGTATATCTGTTAATCCCAAACTCCTAATTTATCCGTTAGTCTCAGGCTCCTCTCACAGCTTGTTCACTGCACGGGCTTCATTCTCAGTCTCCATGTGTGTACAGCGTGGCTGTCATACCACCAGTCCCAGCCCCACACGTCTTAGAAAAAGTCTCATTGCATCTCCTTGGTACGAAGTAGTCACATGCTCATCTCTGAACCAATCACTGCAGCCAGGGAACCGCAGGCTCTAAGTGGCCAGGGCTGGTCACTTTCCATTCCTGGAGCCCGGGTAGAGTTAGCCCAACTGAAGCCAGAAGAGCAGGAGTAGAGATCAGTGGATGTCTCTCTCCCCAGATCTGAGACTCTACTGTAATTCAGAAGAATGGATGCTGGACAGCCCCAAAGCAACCAGTGTATACTCTATTTACCTATGCAACACACACACATCTTCCCACACATACAGTTTCAAAAATGCTCCCACATAATAAATCACACTCACCCTCCTCCCTAGAATAGGTGGCCAATCCAGGTCCAAGTCCAGCGCCGAGTGCACACTTTCCACAGTCTTGTCCGTCAGTGCTGAAGGTAGTATCTCACGGTCCAGTGCTAAATTAAATTTAACACCCAGTATACAATGGTGGAGGGAGAGCAGTAGAAGAATTTCACAATTAAACTTCCATTTGGGAAAGGAGCGGAGACATTGCTCTCCTGTCTCTAGCATATTTTATAACCCACTGAACAGATTCTAGCTGTGTGGCAACGGAATGAGGACTTTGGTCATCCAGTGGCTTAACCTCCTGCTCTCTGGGTGGGCCTTCCTTATCTGTTGCCTTCAGAGCCATCTCTAAGAGCAGGGCTGCCCCTGTTCCACGGCCTACACCCTGTTCTCCTGGCTTCGGGGATCTAGGGGTTGACTTAGGATCTGAGCAATCATAAACTGTTTTCGACCATTCTGGGGCTTTATCCTCTAGTACTTAGAAACGTGGTAGGATTCTCTAATGCCTGAACTCCATGGACTAGTGAACAAAACTCAGGATTGCGTTGAGTCGTACTCTTTGAATGTGAAGCCAAGCCTGGGCATTTCTGTCTCCCAGCAAATGAACCATCCTCCGCTCCCAAATTTTGTGGCCTCTGATTAGGTACAGTTTGAAACAGTGGCCTGAGGTGGTGAACCCACTAATAATTTACTCCTCGCTCCTGAGATGGAAACCAGTGTATCACAATGAATGTCACGGGCCTTCTGCTCAGATGAGAGACCACAGTCCTTTGGAGAGACGATGGGGAATCGGGCTTCTCCTAGGTTTCAAACCTCTTTCCTGATATTGTTCTTACCGTCAGGCCTTGCTCTATCTAATGTTCGCATAGTGTTGAGAATTTGGGTTTTTAAACCCACAAAGCTCCAGATTTTTTGACTCTTCAACCATCTTGGTTGCACCTCACAGGAAAAAAAAAAGGCCTCTATTAACAAAGCCCTTTTTCCCTGCCTCTGGGCTTCCAATCAGTTTCATCCTATGTTTCTCTCTTTCCTGTGGCTCTCACTGAAGGCTGCAAGTAGCCGACACACTCCAACCTTCTAAATTTCATCTCCAAATCCTTTAACGGTGCACCTTCAGGAGGCTCGCGGTCTTAGACCCAGGATTCGATAGGTGGCACCATAACCAGCAGTGTTGCCATCACATAGCCGGGATGGTCAACCTCCTAGTGCAGGAAGCCTGCACTAGCTGTCATCCAACCTTAAATCAGCCAGTTGCACATTTTAGGGTTAGTCACATTCAACATTCACTTCTAGTACTGATTTCTGTATCACGTAAGAGTGTTTGTATTGCCAGTGATAGAAAACCTGATCACACTAGCTTAAACAAAATAGAGAATTTATTTGCTAGTGTAAGTTAAAAGTCCAAAATAGAGCTAGCTTCAGGTATAGATGGATTCAGCCAACAACGTCAACAGCTGGGTGTTCTCCATCCCCAGCTCCCCCACTTTGTTGGTCTCATTTTCAAACCCCATGTGGGTGAGAGGATGAGTGAGCCAATTCCAGCCCCTCCATCTTCACAGATCCAACTCCAATCTCATCCCTCAGGAAGAGTCCTCTCCTCTGGCCACAAATTCCCTTGGTTCTGATGAGGTCACAGGCCATCGCCAAAAAAGTCTCTGGGGCCACATGAATGCAAGGATCCCATGAGCCAGCTCTTCGTGCATCTGGAATGGAAGTGAATTTCTCTGGACGCACAGGGTCTGGGAAGCAGGGAAGGAGGGAGGGAGGGATGGATGTGTCTCCAAACGAAAACTGAAGGACATCATTGTAAGTAGGGTCAGTGGAGGCTGAGCTGCCAAAACATAAGGAAATGTATTGCAAATATTTCCCCAAGTAAAATTATACCAATTTATATTAGCAGGACATAGAATAGGACAAAATTTGTTTTTAATTTCTCTGTTTCTGAGATTATTTTTAAATGATCATCCCTCTATGTAGCTGTACTGATAAGTTTATGGGGAAGAAGTTAATTCCTTTGTTTCTGCTCTTTTAAATCACATAATTCCCATGTTTTAACAAGTTGCACGTAGAATTTCTCTTACAATAAATGCATACATTTAATTTGGTACTGTTTCCTTTTCCCCCGAAAAAGCTATAAGGGGGGTATTTTGCTATTGAAGAAGGTGGTGTTTTAGAATGGAAGGAATACAGTATTCTAAAATATGTTTCTACTACCAGGGAAATACTGAACCATAACAGGTAGTCATGGAAACACAACTTGAAACACCAGAATTATAAAAAACAATTGTTCTTATATTTTATACATGTCACTGTTGCCCTTATTCAGTCTCTGTTGATTTGGGGTCGCCATAGGAGAGTCGCTGGCTGTGATTCTTTACGGCTTTACCCAGACTGGTGAGAACCACCGTGTTGTACTATAATCTCTGTCCGTCCTTCATTTTCTGTTTCTGTAGATTAACATGGAGGCTTCTTCATCTGATTGGTCCGGAGACTGTTGATTATTGTTTTACTCTGTCATTAGGCTGGGACTGGTCTATGTATTGAATAGGGTGATATATGCATTTAAAATTCTCTTTGAAGTCCAGGACTGTGATTATCTTTATTCGCCTCGGGGTCTCAATCCACTTTTCTTCGGCCTTTGATTATAATAACATCCCCAACAGCAATACAAACCCTACCCTCAACTGCTTCCCTCCACATCACAGCCTTCTCTCTACCCCTCTTCCTTCCACCTCTTCTTATGCTTATAGAGAGGAATTAAGTGAAATCCTCCTCTGAACTTAAAATGAGGCTTAAGGCCATAATGACACTGGACCATGGAGAGAGAAACCGGGCTTCTGGCACCAGCTATGCTGCTGCCTGCTGTGTGACAGAGGCAGGTCACTTAACCTCTCTGGACCCCCTTTTCCTCTTCTGTAAATGATGGTGTGGACTCTGATCTCTGCAGTCTCATTCGTCCTTAAAATTCCTTATTCGGAGAAACTGACACGGATCTGGGAACACCTGGGCACAGAGGAAGGGCAGAAAGCACTTTCACATCCAACACCTACACCCACTGCGGAGGGTGGCCTCCAAGGCCGCTTTGTCAGTGATGCAGTTGGAACCGGCCCCCCGCCCACCATGTGATCTCACCTTTGTCTCCATCTTTTCCTGCCTTATTTCCTTTATCTTTTAATTTCTTCCCCTTCCTTTCCGATTGGATTATTTGTTTTTAACTTTCCTGACCCATTTTTCTCTTCCCCACTGCCCAGTGACATGAGCCACTTGCACTGCATGAGACTCTGCACACACTGCCAAGCCCCCCGGTTGGCTAAAGGGTTTACTGCTCATCTCCAGTGTCCTTTCCCTGGCAGATTTCCCTTTAAGCTAAGCCTTCCCGAGAAGAAAGTGCAAGTCTAGCCTTGGCATTCCTTAGTCACTGCTTTAGGGGGAACAGCCTTAGGCTCTTAAACAAATGTTATGTTCTGGTAGAATTTTTAAGAGAGATTGATTTTCTTTTTCATTCAACAAATAAATTTGTTGAATTTACCAGGAGTCAGATGCTGCTCTAGATGCTGAGGCGACAGCAGGAAACAAGGTCCTATGGAGCTTGAATTCTAGTGGGGAGGGATGTACAAGTAAATAAACAATTAAATGAAAACATGTCAGGTGGTGACATGTGCAATGTATAAAAGGAAATGGGAGTAGAGATGGGACATAAGAGGGGGCATTTCTGCTGACAACTGGAAAATGAAAAGGAACCAGGGAGGTGAGTGTACCAGGTGAGAGGGCTTACAAGTGTCAGGGCCAGGATGCAAATGAGCTTGTGCATTTAAGGAACAGAAAGACCTGGAAGGAAATTAGCAAGAGGGAGTTTACTTGAGATGAGGTCAGAGAGCTGGGTGTGCGGGGGGACGCAGACCTTGTGGGTCCTTGTGAGCCTAGGCAGAGCTTGGATTTTTAAAGTGAAATGAGAAACCATTGGAGGGTTTTAAACAGGGAGGAACATTGTCTGATTTATGTCCTATGGTGCATAGTGGACACCTCATAAATGTATCCAAAGTTGACTGTGCTTACAAGTTCTCATTAAAGATGAAATAGACCCAAACCCTAGACCAACTACTCCCTTGTGTGTCTCACAGGCTCCAGACTTCTAAGTGACATACCCCCTTCTAGTTGAGTTTTTCCTAATGGGTGAGAATAGTCATGAACTGTAGTGTCCTAGGAGGGTTGTGTGTGTGTGTGTGTGTGTGTGTGTGTGTGTGTGTGTGTGTGTGTGTGTGTGTGTGTGTGTTTGGGGCACATTACTTATTAGAGAACTTCAAAGTAATTCTGTAAATACATAGAGAAATCACCCTATTGCCCATGTTCTCGTTTTAGACCCAACTATAGTTAGACTTCCCCAAAGAGTCACTCAGACATTTATTTACCTGGTAGGTGATCAAGTTCTGTGTTTTCCCGAGGTTAGTGGAGAGCGAAGGAGATAATAGCTGCAGGCCTCCACCTCTGTCCAGCCTCAGGCCTGCATGTATTTATTCATGTATTGAGTGTCCCTTGGACTCCAGGCCCTACGTTAGTTGAGAAGAATAGAGTCTGTACCATCAAGTGGCACCAGGCAAAGTAGAAGACTCTAGGTCACTAATCCTTGGAAGCTCCACTTCCAGGAATTCTGCCATGGCTTGGCATCATGAAACTCCTTGTAAGGCTAGACTCGTATCTCAAAGAATTGAGAGTTAAAAGAACCTTGGACGTCAGCTATCCCAGTACTTCTCCAAAATGTGCCTCTGTTTTTCATTCTTTCAGCTGGTACCGTTTTCTCAGAGGTACATGGTGTGTGTCACAAATATAAGTCTGAACCTTTCAGGTGGATTGAGAAAAAATTATGAGCATGTTCAGATTTTTATACACTTCTCAAGCTTTCGGTATAATATTTTTTGCCTATATTCCATTGCCTACCCACCTCTTAGAGTCCTTTGAGAGTGAGGAATCTGAGTTTCCTCCTTGTGTACTCATCATCTCTGTGCTTCTGTCAAGCATCCTCTGGAAGAGTTATTGTTACCCCATTAAGCGTGGCGGACGGAAACAAAACATTTTGGCTTAGAAAGCTCTGATCTTCAGCTGACTTGAGCTGTACAGGCTTAAGAAGATTCTGTTCCAGGCTACTGCAGTAAAGCAAATACCGCAATAAAGCAAGTCACACCGATATTTTTGGTTTCCCAGTGCATGTACAAGTTATGCTTATACTCTACTGTAGGCTATTAAGTGTGCAGTAGCATCATGTCTAAAAAAATGTACATACCTTAATTAAAAACTACTTTATTGCTATTGTAAATCAACTATACCGCAATTTAAAAAAACTTCATTCAAGTGGTAATCATCATCTGAGCCTTCAGCGAGTCGTGGTAGTAACATCAAAGATCAGTAATCACAGATCACCATAACCAATATAATAATAATGAAGACGTTGGAAATGTTGCTTGAATTATCAAAATGAGACACAAGGTGAGCAAATACTTTGGGAAAAATGGCGCCAATAGACTTGCGTGACTCAGGGTTGCCACAGACCTTCAATTTGTTAAAAAAAAAAAAATGTACAGTCTGAAAAAAGATAAAGAAAGGCTTGACACTAAATGTAAAGAGACACACTGAATCAAATAACCCCACTAACCCATATTCTACCTTATAATGAGGTTTGGAGGAAGAAAGCCAAAACCAATAAAGTGCCAGTGATTTTTATAACTTTGCTCAATACAAACAGTAGAAGTGAAAACAAACAAATATAAAGAGCCTAGAATATTAAAATGGGCATTTGTGTGTGTGAATATTTATGGCTTTTGTTAGAAAGTCCTTAGACATACTTAATCCCTGAAGACCATAATCTCAAGAGAATAAATTACTTCCATAGAGTCAAACCAGTGATGGGCCAAGGTTTAAAAATCCCACGTTCCAAACAGTTTAAAGAGGGAAACAGGATTTAATGAGAATTTGTGGGACTACAAAGAGATGCACTGAAGTTATTAACCAAATTATTGGAAATGCCTTGAAAGTAAGAGTTTTCTCAGTGTAATATGAATTTTAAATAAATACAATTTTGGTACTTTAAAAAAAATAAAATAAAATGTAATATCTGCAAAGCACAATAAAGCGAAGCACCAAAATCGCGTTTCAAAACTCATTTGCCTTCCTACACCTGACTAGCTCTCTTCACCTGCGTTTATAACTTACTCCCTACCCCGCTCTGTAGATGAGGAAGGATCACTTATGTTATTTATTAGTGCTGCTCAGAGCTTTTAGTTCTTGAGTGACTCTTTCCCTTAATCCTAAATGTTATCATCAATATCGAGAGTGACGCTTTAGCATGGAATTTCTTGAAGGAATCTCACGTTCCGTGAGCAGGTGTTTTTGTGGAGGTGTCTAGAATAAAGTTGGGCTGTTGACCAGATGGAGGTGCTCATCTCCTCTTGTCCCTCTTGTCTCCTCTTGTACCAAAAGGTATGTTACACCTGATGGGAAGGAGAAACAATTAATTTTCCAAATTTAGGGGTTTCTTCTTGCTTGCTTCTGAAGTAAAACCTATCTAGCCTTTTTTTCTGCATAAAAGGAGGAAGGAACAAGCAACAAATTAATCAGACAGGAAGTGAATAACCACAGAAGGATGTCTGCCTCTGACTCAGTGTGTCACATTTAACGAGAGGCCAGAGCTTGTCCAAAACGGCTGTCCAAAAACGACCCCACGTTTGCGTTAGAAGATGATGCCTTTCTCAGGGACGGTTTTCTCTCTCATATCTTACTTGCTCCCTGTCTGCCTGTGTCCCTGATCATGCCTTCCTGCAGTATCCTTTAACGGTAAGAAAGATTATATTCAAACTAAATGTATTTCCTTTATTCAGTTAGAGGGAAGGACTCGATGGCTTTTGGTGGACCATAGTATGTTGAGATAAAGTTGTTTAATTTTTCAGTAGAGTACCATGTGGTCGAGTCCTGTTGCACACAGGACTAGTTTCACTGCTATAGTGATTGTGGGCAATTTAGAACTTGCGTTTTGAACCAAAATGTAAGCGAGATTTTCAGGAGAATTTTTCCTGACCACTGGGCAAGTTTGGATCCACAGGAATTTCTTCTGCCATTTAAAATGGGGGTTTATGTCAGTAACTGTATCCTTTCGGTGGATGGTGCAATTGTCCACATGACTGCCTTTGAATTGTCACTTTGGCCGACAACAGTAAGTGCTTTTCAAGCAAAAGGAGCCACTGGAAGCTTCAAAGGAAAGTACCGTGGAGCTAAGCTCTTGCCAGTCTGTTGCTACAAACCTGTTACTTAAGTTCAGATCCCAAACCATTTCTAAGCAGAGTCTTTTAGGACAGTTTGTCTTTTAGAATCATTCTGTTCAACATCCTAACAGTGCGGTGCACGATTACTATTGCTAATCAAATTCTGCAGCATTCATTGTAACTAGTTACATTTAATATGATTAATATTCTGACATAAAATAATTGTAATTTTCGTATTTCAAACGGTGTACCCAGAGATCTACAGAGCAGGATTAAGGAAACTTTTTTGTATCAAAAAAATGCTTTTTTTTTCTTTGGGGCATATATGAAAAAGCAACTTGACTTATATTCCTTTTACCCCATGGAGAAATGTAAAATAAAGCTTTAAAAAGTTAAGAGGGCACAACTTTGGTCAATAAGTATAAGTTCTTTTAAATAATGCAGTGGCATAACTAGTGTATACAGTAGAAAATAGACAAGTGGTAAAACGAAGAAAAGACTATAGGAGGGTTCTAATTAAGAAAAGTAGGACAGCTTGGTAGAGAGAAAGATAGTGGGAAAGCAGGATAAAGAATAAGACAGGATAGTGAGAGAGGAAGATGAGAAGCCTGAAAAAGATTTTGAGGTCCATTAGTGTGGAAACCATACCCTTACTAGTCACTTGGGCTGTGGGTCTAACATTATGCGTTAACTTCATAAAGTTATGTTGCTTCTGAACTGGAACATCATTTAGTCGAAATTCTCCTTTTATAGTCTAAAGAGGTTAAATGATTTATCTAAAATCATAGGTGGTTTTCTGATGCTCTTGGAAAAGTTCACCTGTTGGTTAATTGCTCACAGCTCTTCAATTACTCTAATATCTAAACTTTTAAGGATTACACATACTCTGAATGAACTGCAGTATTCAGAGACCTTCCCATGGTGAAGAATTTTCCCTGGGGTCCAGCAGCAATTTCACTCTGATCGTTGACGAAATCAAATTCTAGATCTTCCCTATAGGCTGGAAGTTCCCCAACCTGTGCTAAAATGTAAGAGGAAGTGAGCTACCTAATTCCTGGACCTTTCAAGTTTTACGCACTTTTGGAGTCTGCTTAACATTTCATGAACACGTCATTTTCGTTGGGAGTTTCTGGCTATTTAAATTGTGATTCGTTCCTGCTTTAAGGTTTGACTCATTTTTGTTTTTCCAAATTGTCATACATTTACTTATTGTTGAAAAGAGCATTTCCCCTGAACTATCAAATAACTCTGTCTGTATTTTGCAACCCTGAGTCCTGAAAATTAAAACTGAAAAAAAGAATACTAGAATAAGTAATGCCTTAATTAGTGTGCTTTTCTGAGAAATTTAAAGTGCACTTTATATGCACCTCCCTTTGCCATCATTTGTAATGCAGAAGTTTGCATGGGTGTGCACATGTAGGCTACATCATCAGCTCGTGGTTTCTCTTTCTCATGGTTAAAAAAAGGAAAAGACAGTGTTTATTGAGCGCTCACTGTATGTTAGGCTCTTGACTTTTGCTTATTTTATTTTTTTTAAATGCTAATACTTAGTTAGCACTTGCCTCATTTAACTTTTTTTTTTTTTTTTTTTTGCGGTACGCGGGCCTCTCACTGTTGTGGCCTCTCCCGTTGCCGAGCACAGGCTCCGGACGCGCAGGCTCAGCGGCCATGGCTCACGGGCCCAGCCGCTCCGCGGCATGTGGGATCTTCCCAGACCGGGGCACGAACCCATGTCCCCCGCATCAGCAGGCAGACTCTCAACCACTGCGCCACCAGGGACGCCCCTCATTTAACTCTTGAATAGTCCTGTTGAGTCGGTACCCTTCTCGCCATTTTATTGTGGGAACTGGACTTAGGCTAAGCAATTTGCCCAAGGCCACTAACAACTAACTGTAATTTCAAGAGCTTTTTTCGTAAGTACAGTTAGGAAGCCACAAGATGTCCTTTTCTAATCCCGAGAATCTGGGATTGTACAAATGCTTTGTTTTAAATGTCACAGCCACAGTAAATATCTTTACGTGAATAATCTCAGGTAAGACCATTTCCTTTCTAAGTCTCCTGACCTTTTCAGAAGTAAATGTGGTGACTCTTCTACTTATATTATGAGGCTACACTTTCAATGGTTAAATGAATAAGATATGTTGAGTTTGTTGACCTATATGCTGTGAGTATGTGTGCATGAGTGTGTGTGTGTGTGTGTGTGTGTGTGTGTGTGTGTGTAGTGGAGAACAGGGAGGGGCAGATCTTAATCATCTGGTAAAACTAAATGTGGTGCTGAGGATTTAGGGAAACGTAGTTTTGAGATTTGAGGCCCTTAAAGAGAGTACTAAAAAAAAAACCACCACCAGTACTTGTTAGAGATGGGAAGTTGTGGGAGGCAAATTGGTACTTTTTAGTTAAGTGCATAAAGTAGAAAAGATTTCTCTTCCCTTTCCCATAGTTAAACAAGGACAAGTAGGTGGGTCATTGAACTTACCTTCATTTTCTCATTTTTGAGAGGGTTTAGCTGTCTATGAATCTGCACTAATTTTTCAATTAAACATGTAGGACAACGTATTAAAAAATAATTTTACTTCATAGCAACCTTTATTTCCCCAGCAGTTACTCTTACAATAAAATTGTGGGTTTGTGTCCAAGCTCCCCTCTAATCGTAATGACATTGTAATGCTTCAAAATGTCTTCTCTGAAAAATCCCCCCTACTCCCCAAATTATCCAACTCTTTATCTAAAAGAAGTGTTTCTGAAATAGCCAGGGACCCTCCAAGTACAGCAGAGACACAAACCCTTACCATTGAGAAGACAGCCCGTAAGCAGAATTCACTTAAGCTATTGCCTTAAATGATGATCAACGGAGAAAAGAGCAAGTACATTTTGAGAAATGAGGGGTCCCGTGTACAGCTCAGATTGAGAAAAACAATGATTATGAACTAGGTGAGGCAGTTGCTTTGCTTATAAAGGAAAGCTTGTTTCTCTTCTCTACCTTTGGCTTCTTCTTGGGTTGAGCAGCCTTTTCTGCTTCTCCTCTTGCATTGATTGCCTCATTGCCTTCAGCCCTCTGGAGCTTGGACTGAGGAGAGGAAGAGTCACAATAATAGAAACAAACTTTATGCAAACGTATTAAAAGTTGCTAAAATGGCCAAAAACGACATGCCGGGCTTGGGGGTGGGGCACTGAGCTGTTGCACTGGGCCTGGTATCAGAAAATAGAAACTACGGGCAACTGCAGCTGTGAAAAGACTGCTAAAGAAACAGGATGGCTGTGGTTTGCTGTGAGCATCAATTTTCCTGTTGAGCATTTTTACAGGAAGTTGAAGAACAAAGCCAACTTCATCTTAATTAGTTCTGATGGTTTGCAGATCTTATACACATCCAACTAAGTTTGTCTCTTGGAGGAGTTTCTAAAGAATAGAACCCAAAATAATCATGAGTAGGAATCCCCAAACTACCAGTGTTAGCAGCAATTTGAGTTTTCGCTAAATGATTTTATTTTAACGGTATAACTTGGAGTAGATTCATTACCTTTATAATGAATGCCTTTGCAATCTTTTTTTTATGGCTGCAATAACTCGATATGAATTTAAGGGCCTTTCCTTATTAAAACACTGTCAAGTTGTATGTATTATAAATTTCCTTCTGTTAATATTTATTGGTCAAACAGTTGTGCATGTGTGTATTTATATAGATACAAAGAGGTATGTGTGTGTTTGTGTATAAAAGCTGGAAAAATACACATCAAAAAGTTAACAAGAATTATCTCTGGGTATTATCAACCCCAACCCTTTTTCACCTAATACTTAATTATTATCAAATGCTTCCTTCAACGGTTAAATACAACTGTCGTGTTTTATTTTCATCTTTGTATTTTTATATTGTTTATAATTTTCTAAATGAATATATGCTACTTTTGGAAGCAGAAAAAAAATTCTCAAAAATCTAACCTGAAGACACCAAGAGCACAGAAGAAATATATACATGAAAAAGAGTTAAGAGCATTATATATAAAGTAAAATATCAAGGAATATAAATAAAAATAAGATAGAGAATAGAAAGTAATGAGGGCAAGAGAACATTGGACGTTAGGATCTTTTCAGTTGTATTATTTCTATTATGTCCTTTCCCTGTACCCCACCCCCCCACACACACACAGTGATGAATTCAACCTTTTCTGAACAAAAAGTTTACTTTTCTCCCATTCATTTTAGGTAGAATAGTATTTAAGGGTGACTTTTGGCAAGATTTGCATAGCAAAATGCTTTATATTTTTGAATGGTCCAAAATTGTGATAAAACATAACTGGATAAACCTGCTTCTTATCTTCTCTGCTAGAACTTGGCCGATTCACACCCACGTCTTCAGGATTAGAGGCCGGCCTTCTGAGGATTATTTCATTGGACAGTGCTGGAAATCTCTCCCCTCTTCCTGTCATTCTGTAGTGTGGGCCTCACATGACATAATCTAGAATGAATTTGACATTGGTTGGAAGAAACTAAGAAACAGTTTATTTAAATAATTTGCCAGTTCTCTTGATCATTTTACCTTCAGAGATAATTCTGCTTTCTTAGATGAGCATATTGAAGAAGAAAGCATAAGTTTCCTGGGGCAACTCTGGACTGAACTCTGGGCTCTGACTGAGTGTCCAGTTGTCCATGCTGTTGGGGGACTACGTCACAGTAGGGTGGGGAGCAATTCACTCTCTCACAAGGTGTTCCCCATAACCAGTATTACACATTGAGCAGATGGCTCGGGGCCACCAGCTACCCTGGTTGATCTAGGGTCAGTGTGTGATGCTGTCCACTGTCCAGCATCATTAAACCATGATGCTGACCTACTAGAAGTGTAGTAAAACCAACAAAATCATCCATGTCTCTCACAGAACTAGGAAATTCCAGAATTTCTAAATATTGATGTATATTGTGTGTATATATGTACGTGTGTGTAGGTGACAAAGAAGAGCCAATTAGTGGATTTTTAAAAATTTATTAATTTATTTATTTATGGCTGTGTTGGGTCTTCGTTTCTGTGTGAGGGCTTTCTCTAGTTGTGGCCAGTGGGGGCCACTCTTCATCGTGGTGTGCGGGCCTCTCACTATCGCGGCCTCTCTTGTTGCGGAGCACAGGCTCCAGACGCGCAGGCTCAGTAGTTGTGGCTCACGGACCCAGTTGCTCCGTGGCATGTGGGATCTTCCCAGACCAGGGCTCGAACCCGTGTCCCCTGCATTGGCAGGCAGATTCTCAACCGCTGCGCCACCAGGGAAGCCTCAATTAGTGGATTTTTGAAGTCATTTATGTAAAATATTCTACTCTGTTCTCTCAACCCAAAGAATCAATTCCTTTATGAAAGGTTTATTGGTAGATCCCTCCCCTCATCTCAATAGTTTCCACCAAAAATTTGTTGACTTTTTTAGGGATTCAGTTATTAAATAAAACTTTGGTAATCACTCATGTTCCCTAGGGTTCAGGATTTTTTTAATATATGTTTTATCTATTTATTTATTTAGGCTGTGTCGGGTCTTAGTTGAGGCATGTGGGCTGTTCATTGTGGCACGTCGATTTTCTCTTCTCTAGTTGTGGCGTGTGGGCTCCAGGGCATGTGGGTTCTGTAGTTTGCGGCCTGCGGGTTCCAGTTGAGGCACGGGAGCTCAGTAGTTGTGGCATGTGGGCTTAGTTGGCCCGCAGCATGTGGGATCTTAGTTCCCCTACCAGCGATCGAACCCACATCCCCTGCATTGGAAGGCAGGTTCTTTACCACTGGACCACCAGGGAAGTCCCCCCTCCGGTTGACTTTTAATTTCTTTAACGTATGACAGACAATCCAGAGATAGTTTGGGTGAGAAATCAATTGATGGATTTTATTCAAAAGCTATTATCTTATAATTTTCACTGTGGATAGCAGACATGATAGATAACATGTATTGTTGAAACTGTGTTTATCATTTGCTAGGGCTGCCATATCAAAGTACCACAGACTGGGTGGCTCGAACAGCAGAATTTTGTTATCTCACATTTCTGGAGGTCGGAAGTCAAAGATCAAGGTGTCGGTGAGAGCGCCCACCCGCAGATCCTCTCCCAGTTGTTTATCGGAGGGGGCGGGGCAGGGGCAGGCCCAGCCTCTGTGCTCCAGAGGTTTATTTATAAGTCAGTTAATGCACAGAGAGAGCCATAATAGCAACGACAGAAAACTGTAAAATACTTAGATTAAAGAGGCCTTACAGGGTGGCAGTCCCCTGAGAGTGTCCCTGTTCCATCATCTGGCCCCTCAGGCATACAGAAGTTCAGTTTTATCTTTGCAACCAGAGACTGGTTTATGAGAAGCAAACCCGTAAGAGGTTCCCGGTAGCTGATCGGAATCCACTTCTTCCTCAGTATTAGGATTAACAGGATGGCAGGTTAGCTGGTGAGCGTAGAACCTGACACAATGGAGTGTTGAGGGGCCTTTCATCCACTGAGCACGTGGACAGCCTGTCCCATGGAGCCCATCTCTTGGGCCCTCTGGGTGGACCCGGCCACCCCTTACTTGGTTAGCTCCCTCCTCAGCTGTTCAGACCATTGCTTTGGCCATAGCAGCTCTGACAGTTAGTTGGGCCTGAATCCCGTTTCAGATCCCCGTCCTTCCTCCTGGTCCTAGGACACAACCCTGAGGCTTCTGGAGGTGCCCCTGCAGCTGGAGCACCCCCTTCATAGGCCTCCAAACACAGGCCCCCCCAGCCCTCCTTATTACACTGCCCGTGTAGCCCCACGGGGGACCGATTGGTGTCACCCAGAAAAGACCAATGTAAGGAACAGATTTTAAAAGAACCCCTGTCTGAGACAGGCTCTTATTGAAAACCGGATTCTGACCGAGTTTACAGGTGAGCTGCAGTACTAGTTAGCCCTTTACCTGCCTAAAAATGCTTATCTAAGAAGAGCAGGGATCAAAAGGACTTGATGTGAATGAGTTTCGCGGGTCTTTTAGCGAGTTATTAATTTCTCTGAGTCCCAGCGTCCTCCTCTGTAAAATGGGTGGAATTATGCTAGTTTGCAGTGTGGTCATAAGTATTCAAGACGACAGAAATAAAGTGCCCTTTATCATCCACTTGACTGTTAATAGATGAGAGCAGCTCTTGCTGCTCCAGAGTTTTTTAAATTTCATTTTCTAGATGGCACTCAGAATAGAACTGTCAGAAGCTCTCTTGATTCCTGTCTTCCAGTAGCTTTGACAAGTTTGGCCATGTCCTCTTAGCTTTTCCATTCCGTTACTGTCACAGAAAGCAAGCCATCCATCCAGCAAAACTTCTATGGAAAGTAACAGCTGACCCTTGAACGATGCGGGGGTTAGGGGCAACGACCCTCTGCACGCAGTCAGCCCTCTGTATCCACGGGTCCTCTGCACCCGGATTCCGCATCGTCGGATTCAACTACCCATGGATGGTATCGTACTATGATGTTTACTGTTGAAAACAATCCACATCTAAGTGGACCCGTTGTTCAAGGGTCATCTGTATTTGTTTCAAGGTATAAGTTTTCCACGTTAACTTTCAGTGGTTGAACTAAGTTAATACTTTAAATTGTTTTTTCTTTTGGCCATGCCATGTGACTTGTGGGGTCTTGGTTTCCCGACCAGGGATCGAACCTGGGCCCCCAGCAGTGGAAGTGCAGAATCCTAACCACTGGACCCCCAGGGAATTCCCTAATACTTTAAATTCTAAGAGGTTGTTTTCTGCAATTAAGAGACTATTGAAAATAAAAGATAATTCTGAGGTTTGAAATTCAGGACACATGTTCCACAGAAACAATGTTATTCAGGTGGTCAGTGTTCCAGGCTGCTCACTTGGTTTAAGGCTCTACCACCAGGGTTCTCAAATGCATATGAATCACCCAGGGATCTTGTGAAAATGCGGAAACAAATGCAGTGCAGGCAGAGGGACTGAGATTTGATGTTTCTAACAGCTCTGGGTGATGCCCCGCTGCCAATCCGGGAGCGCTGCTGATCCAGGAGTGGCAAGATCTGGGTGGGAGAAGCTGGGATACTGAGGGGTGAGTAGGTGGGTGAGGGCTGCGGCCTGGGGCTTCCGCTTAGACCCAGGGATGGGACTCCGAGGACTGGGGGAAAGGGAGACAGGGTTCATTGCTGGCACAGCTCTGGGGGCACGTCCTTGCCATTGTTTCTTCAGCCCCTCATGTTTGCCAGGCTGCCCCCTTCGCCGCTGCTACCCACCAGGGCTTCCCTACGCTGTCTCACCGCCGCGGAGTCTGGCCTTCCCTTTGTCCCCAGAGCAATTAGACTATGCAGAAATCCTTTCTAAGGAAGCCTTTTGGTAGTAAACAGCCCAGAGTCAGAGGTTTGATTCCTCCTCTCTTTTTTCCCCCCCTTTTTTCCACTTGGATCCTGTAAGGAAATGCCAAGTAGCATAGAGGTAGGAATCCAGCCTCCTTGCCCATCTTATCTTCCCGTACTCCCATCTCCTTTCCCCGGAGGACTGTAAGAACTTTGAGGGCAAGTATAGAAATATAGATTCATCTTTGCATTCCTGGGTGCTACCCAGACCTAGACAAATGTCAGGAATCTCAGAGAAGAAAAGCAGCGGAGTGGAGAAGAAACGTCAGGAATGTTGGAGAAGAAAAGCGCGGGCACGGAGTTGGCGGGAGAACGGGAGAGGGCTGCGCCATGGAGATGAGTGAAGAGGAGCCACTTGAACATCGGACTTGGCCAGGATACATTTCTAGCCGTTTCCTAGTAACCTCCCAGCTTACTCGGGCGGCAGGCCAGGGTCCTTCCCCCAACCTGCTTTGGTGGTGGTGGGATTGAGCAGCATGAGGCACTGGGTTTTGCTTCCAGTATCTCCAGGCACTTCGGCTGAGAAGCCTTCCCTGCTGACCTCCTTCCAGAATAGTAACATCCTAGCCATGCCGTAAAGCAATTCCACCTCTTATAAAAGGTGGGCTTCGTGAATAGCTGCCACTTTGACGGGAAAGCGGGAAGGAAGATTAGGATGGAGTATTACTAAGAAGTCTAATACGTGATGGTGCTTTGTTTCTTTTTGTTTTTACAGATTTGTCAGCCAGACTGCTGAAAACGTAACTATCCAGGATGCCCGTACCGCCCCCTCCAGCACCCCCGCCACCGCCCACGTTTTCTCTGGTGAGTGATTCTCCCCATCCATGGCCCATGCACGAAGCAAGCTAAACAAAATTGAACCTGGCACACGTGTATTTGTTTTCAGTGTATTCACATTCTGGCTTAAATATGAATGATATGGTAAGCTTTCCAGGTGCTGCAGTAAATAAGCCAGAGCCTGAGATGCAGCAGATAACAATACGAAAATGTTTTGTAGTCTAAGGTCTCATGTGATGCATAGGACACGCGTGGAATGTGGCTTAGTTAGGTTTCCTCTGCCTCCTCCATCAAGGAGACACGTCCTGTTCATTTGAACATGCTGGCCCAAGACGGTTGGCAGGAGCGGTTCTGCCCAGCCTGCACTGTTTTCAGCTTCTAGCCTTTAACATCTGGGCAGGATAGTCCAGAGACCCAGTCTGCCTGTCTGAAAATGCATCCATTAAAGTGTCCTCCAGACTCACTTTCTTTTTCTCTGCCTTTCGCCATCTTTCTTCCCTCTCTGTTTTTGACAAATAACCCCCATCTTCCACTCCCCCCTCCCCCCCTCCCACTTACTTCGCCCTTTAAATCCATCCTCGCAGTTCCGTGTGTACTTTCCTAAGGAATTTCTTCTCTGGGCTCATCCTGGCCCCCTGATGGACCCATCCTCAGAAGTTAGTGCACCCTCTTCCAGGAAGCCGGCAGCCCTCCCCGCAGTGATACGGAAGGTCTCCCAGACGCATCCCCCCAGTATGTGAGGCCTTCGCTGCTAAGGAGCCTCCCAGTGATGGGCCCTTCACTTTTCACTTGAGGAAACTGGAGCTCAGAGAGGAAAAGTCTCTTGCCTGGGCTTCCATGGTACACATTTTTTATAACCCATCTAAGGCTGGAACCTAGTTGGAAGAAGAGACCATTGATTAGCTCATTGCTATTCCAAGTGTGATCCTCCAACTCCTGGTTAGAGTCCCCAAAAAATAAGTACAGAAATTTAGAGTAAGCGCTTAGAAACACTTATAGCAATCTGATAGTGGTGTTATGTCTATTGTTTCTAAGATTGTATTTTGTGTGTCTTTTTTAAACGGATTCATTTTTCTAATAAGTCATTGTTATTTTACAAAATATTGGTCCATGACGGATTGGAAATTTTTTTCTTAAAAATTCGTCCTTCCCTTAGATAAGTTTGAAAAGCTGTGATCTGGCTAGCATAGAAGGACTAGTTTATATTTCCCCAAAAGTATAGGTTTTGCACCACTGCTGAGTCGTATGTGCCTTGATTTTTTTTTTTAATTTTAATGCTCGTGTTTAATATGTATTCTAAAAGTTATAACTGGCACACCCAGGGTTTAATAGTGAGTTAATTTAAAAGAAATGTTCACTGAGAAATAGTATAGTAAATAATATAGTGAATTAACTTAATGAAAAATATTAAATAATAACACAGGTAGCATGAGAAGATGACAAAAGTCACAAAAGTTGTACCAGAATGGTTGAAGTTTGGGACACCCTGGTTTATCCTATCCACTCATTTCTATCCATTATTACCTGACTAAAAGCAAGATCCTAGAGAGACAGGATATAGAGACGAGAAGATGGAAAGGTTGGTGGCCATCGTAGGACACCATCCAGTGGAACAGCACAGTCAAGAGATAAGTCAGCACCCAAGGAGGTCAGGTGTCAAAATAAATTTTGAGGCAGAACAGGAGGCCAGGGAGGGCTGCTGATCCAAAACCATGAAGAGAACCAACGTGGACGTGGCGCTTAACCTCTAGACGCCTCAGGATTTTTAATCCTTAAAACGAAGACAATAGGTAATTCAAAAAGCTCTTTCTAAGATGTCCAAGGCATGTTGTTAAGTTATAAAAAGAAGTTTCAGAACAATAGAGGATGATCCTATTAGCAAAAGCGAACTGTATATGCAAAGAGCGTTTCTGGAACTGACTGCCAAGAAGCTCTTAACAGGCTTGCTTCAGAGGAGGGTTGGAGGCCAGTGGGGAAAGGGCATTTTATTTATTAATTTTTTTTCAACTGAGATATAATTGACATATAACATTGTATAAATTTAAGGTGGACAGCACATTGATTTGATACATTTATGTATTATAATTACCACCATAGTTTTAGCTAATGCCTCTATCACATCACATAATTATCATTTCTTTTTTGTGGTGAGAACATCTAAGTTCTGGTCTCTTAACAGCTTTGAAGTATATAATACAGCATTGTTAACTATAATCACTATGCTGTACCTTAGATTTCCAGAACTTATTCATGTTTTAGTTGCAAGTTTGTACTCTTTAACACCTCCCCATTTCCGGGGAAGGGCATTCTAGACCCCGCGTTTATCCTTCTGTCAGGTTATAGGGAAGGCTCCGGAGTCAGGCTGCCAGGCTTTGAATCCGAGCTCCTCCTCTTACCAGCTGGGTAACTGGGTTGATGATTTAACTTCCCTGTGCCTCAGTTTCCTTGACTCTAAAATGAAAGTCATGACTCACAGGGTTGATGAATTAGTATACTTAAAATGCTAAAAACGGTGCGTGACCCACAGTAAAAGCTATATAAATGTTAGCTGTTATTATCGTGAGCAAGTACTACTTTGTAATTTAACTAAGACACTTTCAGTTTCATACACAGAGATTCTGTTTAGCCTGCTTCAGGGTTTTTCTTAGCTCTCCCTCTGCCTCTAATAAATAGCTGGGTCAGGTATCAAGCTAAACTTGCCCAGGTTTACTCCTTGTGGCCCTTGCTGGCATCTGTGAAATCAGAGCCTTTCAGAAGGGCTGGGGCGAGCCTCAAAGGACTCTCACGGCTGCCAGAAGTACCACTGGGTTTGGGGAAGACGACTCTCCCCAGGACCAGGCCAGACCAAGCCAGTTTCCAAGTGTGACAGACACACGCCTACTTCCGAGTCCATTTGCTGGCGTCTTAGTGTTCCCACTCCCTAAAAGAACCCTGAAAAAACAAAATCCCAATTTCACAGTAAGAATCTTTCCCAGGAATTCTGAAATTATAGAAAATACCCAAAGGTTTTATTTATTTATTTATTTTTTATTTTTTGGCTGCTCATCGCAGCTTGTGGGATCTTAGTTCCCCGACCAGGGATCAACCCCACACCCCTGCAGTGGAAGCACGGAGTCTTGACCACTGGACCGCCAGGGAAGTCCCCCCAAAGGTTTTAAAGCAGCACCATTGTCAGCTGTGCAGTCTCTGTGGGCTAAGCTTTCAAAGGGATTAGGGAACTATGTTCAATATCCTGTAATAAACCATAATGGAAAAGAATTTAAAAATAAAAAAAATTTTTAAAGGGATTAAACATCAGGAACACCTTAGCCCAGAGGAACATGAAGGGAGTTGGGGGGTAATGGAAATGTTGTATATCTTGACTGTGGCGGTGGCTACACGATTGTATATGTTTGTCAGAATTCACAGGACTGTACACTAAAAGGGTGATTTTACTATTTGTAAATTATACCTCCAATCTGCCTTAAATTAAAAAGAAAAAAATCTCTTGTCAGTGTAACCAGAGGGAATTATTTTCTAAAATTTTGGTGGATTAAAAAAAAATACAGCTGAGCCTTTTTGATAAAGACAATTCTCCTCTAGCACCAGGTTAGTTCCAAAAGACAAGAAAGAGATGTTCTTCAGAGAACATTCTAGAGGATGAAGCCTCATAGTATCCTGCAAATTCCTCTCAGACTTAAAATTCCCTGCTCGTCTCTAGCCATCCACCCCTTGCTCTGTTGGTTACGGCCAGATTGTGGTCTGAATTTTCAGAGACTTTTATCAGGGAGTGACTCTTCCTGCATTAAAAATGAATGTAATGTATTGCTGCATCTGCTCCCAAATGTCTGGGTCTTAAAAAGAGTGACATCGGGTCTAAAACTTGTAGAGAATTTACAGCCTATTGCCAAGAATCTTAATAACAAGCTCCCAATGCGCTAGCTGTCCCCACCGAGTGTTGTACTACACGATTTTAATTCAAAAGATGAATACGAGTTTGCGTGTTTCGTTTCAGGCCAATACAGAAAAGCCTACCTTGAATAAGTCAGAGCAGGCTGGGAGAAATGCTCTTCTCTCTGACATCAACAAAGGGAAGAAACTAAAGAAGACAGTCACCAATGACAGAAGTGCACCGATATTGGACAGTAAGTGAAAAAAGTTATTTTCCATGGAGATAAATGGTTTATGACCTAACAATCAACTCTACTCTTCCCACCAAAAAAAAAAATTTTTTTTTTTTTTTTTGGTTAACAACAGCTGCAAAGCTAGCAGAATAAGGGACTGTATCACTCATTGTAGGCCATGGCTCTGGCTTGGGTTCCCTCTAATGCTGCAGGAAGCCAGTATAATAATTCTTTGTCCAAGACACACACAGCAGCAATTCTCTGAATTATTCACAACTCTTTACAGCACTTTCTGGAAATTAACCCTTTGCTCATCTTACCACAGCGCAAAAGGCAGCATGAAATATGGAAAGAGCCCTAGTCTTGGAATCAAAGGATGTAGGTTCGAGCCCTGACCATCTCCAACCCTTTGTCTTCATTTGTAAAATGGAGATAATACCTGTTCTACTACCCTCACAAGCTTGTTGTGAGCATCAAATGAGACAATGCTTCTGAAAGTGTTTTGTTGCCTGGAATGTATAATTCAAGTGTAGTTATGATTATTAGGGGGTTAGAGAGAGAGGAAATGAGATCACAGCTTTGCTCATTGACCCATCATAAATCTGAGATACTTTCTGGAACAAGGCAGGGTATGTGTAAACAAACAAGTACCCACCATACAGGGCTACTTATTAACATTTACAACAGAATGAAACATTACAGATGGCTAGAATCTACCGGAAGTTAATTATCAGGCCTCAAGACTATCATCTCACACTCCTCACACATTTCCACTGCCAGCCAGATGTGCCCAGAATTCATCCTCGACCACAGATGCCACTTGGACTCAACAGGAATTAGACTGTCCTAAACTCACCAGAGGGAGTTTGGAGACAAGTGAATAACGATGTAGGATTTTAGCCAAGTGGAGGAATTTCTAGGAAAAGTGCCTAACGAGTAGAAGAGAAAGATCAGTGTTAGGTGAGAACATTGGTGAGGGAGGAAGGTGGAAAAGAGGAAGACCAAGACAAAGGCCTTTGAGTTTTGCTCTGTTACCAGGCAAGGTGGTGCAGATGGAATGCACCACACCTCAGTGGAACTAGAGGGTCTTTGACTTTCGATGAAGTCTTACCTCTGGGTCAGAATGCCCACAAAATGGTGTGGTTATTGTATAGTCAATTGCTTAGTTTTCCTGATCTGTGTCACAAGGTTCTCCCTGGGGTTGCCCAGCCCAGTCGCTTCTTTCTGGGGAGCTCTGGTCCAATACCCATTGAATCATGGTGCCTGGGATGGGGCCAGAGGAACTCCACAAACTGCCAACCTCTAGACCAGAGCCCAGTGGTTCTCTCCACTACGAGAGGGAGCCTAGGCTCTGGAGAATTCCCTAGATGTTGAAGGAGAATGGACAGTCTGGGGCCTAGTCCTGAATCCACTAGTGGAAGTTCATTATATTCTTCAAGATACACTTCTCTCATTAAATGGAAAAGAGTGTTAGTTCTCCCTCCCATCTGCTCAGTGATGTTTAAGAATGCACTTTGCCTTGTGGACACCAGATGCAACCCAATGCATGCCCTTGTTCATGAACTTAACTGGACGCTAACACTGTTGTTAGAAGCTCTTTGCAAGTGGCAAAGTCCATCCATGGTTTTGTATTTGTTTGCAGGTGAAACCTCCCTGGGTTCTATGTCAAAATGTTGACCATGGTTATATAGGATATAACTCTTGAGGTCAGCTTTGTCCTCCAATTTAATTGTTAGCAGAGTGACCTAGAGCCAGTTAGCTGTCCTCAACTAGTGTAGCTTCTCTATCGGAAAGCTGTACAACTGTTGCAAGTTAAGAACACTAGTGGACGATGTCTGATAGAACAAGTTCATCGATCTCTTTGAATGTTCAATACCAGGTAAAGATGTCCTATGAAATGCAGTATTGCAGAATGCATCGTTCATCAACCAATAACATTTTAATGTCAAGGGCATTATTAATATTATTGGCAATAATTTAAATGAGTAAAACTTTTAAATTTTATATGGAAGCAATTTTGCATGCACTTCCAGAAATGGTTATTCTAATTTGATATAGCGTACTAGGCGAAGTAATTCTTGTGAGTTCAGTATCAGATTGTTTCTTCTATCAGCAGAGTTCCCATAAGTATCCCAGAAAGTTCCACACCTAGAAAAGATACAGAGCTGACACAGACTTATGATCAATCTAATCCAGAAAAAAAGAAAACACAAATGAATAAATAGAGCTCAGAAAGCAGATTAAATAAAAGATTCAAAGCAGATTTTCTAAAATTAAGGATGCTACAATGAAGTTATTCTTAAAGAATTTAACTTTTTAAGAAAAGTACAAATTTACCAAAAATCATTCATGAAGCTTCAGTGAGCAAGGAAAAAGTTGAAAACTTTATCAAATTACTTTTTCTCTAAAAAGCTTTAGAGCCAGATGATTTTATCAGAAAATTATTTCAGATTTTAAGAAACAACAAATTCAAATGCTATATAAATCATTCCTAAATGTAGGAAGACATGGAAAGCTATCTGTTAGGTATAATGAGATTGGCATGATCTTAGTATCAAAACATGACAAAGGCAGCATATATACAGAAAGAAAGCTGGTGTATCAGTGTCTCAGGGGACACGTGGCAATGCCTGGAGGCATTTATAGTTATCACAACTTGGTGAGGGAGGGTTCCTACTGACACCTAGTGGGTAGAGGCCAGGGATGCTGTAAACATTCTACAGGGAACAAGATGGTCACCCACAACAAAGAATTATCTGACCCCCAAATGTCCGTAGTTCCAAGGCTAAGAAACCCTACTATAAACCACTTATGATCACAGATGAGAGGATACTAACTAAAACTCCAAAAACTCTAATTCAATAGTATGTTAAAAAAAATAATTCACCAAATCCAGAGTTTGTCTCATTTTTAATGTTAGAAAGTCTATATATCCATCATATCAAATAAGGAAAACCATATAATGATCTCAGCAGATCCTGGATAGGCATTTGATAAAATTCCATGCCATAAGAAAGTCTTAAAAACCCAGAGTGGAAGGATCCTTGCTAACCACGAATACTTAGAAAAAAAAGTTATTTCAAAAGTTATTTCAAAGTATGTAACTTGGGGGTTTCCCTGGTGGTGCAGTGGTTAAGAATCTGCCTGCCAATGCAGGGGACACGAGGTCGAGCCCTGATCCAGGAAGACCCCCACATGCCGCCGAACAACTAAGCCCGTGCGCCACAACTACTGAGCCTGTGCTCTAGAGCCTGTGCTCCGCAACAAGAGAAGCCACCTCAATGAGAAGCCCATGCACCACAACGAAGAGTAGCCCCCGCTCGCCACAACTAGAGAAAGCCCGCACACAAGAACGAAGACCCAGTGCAGCCAAAAATAAATAAATAAATTTATTTTAAAAAAAATGTAACTTTGAAACATTAGAGGCATTCTCATTAAAATCAAAACATGATTTCCTTTATTTTTAAAATACTAATAATGTTAATAATTTATGTTTAAGATAAATATATAAATGTATATTTATTCTTTATAATTATTTTAAAATAAATTGTCGTTAAATTAATAAAACATTAATAACTTACACTGTTATGGAAGCTCAGTCATCAAAGTAATTTCTTATATAAAACAGAAATAAGATACACAACTCCTAGAAAAGAAGGCATACACCTTACCTTTATTATTTGCAGAGCATTTGTCTACTAGAAAATCCAAGGTAAAAAATAAATTTTAATTCTGAAAATGCAGGAAAGTGATTTATTAGATATCAAATGAAATTTCCTGATGCCAATAATAACCAAATCCAAAATATAGTAGGAAAAACATTCCTTTCATAATTTCAACAAACAAAAATGTATTTGAAGTGACTCTAAAAGAACTATGGGTGACCCACATCATGAAAATTACAAAACTTTACTGAATAAATCAGAAGACATGGGAAAATATACCAGGTTTCCATAAAGTCTAAATATCATGAAAGTGTCAGTTCTCCCAGATTAATTTGTAGATCTCGTGTAATACTTACCAAAGACTCAACAAGGTTTTCCAGGGGTAGAACTTTAAACAGTACTTAACCTCATAAAACATATATACATACATAAATTGTTAAGAGACAGTTTTTTAAAGAGGGTATAATCATGGCTCTAATACAGATATAAAATAAACATATATCAAAGATTTTATTTAGCTCATTAATTAATGAGGGAACCAATATAATGTTATCAATTCAAAGGAGAATTCGAAGTACCACACATATGTAGGCAGGTGAGTGTTGAAATGAATTTACAAATAGGTGCAAAACAGGTCAATCAATTGCATGACACTGAACACAACCAATATGCATTTCTATGGACAAATATCATTTGCATTATTATCAGTTTTGTACAATTTAATAGAGTTGCAGACTAGCTCAAAGGCAATGGGAAATAACCCAGAAGGCTAGACTGGATACTTAGTAATCTTTTTCTTTCTTCTTCCTTTTTTTTCTTGTTTTCTTGTTTGCCTATTTTGAAATCTTTCACAGTTTTTTGGCAACAAATGCAAAATAAAACAAAATCTTTGCATCGTCTCAAGTTGCAAAGATTTAAAAAATGTTAAAGTCTACTGTTGGGTTTTATGATATTAAAAAATTGAAATCAACCCGGAAGGCCATCAAATAGGTAGATGGATAAATAAATTACAGTACATTCAGTGTTCTAAAACACAATGCAATCCTTTAAACTCATGTTTTCAAAAAATATTTAGTGACATGGGAAATGCTAACAATAAAGTATTGACTGAAAAAAGCAGGCTGAAAACTATGTAGTGAATTTGGTCGTGAGAAAAAATATGTAAAATGAAAAAACAAAAAAAAACACCAAAACCTGGCAGGGAAAAATACACCAAAAAAGTGGGTATTTCAATGAAGCAAAATTATGGGATATTTTATTTTCTTCTCCTTTATTTTTACTGTTTCCTTTCTTCTCACCTTTTATTGCGTCTCCTCCCTTAAGACTTTCTTTCTTTGAAGATACTTTTATTTACCAAATCCTATGATACACAATAGATATTAACTCATGTGGCAGCCAGCCAAGCAGGGGAAAGTCATTATCTATTACTGATTCTTCTACCTCTGGGCTTGCGACTGCCCTGGAGTAGAAAGAACCCTCTGCTTTTCTGATGGAGGATAGGGTGAATCCTTAAAGTCCTACCCTTTAATGAAATTCCAGGTGTCCACCATGGGCTTAGGTTCTGCCAGCTCCCTGTTATATTGTGATTGTTTACTTGGGCGAGGACTGGTAAAGTTCTCTGGTGGTGTCTTCATACATGTGTAAAGGCTGTGTTTTCTTCCTTCTGCAGAACCTAAAGGAGCTGGTGGTGGTGGCGGAGGCGGCAGTGGGAGTTTTGGAGGGGGTGGACCACCCGGTTTGGGAGGACTGTTCCAGGCTGGGATGCCAAAGCTGAGATCCACAGCCAACAGGGAGAGTGGTAAGGAGAGTTTCCTTCCTTAGTTACTGAAGACCAGGCTGAGTCTGGCGGTTTTGAGACTTGGCATCCCCTCTAAGGCATTGTGCCCTGTGAAACATTTTAGATTTCTTGAAATGTTAACACTGTTTTATAAGAGGGACTCAAGGGACTTTCCTGGTGGCACGGTGGTTAAGAATCCGCCTGCCAACACAGGGGACACGGGTTCAAGCCCTGGTCCAGGAAGATCCCACATGCCACAGAGCAACTAAGCCCGTTCTCCACAACTACTGAGCCTGTGCTCTAGAGTCTGCGAGCCACAACTACTGAGCCTACGTGCCACAACTACTGAAGCCCGCACACCTAGAGCCTGTGCTCCGCAACAAGAGAAGCCGCTCTGCAATGAGAAGTCCGCGCACCACAACGAAGAGTAGCCCCCGCTCGCTGCAACTAGAGGAAGCCTGCGCACAGCAACAAAGACCCAACGCCGCCAAAAATAAATGAAATAATTTTTTACAAAAAGAGGGACTCTATTTAGCATCTTTTTTTTTTTTCTTTTTAAATCAGGATCAGACAGCTCCATCGAGCTGTTAAATATTTGCCCAGTGTCCTTGGGGTAACTTGTACTTTTTTGTACTTTTCTAAAGGGTAAGCTAGAGTGGGAAGAAAAGGAAGGAGCAAATGGGACTTGCCACCCCTGGAAACTCTGCCTGGTGACCTGGCAGATTCAGCTTTCTTTGTGAGGTAGTCTGACCCACCTGTTGAGTGTAGTAAATACTTGTGGGTCTCTTTTCAAATACACAATGGAGCATGTCATATGAAATATAATTACGTATCTCACAAAACCTAAAAAGGTGTTTTGCCTGACATTTGGCATTTTAGAACTAGTGATTCTAAGTATTCTCTGCAGGAAGCCATGGAAATGAGTCCTACAGGATTGTCTGTGAACACGATGGCACAGAAAGAAGTTAAACCTGGTCATGCCTAAATAAAATACCTTACAGAGTGTGTGAGGCTCTCCCCTGACTATGACAGAAGCTCAAGAAATTTCCCCATGAAACTTTACTTTTTAATGTTTACTGTGTTAGAAGAATTTTATTTCTAATTCCATGGTCTTTTAAAATGTCCACTGGGAAAGTGTGAAACTGTCACATTCATATGAAGATAAAGTCACTGAATCCTCAGGGTTACCTGGCTATTTTAGTTTTGGATTGTCAACATCTAGAAGGAGACTCAAGAATATGAGAGATTCTATCTTGCCAGGCCTGCATTTAAATTTGTTTATTTAAAACCCACTGAAAGGACTTGAGGCAACTGACAAATGTATACATTCAGTACTTTAACAGTAGGTGAAGAAATTCAGGCAAAAGACAACTGGAAGTAAAACAATGAAATGAAGATGGAATTTAAGTTAGTACACAAAATGCTACAGTATTTGCACAGTATACTATCTGCATAATGGGTCCCATCCCTGTAACATATATGTGGATAGTAACTGCACCTTTAATCCAAATTTGGAAGGTAAAACTTATCACAAGCTGGTGACATAGAACTATACCACACAGTCAAGGAAAATATAGCTCATGTCTAGTGCTAAAGTCAAAATAAAAAATTCTTTCTAGAGTTCACATTATTCATAAATCCAGCCAGATGTCTCTCATCGTGCCTTGGATAAAATCTGAACGCCTTCTGGCCGACAAGGCTCTCTATGACCCGGCCCCTGCCAGCCACTCAGGCTGCATTTCGTAGGGTTCTCCTCCATGCTCACTGTGCCCCACACACATAAAAGCCTTGGTTTTTTAACCTGAAGCTCATTTCCACCTCAGGGTCTTTGCACCTGCTGGCCCTGACTGAAGCACTTCTCTTCCTCCTCTCCATGGCGGGCCTTAGCTCAAATGTCACATCCTCAGAAGGGCCACCCCCATCTAACCTGGCCTCTCTGGGCATTCTTCATCTCATCAGCCTATTTTAGTTTCTTTTTAGTCCTTATAACTATCTGAAAATATTTATGTTTACTGGTTTTTTGTTTATCTCCCCCAGAAGAACATAAACTACAAGAGAGCCAGATCTTTTCTGTTTTGTTTACTCCTCTGCCTCTAGCATCTAGAATAATGGCTGACGTATAGTATAGCAGGTTAATATTTGGTATATTAATTAGCTCATAGTTGAACTGGGTAAAGTTTTTTCAGACTAAGCATTTTACAAGAATTAGTTTAGGTTCTAAGAGACTCTGGGGTGGTGGTTTGGGTTTTTCCATAACTTTGGTTCCTCTTTAGCTCTTCCCTTTGTTGAACCAAAGTAGTTGAATATTAATTGTGTATTAATAGTAGGGTTGTTCTGTCCTGTCAGTATTAAAGTGGAAGTTGACCTAGTAGGGAAAAACGTTGTATAGTTGCCTACTTGTTGGTAGATTAAGACCATCCACTGGTGTCAACTCTTTTAAACTTTGACAGTTTCTTTTTCCTTTGACAGTTTCTTATTTCAATCATAACTCTTCCACTATATTTTTCCATTCTCTCTTAGAAATTTACCTTTAAAGGTTCTAGGTAAGCCCTCCCATACAGAAACTTATATTGGGATAACTAATTTCTTCATCTAAGAAAGCTACATTATTTTTCAAACCTGAGAGGTACAGGGTGGGGGGACAGGGATAGTGATGGCGAGAAAAGAAAATCATTAGCAGAAATCCCATGTACCAGTGCCATCCTGTTCTCGACCTCTTGTAATGAACGGATGTCTCCAGAACTCTTACCAACCTCATCCTGGTTCTTGTCCATCCATAATGCCAAGAGAGCTCTCCAGAATCCCTTTGAAAGCTGATGGGTTGTGGAATCTGGGAGTAGAAGAGAAACAGAGAGCTGTGATCTGTCCCTCTGCTTCCAGGAAGGACACACAAAACCTAGTTTATATAAGTAATAGTTACCTGTCGTTTGCAGCATCTAGGAAAGGGCTTCCAGTAGCTGGCAATTTACTCTAGTTCTCTGATTGCCTTTAAGGTTCCTAACTTTCTGATTTTTTTTTTTTCTGTTCTTCAGATTCTGGAGGGAGCCGACCCCCGATTTTGCCACCAGGAGGAAGACCGACATCTGCCAAACCTTTCTCGCCCCCAAGTGGCCCAGGGAGGTTCCCTGTGCCTTCTCCAGGCCACAGAAGCGGACCTCCAGAACCTCAGAGGAACCGAATGCCTCCCCCGAGGCCCGACGTGGGCGCGAAGCCTGATAACATTCCGCCTCCAGTGCCTAATACTCCAAGACCCGTTCAGTCAAGTCTGCACAACCGGGGGTCCACCCTAGTGCCCGGGGCCCCCAGGCAGCCCAGCCCCGGGCCGACTCCTCCCCCTCTCCCCGGAAACCGAGGGGCTGCTTTCGGGGGAGGCTCCACCCGCCAGACCCCGTCAGGCTCCTCCTCGCCCTTCTCCAACCGGCCTCCCCTCCCCCCTACCCCGAGCAGGGCCTTGGATGACAAACCCCCTCCTCCGCCCCCTCCAGTGGGCAGCAGGCCCCCCATCCACAGGGAGGCCGTCCCTCCGCCTCCCCCTCAGAACAGCAAGCCCCCGGTGCCCTCCACCCCGCGGCCTTCCCCCTCCGCGCAGGCCCCGCCCCCGCCCCCCAGCCGGCCGGGCCCTCCCCCAGTGCCCCCAGGGTCCGGTGGCGGGGGCGGCGGCGACGAAATCCCGAGGCTCCCACAGCGGAACCTGTCCCTCTCGTCGTCCTCGTCGTCGTCGTCATCATCTGCGCCTCCCTTACCTTCACCTGGGCGGTCGGGACCTCTTCCTCCCCCGCCCGGCGAGAGACCCCCTCCTCCAGTGAGGGACCCACCGGGCAGATCAGGTATGGCCAGAGCGCGGTGAGTTGTGCCCCTGTGACCCAGCCAGCCCAGAAGTCACTACCAACTGCACACGAAGAGAGCTCAACAAAAGCTTAAGTGAACTCTTGGGCTGCTTTGACCTTGGAAGTGACACATAACCCATATGATTTCCTCTTGGCCTCACATAACCTCTGAAGAGAGTGGGACCCATACTTCTGTCCACGTTTCAGAAGTGAGGAGACTAAGTAACCAATGAAGTGAAATGATCCCAAGCGAGTTAATAAAGAACAGGCCACTCACTCACCTTCCATCTCACCACTCTACCTGACATCTCCTGAAAGGGAATTTCTGCTGTCTTAACTGGGAACTAAATACCCATCTCCTGCAGGAGGGCCCATTATTCCAACAAGAAGGGCAGTTATTTAAGAGTGAATGCACTTCCCCTGTACTTCTCTTCATCGGTCAAGTTTTGACACATACTAGAGTCCATTTTGCTGTCTGTTCACATCTCTGACACATAGATCCCTTGGAGAATCAGATAAAGGTATAATAAGGCCTTCTCTCCATAAAAATGCTCATAAGCATAAACTCAAAATTGCCTGCTGTTTCATGGATTGAAGGACCTGCTGAAGCCCATCTGTGTCCCCACCCAGGGCTGGAAACCTGGATCTAAGGGGAGAACCTGCACAGTGTGAAATGAAGTGTGAGGAGTCTGTACTCTCTCTCCTACTTTTAATAGGTGCTTGTTTGTTTTCTGTTTGTTATTGATGGATTCAGAAGAACTATCTAGTTTTGGAATTTAACCTTACCATACCTACAGGATGTCTGGAAATGGGGCATTTTGTGCTCTGTGAGAAGCTAACTGACCTTTGACCCCCTGACCTCAGGAACCTAATAAACACTTTTTTAAAATAGTCCTCAAACTTGACCACATACTGGAATCACCTGGGAGCTTTAAAAACCACCATGCCTGGGTTCCTACCCCAGGATTTCTGGTTTCATTGGTCTGGGTTACAAACTGGGCATCAGGATATTTGGAAGCTCCCCGGTGACTGTAATGTGTAGCAAAGTGAAAACCACTCCTTCAAACCACTTTGCCAGGGAGAGTCAGCTACAAATATAAAAAGTTGGTAGTCTATTCAGTCTAGACATTGTGGCAGCTCATTAAGTATGCTTCAATGAACAAATAAGAACAAGTAGTCAGATGAATGAAATGCATCATTTTCTTCTTATCTAACAGGTATGGATTTTCCCACAAAATGGCTGAGGAGCTGTTTGCTTGGTTCTACCAAATGATTTAATCAACAGATTAAATATTCCCCCAAATAGGATAGGCAGTGATATATATTTGTTGTTTCTTTCAATTACATTAAGTCATACCTGTTTATTGTACAAAATACATAAAAGTATAATGAAAATAAAAATCATCTATAATTCTGCCACCACCATCATCCAGATATAACATTGTTTATATACCCTTTCAGTCTTTTTTAAATGCATATATATACATGTTTGCAAAATTAGTATCATACTACATATATTGTTTGCTAATTTTCTTTTTATTTAATTTAGCTCATTATTTTCTGACATGATTAACTCTTCTTTTACAACCTGACTTTCAATGGCTGCATAATATTAAATCCCACAAAAGTACCTTGGCTTATTTATTAGTCACGTGGTCATACGGGCCATTTCTAGAGTTTTGCTATTGCAGATAATGCAGGGATACATTCTTGTAGCCAAATATTTGTGCACGTCTCTGTGTATTTCTTTTGGATGAAGTCCTAGGAATGGAATTCCTAGGACAATGGATGTACACAGTAAACTATGGATTTCATAGGTATTGCCAAATTAGCCTCTAGAAAATTCCCACCAATTTACATTTCCATAAGGAACCTATGAGAAGTCATCAAGGGCCATCTATATTTTGAGAGGTGGCTTGGCTTCATTGTTAGGGGAGTGTTTTAGAATTTGACAGAATGGAGTCAAATCCTATTCTTCCACTCATTAGTGTACTGATTTGGGCTCTTTAACCTTCCAACACCTCTGAGGCCTCACCTGCTGTCCTGATGCTCCTCGGGGCTGTTGTAAGAATTAAATGAGACCAGTGTGTATAGTGGTTATCTTACTTCCCCCCATGTAGTAGCATTCAACAAATGATCATTTTCATTATTATACTGCCAACAGGAAATAGAAATCTGTTTTCTGTTATGCTTGCCTAGGTTTGGAGCAGAGGGCTGGAAGGTTGGAGAGTAAGGAACATGAACAGTTACTTTAAAAGAGAGAGAGATCAAGTTGATCAGGTTACGTAGTACCAGGCCCCATAGTATTGGAAGTCTAGTTTGCATTCAGTGACAGTTATGTGGTGGTACTACCACTGCCATTAAGCCCACAGCGTGTGAGCCACTTCTCCCCCCAGTAAATCTACTCATACTAACTAGGACTCCAGCAGTGAGAAGTAGATGGGGCAATGAATAAACCCTACCAGATTAGGCACTGAAGACTCCTTGGGAGACGAACCAGGGCTGGGCATGCCTCCCACCTCCATCAGAGATCTGGGTGGGTCATTCACTTTAAGGTCCTCTAGTTGGATTCTGAATCTGTAATTAACAAGACGTATTTATACTTATAGCACCATAAGACATTGTGTTTACATAAAGATGTCAGCATGTTGCTAGTGGAACACACCACTGAAGGTCAGGAATAATTACTAAGGCCATTTTGATTTGCATGAGAGATGCTCAAGTTCTTTTTTTCTTTTTAAAAATTTACTCATGACCCAAACAGCCTCTGCATTTGGAGGATGGGAAAAGCAAGATATGTTCCTTTGTACTATCAAAAAGAAGAATTTACTTTGAATTATTTACTAAGAACTTAAAATTTTCTGATTATACCACACCACTGCATTTTTAAAACATGGTTTCAAATACTATATAATACTTTTTATTTGCTTTTTGACTAAGTATTTCTGGCAACAGTGCAGTGAGAAAGGTGTTCTTTCATAGACAGGAAATCAAGTTCCACAGGACAACCAGCCTGCACAGGGTCAGGATACTGCACCAGCATTTACAGCCATGCACATCGATTAGCTGATTGTCACTCCCTCTGTTAATCTGACTCCCCAGAGAGGAAGAACCAAGAAGGAACTCCTACTGTTCTCGGGATAACTGATGTTTGGTTTCCTGATCCCCCTTCTGCCTGGAAACAGATCATATGCATCACAGAAACATGCTTGTATAATTAGCGGTAATACTATGCATTTAAAGAACTTAGTCCCTCTGGAGACCTAAAATAAGTTCATAACTATCTTATTTTTAAAACAGCATTTACTTAATAAGTAACATGTCACAGTAATTAGTTCAACAGCTATTTAAAAGGAATTTTAAATGTTTTTTAAAGTATACAGTTGTCAATATAAACAAATGATTACCATTGTCAACTGCATCACCTCCAATCTCAACTCAAAGCCAAACAGCCATTTAGCTATCAATGTGCACTTGTTCCACGTATGTGTGTACATTTGTGCATTTCTGTGCTTATATGCGCCTAATCATTTCTTGGCTAAACCTCCTAGGAACTCTCCACCATTTCTCCACATTCCCTAGTAAAAGGGCATGTATCCAGCAGGCACTCAATAATTGCATGTTGATGACCATGATGATAGTAATGTACAGTGTAAGGTATAGCACTAAATGTCATTTTTCTTTTGCTCCAGGCCCTCTCCCACCACCTCCTCCAATGAACAGAAATGGCAGCACATCTCGGGCCCTGCCTGCCACCCCTCAGTTGCCATCCAGGAGTGGAACAGACAGTCCCAGAAGTGGGCCCCGGCCTCCGCTTCCTCCCGACAGGCCTGGCACTGGGGTGCCTCCCCCACCTCCACCATCAACATCAATTAGAAACGGCTTCCAAGACTCTTCATGTGAAGGTGAGGTGTGGTCCCGGCTCCTTGGAAATGTAAAAGCTATAGTAGGGCAGCAGTTGAATGGCAGGTGTGTTTGTGTCTGTTTGTATGTTTGCATTAACATTTCGTGTTTGTGTGACCCTCATTGTTATCATACTGCACAGCACTAATCTAAGCACTCTAGGGCCCACCATGATTTCAAATGAAAAATACTAATCCCCCTTCCTCCACTCCCCAAAAAGGCAGATCATTTTTCTCTGTTCCTTGTTTGAGTCTCATTTTGGTTAACTTTCCAGAGGTTCCAGAATTCTGAAAAGAACCATTTTTGTAGCTAACCTTATACCTACCTTTCTGAACAGTTCATGGTGGGTAAGAGGCCCAATGGCCTGCAGATATTGAGCAGCTTATCTCTGCCATTGTTATCAGAGGGTCCTAGTTATTCCTTCCACTGATGAAGGAATAATTAAGAAAGGCATCCCAAACCTTAGTCCCCAGCTCCTGAGAGGGACTGGCTGGGTCCTAGTCACTCTAGTTAAAGTCACCTGGATCTGTCTTTGGTTTGATATGCAGACCACTATATTTTATCGCTGTGCTAATCAGTGACATTTGTAGCACTTCCGGCTTTTCTCTAAACTTCTAGACATAAAACCAGAAGCGATCTCTGCCATTCTCTCTGTATTTCATTCTGTGCCTTTCGTTACATAAGTCTTCCGAGAAGATTGTCTGTTACTGAAGATATTGTTTCTTTCTCTCCCTCAGATGAGTGGGAAAGCAGATTCTTCTTCCATCCGATTTCTGATTTGCCACCTCCAGAGCCATATGTACCAACAACCAAAAGTTATCCCAGTAAATTGGCAAGAAATGAAAGCCGGAGTGAGTATTTCTACGAGGGCAATTGGATGCCTTCATACTTGAGTAGCCTGGGTTATACACAACTGAGGGTTGTATAGGAAATCCAGGTCTCTTGCCTGGAGTCGGGCGATTTCAGAGAAATCACTCCTGGATTTGGAACCATATAAACTCTAGTAAACTCCCTTTCTACACTCACTGAGGAAAATGGAGACATCCAGAATGCATATGAGAAATGATTATTTTAATGTGTCATTACAAGCTCAAAATACCTTGAGTTTGCTAGTAGGTTAAATTTTATTATTTTGCTTGTTTGGACAATCTTTCCCCATTTTGATCTTCCTAAGATGGCACAATTAGAGCCATCTTCTATTCCTACTAGTTTTGAGACTGGCAGAATGTCTAATTATAACAAAAACTCACTGTAACTGCCTTGATCGTTTAAATATAATCATAACTTTACAGAGCATTACATGAAAATTTTAAGTATACCCATAATCTCTCTACATAACATAACAGATATTTTCATTTTACTAGGTTGTCTTCTAATTTTTATCCATCTAATTCTGATTAATTTATATAGTTTAATAATTATAGAGTATGGGTTTTGCTGATGAGATTTATATAGCATTGCTGAGTAAACACTTCCCTATTTTATCACATGGTTTTTATTCTACAGAATTCCATCAAGTCAGCATATAATAATTTAGTTTACCATTATTGGACATTTAGATTGTTTTTTTCCTTATAGATGTAATGCTACCATAAAGAAGTGAATCAGTTTTCCCCTACTGAAAAGAAATACGTGAACAAGAAGAGGAAATAGAAAAACTGATATTTCACAACAATAAATGTATAGAACTAAGGAAGAATTAGCATGAAATATACATATATCACTGATGAGGCCCCATCTTGGAACAGCCTTAGCTTCAGACCAAACTCCCAAGCCAGAAATGAGTGGAGAAAAAGTGTTTGAGCATGTCAAAGAACTGTCACATGATCCTAGTCTTGTCCTCATTGCCCAGCAGAGTTCCTTCATGTACTCTGAGCCTAATGACTCTTTCTTAACACACAGTTCTTAATTTTTGCTTGGTTGGTTCCCAGCCTTAGAGCAGATTAATATCAGCTGAAGTCAAGGTTGGTTAGAAGCAAAATCACTGACTTCGGGGAGAAGAGATAGGTGGCAGTCTTGGGTTAAAGGAGGAGCTAGGAACACAGAGCTCTGCTAGGTATCACAGCACTGGACAATACAGTTGTTTCTGTTGGGTTATTAAGAACAAGACGAATTGTGCTTTGTGCTTCTGTTGAAGAATTCAAAGAATTAGAAAATATTTTAGAAAAATTTCCCTGAAAAAAATGCCAGAAGTAAATAGAATATTGCTGCTTGAAAGGACAAGTTTAATTCCTAGAAAAACTTATTTATGTGGAATACTGCATTCTAGATGATGCCTAATAAAAGAGGTATAACTGTAATAAAATTATCATACAAGAGTTGGTGGTTGAAATTTTTGGTGAAAAAGTCTTCACGTGGGAACAGCATCCTCGAGTTCTCTTCCCCCACCCCACTCTGTGCTATTTGTATATTTACGTCAATAACAGAGCCATCCTCCCCAGCCCCTCTAGATTTTTAATTTAATAGCTGAACACATTCCTTCCCCCCAACTTCCTGTCTTTATGACTGTCCACAGCTTGAGAACTGGAACTAGGCCCTGCTCACTACTGCATCTTCTGAAAGTGGCACAGAGCTTGAAATACAGCAGCATTTAAAAATATTTCTTAGATCGGTAAATTAATTTCCACAGCCCTCCAAAAATGTTTTTGTAGCTTTAAAAAAATATTTCTAGCATTGGGCATGTTTAATATTTTATAATGATAATGGATCATCTCTCTAACACAAAAAAAGTACTATGGAGTGGTTTTATCCTGCTCCTGTACCTGCCTCAGCCTCCAGGCCCACTACCTGGTAGGGCACCCAGACAGCCCTGAACAGTGCCTCCTAATTGCAGCTTTGCACAAGGCCAGCCCTTGTTTTGCTCAACATTTGTGGTGTGTCAATTGACAGTCAAGTCTCCATGACAGATAGCTGATTTACACACAGATGAGTCTTTCCTCAGGTCCCTGCCCAAGAAAAGACTTGGTTGGGATAAAAACAGGAAGAGGCAAGGTAATGAACTGCTACTGTTTTCCTCTAACTCCTCCCCTTGCTCAGAGATTTGTTCTAACTCAGGAATCCCTAAGTGGGCTACTTTGGTTGCTGTCAGGGAAGTGGTGGCCTGCTGAGGAATCCATCAATGCCAGTCCACCTGAGTATCAGAACTGTGGCCTTAGCAGACCTACTCCATTGACTCAAGTCCCTGGTAGACCTACTCACAGCATCTGAGCACCTGGTTTCATGCCTAACACCTGTTAGATCCTCAAAACAAAATGTGCATGGGACAAATGAATTTTTTAATTGTGAATGGATTTTAAACCTAGTTATGGCATGCTGACAGCCCATGAATATGCATAGTTTTTAAAAGAACACTATCAATAGAGTGAAGAGAAAACCCATGAAATGGGATAAAATATTTGCAAATCATATATCTGATAAAAGGTTAATATCTGGAATACATAAAGAATTCCTACAATTCAACAACAACAAAACAACCCAATTTTTAAAATGGTTGAATACCTGCACAGATATTTCTTGAAATAAGATATACAGCTTGCCAATAAGCACATAAAAAGATGCTCAACATCACTAATCATTAGGAAAACACAAATAAAACTACAAATAAAACTACCACTTTACACCTATTAGGATGGCTGCTATCAAAAAAGCATTGTTTAGAAATTAGAAGATATCTAAATGCCCCAAAAAAGGGGAATGATTAGATAAATAAACTACAGTATACTTATATAATAGAATGCAATGTGTCATTAACAATTATATTTGTAAAGAGTAATGACTTTGAAAAATGTTCAAATGGACTATATATGATCCTGTTTTTGGAAGGAAAAAGGGAACTGTTTATATATGGAAAATATACATATAATGTTATTGGTTATCTCTGCGTGGTAAAAGCATTGGTGAATTTTTGTTTTGTTTTTCTCATCCGTATTTTCTCAATCTATAATATATATATTATATGTAATGTATAATCACACATACTACGTGAAGAGAAAAAAAGTGACTTTTTAAAAACTTTAAGTTCGCACAAGTACTTGGTAGCCAGTGGTAGGTCATCCTTCTCTAGTAAAATTTGTTCAGATCCTTACTTGCTTCTTCCCCTCATCTCTCATGCACATGTGCAAGTTATTTACAGCCTTGATCATGGCGGGGGGCGTGTAGTGGGTTCTTTTGCAACCATTCTTAAGTTTTACAGTGAGAACATAAGCTTTCTAACCAAAATTTATATTTTGTCTATTTTTTCATCAAGGTGGATCCAACCGAAGAGAAAGGGGTGCCCCACCCCTTCCTCCTATCCCGAGGTGATCCTTGCCTGCTCTTCTCCACCCAAGCCCAAGAGCTCCTTCTGCTGTTGCTGTCCAAGTCGCACACCCTCCTTCTCTTGTCTTCCCTTGTCCCCTTCATGATGGCAATAGGGAAGAAGGGAGGTGATGTGGGAATGCATGTGTGCAGGGTGTGTATGCAGTAAAGAAATGCACCTCGCTTTTTATATTGTGTATATTCTTAAAGCTATTGCTTGCTTCAGCTATAGCCTGTTGGCTGCTTTGGGGATCAGTATAGGCTTTTGTGGCAAGTAGGCAGCGATGAATTGTGTCCCAGCTTTCAACCCATGAAATTCAAACATTCACTGCTTTTTTGCTACAGATCACGATATTAAGGTCCCTGAGAGCTGTTTGCTTCCATGCCTTTTTTGCATGTTTGGCCTCCTGTTTCCATGAACCACAGACCACCTAAGCAAGTTGCTTATATGAAATGTTTGCAGTTACAGGCTGTCCAATCTTTGGCCGTCCTGGACAGAGCTGTCCAATAGAAATATAGTGTGAGCCACATATACAATTTTACAATTTCTAGTAGCCACATTAAAAAGGAAAATAGGTGAAATTAACTTTAATATATTTTATTTAACCGACATCCAAAATATCATTTCAACCTGCAATCAATATAACAATTTTAATGAGATATTTTATATTCTTTTTTTGGTACTAAGTCTTCAAAATCTGGTATGTATTTTACACTTAGAACACATCTCCATTCAGACTTGTCACATTGCAAATGCTCAATAGCCACACATGGTTGGTGGCTTCCATGTTGGACAGCACAGGTCCAGAAGATAGAGGCTAGTGCAAAAACCTCTTGTTTAAAAAACAAAAAAGCAAGATGAGCTTTAGCAATTCAAGAGGTAACTAAAAATAAAGTTAGGACCCAACACCTTGTTTGGCAAACAGCTTTCCTTAGATTTTTCTCCCTTATTTCCCTCTTCCCTGGAAATCTGTATGCAGATGTTGCTTCACAGTACCAAGGTCAGAAATTGATATAATAGGGTTTACAGTCATGTGGAATAAAGCCATTGGAGAGAAACTGAAAGCCAGTTGGGGCTCTGGGGCTTAGAAGCAGCTGCCTTGAGCTCATCTGTCGGTTGGCCTCCTGCCTTATGCATGGGAAGTGGCTTCATTCCTCTCCAGCTCAGCGTGCTCCTTAGGGCAGGAGGCTCATAGGCTCCATAGTTGTGGGGAAAGTCAGGGAAAGGTAGCAAATCAGAAATGTGGAAGAAGGGGACAGTTTTGAGTTGATGGACAAAACTCTAAAAATCTAAATCTGGTGATTATGGGGTTGAGAGAAAGAGACTGCTGCAGGAAATTGGAGGGAACTTGTTTTGAATCTTTCTGGGAGAATCATTTGCCTTGGATCTATGCAAATAAAGCTCCCCCAGAGGACCATAGGGATGAGCCAGCCTTGCCCTTTTTGTATGGTTTTGTTTACAAAACTTTACTGGGACTTTTAAATCTAGCTATACACTTGGAAAAAAAGATTTCCATTTAGATGTTTTATATGGTTAATTATGTTTAAAATTTACCATTACTTATTTTTTTAAAGTTCACAGCTATATATGTATATGTATATCTACCTAAACTTTGTATTATGGTTTCAGTGAATTGTTCATGTATTACTGGGAGATGCTAACAAGAAATCAATCCAAAGAAAAATTTGAAAGAAGCATTCCTATTTATAGAATAAATGTTTCATTTATATAAAAGCAAAAGAACTTAGAGTTCTAATAATGGGATGTCTAATAACTTATGAAGTTGCCCATTTGAATCTGTTGTATTTTTATAACTTTCCTTGCCAAAGTCCTGGGCTTATTAAGTACATTAGAGAATTTGGGTTCCCCGCCCACCACCATTAATTTGTCTTTCATACGTTCACTTGAGGGCCTTTACCCAAAGAAAATCAAGAAACATAAAGGTGTAACAAGCTTGGCAAAGTATTTTCAAAAAAAGTTTTTAATCTCTAATATTTTGGTAATATAGCAGCAGCATCTTATTTTGAATTCTTTGATCAGATATCAATAGTTGGTAAAAATCCCTATGATAAAGCCTAATGACCCACTTCAGAAAAGATGGAGTTGGGCCTTCCTAGCAAATATGGCAGAGAAAAGTCTGACCCAAAGAAAATGGGTCTGAATTTTGTAAAGTGTAGTAAGTATGGCCAATTTCCTTATATATCCCAATTTTGCAGATACCATCCTAAGTTTGAAGCAGGGTCACAGCTCAAAGTTGCTATTCATCCAGGATAGAGATGTTTTAAAATGTATTTTTTAAGTGAATATTCCATTAATACATGTACACCCTTTCTTTGAAAGTTAGAAACCTAATCACATCCCAAAGTTTGAATGAGGTTCTATGCTAAAATCGTCAACTATGGCAGATCACAAAAATTAATAGTTACTTCCCTGAAACCAGAGCTTACATATGTTTTTTCCCCATAAAATTTCCAGATAAATGTATTCAAGATGCAATACAGTATCTTAATATTCACATATTTTATAATGAAATGTATTACAGTATTAAAATTCAGTGTTCAGTATTTATTTCAATATGCATTTTATTTAGTAAAAACCAAGAAAAATGTTTAATCCAGTGGTGCCTTACTTGGTGATTTGCAAGAAATTGACTTTTTATGTCTAAGTAGCAGATTATTTGCATATTTGTAAGAACTGTTAGGCCTTTATAGTTTAACTTGTAATACCAATTTTGTTATTTTAGTAGCAGAAATGTGATGACTGTTAAAGTGCCCAAAATTTTCTGGCATGAAATTAATTTTTCCCTATTTATAGTCAGGGGCTGTAAAGAAAGAAAATGTTTTTCATACCACTGCATTATGTAAACATGCACATTTTGGTACCTATGTCATCAGGGTAGTTTATATGGTGGGGTAGGACCTACCCTAGACATCTGTGTCTTTGTAAGTTAGCCAGACAATAAATAAATGCAGAATGATAAGACTGTCATCTGGTGGGTTTTATTTTAAGTACTCTCTATACAAATATAAATAAATGAAAAAGCAAGTGTCTGTTTTCTGCTTTATACTCTGGTAAAGAAAGACAAACTCAAAAAAAAAGAAGAAGAAGAAGATCCACAAAGTAAGTAAATATTCAGTGCATCCACTTTCTAATCCCCTTGATTTCCTGAGAACTTGCATTTTAGTCAAAATCTGTAGTCTGCTTCCTTGAGGCAAATGCTGCTTCTACTCTGAAGTAAAGGATGGATGGTGGAAGCAATGGAAGATGTAATTACAAAGATTATCACTGACACTGATAAACAAGGAAAGGCCAATGGGAATTTAGGAGGCCTGATAGTTTTTCTGTTTTGGAGGGTTTTTTTGGACAATTACTGTATTTCTAAAATAAAAAAAAAAAAAGATTTGCAAACTGAACTTAAACATTTGTAAAAACTGAGATTCTTAATTTATAGCTTCAATAAATTCAGTACTAAGCTGTACTACAATAACCTTTCTTTCTGGACACAAAAATTCTCTTTTAAAAACTCCATTGATCATTCCCATTGTGATCTCAGAGACACAGTAACCTACTTCAGTGCTTGAGATGGAAAAAGCACAGAGAAAACCTTAAGTTAGTTGTCTTTGACTTCTAAAATCCCTCTCCAATCTCCAGGTTAGTGTAGCTTCCTTCAGTCTTGGTAATCTTGACACTGAAGCATAACTGACTTGACCTTTGCCCCTTTCCTCCTTGGGGATGCCACTGGAGGGCAGGCAGAAGCACAAGATATAATTTCCGCCACCTGTCTTCCTAGACAGGAATTAATTGTAAACATCTCTATTCCTTTCCTAACTTTATCTCTTTTGTTGGCTTTCCAACCTCACTCTTCTCCTGCAACTATTCCCAACAAGCAATTAATTCACTTAGAGAATTTCTCAGGGTTCAAAAAAAGGTATCCAGAAGTGAATTCAGGTAAACCCAGAATTCTGCATTAGGGACACATGCAGTGGGGGAGGTGGTATGCATCTGCTGTTCCTTGTCTCTATGACTATGATGTCCTCTCTTCTCTTGGTCTAACTTACTCCTCAGTTTTCAAAATCTCATCTTTTGCTGACTGCTTGAATATATTTTTCAGGGACATACTTTACCCGCCTCAACATTACTGAGGGACTTCCCTGGTGGTGCAGTGGTTAAAAATCCACCTGCTGGGCTTCCCTGGTGGCGCAGTGGTTGAGAGTCCGCCTGCCAATGCCGGGGACACGGGTTCATGCCCTGGTCCGGGAAGATCCCACATGCCACGGAGCGGCTAGGCCTCTGAGCCATGGCCACTAAGCCTGCGCGTCCAGAGCCTGTGCTCCGCAACGGGACAGGCCACAACAGTGAGAGGCCCGCGTACCGCAAAAAAAAAAAAAAAAGAATCCACCTGCTAATGCAGGGGACACAGGTTCAATCCCTGGTCCAGGAAGATCCCACATGCCATGGAGCAAATAAGCCCGTGTGCTACAACTACTGAGCCTGCGCTCTAGAGCCCACAAGTCACAATTACTGAGCCCATGCCCCACAGCTACCGAAACCCACATGCCTCTAGCATAGCATAGAGCCTATGCTCTGCAACAAGGGAAGCCATCGCAATGAGAAGCCCATGCACCGCAACAAAGAGTAGCCCCCGCTTGCCGCAACTAGAGAAAGCCCACACGCAGCAACAAAGACCCAACGCAGCCAAAAATAAATTTAAAAAAGAAAAAAAAATTACTGAGACTTTTTCATGCTGCTGTCCACGGCTATTTGTTAGTCCATGCTATGACTATATCACATTTATTCATTTCACTGTTGATGGAAATTTCAGGTGGTTTTCAGTCTTTTTATTTATTACAAATAATGCTGTTATAAATAATTGTATACTTGTCTCCTGGTGTACATTTGCAAGAATTTTGCTAGTGTCTATAAGTGTGTAGGAATGGAATTGACGGGTCAACTTTAATAGGTGATGCACTGATTTCTACCGTGCTGCAGCATATGTGACATCCTCTTGCTCCATGTCTTTATGAACACTTGATTATCGGCAAGGTTTTTAGAGAAGTTTCTTTAGCATTTCTCTTTTTCTTATAAATTTATTTATTTTTATTTTTGGCTGTGTCGGGTCTTCATTGCTGCACACGGGCTTTCTCTAGTTGTGGTGAGCGGGGGCTACTCTTCGTTGTGGTGCGTGGGCTTCTCATTGCAGTGGCTTCTCTTGTTGGGGAGCGTGGGCTCAAGTAGTTGTGGCACGCGGGCTCAGCAGTTGTGGCGCACAGGCTTAGTTGCTCTGTGGCATGTGGGATCTTCCCGGATCAGGGCTTGAACCCGTGTCCCCTGCATTGGCAGGCAGATTCTTAACCACTGTGCCACCAGGAAAGTCCCTCTTTAGCATTTCTTGTAAAGCTGGTTTGGTGGTGCTGAATTCTCTTAGCTTTTGCTAGTCTGTAAAGCTTTTGATTTTCTCCATAAAATCTGAATGAGAGCCTCACTGGGTAGAGTATTCTTGGTTGCAGGTTTTTCCCTTTCATCACTTTAAATATATTGTTCTACTCCCTTCTGGCCTGTGGAGTTTCTGCTGAAAAATCAGCTGATAACCTTACAGGGATTCCCTTGTATGTTATTTGTTGCTTTCCTCTTGTTGCTTTTAATATTTTCTCTGTCTTTAATTTTTGTCAATTTGATTAATATGTGTCTCAGTGTGTTCCTCCTTGGGTTTATTCTGTATGGGCCTCTCTGTGCTTCCTGGATTTGCGTGAGTGTTTCCTTTCCCATATTAGTGAAGTTTTCGGCTATTATCTCTTCAATATTTTCTCAGGCCCTCTCTCTCTGTCTTCTTCTTCTGGGACCCCTCTAATGCGAATGTTGGTACATTTAATGTTGTCCCAGAGTTCTCTTGGACTGTTCTCACTTCTTTTTATTCTTTTTTTCTTTATTCTGTTCCACAGCAGTGATTTCTACCAATCTGTCTTCCAACTCACTTATTCGTTGTTCTGCCTCATTTATTCTGCTTTGATTCCTTCTAGTGTGTTTTTCATTTCAGTTACTGTATTGCTCATCTCTGTTGCTCATTCTTTAAAGCTTCTAGCTCTTTATGAAACATGTCTTGTATCTTCTCAGTTGGTGCCTCCATTCTTTTTCTGAGACCTTGGATCATATCTACTGTCATTACTCTGAATTCTTTTTCAGGTAGATTGCTTATCTCCACTTCACTTAGTTGTTCTTCTGGGGGTTTATCTTGTTCCTTCATCTGGAACATATTTCTCTGCTGTCTCATTTTGTCTAACTTTCTGTGTTTGTGGTCTCTCTTCCTCAGGCTGCAGGATTGTAATTCTTCTTGGTTCTGGTGTCTGTCCCCTGATGGGTGAAGTTGGTCCAGGGGCTTGTGCAGGCTTGCTGGTGGGAGGGACTGGTGCCTGCCCACTGGTGGGTGGAGGTGGGTCTTGTCGCTCTGGTGGGCAGAGCCATGTCAGGCAGCTGTTAACTCAGGATGACTTTAGGCAGTCTATCTGCTGATGGGTGGGGCTGTGTTCCCACCCTGCTGGTTGTTTGGCCTGAGGTGTCCCAGCACTGGAGCCTGCAGGCTGTTGGGTGGAGCCAGGTCTCAGTGCTAAAATGGCAACCTCTGGGAGAGCTCACGCCAATGAGTATTCCCTGGGGCATCCGCCACCAGTGTCCTTGCCCCCCCAGTGAGCTACAGTTGACCCCCACCTCCCTGGGAGACCCTCCAAGACTTGCAGGTAGGTCTGCCCCAGGCTCCTATGGTATCACGGCTTTGCCTTGGGTCCCAGGGCACATGAAATCTTGTGTGTGCTCTCCAAGAGTGGAATCTGTTTCCCCCTGTCCTGTGGATCTCCTGCACTCAAACCAAGCCAGCCTTCAAAGCCAAATGCTCTAGGGGCTCCTCCTCCTGATGCCAGACCCCCAGGCTAGGGAGCTTGACATGGGGCTCAGAACTCTCATGCCTGTGGGAGAACCTCTGTGATATAATTATTTTACAGTTTGTGGGTCACCCACCCAGCAGGTATGGGTTTTGATTATATTGCAAAAGCAGCCCTCCTACTGTCTCCTTGTGGCTTCTTCTTTGTCTTTGAAAGGAATATCTTTTTTGGTAGGTTTGAATCTTTTTTGTTAATGGTTGTTCAGCAGTCAGTTGTGATTTTGGTGTTTTCATGAGAGAAGGTAAGCTCAAGTCCTTCTACCCACCATTGTGTCTCCAACTCTGATAGTTTTTTAAATTATCTGCTCTGTGTTTGTATACATACCTTACTATAGTATAATGGTTAAGAGATTAGGAATACCTGCTTTCACCTCTTCCTTCAAGTCGCTTAATTGCTCTAAGCCTCAATTTCCTTATCTAGAAAGTGAGAAACTATCTTATATTAATAAGTGCATTAAATGAGATAATGTAATCAGTGCTTAGAATAATGATTTATTCTAAGCACTCAGTAAGTGATGGCCACTATTAGTAGAAATAAATATTTATATAATGATCCCCAATTTACTGGAACCAAACTGACCAGAAGGGGATGAACTAGTGTACTATTTATTTTTGGCTGAGTTGGGTCTTCGTTGCTGTGTGCAGGCTTTCTCTAGTTGCGGCGAGCAGGGGCTACTCTTCGTTGGAGAGCACAGGCTTCTCGTTGCAGTGGCTTCTCTTGTTGCGGAGCAGGGCTCTAGGTACACAGGTTTCAGTAGTTGTGGCACGTGGGCTCAGTCATTGTGGTACACGGGCTTGGTTGCTCCGTGGCATGTGGGATCTTCCTGGACCAGGGATCGAACCCATGTCCCCTGCATTGGCAGGCGGATTCTTAACGACTGCACCACCAAGGAAGTCCCTAACTAGTGTACTTTTAAAGGAAAGGGGCAATATCAGAAAAAATATCTGTATCAGAAATGTAAAGCAAACTCTAGACAGAGGTCACTTGATGTGCTATCAGTCCCTCACACCTCACGGGCCTGGGAAATGAAAATTCCTATTGCTTCAGTAATCAAAGAAACTATTAGATTCAATTTGAAATCATAGAAATTAAGACCTGGAATGAATCTCATATATAGGGCAGCCTTAGACTTTACGATCCACAGTGGAACACTTTTGAAAGTGGAAGGGAATGCTAATCATAGTCACCTTGGTACAACAGGTATAAATCAGGGCTGCCTTGGCAAACTGGGCCATGTGGTCACCCCACTCAGAGGTCATCAACTCCAGTCCTCTGATCTTACAGATGTGTAATTTAAGACCCCAAGTCACATACTACCGATGGCTAAGCAGCATAACTCTGCACCACACCACACTCCCTTCTTTATAATCCTTCCTCCCTCTAGCTAAAGTCTCTGTTTCATGTGTCTTTCACATTTGCTGGAAAGAAAGGTCAAATGACAAGTTAGAGTCAGAGAATGAACCCTGGACACAGAAACTTGGATCTGAATCCTAGCTCTGCCACTTGCTCCCTGGAAGGCCACCGACAAGTTATTTTAGTCCTGAGATCTAGTTTTCCTCCACTGCAAAATGGTTACAAGGCTTAAATAAATATACAGACATCAGCAAAATATCTGGCATATGTCAGGCGCTCAGTGAAAGTTCCATTTCCTAATCCTTTCGCTGTCAAACCTAGGCCATATTCAGGAAGGAATTTTCAGTGCATTCAAAAGAGTCTGATAAAATTTAATTACAGAATTCTTAGGAATAAAAAATGCTTTCAAAACTGTCCTTATCTGTTCAAACTGGAACCATTCATTTGGTTCATTCATCCATTCAAGGAATTTTTATTGAGCACTTACAGCTACACCACAATCAAACCAATGTCCCCACCATAATTCTACCGGTCAAATGACCTCTGAGAGGCAGTTAAGGAGGCCAGCATTCCTGTTCCCACCAGGCACGGGTGCTACTTCAGTCACCCAAGCAACAGAGGACTTTCTATTAAGGCAGGAAGTGAATACTTTATTTTCCCCCTCTAAGTAATTATTTGGTTTCTTTTCTCCTTAAACTCAGTGGGTAAATTACATTGATTGATTTTTTTCTTTTAATTCTTAAACCTACAGGAAAATTGGAAAAAAGAAAAGGACTGTATTTTTAAAAAGTTCTGATGGCCAATAAATGATAGGGTTTTGTTGTTGTTGTTTTTGATTAATTTGAAAAGTCAACTCAAGGATTCCCAGCTCCCTAAGCATTCCAATTAACTGAAGGCTTCCTGAATGCATAATTGACAGTGGCCCCTTCTCTGCTGTCTTCCCTACAACCCGGCTTCCCTCCACTCTGAGCACTTGGCACTTAATGTCTATCTCTGGAGCTACATTTAGCATATACATGTGTCTCTTACTGGTAAATGTTTGGAAATGCCCCACCCATCAACATTCTATCACAAATCCCTTTGTCTTAAAATGTTGCTTCCAGTATTACAGAGGCACATTTACAGGAAGCTAATGAAACCAGCTTTGTGACCTCTACTTGCAAGGACTGATCCCTTCTAATTACTCACTTTTATATCAAATATTTAAATTTATGATTGTATGGGTTTTTTTTTTAACAATAGAGCACCCTAAATTGTCTAAACTTTCAGGCCTCACAAAACCTGGATCTGTCCTTGCATTATGGCCCTCCCTAGCTTCTGATGCAGAACCTGAACAAAGTGGATGTCTTAAAAACTTTACGCCACCAGCTTTCCGTAAGAGTGACATGAGAATCCCAGATAAATATGAGACAGCAAAAGTGTTTGCCTCCTCTCTACTCATAGAGTGGCCTATAGATATCAATATTTCTAAAATCATTCAGTCATTGCACTGCCCACATTGCATTATTGTCAGTTAAAGGTCCCACAATGTCACCTATCTAGGAAAACATGTTCGACTTTTTTTTTTTTTTTTTTTTTGCGGTACGTGGGCCTCTTACTGTTGTGGTCTCTCCCGTTGTGGAGCACAGGCTCCGGACGCGCAGGCCCAGTGACCATGGCTCACGGGCCCAGCCGCTCCGCGGCATGTGGGATCCTCCCGGACTGGGGCACGAACCCATGTGCCCTGCATCGGCAGGCAGACTCTCAACAACTGCGCCACCAGGGAAGCCCTCGACTTCTTTTTTTTTTTGCGGTACGCGGGCCTCTCACCCCTGCAGCCTCTCCCGCTGCGGCGCACAGGATCCGGACGCTCAGGCCCAGCCGCTCCGCGGCACGTGGGATCCTCCCGGACCAGGGCACGAACACGCGTCCTCTGCATCGGCAGGCGGACTCCCAACCACTGCGCCACCAGGGAGGCCCCCATGTTCGACTTTTGAGGTGCCTGGGAAACAAGTCTGGATGTTATTAGACATTGAGCTCAAATTTAACTTAAATCTTGACCAGGAAGATGCCTGTCAGAATACCTGTAATACCCATCATGGACTTAACACAAATGTGTCTTAGTCAAGAGTAATTCCCACCCTTTTCCTGTTTTCTGTTTTCTTAAGTTAGTAAGTTAAAGGTCACCTGTGAAAATGCTATCTATTTCAGATAGGTCCCTGAAACAAATAGCAGCAGATAATTGAGAAAACCCTAATGCTTTATGGACCTACTGTATTCCCCTAGGTGCATTTTCACATTTATTCATTTAAATCATCAACAAACACTGATAAACTATGATTTATTGGACTTCCCTGGTGGCGCAGTGGTTAAGAATCTGCCTGCCAATGCAGGGGACACGGGTTCGAGCCCTGGTCCGGGAAGATCCCACATGCCACGTGCACCAAAACTATTGAGCCTGTGCTCTACAGCCCGTGAACCACAACTACTGAGCCCGTGAGCTGCAACTACTGAAGCCTGTGTGCTACAACTACTGAAACCCGCATGCCTGGAGCCCATGCTCTGCAACAAGAGAAGCCACCGCAATGAGAAGCCCACGTGCCGCAACAAAGAATAGGCCCCGCTCACCTCAACTAGAGAAAGCCCACGCACAGCAATGAAGATCCAACGTGGCCAAAAATAAATAAATTAATTAATTTTAAAAAACTATGATTTATTAAGCATTGGAAATACAAAGATCTGCATTGTACAATAGGAAATACTAGTCCTAGAACCAAAGAGGTGAGTTTAAATTCTAGATCCAACAAGAACTTCAGCCAGTAGGCACAACCTCATTCTACCACTGGTTCTGGAATGCTCCTCACAGCTAACACAGGTCTGTTTGGTTGGCTGTGTGCATGAAAGGAAAATTCCCCCTTGATGCTTACTGCTTAGACGTACTCTTGGAGCCAAAAGAATGGATAGGTCCCAAATGAAGCCACCGTGGAAAAATGGAAAAACTTAGCTAACACAGTGGTGTAAACATGATAAGTTTATACCATCAATACACTCCTCTTAATTTACTTATCTGGATGATGACACTTATCTATTGTCTTTATTTTTCATATAACTACCACAAATTATTGATCATCTACTATGTACTACAAAGTGTGCTAAGGTCTTCGCAAATATGTTATTTGCAAATATTACATGTGTTATTAGGAACCTCTGTGACTTTACATGTGGTGAAATCAAAATTAGAAATTTACCTCAAGCCACTTATCTTGAATGGATCCAGAAGTCAAACTCAAGGCTGAGTAAATACATTTGAATGAGGAGACATAATATCATTGTCCACTTTTTCTTTGCCAGTTTTAAAAAATACTTATATTTCATAGAAGCAAGGACATTTCAATAAGCCAAAGCAAGGGAAGACCTGATCTTAGAAAAAAAGACAGACTCAAGCAAATACCTCGACCCTCCTCACTCCACTCCACAGTGTGGCACTGGATCTAGGGTGGTCAGGACCTGGGTAAAGACTTGAGCTAAGGACTTAGAGGCAGCCCAGGACATAGTCCAGGTGGGGCAGTGGCAGCCACTGTTGGTGCTCACTCAAAGCAGCACTCCAGAAGCAGCTCAAACTTCTGACAGCAACGTGGCTGTCCAGATTTTCCACAGCTGCCTCACTGCATGCCCCAGCCCAAGCTGAGCCAATGCTCTGGCCCCGCTCCAGTCCCACTCACTCCATGGCAGCACAGCACTAGATCTGGGGCAGCCAAGACCAGGGAAAAGATGCAACCATGGGCTGCATCGAGCAGAGCTGCAGACTTCTACACAGGCAACACACTGGTCCTCTATAACAGCACAAGCCCCACTTGCTTCAGCACTCCCCTCCTTCGGGGCAAAGGTCCCAGTGCGGGAGAAGGAAAAATACACACTTAAACAGAACAGAGCCAATGCAAGCCTGACCCTCAGGGCTTCTGCTCCAGCAACTAGGGATCAGACCCCGCCCCTGATAGGACGATGACAGCCAGCGAGCAGAGAGGAAGTCCCACCTCAAACTGTGAGCCTCTAGCTCCTCCATCACCAGCCACACTGCCTACCAAGGTGACAGCAACCAGCACAACCTGAGGAAAGACATGACTGGCATCCACATAACTTCCAGCCTTCCCACCAAAGGCACTGGGCACACGTGCTCTGCACAGGGAGGCTTCCACATGAGAACACCTCTTTAAGACCACAATAGGTAACGGTTTGCCTAAATTCATAGACAGAGAAAGTTAAGTAAAATGAAAAGGAAAAGGAACTACCCTCAATTGAAAGAACAAGCGAAAACCCCTGAAAAAATAATGAAACAGAAATAAACAATTTACCAGATAAAAAATTCAAAACAGGGTGGCATTCTGGCACAGAGTGGGGCCAGCACAGCTAGTGGGAGGGGGGCATGGAGTGGGGTCCCTTCCCTCAGCCACGAGTCCCACCCCATCCCCCCCCCCCACCGGTGAGGCCCACCTGACCAAACTATCTCCTGTGGCACAAGCCCAGGGTGGCTCCAGGAGTCCCTCCAGCAGAACCCCACCATGGGCAGCCAGAGCTCCAAGGCTCCCCAGGGCAATGTAACCGCCAAGGAGGCAGCAGGCACTTCCCCCACAAAGGTCAATGGACAGGAGAACGGCCACAAGAACGGCTGCGTGAAAAGCAGTGGAGACTTATCCCCCAAAGGTGAAGGGGAGTCGCCCCCTCCTCCATGAATGGAACAGAGGAGGCAGCTGGGGCCACTGGCATTGCCATCAAGCCAGCACCCCCTAGCCAGGGTGCTGAGGCCAAGGGGGAGGAGACCCCCAAGAAGAAGAAGACATTCTCTTTCAAGAAGCCTTCCAAATTGAGTGGCCTGGCCTTCAGGAGAAATTGGAAGCCGGTGGGGGATGATCTGTCTGCCTCGCCACCCACAGAGGAAGGGCAGGAGCGGGGGGAGTCGGTGCCTGCAGCAAGGAAGGCACTGCCCAGGGAGGGAAGGTTGCCACTACCCAAGAGCCAGGAGCCCCAGGCCAAAGGAGCAGAGGCTGGTGCTGCCTCCAAGGGAGGAGACACAGAAGAGGCAGGGCCCCAGGCACAGAGCCATCCACTGCTCGGGCCGGAGAGTGGCCCTACACCAGCGGGCAGGCAGAATGAGCAGTTGGGTGGGGGCAGATGGGTGATCTCTAAGCTGTCCTTGCTGTCCTTGTGGTCACTGCCTGGACCTGGTGCCCTGTTTGCCTTCCTGTGCCCAGAAGGGAAGGGGCTGTTGCCCCCTAGCCACGTTCCCTCTCCTCCTCTCCCTCTTGTGGATTCTCCCATCATCCATCTGGTCTTCCTCTTAAGGCAGTTGAAGATGGTCCCTTGCAGTTTCCTAAGTTAGGTTAGTGATGTGAAATGCTCCTGCCCCTGGTCCTACCTCCTTCCCTGTCCCCATCCATGCAGAAGGCTGGTTTTCGTCCCCAATTCTTTTCCAGGCAGGTTTTGTTTACTCCCCAAATCCTTGAGCCAGAGGTGGGGGTGCCTACACTCCCAAACCCTGAGTGTCCAGCCTTCCCCTGCTGAGTTTGTAATCTCTTGTGCTGTGCCTAGTGGCTCCTGGGCTGGGGAGGACACTGCCCCTGTCTGGGTTTTTATAAATGCCTTACTCAAGTTCAAACCTCCAGCTTGTGAATCAACTGTCACTTTTTTGACTTGGTAAGCAAGTATTAAGCTTTGGGGTGGTGGGGAGGTCTGTAACGGGAAACAACTTCTTGTCTTTTTTTTTCCCCTCTCAGTGTTGTAAATTACTTTTAATGGCCAAACTCCAGATGTGTACTTTTTTTTTCCTAACTGCTAAAACCATTTTTTCCACCTGGTTTTACTGTAACATCTGGAAAAGGAATATATGTCGTCCCTTTACAAAAAAAAGTTCAAAACATTAGTAATAAAAATGCTAATCGAATTAGGGAAGAGAATTGATCTAAACATAAATCATTTTAACAAGGAACTAGAAAATATAAAAGACCCAATCAAAAATAGATAATTCAATATATGAAATAAAAAAACACTCTAGAAGCTATGAATATCAGACTAAATGACACAGAAAAACACATAAGTGATTTGGAAGATAAAATAATGAAAATCACCCAATCAGAATAGCAGACAGAAAAACAAATGAAGGAGAAAAAAAACGAAAGTAACATATGAGATCTCTGGAATAATATTAAACCCACCAACGTTCACACTATAGGGGTTCCAGAATAAGAGAGAGAAGGGTATAGAAAATGTATTTGAAGACATTATGGCTGAAAACTTCCTAAAACTAAAGAAGGAAACATATATCTAGTTACAGGAGGCACAGAGGGTCCCAAACAAGATGATACCAAATAGACCCACATCAAGACATACCATAATTAAAATGGCAAAAATTAAAGATAAAGAGAATTCTAAAGGGAGCAAGAGAAAACCAAAGAGTCATGTACAAGGGAATTTCCATAAGGTTATCAGCTGATTTCTCTGCAGACACTTTGCAGGCCAGAAGGGAGTGGCATGATATATTCAAACTCCTGAAAGGGAAAAACCTGCAACCTAGCATACTCTACCCAGCAAGATTATCCTTTAGAATAGAAGGAGAGATAAAGAACTTCTCAGACAAGCAAAAACTAAAAGAATTCAGCAATACTAAACCTACCCTAAAAGAAACCTTGAAGGATCTTCTCTAAATGGAAAAGAAGAATCTAGAGGAAAGGGTAAATCTCATTAGGAAAGGCAGATATATAGCAAGAATTGAAGATTATTTGAATAAGCCAGTATGTAGATTATAACACAAAAAATTGTAAAAGCAACTATAACTACAACAAACTGTTAAAGGGATAAGCATGAAGATGACATTTAAAAAAACAAAATGTGGGGAAGGAGAGTAAAAAATGTAGATGTTTTAGAATGTGTTTGAACTTAAATGACCATAAGTTTAAATCAAATAGATATAATGATGGGTCAACATATATGAACCCCATGGTAACCACAAATGAAAAACCTACAATGGATACACAAAAAACAAAAAAACAAAAGGAACAGAAGCATACTACTAAAGAAATTTATCAAACCACAAGGGAAAAAACAAAAAGAAGATGAACAGAAAAGGACTACAAAAACAAGTGGAAAACAAATAATAAAATGGCAATAAGTACATTCCTATCAACAATTACTTTAAATATCAACAGACTAAATGCTCCAATCAAAAGACATATGGTGGGCTTCCCTGGTGGCACAGTGGTTGACAGTCCACCTGCCGATGCAGGGGACACGAGTTCGTGCCCCGGTCCAGGCAGATCCCACATGCCACAGAGCAGCTAGGCCCGTGAGCCATGGCCACTGAGCCTGTGCATCCAGAGCCTGTGCTCCGCAATGGGAGAGGCCACAACAGTGTGAGGCCTGCGTACCGCAAAAAAAAAAAAAAAATAGACATATGGTGGCTGACTAGATTAAAAAAAAAAAGACCCTTCAACATGTTGCCTACAAGAGACTTACTTCAGGGCTAAAGACACACATAGACTGAAAGTGAGGGGATGGAAAAAGATATTTCACATGAATGGAAATGACAAGAAAGCAGGGGTAGCAATACTCATATCAGAAATAATAGACTTTAAAACGAAGGCTATAACAAAAGACAAAGAAGAGCATTATATAATGATAAAGGGATCAATACAAGAAGAGGACATTACACTTCTTAACATATATGCACCCAATATAGGAGCACCTAAAGCAAATATTAACAGACGTAAAGGGAGAAACTGACAATAATACAATAATAGTAGGGGACTTTAACACTCCACTTAGAGCAATGGACAGGTCATCCAGACAGAACATCAATAAGGCAACAGCACTTAAATGACACAACAGACCAGTTGGCAGGGAGATCAGCTCGGTGCTTTGTGACCACCTAGAGGGGTGGGATAGGGAGGGTGGGAAGGAGGGAGACACAAGAGGGAAGAGATATGGGGATATATGTATATGTGTGACTGTATCACTTTGTTATAAAGCAGAAACTAACACACCACTGTAAAGCAATTACACTCCAATAAAGATGTTAAAAAAAAAAATGGAGGGGTACTTAAGCAAAATAAAAACCATTCGACAAAAAAAAAAAAAAAAAAAAAAAAGACCAGTTGGATTGAATAGATTTATCTACAAGACATTTCATCCCCAAACAGCAGAACACACAATCTTTTCAACTGCACATGCAATGTTCTCCAAGATAGACCACATACTATTCTGAAGAACATACTGGGATACTAGGGCACGAAACAAGCCTCAACAAATTTAAGAGGATAGAAATTATATCAAGCATTTTTTCTGACTATAATGGTATGAAACTAGAAATCAACTACATAAAGAAAAATGGAAAAAGAACAAACACGTGGGGACTAAACTACATGCTACTAAAAAAACAATGGGTCAATGAAATCAAAGAGGAAATCAGAAAATACCCCAAGACAAATGAAAATGGAAACACAGCTTTCCAAAATCTATGGGATGCAGCAAAAGCAGTTCTAAGAGGAAAGTTTATAGCAATACAGGTCCTCCTAAATAAACAAGAAAAATCTCAAATAATCAACCTAAACTACCATCTAAAAGAATTAGAAAAATAAAAAACAAAGCCCAAAGTCAGCAAAAGGAAGGAAATAATAAAGATCAGAGAGGAAATAAATAAACAGAGATAGAAAACAACAGAAAATATCAGTGAAACCAAGAGCTGGGTTTTTGAAAAGATAAACAGAATTGAAAAACCTTTAGCCAGGCTCACCAGGAAGAAAAGAGGACTCAAACAGAATAAGAAGAGAAATTACAACCGATACTACAGAGATGTAAAAAATCATAACAGAATACTACAAACAGTTACATGCCAACAAATGGGACAACCTAGAAGAAATGGACAAATTTCTAGAAACATATGGCTTGCCAAGACTGAATCAAGAGGAAACAGACAATTTGAAAATACTGATCACTAGAAGTGAAATTGAATTTGTAATTCAAAAACTCCCAGCAAACAAAATTCCAGGATGGGACAGTATCACAGATAATTCCACCAAAATATAAAGAAGAACTAATACATATCCTTCTCAAACTATTCCAAAAAAATTGAAGAGTATGGAACACACCCAAATTCATTCCATGAGGCCACTATTACCCTGATACCAAAACCAAACACACTACAAAAAAAGAAAATTACTGGCTAATATCTTTGATGAATATAGATGCAAAAATCCTCAACTAAATGTTAGCAAACTGAATCAAACAATACATAAAAAGGATCATACACCATGATCAAGTTAGATTTATTCCAGGGTCAATATTCCCAAATCAATCAACATGATATACCACAATAACAAAAGGAAGGATAAAAATCACATGATCATCTCAATAGACAAGAAAAAGCATTTGATAAAACCCAACATCCATTCATGAGAAAAACTCTCATCAAAGTGGGTATAACAGGAGCATATCTCAAAATAATAAAGGCTATTTATAACAAAGCCACAACCAACATCATACATAATGATGAAAACTAAACTTCCCACTAAACTCAGGAACAAGACAAGGATGCCCACTCTCACCACTTCTTTTTAACATAGAATTGGAAGTCCTAGCCACAACAATAAGACATGAAAAAGAAATAAAAGGTATCCAAATTGGAAGGGAAAAAAGTAAAGCTGTCACTATTTGCAGATGACATGATACTCTGTATAGAAAACCCTAAAGCTTCCACCCAAAAACCATTAGAACTAATAAATGAATTCAGCAAGGTCACAGGATACAAGATTAATGTACAAAAATCTGTTACATTTCTATACACTAATAACAAAATATCAGAAAGTAAAAAAAAAAATCTCATTTAAAATCTCACCAAAGAGAATAAAATACCTAGGAATAAACTTAACCAAGGAGGTGAAAGACCTATACTCTGAAAAGTTTTGATGAAGGAAATTGAAGATGATATAAAGAGGAAAGATATCCCATGCTCTTGGATTGGAAGAATACTGTTAAAATGGCCATTCTGCCCAAAGCAATCTACAGATTTAATGGAATCCCTATCAAAATACCCATGACATTTTTCACAGAAGTAGAACAAATAATCCTAAAATTCGTATGAAACCACAAAAGACCCTGAAAATAATCTTGAGGAAAAAGAACAAAGCTGGAGGCATAACCCTCCCAGATTTCAGACTATACCACATAGCTACAGTAATCAAAAAAGTATGGTACTGGCACAAAAACAGACCTGTGAATCAATGGAACAGTATAAAGCCCAGAAATAAACCCATGCACCTATAGTCAATTAATCTACAACAAAGAAGGCAAGAATATACAGTGGAGGAAAGACAACCTCTTCAACAAGTGGTGCTGGGAAAACTGGACAGCCACCAATGAGATTAGAGTATCCCCTCACACCAAATAAAACAATAAACTCAAAATGGTTTAAAAACCTAAATGTAAGAATGAAAACCAAAAAAATCCTAGAAGAGAACAGAGGCAGAACACTCTTTGCCATATAAATTATAGCAAAAACAAATGAGACCTAATTAAATTTAAAAGCTTTTGCACAGCAAAGGACACAACAAAAAAACAACCTATGGAATGGGAGAAAATATTTGCAAATGATGTGACTGACAAGGGATTAATATCCAAAATATGTAAACAGAGAATACAATTCAATATCAGAAAAACAAACACCCAATCAAAAAACAGAAAGATCTGAATATTTTTCCAAAAAAGACATACAGATGGCTAACTGGCACAAGAAAAGATGTTCAACACCACTAATTACTAGAGAAATGCAAATCAAAACCACAATGAGGTATCACCTCACACCTGTCAGAATGGCTATCATCAAAAAGTCTACAAACAATAAATGTTGGAGAGTATGTGGAGAAAAGGGAACCCTTTTACACTGTTGGTAGGAATGTAAATTGGTGCAGCCACTATGGAAAACAGTATTAAGGTTCCTCAAAAAACTAAAAATGGAGGCAGAGTCAAGATGGCAGTGTGGGAAGACACAGAGTTAGCGTCTCCCCACAACTAGGACACCTGCCGGCCGTTGGTGAGGGACTCTGATGCCCAAGGAGGTGGGAGGAACCCCAAAGTGAACAAGTAGGATGTAGGGGGACTGAGGGGGGAGGAAAAGTGGAGGCCAGACAGGATTGGCGTCCCTGAGGCTGGGGAGATGAGAAGAGGCAGGTGGAAGGAATTCTCCGGGAAGAGTGGGAGAGGAGCGAAGGCAATTGCCCCACCCATTCGGGCCCGGGGAGCCTGCGGAGCTCCCAGGTCGATCCCCGGCCCTCCAAGGCCCCCTCCAGGCCGTGTGGGTACTTGAGGGCATAGGATGGAGGTCAGGGTGATCAGGAGAGTCAGGCAGGAAGAGCCATCCAGAGGAACAGGAGAGGAGGGAGGGAAACTGCCCTGCCCACTTGGGCACAGGGAGCCTGCTGAGATCCCAGGCCAGTCCCCTGCCCTCCAAGCCCTCCCCCTCCCCCCTGGCTGCACTGGTCCTGGGGGCATAGGAGGGAGGCCTGGGAGATCAGCAGAGGGAGCCGGGAGGGGCCCTCCCAGACCAGAGAAGCAGGAGAGGAGGGCGTATGCCCTGCCCACTCAAGCCCAGGAAGCCTACTGGGCCCCAAGTGAGGTCCCCTGCTCTCCGAGACCAGGGCTGGGGGTCACGCCTGGGCACCTTCTGTTCCTTGAGCTTAAGCCCAAACCCCCACAGTCCCCAGGGCCTTTTGCAGCCATGTGGGTCCTGAGCATTGGCCCTGCCCACAGCCCAAAACTCGACCTTGCTTAGGCCCCACCCTCCACAGCCAAGGCCTTTTCCCCTTGTTTTGTTTTTCTTTTCTTTTCCCTCCTCCTCTTTTTTCCTATTGTGGTACTGATGTACCTTCCAGTTGTTGATTCGTCTATATTTTTATTTTTACATTCTTTCTAACATATCTGATAGTTTCCTAGTCTAATTTTATTTTTTACTTTGATATTGTTTCTTTTTTTGCCACCCCACGCAGCTTGCAGGATCTTGGTTATCGAGCCCACGGTTGGGCCAAAGCTCCGGCAGTGGGAGCTCCGAGTCCAAACCACTGGACTAACAGAGAACCTCAGACCCAAGGGAATACTCATCAGAGTGAGGTCTCCTGGAGTTTGGAGTTCCTCATCTCAGCACCAAGACCCAGCTCTACCCAATAGCCTACAAACTCCAGTGTTGGAAGCCTCAGGCTAAACAACCAGTAAGACAGGAACACAATCCCACTCATTAAAAAAAAAAAAATTAGACGGCAAAAGAATGTCACAGATTAAGGAGCAGGTAAAAACCTCCAAGACCAAATAAATGAAGAGGAAATAGGCAGTCTACCTGAAAAAGGATTCAGAGTAATGATAGTAAAGATGATCCAGAATCTAGGAAATAGAATGGAAGCACAGACTGAGAAAATACAAGAAATGTTTAACAAAGATGTAGAAGAAATAAAGAACAAACAAACACAGGTGAACAACACAATAACTGAAATGAAAAATACACTAGAAGGATTCAATAACAGAAAAACTGAGGCAGAAGAACAAATAACTGAGCTGGAACACAAAATGATGGAAATAACTGCTGAGGAGCAGAATAAAGAAAAAAGAATGAAATGAATTGAAGATAGTCTCAGAGACTTCTGGGACAACACTAATTGCACCAACATTCGAATTACAGGGGTCCCAGAAGAAGAAGAGAAAAAGAAACAGTCTGAGAAAATATTTGAAGAGATTATAGTTGAAAACTTCCCTGACACGGGAAAGGAAATAGTCACCCAAGTCCAGGAAGCACAGAGAGTCTCATACAGGATAAACCTAGGAAAAACACACCAACACACATATTAATCAAACTAACAAAAATTAAATTCAAAGAAAAAATATTAAAAGCAGCAAGGGAAAAACAAAAAATAACACACAAAGGAATTCCCATAAGGTTATCAGCTGAGTTTTCAGCGGAAACTCTGCAAGCCAGAAGGGAGTGGCAGGATATACTTAAACTGATGAAAGAGAAAAACCTACAACCAAGATTACCCAGCAAGGATCTCATTCAGATTCAATGGAGAAGTCAAAAGCTTTTCAGACAAACAAAAGCTAAGAGAATTCAGCACCACCAAACCAGCTCTACAACAATGCTAAAGAAACTTCTCTAAGTGGGAAACACAAGAGAAGAAAAAGACCCACAAAAACAAACCCCCCAAAACTAAGAAAATGGTAATAGGAACATACATATCGATAATAACCTGAATGTAAATGGATTAAATGTCCCACCAAAAGACACAGGCTCACTGAATGGATACAAAAACAAGACCCTTATACATGCTGTCTACAAGAGACCCACTTCAGACCTAGGGACACATACAGACTGAAAGTGAAGGGATGGAAAAAGATATTCCATGCAAATGGAAATCAAAAGAAAGCTGGAGGCTTTCCCTGGTGGCACAGTGGTTGAGAAGCTGCCTGCCAATGCAGGGGAAACGGGTTCGAGCCCTGGTCTGGGAAGATCCCACATGCCGCAGAGCGGCTGGGCCCGTGAGCCACAACTACTGAGCCTGCACACCTGGAGCCTGTGCTTTGCAACAAGAGAGGCCACGATAGTGAGAGGCCTGTGCACCGTGATGAAGAGTGACCCCCGCTTGCCACAACTAGAGAAAGCCCTCACACAGAAACGAAGACCCAACACAGCCATAAATAAATAAATAAATAAATATTTTAAAAAAGAAAGCTGGAGTAGCAATACTCATATCAGATAAAATAGACTTTAAAATAAAGCCTGTTACAAGAGATAAGGAGGGACACTACATAATGATCAAAGGATCAGTCCAAGAATAAGATGTAACATTAATAAATGTTCATGCACCCAACATAGAAGCACCTCAATACGTAAGGCAAATGCTAACGACCAAGAAAGGAGAAATCAACAATAACACAATAATAGTAGGGGACTTTAACACCCCACCTACACCAACAGACAGATCATCCAAACAGAAAATAAATAAGGAAACACAAGCTTTAAATGACACAATAGACCAGATAGATCTAATTGATATTTATAGAACATTCCACTCAAAAGTGGCAGAATACACTCTCTTCTCAAGTGCACGTGGAACATTCTCCAAGATAGATCACATCTTGGGTCACAAGTCAAGCCTCAGAAAATTTAAGAAAACTGAAATCGTATCAAGCATCTTCTCTGACCACAACGCTACGAGACTGGAAATCAATTACATGAAAAAAACTGTAAAAAACACAAATACATGGAGGCTAAACAGTGTGCTACTAAATAACCAAGAGATCACTGAAGAAATCAAAGAAGAAATTAAAAAATACACAGAAACAAATGATGATGAAAACATGACAACCCAAAACCTGTGGGACATAGCAAAAGCAGTTCTAAGAGGGAAGTTTATAGCAATTCAATCTCACCTCAAGAAACAAGAAAAATCTCAAATAAACAATCTAACCCTACACTTAAAACAACTAGAGAAAGAAGAACAAAGAAAACCCAAAGTCAGTAGAAGGAAACAAATCATAAAGATCAGAAATAGGGGCTTCCCTGGTGGCGCAGCGGTTGAGAGTCTGCCTGCCGATGCAGGGGACACGGGTTCGTGCCCCGGTCCAGGAAGATCCCACATGCCACGGAGCGGCTGGGCCTGTGCGTCCGGAGCCTGTGCTCCGCAACGGGAGAGGCCACAGCAGTGAGAGGCCCGCGTACTGCAAAAAAAAAAAAAAAAAAAAAGATCAGAAATAAACAAAACAGAAACGAAGACTACAAAAGCAAAGATCAATAAAACTAAAAGCTGGTTCTTTGAGAAGATAAACAAAATTGATAAACCCTTAGCCAGACTCATCAAGAAAAAAAGGGAGAGGACTCAAATCAATAAAATTAGAAATGAAAAAGGAGAAATCACAAATGACACTGCAGAAATACAAAGGATTTTAAGAGACTACTATGCACAACTATATGCCAATAAAATGGACAACCACAAAGAAATGGACAAACTCTTGGAAAGGTACAATTTTCCAAGATTGAACCAGGAAGAATTAGAAAATATAAGCAGACCTATCACAAGTAATGAAATTGAAAGTGTAATTAAAAATCTTCCAACAAACAAAAGTCCAGGACCAGATGGCTTCACAGGCGAATTCTATCAAACATTTAGAGAAGAGATAACACCAATCTTTCTCAAACTCTTCCAAAAAATTGCAGAGGAAGGAACACTCCCAAATTCATTCTACGAAGCTACCATCACCCTGATACCAAAACCAGAAAAAGATATCCCCAAAAAAGAAAAGTATAGACCAATATCACTGATGTATATAGATGCAAAAATCCTCAACAAAATACTAGCAAACAAATTCCAACAGCACATTAAAAGGATCACACACCATGATCAAGTGGGATGTATCCCAGGGATGCAAGGATTCTTCAATACACGCAAATCGATCAATGTGACAGACCATATTAACAAACTGAAGAATAAAAACCGTATGATCATCTCAATAGATGCAGAAAAATCTTTTGACAAAATTCAACACCCATTTACGATAAAAACTCTCCAGAAAACGGGCATGGGGGAACCTACCTCAACATAATAAAGGCCATGTATGACAAACCCACAGCAAGCATCACACTCAATGGTGAAAAACTGAAAGCATTTCCACTAAGATCAGAAACAAGACTATTACCACTCTTATTCAACATAATTTTGGAAGTCCTAGCCACAGCAATGAGAGAACAAAAAGAAATAAAAGGAATACAAATTGGAAAAGGAGTAAAACTGTTTGCAGATGACATGATACTATACATAGAAAATCCTAAGGATGCCACCTTAGGATTGCACAGAAATTCTGTGCAATGCACAGAATCTCTGGCATTCCTATACACCAACAATGAAAAATCAGAAAGAGAGAGTAAGGAAACACTCGCATTTACCACTACAACAAAAAGAATAAAATACCTAGGAATAAACCTGCCTAAGGAGGGAAAAGACTTGTACTCAGAAAACTATAAAACACTGGTGAAAGAAATCAAAGATGACATAAACAGATGGAGAAATATACCATGTTCTTGGATTGGAAGAATCAATACTATGAAAATGACTATACTACCCAAAGCAATCTACAGATTCAATGCAATCCTTATCAAATTACCAATGGCATTCTTCACAGAATTAGAAAAAAAAATCTTACAATTCATATGGAAACATAAAAGACCCCCAATAGCCAAAGCAATCTTGAGAAAGAAAAACGGAGCTGGAGGAATCAGGCTCGCCTACTTCAAACTATACCACAAAGCTACAGTAATCAAGAAAGTATGGTACTGGCACAAAAACAGAATATAGATCAATGGTACAGGATAGAATGCCCAGAGATAAACCCACACACATGTGGGCACCTAATTTATGACAAAGGAGGCAAGAACATACAATGGAGAAAGACAGCCTCTTCAATAAGTGGTGCTGGGAAAACTGGACAGTTCCATGTAAAAGAATGAAATGAGAACACTACAGAACACCATACACAAAAATAAACTCCAAATGGAATAAAGACTTAAATGTAAGATCAGACACTATAAAACTCTTGGAGGAAAACATAGGATAAACACTCTTTGACATAAACCACAGCAAGACCTTTTTTGACCCACCTCCTAAAGTAACAGAAATATAAACAAAAATAAACAAATGGGACTTAATTAAACTTGAAAGCTTTTGCACAGCAAAGGAAACCAAAGACAAGACAAAAAGACAACCCTCAGAATGGGAGAAAATATTTGCAAATGAAACAACAAACAAAAGGTTAATCTCTAAAATACACAAAAAGCTCATGGAGCTCAATATCAAAAAAAAACAAACAATCCAGTTAAAACATGGGCAGAAGACCTAAATAGACATCTCTTCAAGAAGACATACAGATGGCCAAGAGGCACATGAAAAGTTGCTCAGCATCACTAATTATTAGAGAAATACAAATCAAAACTGCGATGACCCCACACCAGTCAGAATGGCCATTATCAAAAAATCTAGAAACAATAAATGCTGGAAAGGGTGTGGTGAAAAGGGAACCCTCCTGCACTGTTGGTGGGAATGTAAATTGATATAACCACTATGGAGAACAGTATGAAGGTTCCTTAAAAAACTAAAAATAGAACTACCATATGACCCAGCAATCCCACTACTGGGCATATATCCTGAGAAAACCATAATTCAAAAAGAGACATGTACCACAATGCTCATTGTAGCTCTATTTACAATAGCCAGGACATGGAAGCAACCTAAATGTCCATCGACAGATGAATGGATAAATAAGATGTGGCACATATATACAATGGAATATTACTCAGCCATAAAAAGAAACAAAATTGAGGGCTTTCCTGGTGGTGCAGTGGTTGAGAGTCCACCTGCCGATGCAGGGGACACGGATTCGTGCCCCGGTCCAGGAAGATCCCACATGCCGCGGAGCGGCTGGGCCTGTGAGCCATGGCCGCTGAGCCTGCACGTCCGGAGCCTGTGCTCCGCAACGGGAGAGGCCACAACAGTGAAAGGCCCGCATACTGCAAAAAAAAAAAGAAACAAAATTGAGTTATTTGTAGTGAGGTGGATGTACCTACAGTCTGTCATATAGTGTGAAGTAAGAAAGAAAAAACAAATATCGTATCCTAACACATATACATGGAATCTAAAATAAAAAATGGTCTGATGAACCTAGCTGCAGGGTAGGAATAAAGAGGCAGACACAGAGAATGGACTTGAGGACATGGGGTAGGAGGGCGAAGCTGAGATGAAGTGAGAGTAGCATCGACATATATACACTACTGAATGTAAAATAGTTGGCTGGTGGGAAGCAGCAGCATGGCACAGGGAGATGGATTCAGTGCTTTGTGATGACCTAGAGGGGTGTGATAGGGAGGATGGGAGGGAGGCTCAAGAGGGAGGGGATATGGGGACATGTGTATGCATATGGTTGATTTGCTTTGTTGGGCAACAGAAAGTAACACAGTATTGTGAAGCAATTATACTCCAATAAAGACCTATTGAAAAAATTTTAAAAACTAAAAATGGAACTACCATATGATCCAGCAATTTCACTCCTGGGCATTTACCCAGAAAAAAACAAAAATACTAATTCAAAAAGATATATGCACCCTAATGTTCATAACAATACTATTTACAATAGCCAAGACATAGAAGCAACCCAAGAGCCCATCAACAGATGACTGGATTGAGAAGATGTGCTATACACACACACACACACACACACACACACACACACACACACACACACACACACACAATGGAATACTACTCAGCCATAAAAAAGAATGAAATTTTGCCATTTGTGGAAATGTGGATGGACCTAGAGAATACTATGCTTAGTGAAATAAGTCAGAGAAAGACAAATACTGTCTGATACCATTTACATGTGGAATCTAAAACGTAATACAAATGAATATATATGCAAAACAGAAACAGACTCACAGATATAGAAAACAAACTTGTGGTTACCAAAGGGGAGAGGTAAGGGGAGAAGGACAAATTAGGGGTATGGGTTAACAGACACAAACTACTATGTATAAAATAGGTAATAAGAATTTACTCTATAACACAGGGATTTATAGCCATTATCTTGTAATAACCTATAATGGACTATAATCTGCAAAAATACTGGATCACTATGCTGTACACCTGAAACTAATAAAATATTGTAAATCAACTATAATTTTTTAAAGTTACTAAAATAATAAATACATACATACATTAAAGACAGTAGGCTCAACTGAATAAATAGCTTCATGGAAAACTCACTACATTGTCCTTATTTTCCTCATCGAGATATAAACTGGCTCCAGTCCTGGACCAGCATTTACTACCCAGGGCACATCACCTCTTGTAAGTGACCTAGTTTCTTTCAGTTCTTTGGTTCTTTACAGCTTGAGGGGTAATCATAATCTCTACCTTGAGGTTTTGAAAGGGATGTTATATACTTGTACTTTTCAGCTCATCTTAGCAGATAACTGTTACCTTTTATGGTGATCTTAGGGGAGCCACTAAAATTCAGAGATCATTTCATTAAACACAGGTATCTGAAAGTCCCCATCTCAGAATCAAACATCAATGTGAATAGTTAATTTGCTCCTGTGTACCTCCCTTCCTTTGTACTGCCCATTATTTGTGGGGCAGTTACTCCATTTACATTATAAATTTTTAGTATCGAATTTATTTTTTACTCTCCTTGAAGTTGGAAAAGTCATGTAGTTCTTTTAAATTCCAAATAATAGAATTTGCTTCCCCATAATGGCCAGAAGTGAATGTTGTGTACTTTGCCCCAGTCATATAACCTTGCACTCATTCACAGGAAAAAAGGTTAGAAAAATAGACAGTTGCACTCTAAAAAAATGAAACAAGTGGCTCTGCAATTTCAAGGAAATTTTAACATACATTATATCATTTTTACCCCGCAGAAGCCCTATGAAGGAGGAAGAAACTGATCTCTCATGTAACAAATGCAGGGCTGAGACATCAGGAGATAAAGTGACTCTAAGGTCTCATAGCTAGCTGGTGGGTGAAAGGAGGCCAAGACTAAACCCCTCTCTGTTTCAATCACACTCTTTCAATTACATTTATACCCTTATTGTCTTCATTCATTTAACAAACATTACTGAGCATCTTCTCAATAAGAAGGCAGGGGTGAGTCGAGCTGAAGATACAAATGTCAGTATACCACATAATTCCTGTGTTTCAGGGAGCTTACAGTCTTTTGGGAGTGGAGGCAAGTGTACAAATAAGTTTAGAACTAGGCAGAATATACATGCTGTTCAAAAGCTTTATTTATTGAACCACTGGGATCCAAAGAAGGTGCAACTCATGTGCAATTGGTTCAGCCCTACTGCCTCACACTCACACGTGTTTCTCTGCTTTTTCTGAGTGAGATTTGCAGTGTTTCTCACAACGAAAGATAAGGATCACCTGCACCAGAATCACCTGGAGTGGTTATTACATACAGATTCCTGGGCTCCACCTCAGACCTACCAAAATAAATATGTCTTGGAACCCAGGAATTTTTTTAAAATATGGAATGCTTCAGAGATTGGTTCAAGATGGCAGAGTAGAAGGACGTGCACTCATTCCCTCTTGTGAGAGCACCAGAATCACAACTAACTGCTGAACAGTCATCAACAGGAAGACACTGGAACTCACCAAAAAAGATACCCCACGTCCAAAGACAAAGGAGAAGCCACAGTGAGATGGTAGGAGGGGCGCAATCACAATAAAATCAAATCTCGTAACTGCCAGGTGGGTGACTCACAAACTGGAGAACAATTATACCACAGAAGTCCACCCACTGGAGTGAAGGTTTTGAGCCCCATATCAGACTTCCCAAGCTGAGGGTCTGGCAACAGGAGGAGGAATTCCCAGAGAATGAGACTTTGAAGGCTAGTGGGATTTGATTGCACGACTCTGACAGGACTGGGGGATACAGAGACTCCACTCTTGGAGAGCACACACAAAGTAGTGTGTGCATCAGGACCCAGGGGAAGGAGAAGTGATCCCACAGGAGACTGAACCAGACCTACCTGCTAGTGTTGGAAGGTCTCCTGCAGAGGCAGGGGGTGGCTGTGGCTCACTGCAGGGCAAGGACACTGGCATGAGCACTCCCAGAGTCTGCCATTAGCCCCACCAAAGAGCCAGGTAGGCTCCAGTGCTGGGTCACTTCAGGCCAAACAACCAACAGGGAAGGAACCCAGCCCCACCCATCAGCAAACAAGCTGATTAAGCTTCTACTGAGCTCTGCCCACCTGAGCAACACCCAGCTCTACCCATCACCAGTCCCTCCCATCAGGAAGCTTGCACAAGTAACTCACCCATCAGACAGTAGACAGCAGAAGCAACAAGAATTACAATTCTGCAGCCTGCGGAATTAAAACCACAATCACAGAAAGACAGACAAAATGAAAAGGCAGAGGACTATGTACCAGATGAAGGAACAAGATAAAACCCCAGAAAAACAATTAAGTGAAGTGGAGCTAGGCAACCTTCCAGAAAAAGAATTCAGAATAATGACAGCAAAGATGACCCAGGACCTCGGAAAAAGAATGGAGGCAAAGACTAAGAAGATGCAAGAAATGTTTAACAAAGACCTAGAAGAATTAAAGAACAAACACCTAGAAGAATTAAAGAACAAACAAACAGAGATGAATACAATAACTGAAATGAAAAATACACTAGAAGGAATCAATAGCAGAATAACTGAGGTAAAGAACAGATAAGTGACCTGGAAGACAGGATGGTGGAATTCACTGCCACAGAACAGAGTAAAGAAAAAAGAATGAAAAGAAATGAAAACAGCCTAAGAGACCTCTGGGACGATATTAAAGGCACCTCTAAACACATTCACATTATAGAGGTCTCAGAAGGAGAAGAGAGAGAGAAAGGACCCGAGAAAATATGTGAAGAAATTATAGTCGAAAATTTCCCTAACATGGGAAAGGAAAGAGCCACCCAAGTCCAGGAAGCACAGAGAGTCCCATGCAGGATAAACCCAAGGAGAAACATGCCGAGACACAAAGTAAGCAAATTGACAAAAATTAAAGACAAAGAAAAATTATTGAAAGCAACAGGGGAAAATGACAAATAACATACAAGGGAACTCCCATAAGGTTAACAGCTATTTCTCAACAGAAGCTCTACAAGCCAGAAGGGAGTGGCACAATATATTTAAAGTGATCAAAGGGAAAAACCTACAACCAAGATTACTCTACCCGGCAAGGATCTCATTTAGATTCGACAGAGAAATCAAAAGCTTTACAGACAAGCAAAAGCTAAGAGAATTCACCCCCACCAAACCAGCTCTACAACAAATGCTAAGGAACTTAAGTGGGAAACACAAGAGAAAAAAAGGACCAACGAAAACAAACCCATAACAATTAAGACGATGGTAACAGGAACATACATATTGATAATCACCTTAAATGTGAATGGATTAAAGGCTCCAACCAAAAGACACAGGCTCGCTGAATGGATACAAAAACAAGACCCATATATAGGCTGTCTACAAGAGACCCACTTCAGACCTAGGGACACATACAGACTGAAAGAGAGGGGATGGAAAAAGATATTCCATGAAAATGGAAATCAAAAGAAAACTGGAGTAGCAATACTCGTATCAGATAAAATAGACTTTAAAATAAAGAATGTTACAAGAGACAAGGGAGGACACTACATAATGGTCAAGGGATCAACCCAAGAAGAAGATATAACAATTATAAATATATATGCACCCAACATAGGAGCACCTCAATCCATAAGGCAAATGCCAACAGCTATAAAAGAGGAAATCAACAGTCACACAATAATGGTGTGGGGCTTTAACACGTCACATACACCAATGGACAGATCATCCAGACAGAAAATTAATAAGGAAACACAAGCTTTAAATGACACAATACACCAGAGAGATTTAATGGATATTTATAGGACACTCCATACAAAAACAGCAGATTACACTTTCTTCTCAAGTGCACATGGAACATTCTCCAGGACAGATCACATCTTTGGCCACAAATCAAGCCTCAGTGAATTTGAGAAAACTGAAAACATATCAAGCACCTTTTCTGACCCCAACACTATGAGACTAAAAATAAATTACAGGGAAAAAAACGTAAAAGACACAAACACATGGAGGCTAAACAATACGTTACTAAATAACCAAGAGATCACTGAAGAAATCAAAGAGGAAATCAAAAAATACCTAGACACAAATGACAGAAAAAACACGACAATCCAAAACTATGGGATGCACCAAAAGCAGTTCTAAGAGGGAAGTTTATAGCAATACAAGCCTACCTCAAGAAACAAGAAAAATCTCAAATAAACAATCTAACCTTACACCTAAAGGAACGAGAGAATGAAGAACAAAAAAACTCAAAGTTAGTAGAAGGAAAGAAATATAAAGATCAGAGCAGAAATAAATGAAATAGAAAGAAAGAAAACAATAGCAAAGATCAATAAAACTAAAAGCTGGGTCTTTGAGAAGATAAACAAAATTGATAAACTTTTAGCCAGACTCACCAAGAAAAAGAGGGAGAGGACTCAAATCAATAAAATTAGAAATGAAAAAGGAGAAGTTACAATAGACACCGCAGAAATACGAAGGATCATAAGAGACTACTAAAAGCAACACTCTGCCAATAAAATGGACAACCGGGAAGAAATGGACAAATTCTTGGAAAGGTAGAACCTTTCAAGACTGAACAGGAAAATTAGAAAATATGAAGAGACCAATCACAAGAAATGAAATTGAAACCACGATTAAAAATCCTCCAACAAACAAAAGTCCAGGACCAGATGGCTTCACAGGTGAATTCTATCAAACATTTAGAGAAGAGCTAACGCCCATCCTTCTCAAACTCTTCCAAAAAACTGCAGAGGAAGGAACACTCCCAAACTCATTCTACGAGGCCACCATCACCCTGATACCAAAACCAGAGAGAGATACTACAAAAAAAGAAAATTACAGACCAATATCACTGATGTATATAGATGCAAAAGTCCTCAAAATAATATTAGCAAACAGAATCCAACAGCACATTAAAAGGATCATACACCATGGTCAAGTGGGATGTATCCCAGGGATGCAACGATTCTTCAATATATGCAAATTAATCAATGGGGAAAACCATATTAACAAATTGAAGAATAAAAACCATATGATCATCTCAATAGATGCAGAAAAAGCTTTTGACAAAATTCAATGCCCATTTATGATAAAAACTTTCCAGAAAGTGGACATAGAGGGAACCTACCTCAACGTAATAAAGGCCATATATGACAAACCCACAGCAAACATCATTCTCAATGGTGAAAAACTGGAAGTATTTCCTCTAAGATCAGGAACAAGACAAGGATGTCCACTCTTGCCACTATTATTCAACATAGTTTTGGAAGTCCTAGCCACAGCAATCAGAGAAGAAAAAGAAATAAAAGGAAGACAAACTGGAAAAGGAGAAGTAGAACTGTCACTGTGTGCAGATGACATCATACTATACATAGAGAATCCTAAAGATGCCACCAGAAAACTACTAGAGCTCATCAATGAAACTGGTAAAGTTGCATGATATAAAATTAATGCACAGAAATCTCTTGCATTCCTGTACACTAACAACAAAAGATCAGAAAGAGAAATTAAGGAAACAATCCCATTTACCACTGCAACAAAAAGAATATAATACCTAGGAATAAACCTACCTAAGGAGGTAAAGACCTGTATTCAGAAAACTGTAAGACACTGGTGAAAGAAATCAAAGATGACACAAACAGGTGGAGAGATATACCATGTTCTTGGATTGGAAGAATCAATATTGTGAAAATAACTATACTACCCAAAGCAATCTACAGATTCAATGCAATCCCTATCAAATTACCAGTGGCATTTTTTTTTTACAGAACTAGAACAAAAACTCTTAAATTTGTATGGAGCCACAAAAGACCCCAAATAGCCAAAGCAATCTTGAGGGAAAAAAAGGGAGCTGGAGGAATCAGACTTCCTAACTTCAGACTATACTACAAAGCTACAGTAATCAAGACAATATTGTACTGCCACAAAAACAGAAATATGTATCAATGGAACAGGATAGAAAGCCCAGAGATAAACCCATGCACCTATGCTCAACTAATCTATGACAAAGGAGGCAAGGATATATAATGGAGAAAAGACAGTCTCTTCAATAAGTGGTGCTGGGAAAACTGGACAGCTCCATGTAAAAGAATGAAATTAGAACACTGCCTAACAGCACACACAAAAATAAACTCAAAATGGATTCAAGATCTAAATGTAAGACTGGACACTATAAAACTCTTAGAGGAAAACACAGGAAGAACACTTTTCAACATAAACCACAGCAAGATCTTTTTTTGACCCACCTCCTAGAGTAATGGAAATAAAAACAAAAATAAACAAATGGGACCTAATGAAACTTAAAACCTTTTGCACAGCAAAGGAAACTATAAGCAAGATGAAAAGACAAGCTTCAGAATGGGAGAAAATATTTGCAAACAAATCAACGGACAAAGGATTAATCTCCAAAATATATAAACAGCTCATGCAGCTCAATATTAAAAAAACAAACAACCAAATCAAAAAATGGGCAGAAGACCTAAATAGACATCTCTCCAAAGAAGACATACAGATGGCCAAGAGACACATGAAAAGCTGCTCAACATCACTAATCATTAGAGAAATGCAAATCAAAACTACAATGAGGTATCATCTCACACCAGTTAAAATGGGCATCATCAGAAAATCTACAAATAAATGCTGGAGAGTGTGTGGAGAAAAGGGAACCCTCTTGCACTGTTGGTGGGAATGTAAATTGATACAGCCACTATGGAGAACAGTATGGAGGTTCCTTAAAAAACTAAAAACAGAACTACCATATGACCCAGCAATCCCACTACTGGGCACATACCCAGAGAAAACCATAATTCAAAAAGACACATGCACCCCAATGTTCATTGCAGCACTATTTACAATTACCAGGTCATGGAAGCAACCTAAATGCCCAACAACAGATGAATGGATAAAGAAGATATGGTACATATATACAGTGGAATATTACTCAGCCATAAAAAAGAATGAAATTGGGTCATTTGTAGAGACGTAAATGGAACTAGAGACTGTCATACAGAGTGAAGTAAGTCAAAAGAGAAAAACAAATATCGTATATTAACGCATATATGTGGAATCTAGAAAAATGCTGCAGATGAACTGGTTTGCAAGGCAGATACAGAGACACAGATGTAGAGAAGAAATGTATGGACACCAAGGTGGGAAAGTGAGGGGGGGTGGGATGAACTGGGAGATTGGGATTGACATATATACACCAATATGTATAAAATAGATAACTAATAAGAACCTACTGTATAAAAAAAACTAAATAAAATAAAATTCGAAAAATAATATGGAACGCTTCATGAGTTTTCATGTTATCCTTGCACAGGGACCGTGCTAATTTTCTCTGTATCGCTTGAATTTCAGTATATGTGTTGCCAAAGCAACCATGACCACGGGAATTTGTTTTTTGTTTTTTTTTTGGGAATTTGTATTTTTAACTAGCTTCAAGGTCATTCTGATACACATTCAGGATTTAGAATCACTGTTTACCCTTGCATTTGGGTCTTTAAAAGAATATATTCATATATATATATAAGAATATATTTTTATATAGAGAATGTATAAAGTAATATGAAGATTAAATCATAAGATGGCAATTCACTTTTTGTCATACTCTTCTACTCCATTTAACATTGCCCCACGCATGCTGATTCATTAAAATGCTACTTGTCTCTAAAATATTTTCATTAAAATATTCTCTCTCAATCTCCCTCTTTCCTTCCCTCACTCCCTTCTTCCCCTTCCTCCCCCTTTTTAATCCATTACCAAATTCTGTGATACATTTCCTTTACACCGAGAGCTATTTTAACCTCTCAAAGAAAAACTGTGTCACTGACAGCACTGCACAGTCCTGGTTAGTGAGCATCAGCATTTGTACTAAGTATGTTCTACCATGTTTTCTTGAATTAAGTGTGCTTGCAATGTGTGACAATTCCCTATACCATTTTCTGGTGAGTTACGGTAAATAATTTTCACTCACAGTGCTATCAAAAGATAGAGTGCATTTCTTATGGTACTGCCATAAGAAATATGAAGGGCATCATGTTGGATGTTAAAATTTTTTGAACAACTCAAGATGACTTTAGGGAAATGGTTGTAACAAAGGGAAAGGATCAGCAGAGGTTCAGGGTGGTGGAAATCTTGTCATTAGAAAGGATATCATAACATCCCACTACCAGGGAGGATAAACTAACAATTACGAGTGGAATGGGAAGAAACTATGGCTTGCGACATCTGGGGATTTAAAGAGAAGAAAAAAATCCACTTAAGAGGAACCTCTGCACTCAGGAATTTGACCAAAAGAGCCTGTTCACTTAAGCTGCCCTGGAACACACACTACTGCAGTTAACAGGGAACACCTACAGTGTTGCTGGGACTGCCGCGTCCACACCTGGCAACGTTTCACTGCAGCCAATGGGAATAGCTACAAGATGCTACAGCAGTGGTTCTCAAACCTCAGAGCATCACCTGGAGGGCTTGTTAAGACAGAGTCCTGCGCTCCACGGCCAAAGATTCTGACTCAACAAGTCTGGGGTGGGGACCTGAGAATTTACATCCTTAACAGGCTTCTAGGTGATGCCTGATGCTACGGGTTCTCAGAGCACACTTCGACTGGCACTGACCACTATTTGTAATAATGCAACAGTTTTTTCTTTGCATTAAACTAATATGTATTCATCAAACCTAAACACTGTGTCCATTATTTGCATCATGGGTGAAGAAACTTAGGCAAGAAGAAAACTCGTTGGACGGGCACTATTGTACCTGAAACATAATTATGTCTTACAACTACCTAATCCTCTCCCTTTGACTATCAATCATATCTATTAATCTTTTGTTGGTGTGCCTTGTCTACATATCATGAGGGGTGGGGTGGAATCCAAATGTTAATAAGTGTTAAGTTATGGAGTTTTAAAAATCAAATCAAAATAGCAAAAATCATGAAAAAAATAATTCATGAAAGCTGACAAGCCTTCACCCTTATCATCTCAAGGTTAAATAATGATCAGAATTCTTTCAGCTGAAGTATTTACGTTGCATCTTGATGTCTGACTATCATAAATATACAACTGAGCTATTAGGCTCTATTTTTCATTGCAGATGAAACTGATGCATCTTCGTGTGGTGTAGTCTGACATAGTAAAATTGTTACTCTCTAGGTAGGATATTCATAAAAATGTAATTATTGTAATCAGAACAGTCTTGAAGCTCATGAGAGGGGATTGCCAGATTCATGATTGGCAGTTTTCAATCACTTCACACATAATAAAGAAACTTCTTAAAGAAGCCCTAGGAATCACTAATGTCTTACCGGGGAAACTATTTTGAGCAAACAACAAAGGGTGTTGGGGGATGGTGGTGAGAACTCAAGTTGGCCTCCTCTGCCTGGCTTTGGGCAGGACTGGATGGAGTCCTTTAACATATTTCCTTAAGTTTACTCACCAACAGGTTTAACTAGCGTGCTATTTGCTGGGAGAGTGCTTTGAAAAGAAAGAGATCATGGAAAGACCATGATCTATCTTTTTATGGCTCTCCTCTTTGGCTTGTCACGTATTTTATCTTGATGTCTCAGTAAGAACTTCTTATTTGACATCCTGAAATGTGTCAAATGGGAAATAATTAGCTAAAAGTTTTTAGGGTTTCCTTGAGGAGTAACTGATAACAACTACTTGATGGTATATATATAGCCATGAAATGAAGATCTTTTACATAAAACTTTAAAGTATTTCGGGAAGAAAAATGACTTTCAAGGAGACTCAGATTCTTTCTTGGTTTTGCCAAAGATGAGCTATATATGATCTTGGGTAAGTTGCTCCATCTCTCCAGACCTACGGTTTTTCACTTATAAAATGAAGAGTTTGGCTTAAAAATCTCTCTGGTCCTTTCCCACGTATTACAATGAACCTGTGAGACCTTGAAAGGAAGTGGGAGAGGACTTTCCTGGTGGCACAGTGGTTAAGAATCCTCCTGCCAATGCAGGGGACACGGGTTCGAGCCCTGGTCCGGGAAGATCCCACATGCCGCAGAACAACTAAGCCCGTGAGCCACAACTACTGAGCCTGCGCTCTAGAGCAACAACTACTGAGCCCATGTGCCACAACTACTGAAGCCCTCGCACCTAGAGCCCATGCTCCACAACAAGAGAAGCCACCGCAATGAGAGTAGCCCCCGCTTGCCGCAACTAGAGAAAACCCGCGCGCAGCAACGAAGACCCAACACAGCCAAAAATAAATAAATAAAATTTATTTTTTTAAAAAAAGGAAGAGGGAAAACATCTCTGTTGCTCAGCAGGCAGCGCTGGTGATATGGGGGGAAGGTTAACACCACAGGCTCCCATGGTATTCATGAATGTGGCCCTTGCTCTGCTCACTCAGACATAAACGCTTACTGTGTACATCTGTATACTAAGACACCTGGATGTGAAAGATTTAACCCTGTGATTTAACTTGTGAACATGAAGGAGAAGCTACACTGTTCACCAATACTGCTAAATACTTGATGTTTTTTACTCAACAAACATTTACTGAGCACCCACCATTCTTTGTACAGAAACGTGAGATTGGGCTTGGGGTGCAGTGGGTACAGAGTTTCCTCTCAGAGCACCACAGTTACATATGAGGGACAGACCTACAGGAAGCCCATAATCAGGATGGGTTGAAAGTAGAGTGAAGGCCCTGTGATGGTCCACACCCTTGGTCCTGTGCTTCCAGAGACAAAAGATATTTCCATTAGGAGAATGACAGTAGTGCTTCTCTTTTCCCTTTCCTTTCTTTTTTTTTTTTTTTTTAAAGACATGACTATCAGTCAGGATTCAATGTGTTTACAGCTTGACTACTTCATAGAAAAACGTGTCTATAAAACACCTGGTAGTTGTGAAAAGGGGTAAGGCCCACGCACGGAACAAAATAAATATATTTATTCAGCTGTCCCAAGCCATTACCAATCTCCTTACACCCAAGGATTGTCTGTCCCCTCCTAAATTTTATTTCTAATATTCTGGCTACATAGGTAAAAAAAAAAATTTTTTTTCAGAAAATCAAAGTCCTACCCCCATAACTATCCTTAAGTACAAACACTCTTTATGGCATTTCAGACCAGCTTTGATACTCTGAACCAGAAAGATGGCTGCAAGTGTATCTCGTGTATCAAACACAGTGATGAAAGAAAAAGTTACTTGTCAATGCAGTTCAACAAGTATCTCCTGAGCACCTTTCGTGTACCTGGCTCACTGAATTAAGGACACCAAAGATAGCAGAGATGCTGTTATGTTCTCCAAGCCACAATGTCAGAGTAAACAGTGAGCCTGCTGCCTGACCCACAACCTAGAGACAGCAAGGCTGCCCCCAGTGGGCTCTGAAGTTACCCTTTGCTCCTATCTCATCTCCAAAGCTGAATTCTAACCCTGCCCTCTTCCTTTCAGTGACTTTTCCAAGATAAGCTATGCTCACCTGCTTAAATGTATCACCTTATGCATTTTCAAAGGCTTTGAATTTTATTGTGCTAATGGACATTTAATTCACTCAGAATTCTGATCAGGTAGCTTTTCATAGGCAGGTAGGCTCTGCCTTACTGTGTCTAAGTACTGGTTATGTTGAAATCCCTTCTAGACAGGATCCCTAAAGGAGGGTATTTCCATTGAACACATGGGTAATTTTGCTTATTTAGCGAAGGAGAAGGGACACCGCCTGAGAGGTATCCCAAACAACGAGACATGTTGGGAAAACCTCCAAGCAGGCAGAGAAGTTGGAAGGGGTTGTGCCATAATTAAGGTGATCATATTTTCCTAATCAGACACAAGGGCAGATAGCCTGACACATGGTCTGAAAACAGGACAGATTATTTGAAATCTGGGATGTATGATCACCATCTTCACAGTGAATGAAGCCAGTGAGACCGGCAGCTGTTCAGAGTGCAAGTCATTACCGATGAGTCTGTACACTGAGGGATCCAGAGGAGTGGGTGGAAGCCTGCTGATGTCATCCACTTATGAGCCAGGGCTTCCTCACACAGCACAAAGAAGGTCTGTTACCAAGGGTTTCATGGAACTACTTGCTGTCATCACCTTGTCTGCAAGGACAAAGGTGCAATCTACTGACCAAAAATCAATGAAGCTTTGCTTCCAAATAACAGTCTGGGAATGCAAAGTACAGGCAGGAGCATACTGTTATATGTCAATTATATCTCAATTTAAAAAAAACACAAGCAGCAGCAAGCACAGACAGCTCATAGCTATCCTTCACGTGTTTGGTTCTATAGCTGCTGCTTAGACAGATTTCAAACATCATACTATTTTTAAAAATTAAATCCTCATCACTCTGCCTGCTAATCTTGTGCATTCAATTTGAAACTTGGGAATTGTTTTGCTGCAAAGGAGGAGATTCAGAAATTCCAGTTCTCCTGCTTAATACAAGTATTATGTCCAGCATAATGTAATAGGAGAAAAGTCTCCCTTTGTTGCCAACACTCAAAGTCAACTCTTAGTTATGTGCTTTGAGAATGAGCCTTGGAAAATATTTCAACTCTAATTCCTATCACCAACATAGAACATTTAGGCCTCTATCTCCACTTTTAAGTTACTGTATGCTTTTTCAACTTGTATCTTATCAAAAAACTGATTTTATTTTTTTAAAATGACATCAAAACAAGTTTATTTTGATGATTCAATGATTTATGCTATGTGTATCACCATTTTAGCTCTATTAGAGTGGTTAAGAGAGACTTTGATTTTATAGGAAACTCAAGGTCAAAGTCTATAGGGTTTTTTTCCCTACATCAGGGCTTTAAATAGTAAGCAGAAACACAAAAGAAGTGTATCTGAATATACCTGGTGTGTTGTTTATAGCTGCAAATGATCAATGAAAAGTGGGTGAAATACCCCTTTTTTATAATCTCACATAAGAAGTCTGGAGGTATGGCATTTGCAAGGTTGGCTATTTCAGGGGCTCAGTGACTTACTGAGCATCTGGATTCTTCCCACATTTCCATCCCATCATCCTGGGCACATTGGTGTTAATCCTTTAGCCTGCTCCCTATGGTCAGAGGACGGTCATTGCAGCACCAAATAACAACCTCACACCCCATGTAAAGAACCAAAGATGACAGTATCCTCATAAAGAGGGAAAGAAAGAGTTTCCCAGAAACCAGGCACTTTGGAAAGTGGTCAGCCTCTTTAATGGGAAGTGGGCTCTCTGTCAGCACATGAAAAGGGTGAGAGGGATGGCAGTTGAATAGACAACCAACAATATCACCATAGGTGGGAACTGAGAGAATGTTTATTTACATATATTGAAAGTTACTGGAACCTTCTGATTATTTTCCAAGGAGATTATGTCTGTGAGATGAGTTTACAATCAAGTAACGATTTTCTAATCAGTTAAAACAGTACACTATTGATACTATGTATAAAATAGGTAACTAATGAGAAAAAAATACATTTAAACCAACTATGCACATGGCTGATTTACTTTGTTGTACAATAGAAATAACAGCATTGTGAAGCAATTATACTCCAATAAAGATGTATAAATTAAAAAACTATACTTCAATAAAATAAAAACAAAACAAATAAACAAAAAACAGTCATAGGTGATTTTACAAAATTAATCTTCCTAGTGTCAATGGGAAGAGTAAGATTTCAGGATAACAGATGCCAGTGGCAACACGTAAGCATCAGATGCAAAGTATACATAATTATCATAATTAACAGCGAGTGTGGAGTATCAGGCAGAACACCCTGACCTGCAGGGATCTGCAGTGATGGTTAATAGACAATGGTGTTTTTAGAGATGAGAAAAAAAAAAAAAAAACAGTAAAAAGGAGAGGGTATATGTGAGGTGTGTCTAAGGGTGTGTATAGCTTGATGGTTGAGTTGAGGGCGGTCAAAAATGTACAATCTTCTAGACAATGATAATTAATGCCTGTTACCATCATATGTTTCCTACGGAATTATATAATGCCACATATGAAGTGTTCTTGCCAAAAAAACCAAGCCAAGTCAGATTAAACTTCCAGATCTAACACTCAGCTTATAGGATGTACAGGAAACAGGAATTTGTTAAGCAACATCTCAGTGAAATAATCAGCAAAATCCAAAAATGATGCAGGAAATTTAAACCTGATTAGATATTTGATACTAAGGAAATTTTATCAATATTTTGGGGAGTTATAAAGGTATTGTGGTTATATTTTGTTTTGCAAGCATCCCTTTTTATTTTGCTAGTCACTTAATCCAAATATGCAGTTATGTTTTTAAAAAGAGTCCATATCTTTTAGAGACACATGCTGAAATGCTTACAGCAGAAACGAAATGACATCTGAGATTTACTTCAGATGCCTCAAAATAACCCAGTGGGGGGACTTCCCTGGTGGTCCAGTGATAAAGAATCCGCCTTGCAATGCAGGGGACGCGGGTTCCATCCCTGGTCAGGGAACTAAGATCCCACATGCCATGGGGCAACTAAGCCTGTTTGCCACAACTACTGAGCTCAAGAGCCTCAACTAGAGTCCACGTGCCCTGGAGCCTGTGTGCCACAACTAAGACCTGACACAGTCAAAAAAAAATAAATTACCCAGTGGGAGCATAGGTGGAAGTTAAAGTGGGAGGAATGACACGCTATGAAGATTTATAGTCATTTACTCACTATCAATAAAGCCTCCGTTCATTTTGAGAAGGTATAAATCTGGTGCACTTAGAACCAAGAAACTTAATTTTTAGACTTCATTTGCTTTCTATAAGTACAGCAAAACCAAAAATCAAACCTCTTCACAGCAATAAGCCAGTTTTGTTCCAATAGGAATTCAAATTCAAAAAAACAAATGCAACACACACATACACTGAACAGCACAGACAGGATTCAAATTCTCAAAACTATGAGTGATGAAGACACCCTCCAAACTCCAGATGGTTTGCAAAAGTTCCATGAGCACCGCCCCCAATAAGGCATCTAAACAATACAGGGCAAAGCTGTGATCTGATACATGTAGGTATTTTCCTGGCTATATCTAAGCATCTCCTAGACTTCTACTTAAATGATCTTGAGACTACCTCAAGAAACTAGTTTGGTTCTCCCTTTTACCAGGACGAAATAATAACAAGAGGTCGGGAAAAATTGGAATGGGAATTGCCCAGCAAGGACCATAAAGGGTTGAAGGAAATAATTGTTATTTTTGGTGTTGTTCTCCCTTCTACAATCTTCTTACTTTCTGACTCCATCCCTCTTCATCTCCCACCTGAGCTTGTATTGTGCCCACGTCCTCTGGCTTCCCTGAGCCTTTCTCATTTCTGCCCTCTCTCTAAATTTTCAATGCTCCCAAATTCAGTTATAAATTCCGAAATTAAGGTTTCAATCACAGCAATATGTAATAAAACACTACTAGAATTTTAGATTTGTTTGATCCCCCAAAGCCATCTTCCATCAGAATTCTAATTCCCGTTCTCTCCGTGTGCTGACCTAATCTAGCAGTTAGGATTCTAACTACTTCTAATGGACGTTCTCAGCTACCAGCTCACAGTCCTAAGGACCTATCATCCTTACGTTCTCTCTCATCAGAATGCTCAGCAGCTGCATCCTAGAGAGGTAGTTATTAATATGCCTTCAATAACAAGCTAAGGAGGGGCTACAGAGAAGAGAAAAATATGCCTGATCATTCTAATTTACTTTAATGTAATAAAAATTCCCAATTACACGTACAGTTTAGTTAGTGTTTGGAAATGAGGGTCGTACCAATTGCTTGAACAAGGTACTGGTAAGCTTTGTTCTTCTACCCTGATGAAAATTTTGTCACAGAAATCAAGACGTAGGCTTTACAATGTATGTGATAAAGGTTCATGTAATCTAGACAGTTCCACAAAAGTTTTTTCCTTCGGGGTAGTCAAGGTGACTCATGACTCCCCCAGTCCTATTTTTTATGCCCCCCACTGAGATAATATGGAAATGTTTTAAACTATTGGACTTTCCTAAAACTCAAGACCCATGCACTGCGTTTCTGTTCTTAATGCCATGAAAGGGTGCAGGTGACCTGTTACACTTCTATTTGGTGCCAGGGGCTCCCATGAAGCTTCAGGCTCCAGACTTGCCTGTTAAAGTTCCATCTGTTTCCTCTTTTACCCAAATTCACTGTGTGGGGCAATGATATTAAAGACTTTCCTCAAAGCTGAAAAAATAAATAAACTATTGGACTTTCAGGCAAGAATATATTTTAGAACAGGTCTCTAAACCTTACTAGTCAGCAGAATCACCTGGGGATTTTTTTTTTTCCTGAATCAGATTCTCAGCCAGAGTGGGAGAAAGTAAGTGGCTGGGTAGGAATGTTTTTAAACTCTCCATGAAATTCTAATGATCAGTCAGGTTCGGGCACTATGTTGAGAGTACAGGGCCACCTCGCAGTACCTCCTAAGTCATATCACTTACCTGCTTGGAACCATAAAGAAAAGGGAGAAAAGCCTTTCTGAGCTCCAGCCTGCTTCCCAACTACCTGGCAAAGTGCATCGCTTCTCTGTTCTTGGAGCCCTGTAATCCAGGCCACCCAGTTCAGCTGTTCCTACTTCCATACAAGCAGGTGATTCCTCCTGTAGAAAAAAAGAAAATACACTCATTAGGACCCTAAGTATGGAGCTTTACAAATAGCTAATTTACCAATGACAACAACTTTGCAAGGTTGGTATCGTCACCATTTTGTAGCAGAAAAAACTGGGGCTGAGATGATTAGAGTGCGATTTTGCCAGGTTTTCCCCATGGTTAGTCTCAGAGGGCAGATTTAGAACCCAGTGCTGTGGGACCGGAGAGATTACTGATGTAGTCATTTGTGCCTTGTTCTTACTTCTATTGGAGACTTACTTGGTAGAGGGAAAGGTGATTTCCCCCTTCCTTTCCTCTCTGGAAGGAAACCTGGCTTTTTGTTCTGAGGCACAGGACCCTTTTATGCTCAGTTGTAAGAGCTTTAAGAGCTTCTTTGTGGTTAAGAACTGGAAAAAGCCAGACTTACTTTATTTTTTTTTTATTTATTTGGTTGCACCAGGTCTTAGTTGTGGCTTGAGGGTTCCTTAGTCGTGGCATTCGAACTCTTAGTTGCAGCATGCATGTGGGATCTAGTTCCCCAACCAGGGATGGAACCCGGGCCCCCTGCATTGGGAGCACAGGGTCTTAATCACTGCACCACCAGGGAAGTCTTTTTTTTTTTAATTTACAGACTTGGAGAATTATTGTCTTTTCAAGAAAAGAAGCTGGAATTACCCTAAAAAGGGAGGAGATGGAAGGCAATGTTTCACAGGTAAGACAGCTATGCCCCTACCCTGAGAAGATGGGTTCCCAGAGGCTGGAGAGAGGTGTGGACATTACTTGCATCCAAGTGTGTAGAACAATTCAGAGTTTTCCAATGCACCACTATAGCTGCAAAAGGGCAAAGAACGTGCCACCCTCAACCAAACTCAGGCAGCTGTCCCATCTCAAAACCTGACTCATGGGGAATCCCAGAAAGAGGAAAGGAACTAACATTCACTTCATAGCCATAGCATACCTAAAACGTTTACCCTTGAGCCCAGGGCGTCCTGAGAGCCTTCAGGTGTGGAGCCAGTGGCAGCCCTGCCTGGGCAAGTTTTCCTTCTCTTTCCCATCTCCCACAGCTGGCTACTGAGATGCACAAAAGGCTGTACTTGTGTACAGAGCCCTTGGGGTAACGCTCGGAGCTTAGCTACCTGCTCATGGAATGTAGTCATCTGCTCACAGATCCAAAGCATCTGGTTCTTTATCAAAATAAACAGACTGAGTGAAAGAAGCCAGATATGAGAGAACAGAAACCATATGTTTGATTATATGAAGTGCAAAACAGACTAAACTGACCCATAATGACAGAGGTTAGTACTACTAACCTTTGGCCAGGTATTGACTGGGAGGGAGCACAAGGGAGCCTTCTAGGGGGCTAGAAATATTCTAGGGGGCTAGAAATATTCTATAGCTTGATCTGGATGGTGATTACACAGGTGTAAACACGTGTGAAAATTCATTGAGCTGTGCCTTTAAGATATGTGCACATTACTGTTACGTATTATGTGTTACCTCCACAAAATAAGTACATAATAAAAGCAAATAAGCCAACAAACTTGGATACTAAACAGTAACCTACAATGACCTACCAGCTCCAGCTTGCCTATTACTGGGGCCACTTAATCCTCTCTTGCTGACTCAATCCCTTCCTAATTCCTAAAATTAATCTGGCTCCCTCCACCAAAACCACACAGGAAATTTTAAACACCAGAGGAGAGCACTCAGCCCAATAGCCCTCACCCATGGGGGTAACCTGTAGCATGATGTGTGTGTGCAGAGATGTCAGCCAGACTGCCCAGGTTCAAATCCCTCCTCTGCCACTTTTTGATTACAGCCTTAAGCAGCTTACTTAATCCTCTACACCTCAGTTTCCTGATCTGTGTAACAGGTTTAAAAATCAGGATTAAACAAGATTAATCCAGGTAAAAGCCCTCAGCAAATACCCATTATTATTAAATGCCAAGCCTATGAAAAGCACTTTACCAATATTGTCTCATTTAATTCTTAGAGCAACCTTGTCTGATAGCTGGTGTTATCACCATTTTAAAGTGAAGAAACTGAAGTTCACAGAGGCTAAATTTGCTTAAGCTTACATAGTTGGAAAGGGGCAAAATCAGGGTTTGAACTCAGGTCTGTTTTGTCTTTTCCTGTCAAAGGGCTTCCCCAACCCCCACCTGGGCCCTCCCAACCCCTGTGTTCCATTGGCTTCCTCCTGGGCCTCCATGCTGCTGAGACTAGACCACACAGCCCACTCTTCAGGGAACTTTCTAGTCCTTCAGATTCTGTCTGAGCCCCGGGTTCAGAATAATCAGCCTAAGTAATAGGCAACAATTGGATCAAGATGGTGAAATGAGCTCATAAGATCATGTCCCCTTCCACCCAAATTTTCTTACAATGACAGGTGCAAAATGTTGTTTTTTTGTTTGTTTTTAAAGGATTAATTTATTTACTGTTTTCTTTTTTTTAATTTTTTAAAATTTATTTATTTTTGGCTGCTTTGGATCCTCGTTGCTGCGCGCGGGCTTTCTCTAGCTGCAGCGAGCGGGGGCTACTCTTTGTTGTGATGCACGGGCTTCTCATTGCCGTGGCTTCTCTTGTTGCAGAGCACAGGCTCTAGGCGTGCGGGCTTCAGTAGTTGTGGCGCACAGGCTTAGTCACTCCATGGCATGTGGGATCTTCCCTGACTAGGGCTCGAACCCATATCCCCTGCATTAGCAGGCGGGTTCTTAACCACTGCACCACCAGGGAAGCCCCAAAGAAATTCACATGGTACTGATAAACAGGAAAAGGCACTATTATCAGAAAGTTCTGAAATACTTAAAAGATAAAAGTTAATCAACATTTACAAGAGTGAGGAAAAATCACATCCCCAAACTGGCTGCAGAAAACAAACCAAATAAATGATTAAAATAATGGAAAGAGCAAATCCAGAGTTTCCATACTCAGAGAAACATTTACAATAATACAGAAGGCTCTGAATCAACCAGCAGGATAATATGTTAAAGAACTTCCCTGGTGGCGCAGTGGTTGAGAGTCCGCCTGCCGATGCAGGGGACGCGGGTTCGTGCCCTGGTCCGGGGGGATCCCGCGTGCCGCGGAGCGGCTGGGCCCGTGAGCCGTGGCCGCTGAGCCTGCGCGTCCGGAGCCTGGCTCCGCAGCGGGAGAGGCCACAACAGTGAGAGGCCTGCGTACCGCAAAAAAACAAAACAAAACAAAAAAAAAACTGTATTCAGGGGCTTCCCTGGTGGCACAGTGGTTAAGAATCCTCCTGCCAATGCAGGGCACACGGGTTCGATCCCTGGTCCGGGAAGATCCCACATGCCGTGGAGCAGCTAAGCCCATGCACTACTGAGCCCGCAGGCTACAACTACTGAAGCCCGAGCACCTAGAGCCCATGCTCCGCAACAAGAGAAGCCACCGCAATGAGAAGCCAGCGCACCACCACGAATAGCCCCCGCTCGCCACAACTAGAGAAAAGTCCGTGCACAGTAATGAAGACCCAATGCAGCCAAAAACAAATAAATTTATATATTTAAAAAAAAGCACTGTATTCAGAACATGGGGCCCAATAGCCTTCCCCTGCCCCTGAACTAGCAGAAAGAAGCCATCAGGAGTGTTTTCACAGGGACAGAGGGGGATAGGAAGCGAGCACCCAAGAGGAAGTGTTAGATGACAAGGTAGCTCTGCAAGGAACAAAATGCTCACAGGTTGCCGCCAGAGTGAGGCCTTCCTGGCTTTAGTATCAAGACAAAGAAATACTACAAATGTGTGGTGTATTGGTTTTCTATTGCTGCCATAACGATTTTCCACAAACGGTGGCTTAAAACAGCACAAATTTATTACTTTACCGTTCTGTAGATCAGAAGTCCAGGGCTAAGCTCAAGGTGTCAGCACTCCTTTCTGGAGACTAGGGGAGAATTTGTGTTTTGCATTTTCCAGCTACCAACAGCCATCATATATCTTAGCTCATGGCCCCCTTCCTCCATCCTCAGAGACAGCAACTCTCTGACCCTTCTGTATTAGTCACAGCTCCCTCTGATCACAGGTGGGAGAGCTTCTCTACTTTTAAGGAATCATGTAATTGGGCCCACCTGGATAATCCAGGCTAATCAAACTAACTTAATCACATCTGCGTAGTCCCTTTGCCATTTAAGGGAACGTTCACAGGTTCCAAGCATTAGGCCATGGACATCTTTGGGACCATTTTTCTGCCTACCACATGTGGTTATTGGGCGCCTGGCAAATAACCCCGCTTTCAGGTTTGGCAATTTGAGTGTTAGCTGTTCCACCCAGGACCTGAATCTGGAGTGATACCCACAAAGACTGGTGGCAATGACCTAACCAGACTGTTCCTACAAAGTATCCTTGGTTGTTGCCCCCTTGGTTCCTGCTGGCTTTCCAAGCCTGATTTTCAGCCTTCTAGGTAATTCTGTGAGCTACCCAATAGCCTGCCAACAAATTATTTTTCTGCACAAATTAGCCAGAGCCAGTTTCTGTTACTTATGATCAGAGAAGAAGCAGATTAGCATCAGACTTCTCATCAGCAATGTTGGGTGCTAAAGACACCTGTGTAATACATTCCAAATTCTGAAAGAAAAATGATTTTGTACCTAGAAATCTATACCAAGGGAAATGCACAATCAACTGTGAGAGCAAATTGGAGACATTTTTAACACACAAGGATTCAGGAGTTTTGCCACAATCACACTATCTCTAAAATAATTATGGCTCTCAAAAATGCACTCGAACAAAAGAACAATGACAAAAGGTAACCCAAAGAAAAAGATAATATGGAGTAAAAGGAAAAAACTGAGTCAAAACAAAAAGTAAAACTTAACTAGAATAAAACTAATTTGGTAAATTGCTTACACCTATAGAGGCAAAAGGAGGAAGTCAGAGTAAAAATTTCTTGTTTAATGGGAAGACATGAAGGTGGATTAATTCTAGATGCTGATAAAAAACATGTAGAACCATGAGAGTTCAAATTTTAAGTTAACTATCTAAATAACCAAAACTGAGCTCATAACTTTGCCAACCCCTGAAGAAAATGGAATAAAGAAAACTTGCTCAAACAAAAGACAGCAAGAAGAAACAGAAAAAAACAAAAACACCTGAATAGAAAACATAAGCCAAGAAAACATGAGTGTATTTAAACATATTAACAATACAAAATGTGAATGAGTTAAGTTCCCATATTAAAAAACCAAGTTTTAATTTGGAGTAAAAAAAAAAGTCCAGCTACATATGCCATTACAATTAAAAGGAAAGAAGGCTATTTTCAAGTGATAAAAATCACAATTCACTAACAAGACATGAGAGTCAAGAACAAATACTCTTAATACAGAATTTTAAAATTCAACAAGGAGAAATAAAAACGGATCAATCTATATTGATGGTGGAAAATTTTAATATATCTATTGGAGAAATTAATAGACCAAAAAAATATTTTAAGCTAGTATATTTGAGTAATGCATAAAACCACTTAGAACTACAAACAACTTTGTAAAGATCACAGGGATTTCCAACGCACAAAATCCAACGGTCTTCATTTTACTCCATCTCTCAACGGTAATTGACACTTGGTGCGCCTCTCCCCAAAATGCTCTCTACCCGAGCCCCAGAGATGCCACATTCTCCTACTTTCCCACCCTTTGTGGAGCAGTGTGCCCACCTGTTTTGCTGGCTCCTCCTCCTATTCCTGACCAGTATCAAGGCAGTCCAGGCTCAGTCTTTCCTTTCTTCTCTCCCTACACTGCCTAGATGGCAGTTCTCACCCAATTCTCAGTCTTTAAATATCATCCCTATGCTAATGACTCCCAGATTTATTTCTCCAGTCCTGAACTTTCCCCTGAGCTCCAGCTTCCTTTATCTAGCTCTACTTGAATATCTAATAGGCATTTCACATTTAACATGTCCCAAACTAAACTCTTGAGTTTCCCTACATACATCCTAAAATTTTTGTTGTTGTCTCAGATTTTTTTACCGTGGTAAAATACAAATAACAGTTACCACTGTCGCCATTTTAAAGTATAAAATTCCATAGCATTTAGTATATTCACAATGTTGTGCAGCCCCCTCTATTGTCTAGCTTCAGAACTTTCTCATCACCCCAAATGGAAACCTCCATTAAGCAGTCACTCTCCAGTTCCTCCTCCCACACTGAGTCCCTGGCAAACACTAATCTATTTTCTGACTCTATAGATTTGCTTATTCTGGATATTTCATAGATATGGAGTCATACAGTATGTGGGCTTTTTTGTCTGGTTCCTTTTCACTTAGTATAATGTTTTCAAGGTTCAGCCGTGTTGTAACAGGTATCAGTATGTCATTTCTTTTCGCAGCTGAATAATATTTCATTGTATGGATATACTACATTTTGTTTATCCTTTCACCTATTGATGGGCATTGGGTTGTTCCACTCATACACACCAAGGTTTTTCTTCCAGTGCCCCCCACTGTCTCCTTCAATCATCTCTGTCTCAGTTGGCAGCACTGCCACTGACCCAGTTGTTTAGGCCCCAAATCTAGGAGTCATCCTTGACTCCCTTCTTCCCCCAGCCCCACCCAACCCCTGATAGCCAAACCGTCAGCAAGTCCTAACTGTTATAACATCCAGGTATGTCCCAATTTTGGTCACATTTCAACACTTCCCCAGCTACCACCTAGTCCAAACTACTGTCCCTCTGGCCACAACTAAAGGTCTTTTTGCCCCATTTCTTTCCCCTCCAATTCATTTTCCCAGAGCAATCAAAATTATCTTCTATAAGTATTAATCAGATCATGCCACATCAGTGCTGAAGGGTCTGGGAGGATCCCACAGCTTCAACAGCTTCCTATTATACTGGAATAAAATCTAAACGTCTTGCTATGGCCAACAAGGTCAGCACGAACCAGCCCCTGCCTACTTCTGTGAGCATCTCTCCTACACTCTCCAGCCACATTAGTCTCTCTTGGAGTCTCTCCCACACCAAGCACTTTCCTGACCTGGGGCCTTTCTACTTGCTGAGCTTCTGCCTGGACACACACCTTCCCCTTTAACTTTGCTTGGCCGCCTCCTTCTTACCTCTGCAGAGAGGTCTTCCCTGACTCTCCTATCTGAACTAGAGCCCTCACCCCTAGTCTCTCTAACCCCTTGCCCTGTTGGGTTTTTCCCTCATACAACTTAGAACCCTATAAAATTATATTTTTTGTATCTGTTTATTATCTCTCCGCACCCTCCTCCCACCCCGCCAAGAATGTAAGCTCCAAAAAAGCAGGTACTTTGCCTTCAGCCAAGTCCCCAGGGCCTAAAGCAGTACCTAGAATATAGGAGGCATCTAGGAAATACCTGTCACTTGAATAATGAAGGAATTGCATTATACAGAAAGAGTACTTTGTGCTCAATAAACAGAATATCCATTCTTTGCAAACATCCTTGAATATTTATATGATTAGGCCATGAAGTGCTCTTCAGCCATGTTGGTGAGTATAAATTAGTGTTAGTTTTCTGGTGAATAATTTGATAATATCTATCCAATTTTAAAATGCAAATACCCTTTGAACCAGTACCATATATTAAAAAGTCTCTCCTTCCCCCATGAATTTCATTGGCACCTTTGTGATAAATCAAGTGATCTTCTATATGCGGGCCTATTTCTGGACTCTATTCTGTTCTGCTTATCTATTATCTATTTGAGCACTTTCAATTATGATATGGAGCTTCACATGGATCTAAGGAAAGTTCCTTTTCCACAATATAATTTTTTTCTATTGTTCTATGTCCTAGAACTGATTACTCTATAGAATAATAGATTTAGTAAAGATTTAATGTTATGGTAATACAGAGAATAATTTTGGTTTTGGTAGGAAGATTTTTACCATATTTAGAAGAATATTCTAGAATATTTGTGTGTCTGGAGGCAGGGGGTAACTTTTTTTTAAATTAAAGGTACTGCCACTTAGCTTTTTTTTTTTTTTTTTTGCGGTACGCGGGCCTCTCACCGTTGGGGCCCCTCCCGTTGCAGAGCACAGGCTCAGGACGCACAGGCCCAGCGGCCATGGCTCACGGGCCCAGCAGCTCCGCGGCATGTGGGATCCTCCCAGACCGGGGCACGAACCCACGTCCCCCGCATCGGCAGGCGGACCCTCAACCACTGCGCCACCAGGGAAGCCCCACTTTGCATTTTTATATTGTTGTTCAATATTCCTCTCCCCTCCCAAACTTCCTGAAGGACACTGAAATGATACAAATATGTTGCAAGGAACACTGAAAAGGTGACTTTTTTTTTATTAACATCTTTATTGGAGTATAATTGCTTTACAATGGTGTGTTAGTTTCTGCTGTAGGTGACAGGTTTTGAATAGTACTCAGGTATTAGAAGCAAAATATCTTATAAAACTAACTTTTGGGGCTTCCCTGGTGGCACAGTGGTTAAGAATCCACCTGCCAATGCAGGGGACACAGGTTCGAGCCGTGGTCTGGGAAGATTCCACATGCCATGGAGCAACTAAGCCCGTGCGCCACAACTACTGAGCCTGTGCTCTAGAGGCTGCGAGCCGCAACTCCTGAAGCCCAGGTGCCTAGAGCCCGTGCTCTGCAATAAGAGAAGCCACTGCAATGAGAAGCCCGTGCAGCACAACGAAGAGTAGCCTCAGCTCACCGCAACTAGAGAAAGCCCGTGCACAGCAACAAAGACCCAACACAGCCAAAAACAAATAAATTAATTAATTAATAAAATTAAATTAAATTAAAAAAAAACTAACTCTTGGTTTGAGAAATTGTCGCTGTGTTCCATGGTGCTGAAGCAACTGAATATACAACCATGTGGAAATGTAAATGGACAAGACTCAAACTCTTCGTCATGCTAAGGACTCTAGCAAAGTAGACTTATTTGTCCATTATGCAAATAGGAAGAGGAGAGAGCCAAGAATCCTCTTCTGATAATGTTTACACCACTTGGGAACACAGGTGTCAACTACAACATTATCACCAGGACAACAAATAAGACTATCCTTACAAACCATAACAAGTAAAACAGGTATCACTGAAGGTTATGTTCACATGACATGGCAATAATTTTTAAAATCTCTAGCATCTACAAGACTCCTTTGCTCAAATAATAATTCCAATGATAGATTTATATTAGAGAGAAGAGAATGAGCTGGTAACAGTTATGAATATTTGTACAAGACTTCATACCACATAGGAAACAAGAGTGGTGTCCTTGTGAGAGTACACATTTACCACCTTCCTCATCAGATCCCTTGACCAAGTTTTAAGATGAGGAAGAATGCCTCTCCCTTTGTAGCTGCAGTAGAGAAGAAACATTTTCTTCATCTCTTTACTAGACTTTTTTCTATATTTTCATCTTTCATCAAGTCCATCTCTGAAATACCATAAGTTAGCATTAAAAGCAGAACACAGACCTGTGGGGCTCAGGTTTAAAATGGAAAAATGGATTGTTAGGATTTGACTTGACAGTAGTGAAATAGTAGGAATTCATCTTCCACATTACAGAAGAACGAGAGTCAGACTGACATCAAACTTCTTATCAGAAACTCAGGTACTAACACACGGTGAGGAAACAGATACCAAGCTCTTTGGTAACATGATTATAAACTAGAATATTGTATCCAGACAAACACAATTAAGTGTGAAAGTAGAATGAAGACATTTTCAGACATGCAAGAACTTGGAACATTTATTTCTTAACATGCTCATTTTGGGGAAGTTGCTTGAAAATATTTTGCAGCACAACAAGGAGGAAAAAAAGGGGAAGACCAGTGACCCAGGAAACGGCAAAATAAATCAAAAGAGCAGGAAAGGGAAGTTCCCAATATGATTTGCCGTGGAGCAAGATGAAAGAGCAACCAGGAGAGATTGGAGGAGAATGTGATGCCCAGGAGGGAGGGTAGTAGGAAAAAAAGGGGTGGGGAGGAGAATGGTAATAAGTGATAGAATAACAATATAATGAAATAATTGGGAAAAGTTGAAACTAAGCAAACGGCACAAAAGACCAAAAAAAGAGTAGAAATACCAGAAAAAAAAAAACCCCACACAATTTAAAAAAGGAAATGAAAGCATAGTGTGGCCCTTGGTTTCAAAGTAAAGACAGAACTACCCCTTGGGGATAAAAATTTCGTGTTGGGAGCGTAGTGGCCCATCAAATTGAATGGACAAAGTCCATGTAAATTACAGAAGGCCTTCAAAGCTGGACTCAGAGATTTGTGCCCACGGTCTGATAAGCACAGAGAGCCATACTGGTTCTTGAGGAGGAGAATGAAAAGATAAAGGCAGCACTGCAGTGATGTTAGCTGGCAGGAGGAGAAGCAGGGAGCCAAAGGATAAGCCTGTTGCAATTTTCCAGGCATGAGGTGGAGGAATAAATGGACAATAGAGGAGGAAAAGAGAACAACCAGAAAGGCATTTCCGACAAGGACTACAGGACTCTGGTATCAGGAGTGGGTAAAGGCTGAGGATAGTTCCAGTGATTTCTGGTCTGTGAACTGGGAAAGCGGTGATGGCTGTTATCTAGTGTTGCTGTTTTACTATTATGCTCATTCTTCTCCTCCTCCTCCTCCTTCTATTCCTCTCTCCAAGCTGACATTAAGCTCCTTTGACTCTAGAGACTAAAGCCTGTGTTTGTTTCCTTGACGGCAGCACTGGGTCCTACAACAAGAGTCACTCCGCTGGTGCTTGTGATTGTGTGACTGTAGGTGGTGGTAGTGGTGGTGATGGTGATGATGATAACAATGATGTTTCAGTGCCTTAAAGACAGTGGGGAGGAGGAGTGACTTGGGGCATAAAATAATGATGGTAGAATTAGAGCTTCTGAGAGATATCAGCTCCTATTGGAAGTTCAAAGAAAGTACTTTTGAAAATATTGCTGTTACCTCTGTAGTGAAATACCTTCATTTTTCCTTTCTTTAGTACCCTTTACTTAACTCCATCTATACAGGGATCCCCTGCTTTTCCAAACTTTGCTCTATGCCACTTCGCTTTTACGAAAGACCTACATTAGTACCTGTTTTCACTTATTAAAAGAAATCTGAAAAAGATTTTCACTTCTACAAAACAAGGCAAAAATAGTGTTCAGTGCTTGTTTTGCAGCAAGCCATTATAGAGGCAGCGCACACCCTAAGCAGTAGAGTAGCACTGCCAACCTCCTTCCCCGGTAACTACATACACTCAGCATCTCAGCATCAAGCCTCCATGGCTTTGAGCTGTGTCTATGAGCACTTCTGCTTTATCTCAATTTATTCTGTGCATCCTTTAGCAAGAAGTGTCCTAAGGTAACTGCTTCTTTGCTTTACGTCATTTTGGCTTATAAAAGGTTTCACAGGAACACTCTACTTTCAGAGAGAGAGGAAACCTGTACTTATGTAGAAATAAAACCAACCAGTATTGGAAGATCTAACTACAGTCAAACTTACTTCCGTATTCTTCTTTCATATCCTTTTTTGACTGAAAACAGACTCTTTTTTAGGAAGCAGAGCTATTTAAACAGGCTGTGCACTGGGAGTAAGGGTCTTTCACATCTTGTTTCATTCTTCTTGCTGAAGATTAAAAAAAATGTTACTTTCCGGGCTTCCCTGGTGGCACAGTGGTTAAGAATCTGCCTGCCAATGCAGGAGACACAGGTTTGATCCCTGGCCAGGGAAGATCCCACATGCCGTGGAGCAACTAAGCCCGTGCACCACAACTACTGAGCCTGCAAGCCACAACTACTGAGCCCACATGCCACAACTACTGAAGTCCATGAGTCTAGAGCCCATGCTCTGCAACAAGAGAAGCCACGACAATGAGAAGCCCGTGTACAGCAATGAAGAGTAGCCCCCGCTCGCCGCAACTAGAGAGAGCCCATGAACAGCAACAAAGACCCAACACAGCCAAAAATAAACAAATAAATAAATAAATTTATAAAAAAATTAAAATGTTGGGGCTTCCCTGGTGGCGCAGTGGTTAAGACTCTGTGCTCCCAACGCAGGGGGCCCGGGTTCGCTCCCTGGTCAGGGAACTAGGTCCCACATGCATGCCGCAACTAAGAGTTCGAATGCTACAACTAAGGACCCTGCCTGCCACAACCAAAACCTGGTGCAACCAAATAAATAAGTAAATAAATATTTTTAAAATAAATAAATAAAATAAAAATGTTACTCTCACAGAAAGCACTAGGTGGCACTTGTGATGTATTCAATAGTTGCCTCAGATCCTTTTTGGAAAAGGTTTGGTAGGGAAAAAAAATGCAATAAATATTAAAATGGGAAAATCTTCATTATAATAATGAAAATCAGTATCTTATGATTGTGTTTACTGTGTTACTGTGTATGAGCAATATCTTTATGCAGCATTTGCATTTAAAATCTGGGCTTTGCTTCCTTTATAAAAACTGCAAGAGGGGAACCAGCATTTCTATAGTATGTGAAAACCCCAAGTCACTAAAATAATAAACAGGGGGGTAATATTTGATTTGCAAAAAAACTGACTACAGGTGTTCTTTGAAACAGTCAGTTTCTCTATTGTATTTAAAATATTTTAATCTGTAACAAAAGATTATAAAATTAAGTTTTCCAAGATCCATCTATTATGTAAAGCAAAATAAATTATCACCAATTTAAAATAAGGCACTATAGATTAAAGGTTTTTTGAGTAATATTAACCCAAAAAATAAATAAATTTAAAGCTGATGTTTTAGGACTTTTTTTCTTTTTTTACCATCTTTAAACTGATAACATAATGACTTTAAGCAAATTCACTGTCTTTTCTGGTATTTGGCAGTTCCTATTTGGCAAGTTGCTTAATTATCTCATGGTCCCACTTTACTATAAAGAGATTTCAAGTTTTTTTAACAGAAATGTAGGTTGAGAAGGTATTATTTCAAGTAGAAAATACTGTTGCTCAATACCATAGCAAAAACAGTAGCCTGTGGACCCTCTCATGTTATTGCATCTTTTCTCTACCTATTGTCTAGGTCTTCTCAGTAACCATTTTATGGATTAGGTTCACTCATGGCCCCATCTCACTTTTCTATCCTATTCTTCCCTTGCCTCATTTTCATTTCTTATTTTAAATGTACTTTTCCTTGCTTTGTAGGATAATTTAACACAATGCAATCCTTTTGGAACAAGACGGGTTATAAATAAATTAATAATAATGCTAATATGCTGTCTTGTAATTGCACTAATTTGTAGGTTTGAGATGAAATTGACATTTTGAAGGTAGTATCTCATGTAGTAGTAAACTCAGCATGTCAGAATTCAGAGCTAAATATGCAAAACTGCACCAGTACCGAACAAATCTGGATTTCAGTGTAACAGTTGAGTTTCTTTGGTTGCAAATGATAGGAATGGATTCTGGCTAACAAGCAAAAACGGACTTTAACAGAGTACTAGCCAGGAACTCATGGGATGGACAGGGGGCTAGAGGGCCAGACCTGGACACAAGACAGGAATGAGGACAGGCTCCTGGGGTCCAGGCAGCAAAAACAACTTACAGATCTTGTCAAGGTGCTGCTGCTCCAATGTATACTCACACTTTATCTCCCATCCTTGTACGTCCCTAACTCAAGGTTAAAAGTTCTAAGAGTCTAGATTGTTTAATGTGTTCTGTGAATTCACAGATTTCTAGTGCTACAATCATGGGAAATTTAGTATGGAGTAAAGGCTCTGTTGTGAAAGGCTGCCAAAGTACAAAGAAACATAAATTTGGAAAAATAAAAATCCCAGGAGTCCAGTTGCCTTCCCTTGGGTCACATGTGGCTCCTTGGTTACACTGGGATGAGAAATATTGATTTACATCCCTACCAAGATTGTCCACAAAAGGGGAGAAGTAATTCCCCAATAAGAAATTGGGGTGTTCCTGGGAAGGGAGATGATTGCTGGCCACTCAAAAAACAACCTAGGTGCACTAAACTAGAGGAAGAGTAGATTGTTAATTTCTGTGTCATATTGTAGACCCCTGTAATGGGTTGAACAGTGTCCCCCCCCTCCAAATTCATGTTCAGGAAGGACTTCAGAATGTGATCTTACTTGGAAATAGGGCAACTGCAGATGTAATTAGTTAAGGATCAAGATTAGATCTTACTGTATTAGAGTGAGCCCTAAATCCAATGAGAGTGTCCTTATAAGAGACAGAAGAGGACACAGAGAGACACACAGAGAAAATGTGATGCGAAGATGGAAGGAGAGATTGGAGTGATGTGCCTATCAGTCACAGGATGCCAACGACTGCTGCAACCACCAGAAGCTAGGAAAGAGGCATGGGAAGGATTCTCCCTCAGAGCCTCCAGAAGGAATGAACCCTGCCACCACTTCTGGCCTCCTGAATGGCGAGAGAATAAAGTTATTTAAGCCATTCAGTTTGTGGTAATTTGTTACGGCATCCCTAGGAAACTAACATAGCCCCTAAGAACAGTTTTGGCAAAACCCTAAGTGGTAAAATGCATTTACTAAGCACCATGAAAGTAGGGGCTTAGTAAATGCATTTTAATGAGAGTGAACAAAAGTCTTTTTTTCCTATTTCAAAAGAAAATAAATCTACGACCACAAAGAGCTACTGAATACCTCTTATGCACCAGGCACTGTTCTAGGGGTTGGAAATATAGCCATGAACAAATTAGCAGTGAACAAATTAGGTAAGCTCATGGAGCTGCATTTATAGGGGAAACAGTTAAACAAGTAAACAAGACAAATTTTGTCAAGATCAGGGCAATGAAGAAAGTGAAGCTGCATGCTGTGATATAGAGTGATATACAGGAAGTGAGGAGTCAGTACAGATTGGGTGATCAGGCAAGGAGGAGAGAGCTGAGACCTCAATTATGAAAAGCCAGATGTTCATGACCCAGAGGGAAGTATTCCAGGCAGAAGGGACTGCGAGAACCTAGAGCTGAGTGACCACTGACAAGCGAAAGGAGATGAAAGGGCAGATCTAGGCAGAAACAGATCACAACTTCTCTTCTAGATATGTCATGGAAGTGGAGGATTTTAAGTAGGAGAATAACATCATCTGATTTAAATATTTACAGTCAGTCCGTTTGCTATGTAGGGAAAAGACTGTATGGGCTAGAAGGAGCAGGGGTCACTTGGGAGACTGTAGAATTAGGCCAAATGAGAGGAGGTGGAGCTCAGATTAGGGTGGGAGAGGGATGCTGAGAAGTGGACTAATTTTGGGTATGTGTGAGGCGGAGTTTGACAGGACTAGTATGTATTAGTTAAGTGCCTTCTCTTGGTCCAGTATTGCTTGAATTTCTATAAAAGACACAAAAAAATATTATTTTACCAAGACTCTAATATCTAGGAGTTTTGCTTTTAATTGGACAGATGTGTATTTATCTGATATATTTATAAAACATATACAGACTCAAAATGCTTCAGAGTGTGATAGAGGCAATAAATGTAGGAAAGAAGGCTCCAGTGTGGGTGAAGTTAAGAAAGAAAACTTCATGAACTTGAGATGGGCCTTCAAGGATACATAAGACTGAAGGAGAACATTCCAAGTTGGATAAGCCAGGAACAAAAGAGAAAAGTGAAGAATGAACATGCACTATTTGGGGTAGGTGAATAAACTAATCTGACTGGATTAGAGAGGTTGTATACAGTGGATAATGCCAATTAAATAAGATCAGTAGAGTGATAATAGATGATAGAACACTTTGAAATCCAGGATGAGTTTAGATTTAATCTCTCAGGCCAAGGCTCAGCAAACTTTCTGAAAGGGCCAAATAATAAATGCTTTAGGTTTTGCAGGTCATAGGGTCTCTGTCACAACTACTCAACTCTCCATTGTGGTGTGAAAGCAGTCATAGACAATACTTTTTAAATGAGTGCAGCTGTGTTTTAGTAAAATCTTACAGAAACAGGTGGCAGGACAGATTTTGTTCTTGGACTAGAGCAGCAGAACAATAAAATAAAACTGGTGTTTTATCAATTTTTAAAGTAACCATGTAAAGGTTCCGGGCATTTCTTACTCAACATCCATTTCCCTATTCCGCCTTCCTCAGAATTTCCAGACTTTCAGTCAGATGTCTCTCTCATGTTTATCAAGAAGCTGACTGAACTCCCAGCACTAGAGGAGTGGTCTCAGATTGGTCTAAATTCATTAGGTCAAACCATTCCTCTTTCTACAATGACTGGATCATATAAGCCCCAGCTAAGCCACACAGTGCATGCCATTTCTCAGGCACACATGTCAGTACAGGAAGGGCATCTGGGCTAATTTTGTCCAGTAACACATAATGTATCCTTTACAGTAATGGGCTTCTAGGAAAGAAGCTTTTTCAGTTCTCTGGAAGAGCCACCATAAGGGAGACTTCTTCCCTTTCTGGGCAGAGTGATATATAGATATGAAATTTGAATTTCTGGATTCATTTTGCCACTCGGAGAGAAGCCAGTTTTGGAACGAGGCTGACAAGACTGAAGGCAGAGCAGAGAAAGGTAAAGGATCCAGGTCTTTGAGGACATGGTTGAACTATTAAATCAAACCAACCCTGAAGCCTATACTACCTTGGACTTTTTAGTTCTATTAGCCAGTAAACTACACTCATTGCCTAAAAATTGTCTGAGTTGAGTTTTTAGGTACTTGAGATTAAAAGTATTCCACTGTCTTAGAAAAATAATATGGAATGGGGAGACACTGAAAAGAGTTAGACCAGGTGGGAGACTAGGTCTGCAGTGATAAGGCACAAGGCAGCAGTGAGAAGAAGAGTCATTGGAAAGAGAGAATTGATGTGTGAGGCAAATCTATATCAATACAACCGGAATTCTTACACTCAATAAAAGGCTAAGGGGAAAAATTTAAGGAATATAATGAGTGAAAGTTTGAGCCCACTCCCAAGGAAACAGATGTAAAACATAAGAGAACTGGAAGGTTGAAGATGAAAGAGACATTTATTTGAAGATTCAGCCCAATCACAGTCCAACAGATGATATCCGCTAGCAACAAAAGATGTAAAGCCATAAGTATTTAAAATATATAAAGTACTCACTCATCACAAAACGTACAACCAGGTTCCATAAAGCAGTGTGTAAAACCATTAAGTATAGTAAAAAGAAAAAAATAATAAACATCTGTGAAAATAAGATAAACTAGTGAGAACTGTTGGGTTATTTTTTGGAATGTAAGAGGGGTCATTAAGAACCAAAAGGAAGTGGGTAGGCTTACTGAATGACAGATTGGGAAAACCTTATTAGAAAGGGTAGGACTGATCAAGCCATTCTAGTTATTCACTTTTTCATCTATTTTGGCCGGGGGACATTCTGTCAATAGAACATGAAGTCCACTGACATATAACTTCTGGGAGCCTCAGTAAAATAATAGGGTAAACAAGGGAAACAGATAAGAACTGCTGGAAGAAAGAGGCCTAGCAATGATTCATACAAAATCACTAAGGCTTTTCATATTTCAGTGATGAAAAGGTAAAAAGAGACTTTTGGTTTCTAGTCCAGCACATAAGAAGCTTGGAAGTTGCCGCTCCAACCTAACAATAAGTAAAAGGCAAAAATCAACACATCTTCTTAGACCCAAAAGAGAAGTGAAGTCACAGGGCAAAATGCTGCTCCCAAAATTGGAGAGACCAACAGGCAAATACTGAGAATCACAGCTCACTGGAGCAGCAACCTCTGTGGGAACCAGCACCGAGGTAGGGAAATCTGAACTATGATTTACAAATTGCTGGAGGCTCAGTGTGGAGAACTCTGAAAACTCAAGGGGGCCCCAGTCATTGGGGGCTTCCACATATTTGTGAGTTTTACCTTCTGGATCTCCACCAGGTTCTCACAGTAAACACTGAAGAAAAATCCCACCACAACTTGCTTCCCCACCATGCTTCTGGCAGAACTATTCTGCAGGAACTATTTTGGAATAAACCAGAACATTCAGTTCCTAACAAGGTCTGCCTTCAGGAGAAACTATTTAACCAGAGCCTAACCTGGTGGGGTTTTATCAGAGCCTAAATGGCCTAGGGAGGGGAAATACCCAGTTCAAGCCCCCTCTAGCCATCCTGTTCCATCTCAGCGTATCGGTGGGGGGACTGAGAAGCACATGTGAAGTTCACAGTCCAGAGGCACAGTCTCACTAAAAGACTGAGACTTAATCATAGAACTATAAGACACTTCCCTTCTTCCCCCACCCCCCCACAAACCCAGGCTCCAAGTGGGCTCCCACCAACCTAGGCTCCTGGCTGGGCCCAGCACCAGGCCGACTACCAAAGACCAGGCTTTTGACCCAACCCAGCACCAGGCCAGCTCCTATAACCCCAGGCCCCCATCCCACCTCAGTGCCGTGCTGGCCCCCATGGATACAGACTCCAGATAGGCTGCTACAGACCCAGGCTCCTAGCCCACCCCATCACTAGGCCAGGCCCTGAGGCCCTACCCTCAAGGCTGGCTCCCATGGACCCAGGCTTGCAGTCTGCACCAGAACCAGTCTGGACCCACAGACACAACCTCTAGGCTGGCCCTTGAGGCCCCAGGTGACAGGATGCCTCCTATAGCCCCAGACTCCAGGCTTGCCCTAGTGCCAGGCTGGCCCTGTGGCTCCAGCCTCCAGGCCAGTTCCTATGAAATCAGGCTCCCAGTCCATCCCAGTACCAGATAAGCCCCATACAGATTCAGATGATGGGCCCATCCACTGGTCCTTGGCACCTGGTTGGCTCCTGTGGACCCAAGATCCAGGTCTGCCCATACAGACCCAGGTCCCAGGCCCATCAGTGCAAGACTCAAGCACCAGGCCTGCCCCAGTGAGCCATCATGGACCCAGACACCAAGCTGATCCCCATTTACCCAAACACCAAGCCTTTCTACCTACTAACCCAGGCACCAGACCTGCCTGCCCAAGGAATCCAGCAGCAAGCCTGCCCATAGACACACCAGATGATCCACCCAGAATCTCTGGATAGGCTGACAGGCTCTGCCTGTCAAAGTCAGCCTGTAAAGACTGGAAGAGGTGACTACTTCCTCAAAATCACAGGTACCAACGCAAGGCCAGAGGGATCATGAATAATCAAAGAAACACAACTCCACCAAAGGAAGCTATTAAAACTCCAATGACTGACCTTAAAGAAATGGAGATCTATGAACTGTCTGACAAATAATTCAGAATAATCCTCTTAAAGAAATTCAGTGAACTAAAAGAAAACAGACAATTAAATGAATTTAGGAATATAATGCATGAAGAAAATGAGTTCAACAAAGAAACAGAAACCATAAAGAAAAGAAAGACAGAAATCTTAGAGTTGAAGAACACACTGCCTGAAGAATTCAACAGTTTCAACTGAGTTGAAATAGACTCAATCAAGCAAAAGAAAGAATTGGTTAACTAAAGGGCAGGTCATTTGAAATCATCCAGTCAGAAGAGCAAAAAGAAAAAAGAATGAAAAGAAGGAAGACAGTTTATGTGAATTATGAGATACCATTAAAAGAAACAATCTACACATAATTGGAGTCCCAGAATGAGGAGAAAGGGAGGAAGGAGCAGAAAGCTTATTTAAAGAAATAGTGACTGGGCTTCCATGGTGGTGCAGGGGATAAGAATCCCCCTGCCAATGCAGGGGACACAGGTTTGAGCCCTGGTCCAGGAAGATCCCACATGCCGTGGAGCAACTAGGCTCGTGCGCCACAACTACTGAGCCTGTGCTCTAGAGCCCATGAGCCACAACTACTGAGCCCACGCACCACAACCACTGAAGCCCACGTGCCTAGAGCCCATGCTCCACAACAAGAGAAGTCCCTGCAATGAGAAGCCCACGCACCACAACAAAGAGTAGCCCCTGCTCGCCGCATCTAGAAGAAAGCCTGCGCGAAGCAACGAAGACCCAACGCACCCAAAATTTTTTTAAAAATTAAAAAGGAAAAAAAGAAACAGTGACTGAGAACTTCCCAAATCTGAGGAGATGTCTGGACATCCAAATTCATGAAGCTAATAGGTCATCCCAAAATTTCAACCCCAAATGATTTTCTCCAAGGTACATTATAATAAAACTATATAAAATCAAAGACAAAGAGAGAATTTTAAAAGCAGCAAGAGAAAAAACTTCTTCGTATATAAAGGGTACCTGCAAAAGGCCATAACCAACAGATTTCTCAGCAGAAAACTTGCAGGCCAGGAGAGAGTGGGATGATATATTCAGAGTATAAGAACTAGAAAATCTGCCAACCAAGAATACTTTAGCCAGCAAAGTTGTCTTTCAGGAACGAAGGAGAGATAGACTTTCCCAAACAAACAAAAGCTGAGGGAGTTCATCACCATTAGACCTGTGTTATAAGATATGCTGAAAGGAGTTATTCAAGCTGAAATGAAAGGATGCTAATTAGTAACATGAAAACATATGTATGTAACTGAAAGACCCTCAGTGGAAAGAACCTACTATAAGAATATAATAATTGTAGCAAATATTTATTGACAACTTACTAGTGTAAAGGTACTGTTCAAAGGCATTAATTTATTTAATTCTCACAGCAATTTGATGAGGTAGTTACTATAATTATCCTGATTTTATAGACGAGAAAACTGAAGCACGGAAAAGTTAAGTCACTTATTCAAAGCCACGCAGCTTTCAAGTGGCAGAACTAACAGTCTGATGGAGGCAGTCTGGCTTTGGAGCTTCTGCACATCGCTGCCACTTCCAGAGCCCAGGTGGGGAGGAGTCAGATTCAGGAAAGACTAGTGAGCACAGAAATTAGTAAGAATGGGTGATATGTTTTCTAAACTTTAATGAATTGAATTATTCTGTGGTTTTTCAAAGAGGCAAAATTAAAATTCTGAGCAATACTAATAAGGAAGATTGTAGGGTGATAGGGGAGGCGAGCTGTGTTCAATAGTGAAGTGTTTTAAATTTCTTTTCTTGTCTAGGAAGGAGCCAGAGATTAATTTCAGACCTTGGGTTTTTTTTTTTTTGGTTGTCAACTTTAAATACATGTGTTAATAAAAAAATAAAGAAAATATTCATGAAATTTACTGAAATTCCCATTAGAGAATTAAGTAAATGAACTATGACACACATATATAGAATAATATAACCCAGTTTAAAAAAAGGATGTGCGAGTTGAAATGGAAAAATATTCTCAATATATTGAGTAAAAAAAAAGAGGTTATAAAATGTTTGCATTTTAATAAACATATATGTGCTTTTGAGTGTGTATATATATATATGTATACATGTTTCTGCATATGTTAACTAAGATTGTTTCTGTTGTCGTTACTGAATACTTTTTGTCTTCTACTACATAAATGTTGGTACATTTTTTAAAGTGTGCACACATACTGTCCGTTATTATAATCAGAAAAGAAAAAGAAAGGTTGTGATTTGGGGGGAAAAGAAAAAAGAAAATGTCATGTTTTGCTCTGTCTGGCCATTCCACTATTTTTGGATATTTTGTCCCTATTGACCTCAAATAGCAGTTTATATGAAACATTCTTTGTGGATCAGGATTCTCTGTGTTACTAGAAATACTTATAGCCTTCAACATCACTAAAAGCAAACAAAGAAAAGCATGGTTGAGGGAGGGGAAATAAGACAAAAATGCAAGCACATCTTGACATGTAGTCCAACCCCAGGTGCGTGATCAAGGGGAGGAGGGACCCAGGCCCCGTGCACACAGGCTGACGTCCTGCTCCAGCAGGATAGCTTCATTTTTTCCTCAGATGACAATACCCATGATTGTGGCTAGGGAAGGAAAACTGCGTTGAGGAAAAGAATGGCTCCCTATGACAGGAAGTTTGACCAGTGTGGCAGTCTCACGCTACAGGTTGGCTTTAGCAGCACAATTGCTCTCACTCAGCATTTTGGCACATTGGTTCATTGTATCCTCTACCAGACGTCACGCCCAATCAGACCAGTTTGTCCAATGATAACTCTGACAACTGACTGCAGCCCATATTATCATGTCTGCTACCATGAACCTCCGCTGTCCCCAACACACACAGAGACAGACTTGTGCCCCCTCCCCCAAGACTGGGCATCCTTATTCTTATAAACGGAGCTCCATTGAGTACTTACAGTATTCAGGGAACTGAGCTAAATGCTAGGAACCAAAAACAGGGGTTTATAATCTGTCAGGAAGACATACACTAGGGGCAATTAGGCTCTTACAGGATAGAATTAATTTAGTTTGTGAATAATCTGGTTTGTTGGTGTTCCTATGAAAATATGTGTGGTAGCCGAAAGTGGCCCTCCAGAGATGTCCCTGTCCTAATTCCCAGACCCTGTGAACATGCTATCTTACACGACCAAAGGGACTTGGAAAAATTACACAAAGCAAATGTGTGTTTAAGTAAAGGACCTTGAGAAGGGGAGATTATTCTGGATTACCCAGGTGGACTCAATCTAATCATATGAGTCCTTAAAACTGTGGTCAGAGGGAGATGTGACTACAGAAGGAGGGTCAGGGAGATGCAACATTGCTGGTTTTGCATATGGAGCAAGGGGTTCCCAAGCCGAGGTGGCCTCTAGGAGCTGGGAAAGGCAAGGACACAGATTCTTCCCTAGAGCCTCCGGAAGAAACCTTGACTTTAGCCCTGTGAGGAGGATTCTGGACTTCTAATCTCCAGAACTATAAGAAGTCTGTGTTGTTTTAAGCCACTGTGTTTGTGGTTAATTTGTTACAGCAACAATAGGAAACTTATACAACATGCATAATACGCATATTTTCCCAGGTGGAGTAGGACCCGAAAAGCCTACAAAGGTTCAGTGGTCCTGAAGCGCACATTAAGGGCTACGCAAAGGCCAGCTTCCTCACAATAGGAACATCAGCGAGGGAGCCTCACTGAATGCCTCTCTACTAGAGTTGGGGACTGCAAGGGAGGCAGAAGGTCCACTCACACTAAGCTTCACCTGGGCCATGGGCACATGCTGACTCCTGGCACAGGACAGGGAACACTACTGAGGATGTACCCAGGGCGTGATGGTGCCACTCCTAAGTGATCTAGTCCGCATGCCCAGGACAGAGCTGTAAACTCTAACTGACCGGAATTCTTTGTGGAGCTGACAGAAATGCTGTAACTCAAGGGTTGGTCAGGTTGAGGTTTATCAGCAGGGAGGGGACACTGGGAATTATCATAGCGCACCTGGGACTGTGAAGAAAGTGCAAGGGAACCCAGGCCTACGATTCTTGAAGGGAAGCTAAGCAGGGCCCTAGGCTGCTACAGGGACTTTGGAGACACACAGGATCCTTGTGGACTGCTTCAGTGTCGAATGCTAACCAGGACTCCACATCATGGCACAGATAAGAGCCCAAAGGCAATGACTGTAGGAGAGAAGGGTATTTGGGGGGATCCAAGATGACAGGGCCTCAGATTTTTGGACTCACCAGGGCAGAGGGCATTTGGAAGTGGCAGAAATGAAAAAATATCAGGCTGTGCCTTTTTACTGAGAGGCAGACTAGGGGAAGGCACACAAAGCAGTGAGGAAGGAAGGGGCCATTAGCCTAGCCCGCCAAGGCAACTGAATCAACCCTGTCAGTTCCCCCTCACATCCAGAGGCCCATCCAATCCTAGGCAAGGCTGCAGGGACAGCAGTAACACTTCTTACCGTGGAGAGTAGGGAAAGCTGCTATTGGTGAGCAGCAGAATCACCCCTTGGGCCCACCCAACTAGCAGACTCACTTGATGAGAGGGAAACAGGCCCTCCCACAAAGGGTGGTGCTATTCTGCACAGGGTAACCTAACACAAGTCACACCTTTGAAAATGGACTATTTTTTTATCAGTAGAGATGCCTCCTTTGTTGGGACAATTGTCAATTAGATCATTTGAGTATATGGAGAGTATCCTAAAGGCTTGGCTTTGTTAATGCAAATCTTAGTCCCCACTATGTAACAGTTGGAAAGTGGGGGCCAGAAGCTCATTCTCATCAGCTTGAGATGACATTAAGGATCCTACACAGAGGCCCTATGACTCTGATTAGATAGAGCAGAGTATACAACTGAGCCAAGTCAATCACAGGTAGGCCCAACTGGATATCTGACACAATCCTGGAGGCAGGTGGAAGACAGTAGACAACAGACGTTTATAAAGCAGTGCAAGAGCTGGAGCCCCAAATCCAACAGCCAGTTCCAAAACTGAGCCAAGAACCTGAGGGAGTAGTTGGGTACGGAATGCCAGAGCAGGGGTTCAGATATGGGTTATCTTCTAGGAATTTTATCAAAAGATCACTTTCTTCGAAGTAGTTGGTTTTTCATTAGAGCTGACGTGGAGCTGTACAGTGACTTTTAACTCAAGGACATCTTAAAGGCCCTGCTAGACATTTGACAAACATGAGTATATCCCTGCTAGACATTTCACAAACATAAGTATATCCCTGCTAGACATTTGGCAAACACATAAGTATCCCGCTGCTAGACATCTGACAAACATGCAATAAGTGTAACCACAGCATGATTACCAGTCATTAGTCCACACGTCCTGCATTTGCTCGCTCTTCTCAAGGCTTAAGGTCTCATCTCTTCAGTATCTCTAGGGGAAATATACATTGACTTTAAGATAATTTATATTTCCGTTAGCTGATACTACTCTATCTTCTTTTTACCACATTTGATAGATTTTTATCTCTGTCCATTCCTACTTTATTTTACCCTGCATTGAGGATTTTTGGATCTAGACTGTAGCAGGAGCTATAGAAGCATTCTTCTCTGTGCTGGGCAGGAACTTCCTACACTTTGAACCTACAGTGGGGCTCTAATAGCATTTGGAAAATGGTACAAAGAATAACAATTTTGAAAGACATTTAACTTTTAGAAGAAAATGTAGGTGAATATCATTATGACCTTGATGCCGGTGAGGATTTCTTAAATAAGACACCAAATGCACAAACTATAAAAGAAAAGATTAGTAAAAAGCCGTATTTTAGAAAATAACATCTCTGAAGAAAGATAAGAGGAATTATGATTGTTTCTCAAAAACTGAAGCTTTAAGAGATGATGAAATGACTGCACTGGGGTTTTGCTACATAATCCACGATACAATAAATATATTGGTTTAGTTACTGAATGTGCCAGAAAATTACTTGACCCAGTTTTACCCCCAACATGAACTTTCTGACTGGAATTTGCTAACGGCACTACAGCGAGGACATGGTGTACATATACAAGAAATGAAGACGGTGGTCAGTTTTATTTTGTTTTGCTTTTGTCCACAAACCAAAAAGAAATGGGTCTCATGTGAGAAATATGTCCTGATAGGAAAACCGCTATTGACATGGATTTCCAAAGGAAGTTACCAGACTCAATGTGCCCTTTTTCGTATAGTAAGAACACATTTCTCCCCATAGAGTACCGAGACTCTGGAAATTTTTTCTGCCCTCCTCTGAGACAAATATTCCTGCCTGCCCTTGAAACAGATTTCTAATTTCTAGTTTATTCCCTAAATGAGTAGCTCTCACTTAGAAATTTGCATTAGAATCATCTGCAGAATCTTAAAAAAAAAAATACGGGTTTTGGACCCAATCCCAGTGATGTTGATTTAGTAAGTCTGACAGGGACCCTGGCATCTATACTTTTAAAAATTATATTCCCCAAGTGATCATTTCGCAATGCATACAAATGTTAAATCATTATGTTGTACACCTAAAATTAACATAATATTGTAGGTCAATTACGCTTCAATTTAAAAAATTTTATTCCCCAAGTGATTCTAGTGTGAAGCTGACTGAGCACTGTGACAGACCTTTGGGCTCCTGACTATGATTAATCGTTCTACTTTTTACCCTCTGTACCTCAATTCTTATGATCCTGCCCCGTGTTATTCCATCTGTTTGTTCACATGACTCTCCTAGGTCCTTGATCAGTAACCTATGCACAAAAATCATACTGAACAAATAATGTGTGGTGCAAGCAGGTAGCCTGTTAGCACCAAATCGCTAGCATGTACAGGCATACCTCATTTTATTGCATTTGGCTTTACTGCACTTCACAGATAATCGTGCTTTTTACAAATTGAAGGTCTGTGGAAATCCTGTGTTGTCACATGACGGTTAGCATTTTTTAGCAATAAAGTATTTTTTAATTAAGGTATGTACATTGCTTTTTAGACATAATGTACATTTGTATGCATTGCACACTTAACAGACTATAGTGTAAACATCACTTTTATAGGCACTGGGAAACCCCAAAGTTCATGTGACTTACTTTATTGCCATATTCTCTTTATTGTGGAGGCCTGGAACCAAACCCACAATATCTCCAAACTATACCTGTAATAATAGTGAAATGAGAAGATGAGAACATGCTGAGAAAGAGAAAGAATGATAGAGTGCTTGAAAGCACATCAAGACTGAGGATTAAAAGAGGAAACAATGGAACAGCTCTTGTCAAATTGGAGGAAATGTCTAAACTCTAACCTCCGCCCTCTATCCTTTTATAGAAATTACCTACAGCATAATCCCTGCACCAGCTGGCCCCTTAGCAACAGCTTCCCATTGGTTGCCTCCCCTCAGAGGGACTTATATAAAGCTTCTCTTATTTCCCTTTCCAAGAGTGGAGGAGACAAATTTCTCTTCTTCAGGTTACTCTGTAATTACTTTCATGAACCCTCTACATTTCTGAACTAGCCACTATGAAAAGTCATGAAGGCTTTTTCCTCTCCAACCTCTTCACACAGGCTAAACTCCCTGTAACAGAGGTCATGCTTCTTTCCTGCTTCCCACCTTCCAAAGTTAGCAGAGGAATTTCGGACAAACAAGAAAAATGGTCATTTCCTTCATACTCCAATTTCTGACACACATGGTTGGATGAGTGAGATTAAAGTGGCTGAGAAGAAAGAATCAGGGAGATGCTTCTGAATTTCTCTGGGGTCACTGCCTGGGTTTGAAGAGTTCTAAAAACTGTTTCAATTGCGCTCAGGGATAGTCTCCTTTTGTCTCTAAAATAAACAATTACATTCACTATGGCAAATATTGGGCTTAAACATTTTTTTCTTTAAACGAAATTCACATTTTATTTAGGTTGAAATAACCTATACAAAATTGATTTTCTTCACCAAAAATAACAGCAATATTTTCTGTATTATTCCTAGATAAACCACAAAACACTTATTTTTGTAGGTTTTCTAGGTTTTGCTTGTAAATCAAGATGAGGCAGTAGATACAGTCATGGAAAAAGACAGAAGAAAACAGACAAATCAGTTGTCAGTATCCATGGCCTCTGATCCTGTCTTGACCATGAAACAGAAGTGTTCAACATATACCTGCCAAAAAGCTTATGAAGATGTAGGCTCAATAAAGGAATGCAAACAGCAACAACCGGATGTGGAACAAGGGAAGGCTCTTCCATTCAAACTTCAACTTGTTCCTTTAACTTCATTTGATAAAGACAAAGTCTAGGGACTTCCCTCGTGGTGCAGTGGTTAAGAATCTGCCTGCCAATTCAGGTGACACAGGTTCGAGCCCTGGTCCGGGAAGATTCCACATGCCGTGGAGCAGCTAAGCCCATGTGCCACAACTCCTGAGCCTGTGCTCTAGAGCCCGCAAGCCACAACGACTGAGCCAACCAGCTGCAACTACTGAAGCCCACATACCTAGAACCTGTGCTCCACAACAGGAGAAGCCACCACAATGAGAAGCCTGTGCACCACAACAAAGAGTAGCCCCTGCTCACTGCAACTAGAGAAAGCCTGTGCGTAGCAACAAAGACCCAACGCAGCCAAAAATAAATAAATAAAAAAGACAAAGTCTACACTAAAACTCTTGTTTGGTGAGCTCACATGTTTCTCTTACAGTCTGATAATTTTCTTAACTGTCCTTTACAGATTTTCAACAGCATACTTAAAACTCCTACCATTCAAAGGTCAGTCATGAGCTTCATGGTAACGTTTTATAAAATGTATACCTCTGGGCTTAAACTTTTAATAGTAGCTCTTTGTTTGACAAAAACTATTATGTTAAAATACAAAATCCTTGACCAGTTACTGAGGCAACATATGAAATTAAATTTCTAAGACTTTTCTAAGAATTTTATCAAATGTTAGCATTACTATAAACATCTTGTCTCCAAAATGTTGATGTACACCCATGGGAGAGGGCTTGAGTTAGGCCGTTAGAACTAATAAGCCAGACTTGAGGATATAGTTAATAGTGGTATCAGCTATAGGCTATAGAAGCCTAGGTGCCAATTAATACTGCACTGAAAAACTTACTTTTATCAGTTTTATTCTCCAAGAACAACTGTCTCCAAACCTAGTGCCCAGGCCTCTTTCTGACCTAGTCTGGGTAATGTTCTTGTAGTTCAGAAGTCTTAAGCTCTCTTTCCTGTTTCAACTTTTTGGAATGGCTTAGGGAAAGCTTGCATAGAAGTTAAGGTAAAAGGAAAGTCTAAATAATTTTTGGAATTCTGAGGACATTTAAATATTTGTAGAATTGATTCTTGGGACATTATCACATTTATGCTATGTCACAACCAATGATAATTCCTCATGATTTGGCTTTTCCAGCCACTGTCAGTCACAAAACCATCTGGTTCCTCTGCTGCTACACAGAGACTTGAGTTCTGATACTTCTCCTTCAGTTACTTTTTTTTTTTTTTTTTTTTTTTTTTTGCGGCACGCAGGCCTCTCACTGTTGTGGCCTCTCCCGTTGCGGAACACAGGCTCTGGACGCAAAGGCTCAGTGGCCATGGCTCACGGGCCCAGCTGCTCCGTGGCATGTGGGATCCTCCCGGACCGGGGCATGAACCCACGTCCCCTGCATCGGCAGGCGGACTCTCAACCACTGCACCACCAGGGAAGCCCCTTCAGTTATTTTTGTTAATAGTTGAAAGAAGCAGCACAAGAAAGAGCAGGTGTTTCCGTTCTAAGTTCTCTAAATACAGAAATTTCATAAACATGTTTAGCTGGCATTCCAAGAGTTGGTAGGTTAACATTTACCAAGTGCCTACTATGTGCCAAGCACTGTTCCAGGTACTGAGGATACTATGGAAATCAACACAGATAGAGTGCCTGCCCCTTCAAGGAGGGAAGGACAGTTGAACTCCTGAAACACATACTCTACTGGAAGAGTGCTTCTGAGGTCTGTGCTTAATTGTTATGCTGAGGATATGATAGATAACCTTTTTTTGAATTAGCTATTTACTCAAAAGTTCCACCCAGGTTTTAACTAGAATCAGCTAAAGAACTTCTTACTCCAAAGTCAAAACTAAATCTGAGGGTTTTGCCACTTCCTCTTTATATCATACAAAATTTGTTAGTTCTATGGTGTTTCATCTTAGACATAATTCAAATCACAAAATGTTCTGCACATTTATAAGATTCTTTGTTGAGTGACTGCCTATTACATAAATTTGTGAGCACATTTTTAACTGAACAGAGTAGCAGTAAAAACAGGAGTATTTTTTGTTCGTTTGTTTTTCATACCCATTTACTTGATCTCTAACCCCTTTACAAAAAAAAAAGATCAAAACAAAACCACAAGTATCAAGCTGCTAAATCCTGAGACAAACGGGATGGGCTCCAAAGTCATCATCTTGCTATTGCATGGTTTCTCCACCCTTTCTTATCTAAGTCACTGATTTAACTTTCAGTTTCATAATCTAATTCCGGTTTCATTGTTTTTCTGCTTAAAACTTCTTAAGTGCTGGCCCAGACAAAAGCCCTTGCCTACGTAACTACATTTGAGCCTTACCTGAAGTCAATAAGATCAATAACAAGGTGAGATGTTTAGATTCTATTTTCCCTCACTGCTTTTGTAAGAATATATATATAATACACATATTACATGTGTATATAAAATCTATATATATTTATTTTTACCAGTTTTGTTAGACCTGCGCGGTCTCCTAGGAGTTTCGACTCGCCCAGGAAACAACAAGAGTCGGAAGTCGATGCAAAACGCAAGAGGTTTATTGATGGCCGGTGCACCGGGGTTCCTTGGTCCTCACGCAGGAGGTCGAAGAAGGAACCCTTTTGGGCGCGAATATGTCAGTTTTATAGGTTCCCACTTCCCCGTATGTAAATTATAGATTTGGTTGTGTTCTCCTGCTGATTGGTCCCGGCTTAGGCTCGGACCAGAGAGGGAACTTGTCCCCAGCTGCCTGATTGGTCTTTGACAGACACCTTTTTTACATTTTGTTATCTCCCTCCTCGGAAGGGGGCCGGACATCCTGGAAATTCACCCATTGTCTAAGAAGCCCCTATTGTCTGGAGAGTTCTTAATCATTAGCTGGAACAATGTCCCTCGAGTCCCACATTCCCCCCTTTTTCTTGTGACTATTGATTCCAATCATGGAATCTCAACCTTCTGTATCCCAATAAGGTGCTCCTATAGCCAATTTACAAACATCAGGAAAAAGATCTGGCCACCAGGTCCAGGGGGGTGCAGTATGACTAATGGACCAGGTTACATCTCCAGTCTGAGAAATTACCTGCCAAGTTAAACGTTGGGGGAGGTGAGGGCTAAAATCACTTACAGTCAGTAAAGGCAGTAAAACCAAAATTATAAGTCTTAGGTTCGTAGAAGCTTGAGTTTGAGCGGGTTGTCGGTTCTTTGGGCCCGCCATCCTGATGATGCCGTCGCTGGTGCAGCCTTCACATGTGAAGCATGGATCCAGGCAGCGATACCGTCCACTTTTATGGCCGTTGGGGTGGTGAGGAGGACGGTGTATGGTCCTTTCCATCGAGGTTCCAACGTCTGGGTTCGATGCCGACGGACGTATACGGAGTCTCCGACTTGGAAAGGATGAGTTTCTCCCGGTGTTCCCGGTTGGTAGGCCTTGGCGAGTTGGGACCATATTTCTTTCTGGACCAATTGGAGTCCCAGTAGCCTAGCATATAAGTCAGTGTTATTTTGACAATCAGGTTTTATTTCTTTTCCTAAAGTGAGGAGGGGAGGCGGGGCACCATATAATATTTCAAAAGGAGTAAGATGGTATCGGGAAGGTGTATTTCTAACCCGGAATAGGGCCAAAGGAAGGAGCACCGTCCAATCGGTACCGCCAGTCTCCAAGGACAATTTAGTTAGGGTCTCTTTTAGAGTCCTATTCATTCTTTCTACCTGACCTAAACTTTGGGGTCTATAGGCACAATGTAATTTCCAATCAGTCCCCAAATATCTGGCCACATCCTGACTTACCTGGGCGACGAAGGCTGGACCATTATCAGACCCTATTACCTTTGATGCTCCAAATCGAGGAAAAATTTCTTCTAAAATCTTCTTGGCTACTACAGCAGCTGTTTCTTTCTTTGTTGGGAAAGCCTCTATCCATCCTGAAAAAGTGTCTACAAAAACTAAAAGGTATTTATTACCATACCTTCCAGGACGCACTTCGGTAAAGTCCACTTCCCAGTAAGTTCCTGGGCGGTCCCCCCTGAGTCTCTTTCCAGTTTCAAGTTTCCCTTTGTGAGCATTTACCTGTTGACATGGGACGCATTCCTGCACAATTTGTTCAGCTATTTTGTCATTCCAGGGGTTTCGTACCCGGCTTTTTGTAACAAGGCTACCATCTTTTTAGTCCCCAAATGTGTCCATCTGTGCATCTGTTGTAACATGGATTCTGCTTGCTGAGGGGACAAAGTTCCTTTTGTTGTGGCCGGGATGATTTCTTCATCGCGGCCTGGTTTTTCAGGAACTTTATGTGACAGTCCTAAAATGACTTCTCCCGATGCTGTTTCTCGGGCCACTTGGTCAGCCATATTATTTCCCCTAATTATTGGGGTATTTCCTTTTTGATGTCCAGGGCAGTGGATGATACTGACTTTAGTAGGAAGCATGAGTGCAGTCAACAAAGCCACGATTTCGTCTTTGTTTTTAATTTCTTTGCCACCTGAAGTTAGTAGCCCTCTCTGTTGGTAAATGGCACCGTGGATATGAGCGGTAGCAAACGCATATCTACTGTCTGTGTAGATGTTTACTTTTTTATTCTCTGCCATCTCTAATGCCCTCGTCAGAGCAATTAATTCAGCTCGTTGGGCTGAGGTCCCTTGTGGTAGCGCCGCTGCCCATATGACTTGATTTCCGTCTACCACGGCTGCCCCAGTTCGACGCTTACCTTCCTCCAGGAAACTGCTCCCATCCGTGAACCAGGTGAAATCAGCATCAGGGAGGGGCAGGTCCATCAGATCTGGCCTACTGCCGTGTGCTGCGGCTAGTACTTCCTGACAATCATGTATGATGGTGGAGCCTTCCAAGTCAGGATCAGGTAGCAAGGTGGCTGGATTGAGTCCTGTGGCTGGAGCAAACTTGATGCGATCTGAGTTTAGCAACAGGGTTTGGTAATGGGCCATCCTGATGCCACAGGGTCCAATTTTTTTGACAAATAAGCAACTGGGCGATTCCAGGGACCCAATTTCTGAGTCAATACTCCTTTTGCAATGCCCTTATTTTCGGCCACATATAAATGAAAAGGTTTGGTTACATCTGGCAGTCCTAGGGCTGGAGCTGAAAGTAAAGCTCGTTTGATTTGGTCAAAAGCCCGTTGTTCCTTATCGCCCCAAATGAAAGGAGTGCTGTTTTTGGTTAGGGGGTACAATGGGGCTGCCAGCTTAGCAAACCCTGGAATCCATAGTCTACAGAATCCGGCCGTCCCCAAAAATTCTCTAACCTGCCTGGCGTTTTTGGGAGCCGGAATTTGGGCCACCATATCCTTTCTGCTCTCCGTGAGCCATCTTTGCCCCCCTTTTAATAGATACCCCAGGTAACTGACCTGTTGTTGGCATATTTGTGCTTTCTTGGCTGAGGCTCTATATCCCAGGGTTCCAAGTTCCGTTAACAGTTTTTCAGTACCCTTGATACAATCTTCTTGGGTCTCAGCAGCTAATAAAATATCATCAACGTATTGGAGTAATGTTACCTGGGGATTTGATTCTCTGTATAATGCCAAATCCTGATGGAGGGCTTCATCAAAGATGGTCGGGGAGTTCTTAAATCCCTGAGATAGCCGTGTCCATGTCAGCTGACCAGACATTCCCGATGTTGGATCTTTCCATTCGAAGGCAAAGTAGGGTTGGCTCAGGGGAGAGAGTCTTAAACAGAAAAAAACATCTTTAAGGTCCAAAACAGTATACCACGTATGTTGAGGTGGAAGAGTGCTCAGGAGGTTGTAAGGGTTTGGAACTGTGGGGTGGAGGTCTGCCACCCGTTTGTTTACCTCTCGTAGATCCTGCACCGGCCGATAATCATTTGTTCCTGGTTTCTTTACCGGCAGGAGAGGGGTGTTCCATGCTGATTGACATCTTATTAAGATGCCCAAGTCTAGTAGCCTCTGTATATGGGGACGGATACCGTCTTTGGCTTCTCTACTCATGGGGTATTGACGGACTGTTATTGGGGTGGCAGTTGCCTTGAGTTCCACTAGCACCGGGGGCCGATTTTTGGCCATCCCCATTCAGGCAGTTTCTGCCCAGGCTTGAGGGAACCGAGTTACCCAATCAGTAACATTAACTCGTGAGGATGAAGGCTGCTCGTATAATTTATATTCATCTTCTAATTTCATAGTCAATATTTGAAGTAACCTTCCCTTATTATCAGTTATGGTGGGACCTTCTGGCTGAAAGTGGATTTGAGCCCCTACTTTGGAGAGTAAATCTCTTCCCAGCAAAGGATAGGGGCATTCCGGAATAATCAAAAATGAATGGGTTACTCGTCCAATCCCAAGATCTACTGTCCTTCGTGTGGTCCATGAATATTGTTTATTCCCAGTGGCTCCTTGTACCCATGACCTTTTAGCTGAGATAGGACCTTTTGAGTGGAGAAGGACGGAGTGCTGGGCTCCGGTATCTACCAAAAATTGAACAGGTTCCCCCTCCACTTTAAGAGTTACCCGGGGCTCGGGGAGAGGGTTCGAGCCCTGACTTTCCTAGTCGTCTTCTTTCAATGTTAAGATTTTGTTTTTGGTTGGCCTTCCTCCATTCTTTTTCTTAGGGCATTCTCTCGCCCAATGTCCTTTTTCTTTACAGTAGGCACATTGGTCCTTGTCTAATGGCTGCCTTCTGTCTGCCGTTCGCCCTTCCTGCCTACTTCTATCCCCTATATTTCTTCCTCCAACCACAGTGGCCAGTATCTTACTTAAATTCCTCTCCTGTCTCTTATCCCGTCTTATTTCACGGGCTTCCTGCTCTTTCTGCTTTCTTTCTTCCTTCTCTTCCTCTGTTTCTCTTTTGTTATATACTTTATCTGCCTCTTTTACTAACTCCTGAAGCGAAAATCCCTGCAAGCCATCTAGCCTTTGTAATTTCTTCTTAATATCAGGGGCCGCTTGATCTATGAAAGCCATCGCTATAGTAGCCCTATGTCCCTCCGAAGTTGGATCATAAGGGGTAAAGCGTCTAAAGGCTTCCATTAAACGTTCCAGGAACACAGTTGGCGATTCCTGGGGCCCCTGAGTTACTTCCCTTACCTTAGCCAAATTAGTGGGCCGTCTGGCCGCTCCATGGAGACCCGCCACCAGAGCCTGGCGATACATTTTCAGGCGCTCCCTACCTTCCGGGGCATTGAAATCCCAGTTTGGCCTGACGAGTGGGAAACCAGCATCAATCTCGTTAGGCAGCTGGGTAGGTTGCCCATTGGCGCCTAATACATTTTTTCTGGCTTCCAAAAGAACCCGTTGCCTCTCCTCAGTCGTTAGGAGAGTCTGGAGCAGCTGCTGACAATCATCCCATGTGGGCTGGTGGGAGAAAACAAGAGATTCTATTAAAGCGGTAAGGGCCTGTGGATTTTCGGAAAAAGTTGGGTTATGCATTTTCCAATTATAAAGATCTGCAGAGGAAAAGGGCCAATATTGGAGAGGTCTATTCCCTTGGCCATCGCGGGGGCCATATTCTCTAAGAGGTAGGGCAGTGGAGTCCGGGGAGATAGCCCTCCGGCTCCTAGTGCCCACTGAGGGACCCCTTTCTTCTTCCATCATGGATGGTTCCCTTGGTGCCGAGGGCAGTGGAGCTGGGGGTCCTCTAGGTGGTAGGGGATTCGGGGCCGGAGGATAAGGGGGTGGGGAATCCAAAAGAAGCAAATCGGACTGCGGGTCAGGATAAATCGCCTTCGGTAGATCCGGGGCGTCGGGTAGCTTCTCCGTGTTGGGGTTTTTCTTTAAGGCTAATATCTCCGACGCTGCTGATGTATGCGCGGACGTACCTGTTGAGGAAACAAAGGGCCGGACCCACGGAGGTGGGGAGAGAATTAAATCTTCCCAGACCAAGACATATGGTACTTGGTCTGGATGTCCGTGGGGATCTATATTAAATATCTTAGACTTCAGCAGCTTAATCTTGTCTAATAAAAAGGATCCTTCGGGGGGCCATCCTATCTGAAATGTTGGCCATTCAGAGGCACACAAAGTCTGCCACTTTCCTTTCTTTACCTCTACCGAAAAATTATGGGCTCTGGCCCGAACTTCGGTCCAATAGCTTAGGGTAAGGGAAAGAGGAGTCGTCATAGTTTGTCCCATTGTCGTCCGTCAGAGAAGAAGAATAGACCACAATACAGAAACAGTTAAAACTCCACGAAACACATATACGTATGGGCCACCGCGAGCTCGCTTCAAAACCGAAACTTCTTCAGATGGCAGTTACCACCAAGGGAACTGCCGAAACCGAGTGAAGGGGAGACAGAGTTTGCCTCTCCTTCCAGATGAGCCACTAGGGCGTCCCCTAGGGCTCATGGACGCCGGCTATTAGCACGTCTGCCTAGCCAGAGGTCCGATACAGATTCCATAATAAGCCGATTCTTACGGCTTTCCTCCGATAATGGCCCACAAAGAACAAGGGACAAACAGACAATCAAGCTCGAGCTTACCTGGTACCTCCAACTCCCGGTGTTCTTGTGGTCCGGGGCGAGTGGAATCCCGGACGAGCCCCCAAATGTTAGACCTGCGCGGTCTCCTAGGAGTTTCGACTCGCCCAGGAAACAACAAGAGTCGGAAGTCGATGCAAAACGCAAGAGGTTTATTGATGGCCGGTGCACCGGGGTTCCTTGGTCCTCACGCAGGAGGTCGAAGAAGGAACCCTTTTGGGCGCGAATATGTCAGTTTTATAGGTTCCCACTTCCCCGTATGTAAATTATAGATTTGGTTGTGTTCTCCTGCTGATTGGTCCCGGCTTAGGCTCGGACCAGAGAGGGAACTTGTCCCCAGCTGCCTGATTGGTCTTTGACAGACACCTTTTTTACATTTTGTTATCTCCCTCCTCGGAAGGGGGCCGGACATCCTGGAAATTCACCCATTGTCTAAGAAGCCCCTATTGTCTGGAGAGTTCTTAATCATTAGCTGGAACAATGTCCCTCGAGTCCCACAGTTTATTATAAAAGGATATGATGAAGGAACATCCAGATGGAAGAGATGCATAGGGCACAGTATGGAGCTTCCATGCCCTCTCTGGATGAGCCACTCTCCAGGTACCTCCATGTGCCCACCAACCCAGAAACCCTGTAAGAATATTTTAACAGCAAATTGAAAAGGGGAAAAAGTTATTATGTATTTACAAAAACACAATATTAAATTAAAAGATAATTTTCAGGGTTTTATCTTGACAGATCAGAAATTAAAATAATTATAGCATTTAAAATAACAAACAGGGCTTCCCTGGTGGCGCAGTGGTTGAGAGTCCGCCTGCCGATGCAGGGGACACGGGTTCATGCCCCGGTCCAGGAAGATCCCACATGCCGCGGAGCGGCTGGGCCAGTGAGACATGGCCGCTGAGCCTGTGTGTCCGGAGCCTGTGCTCCGCAACGGGAGAGGCCACAACAGTGAGAGGCCCGCGTACCGAAAAAAAAAAAAATTAAAAAAATAACAAACAGAAGCCATAGTTTCAGAGAATGTTTATATAAAGATATAAACCTGGGCCAAGTGAAAAGCTGGAAAAAATAAGAAATCCAGCCACTATAAAAGAGCTATACCACAGTTGCTTGTATCAAACAGCTTCTTGTGGGGGAAGAAAAATTTTCCTTTCCCTTCTAGGTTCCTTCCACTGGTCTAACAATCAAATTAACATAAGGAAGATTAACAAGAGAAAAACAAACAAATTTAACTTCATACATACCTAAGAAGAGAACAAAGCAGGCTGTTTACATACCTTTTTAGAAAAAGAATCAAACATTTGTGAAGATTTGACAAAACAAAGGGGTTTTTGCTTGGGGTAGCAAATTAATGAAGGAGTAACAAAGTTTGTTTATACACCTTTCCCGGACTCAAATTCCCTATCTCAATGCCTTTCATCCTCAGGGCATACGGAGGATACCTTCATATGGGAGCTTTGTTTTCTGCTTTCAGGGGAAAAAAGGAGGGTCAGAGTGTTCTTATACAAGCTGTTTCTCGAGTAACTTTAAATCAAAATAATCAATATGCCACCTTGGCATTATTTGGGAACGGCCTGCCCCAAGCCCCATCATTCCCATTGAATACAAAGAAGGTATCTTGGATAGCTGGCAGGCAGTTATGTTTTATTCAGTCATTCAAAAACCATTTACGGAACAGCTGCTGTATGTCATGGAATGCACTATTATAAACGCTAGGGATACACAGATTAACAAAAACAAGGCCTTAGCCTTGTGTAAGTTCATATATGGCACTGTATCAGTGCTCTTAAATTGTTCTATTTTATAGGTGGATTTTGTACACCTATCTGGTTTAATACTTAGCAGTGAATTTTAGAAACATATTTACTATTATGGTTCAACATTTCCATATAGCCAAAATATACACTTTATGACTTATTTCAGACTTTTTCCTGATAAAATACATACACATTTTTTTGGTAGAAATTTTGGGAACTTTTCTACACAGAAAAAAAAAAGTGTATTTTTATCACTCAAAGATAATTACTATTGGCATTTTCTTCTAGAATTTTTTTATACATTTGATTTTAAGTAACAGAAAACCCAACTCAAACTTGTTTAAACAATAAAGAAAATTGATTGGCTCACATGAGTGAGAAGTCCACAGGTTGACTGGCTTCAGGTGAAACTTGATACTACAACTCAATATGTCATCAAGGACCTGTTTATTTCCTTCCCTCTGCTGTGCTTTCCTTGGTGTCTGCATCATTCTAAGACTGGTTCCTCTCATGGTCCCTAGATAGCTGCCAGTATCTTCCTGGCAGTAGAAATGAACGTCAGCATTCTCAGCAAATGTTCTAAGAGCCATTCTATCAAAACACCTTGGTGCCAATGCCCATCCTGACTCAATGATTGAGTCCAACGAACAGAACATACTGATTGGTTAGCATAGGTTAGTTACATCACCTTTGAAGGCGGAGTGAGATTAGCTTCTCTGGAATCATATGAATCTCTAAGGAGAAATTGGTACTGACAGGAAGGGGACAGGCAGTTTTAAAGAAACTAGAAATCATTTTAGACATATTCAAACAACACATTTTAAGTCACTCTAAACACTTGTACTATTTTATCTTCCTCTTCTTTACTCATCTTTGATTAGACTCTATGGATGGCCCAGAGTCCAAATTTTTCAAGGGAGATCATCCTCAAAATTTTGATACAGAATATTAAATAGGTATTGAAAATTATGACACAGATCTATATTTCTGAATAAAAAGGTTATATATTAAATGAAAAAGGTTACTAAAAATCATCTATATGAAAATAATGTGTATTGTATGACCCTATTTTTCTTCACTGATTTATATATGCACAGGAAAAAGTGATACATATGTAGTAAAACGTTAACAGAAGTTATCTTAGGTGTTGTGCTTTTCACTTCCTATTTTCAGTTAACAGTATATATAGGTCAGCATCTCACAGAATGACTGGCAGACATGATAGTGGAATTAAATTAGTACCTTATGGCATTCATCAGTAATTGCTTATCTAAGAATGACTTTTTAATGAAGTCCTTCAATTCCGTAAACACTTTGTTCCTAGAGTCACTGTCCGCCCTGCCAGCTGCTCTTACTTGTCCACTCCATACAAATGTCTCCAAACCACACCTTTGGCTCTGTTTTTTCTCTCTTGAGCTTCTGTTTTCTCTTTAGGTGTCTACTAGAAATCTCTACTTACATGTGCTGATACCTTCATGAGCAGTTAGTTCACAGGACAGTAAGCACTTAGACTCTCATTCACTTGCTGGCTGTTCTTAGATCAATGACTTAATCTCCAGGACCTTAAATAAAGAAAATGACGATAACTTCTTCAAGAGAGGAGACTAAACTAAGTTTCTTGAGGTTTTAGATTTTAGGCCTAAAACCAAATTCATTATCTTCTTGTAACCACTTCCCTCACTTGAAACATTTCTTCATCTTCAGATAATAGAACGATAGGAAACAGCAGAACTTTAGAACTAATAAGGATGTTAGAGTCTCCCTAGCTCAATTCCTTTTCTTTAGTATGATGGATGAACAAATACATACCTTCATTATCTCCTTCCTTTTCTTGCCCTATCAGTAATCCAGTCCCCTCAGTTCTCCTTTTGTAATGTCTCTCAAGCCTCTTTCATTCTTTTCATTACCACCACCCCAGAGTACATCTTTATTTCCTCGTGGCTTGGTTTTTCCCAAAGTCATGTTTTTCCTGCTTTCAGTCTTTCAGCTAATCCTGGGAAAGCTTCCAGATTGCATATCCGAAAATAGTGTGATCACTAAGACATGTTTTCATGAAAAAAGAATTTGATGGTTTTACTGTGGTCAGAGGATAGGTCCAAACTGTAAGGCTAACCTAAGGAACTTCCTAGAGGTTCACCCTAACTTACCTTTCCAGGTCTATCTTCCAGTATTCCGCTAAAAGTCAAAGCCGAATAAATATTTATTTAATTGAATTAATCTCCATACTTTCTAAACACAAATCCTTTTAGCTTTGAGATATAATCAGGAGATTTAAAAAAAATAGCATCCAGGTTCAAGGGAAACAGGGAAGCTGTTAAAAGTTAAGAAGATAGAGAACAAGGGTGAAGTGAGGAGAACAGGAGCAGAATTCATGTTCTATATATTCAGTTCCTGCTCTGTAAGTTTTCCACCAATACAGTTTCCGCTCAGTACACTGAGGGGATATGGATGTCGTTCCCCCGACAATAGAAAACACAAGCAGTCAGGGTCTGGATGCTTATTCTAAGCCAAGCACAGGGCTAAAGCTTTACAGACATTTTAGTCTCTGATTTAGGAAGGTCAAGGTCACACTGCCTTGAGAAAGATGAAAGGCAGGAGTCTGAACCACGATTAAAGACCTTGCTTTAAACTGTGCTATAAAAACGACTAGGCTAATCAAGAGAGGACTTGACAGACCACACGAGGCTGGGGTTAGGCGGAAAGGCAAGAGGCTTCTACACCTGAATTTACGGAGAGGAAAACGAAACGGCAGAGCCCTCACGGCGGCCGCCATTTTGCGGGAGCCGAACGGCCGGAAGTCCCGCCGCCGGCGTCTAGCGGCTGGGAAGCTCGCAGCCTGCGGCTGGAGGCTGGCGTAGCGCAGGACCTTGGGCCTCCGCGTCTCAGCGGTCGGGGGCGGAGTCAGGGGCGGGGCCGGGGTCGCGCGGCGTTGAGTCTCGCGGCGGGAGGCGGAGCCTGAAGGCGGGGCCTCGGACGGCGCGGCTCTGTGGTTCCCCCGGCCGGGGGCGGGGCCAGGAGGCGGGGCGGTGGCTCAGGGAGGAGCTGACCCGGTCCCAGTTTATGAGCGCCTCACTTTTTCGGATTGTGAATGAGCTGCTATAGTGGGCAGCTGGCAGCCGGCAGCTCTCGGCTGGGAGGGCTGGGGTGGGAGGTGACGGTGATTTCCTCCCTGCTTGGCCCACCTCGAACATCGACTCCCTTCTCCCGCGGCCCCGGGATGCAGCCGTAGCAGGTGAGATGGGCCCCCGGGGCGCCGACCTGCGCGGTCCCGGCTCGGCTTTGCGGGCCCTTGGTGACCCCGCTCTCGCCCCTCGAGTCTGAGCAGGTGGGCAGCGCCCAGACCCGCAATCCGCTGCCTGCGCCTGCCCGCCTCTGCCCCGTAGCGCCCGCCTTTAGGACGTGCGGGGCCACCCGGGAAGACTTACGTAGGGGAAGGGGCGGCTTGTCCCCTTTGGTGACGGAGCTGCCATCCCTCAGTTTGAGGAGCACATCACTGTACGTGCGTCCACCCTACCATTCTCAGACTCTTCCCTTTATTCCGGGGGGGTGGCCTCAGTGAATGCCATCGTGGGAGCTTCTGCCCAGGTACCTGGAGCGTTCCGCCAAATTTTCTCCCTTAGCCCTTTTTGGAGCATTTCACTTACCATGCTTTGTGACTGCCATGCCCTGGGGAAGCTGAGCGACCAACTTTGTATCCCAGGCACAGAACCTAGGCTGCCTTTACACTTCCACTGCTGCCTGCCCAGGCATTGGGTGGCAGCTGTTCTTTAGGCAGCCTATTTGGTTACAGATTCTCTACATCCTTATCTTAGAGGGCCAAAGTCTGTCCCTGCCGACAAGAGAAGAGGCAGTGCTCAGCACTCCCTCCCCACTCTGGGTCTTTAGGGAAGACGTTTGGTCTCCTGCAAGTAGGTGGGAGTGGGTGGATGGTGTGACTCCTGGTGTTGAAGTGTGCTTGAATAGGCCCACACTGTATTATGCTTTTCCCACCGGCTAAATGTTATTGGGTGTTTGAGAAATAGCTTAAGAGTTTAAAGCTTTCTCTTTGAAACCCGTCAGAACCCTCCTCCCCATTTTCACTTAATAGCAGTTGTTTACAATGTTAGTGGTTCCTCCATGTTATCTAAACCAAATATGAGTGGCCAGAAGTGGCTGGTGTATAGCATTTCTCTGCTCCCGCCCCAGTGAGTGGTCTTTTACTGTGACAAGGCAACTTTTTTTTTTTTTTTTTTTGCGGTACGCGGGCCTCTCACAGCTGTGGCCTCTCCCGTTGCGGAGCACAGGCTCCAGACGCGCAGGCTCAGCGGCCATGACTCACGGGCCCAGACGCTCCGCGGCATTGTGGGATCTTCCCAGACCGGCCACGAATCCGTGTCCCCTGCATCGGCAGGCGGACTCTCAACCACTGCACCACGAGGGAAGCCCGCTCCTATTTATTTTAAAAGAATGCTTTAAGAAGTATATTCTCGGGGCCTCCGTGGTGGCGCGGTGGTTATGAATCCACCTGCCAATGCAGGGGACACAGGTTCGAGCCTTGGTCCGGGAAGATCTATATGCCGCGGAGCAACTAAGCCCGTGTGCCACAACTACTGAGCCTGCGCTCGAGAGCCCACGAGCCACAACTACTGAAGTCCTCGCGCCTAGAGCCCCTGCTCCTCAACAAGAGAAGCCACCACAAGGAGAAGCCCGTGCACTGCAACGAAGAGTAGCCCCCGCTCGCCGAAACCACAGAAAGCCCGCGTGCAGCAACGTAGCCAATAAAATAAATTTATTTTAAAAAAAGAAGTATATTCTCTTCCTGTTGGAAAAAAATTTAAGATGAGATAAAACTTTGTATTTGTAAGTCCTTTTTGGTTATTTTGACTGCCCCTCAATTAGCAGATATTGCTTTTAAAATATCAAGGAACATTAAAAGAAGCTTCATGGGAAGGGGAAGATTACTTTCCAAAGTTTTTCTCTTAATTTTTGACTAACTGAAAGTTAAACCTGGGCCTTGCTACAGCTATTTGACCATCACCTTGAGGGAAATAAAGAGCTCTCCCTTCCCTGCTAACAACTAAGATCAAACTAAATTAAACTGAACTCCTTAATTGTTTGGTATAAAATGAAAACTGATAACCTTACAACCCATCCCATCCCTCTGTTTTAGTTGGAGGCTCTTTAATACCAAGTATGTTTGAAGAACTGCATAGAACAATGAATTATATTTAATTTACTACCATTCTTCTTACTATTAGGACACACAACTCCTAATAGCAACTGCTACCACTTCTTGAAGGCCTACTTTGTGATAAGCTGTGTATAAAAGCTCCAATCCTGGGGCTTCCCTGGTGGCGCAGTGGTTGAGAGTCCACCTGCCGATGCAGGGGACGTGGGTTTGTGCCCCGGTCCAGGAAGATCCCACATGCCGCGGAGCGGCTGGGCCCGTGAGCCACGGCTGCTGAGCCTGTGTGTCCGGAGCCTGTGCTCCACAACGGGAGAGGCCACGGCAGTGAGAGGCCTGCGTACCGCAAAAAAAAAAAAAAAAAAAAAGCTCCAATCCTCACAGTAGCCCTCTAAGGAGGTTTTTACTCTCATTTTACAGTTGAAGAAGCTATGGTGCAGAGAGGCTGAGTTACCCGAAGAGTTGATAAGTGATAGGCCCCAAATTGGGTTCAGGCCATTTGACTCTTTTCACTGAACAACTGCAAGTTTAGTTAAAACTGTTGGTTTAAAAATTATTGGAATACATTGATATGCAAGTGTGGTACAAATAAGGGGTAGGGAGCAGTGTAAGTTATAATGCTCCAGGCAAAGAAATATAGGGAACTTTTAAAAAATAACAGAAGACTGGAGTAGTTTATCACCTTAATCTTTAGCACTGCCTTTTCAAGTCCACATCTCTCAGGGGCTCCAAATGTTTAACACCTTTGTTCACTTGTTTACCAGCTCCTTACTTCAATTATGGGTACCTATACCAATCAGTAGCCTTTTCAGGATATAATTTGATGCTTATTTCGTAAACTTCAAGTATGTGAGTATTACAGGTTTTGTGTATATTGACCACTCCTGTCTAATCCTAGGAGGAAAATATTTGTCCTGATCCAGATTAAATGTAATGTTTTTAAATGGTTCAGTTTATACCAGGGTAGCACAGAGAAAATTATCTCATCCACACCCCCAGTTGTATCAGTTGTTGGTCTTTGGCCTGCCATCTGAGTCCTTAATGTGATGTGGGTGTTTGAGAACTTAACCTGGGCATTATACATTTCAGGAAGCATAAGCTTTTTTACTTTCTACCTTATATAAGGCTACTTTAGATGGTTAACCCAGAATAATCACTTAGGAATTGGCAATTGTCACTATGTCAATTTCAAGTTACTAATAAAAGCTGGTTAGTTGCAGAGTTGTTCAAACCTAATGTTCATTGTGTCCCTGGCAGCAAGAGGAAAGTCTGGTAAGTATTGTCATATTAACGTAAAGTTTTCCTTGCTTCATTTTCTGAACATCTTTAGAACATTTTACAAGACATTTTGTGTTCTTTAACATTTTATGAACAGCTTTGGAACATTTAGGAACACATTTTGTGGTCTTGGTGAAAAACTTAGAATACTTAACATTCAGGAAAAAACAAAAAAAACAAAATTCTGTCCATGAAGTAGATAGTTCCTAAGAAAGAACATTGATCCACTAAAGGGTGAAAGGTTTATTTAAGAGCAGGTAATTATTTTAGTCTCCTAAATCTCCTGTGTGCTCCAGGCATGGTGCTAGGCATTAGGGACACAAAAGTGAGCAAAAACATGCATAGTCCCTGCTTCTATGGCACTTAAAGTCTAGTCAAGGAGACAGACATAAATCACACAGTCACTCTAATACATAGTATAATTATAAACTGAGAAGAGTGGCCTAAAGTTAAGGAACATGATTCTATTTGAGAAAGACTCCTGGCCTGGCTATGGTGTTAGAGGAGCCTTACCTGATACAACGACTCCTGAATTGATTTGGATATGATTCGGAGGATGGGTAGTTGTTATGTGGGTGGGCAGGGAAGAGAATATTTTAGTGTGAACTGCATGGGCAAAGCCCCTGTGGCACAAAGACTATGGGGAATTCAAGACAGCCAATATGTCTGGCTGGTGTAAAAGGAACTAAGAGCAGGCTGGTGGGATGCCATCATTTTTTCTTTCATTCTCTCTCTTATATGCCACCAGAAGTTATATTTAACTTTTGTTAAGTGATTTACTTGTGCCAGATGTGTTTGTAAGGACTTGATATTGAATAATATCAAGTTCCTATGAGGTACGATTTCACAGATGAGGAAATGAGGTACAGAAAAGTAAGTTACTGGTTCAAAGTTGATCAGTGATATTCTATTTAACTCTTCTTCCTATCCTATAGTCAAGTCCTTCCGCGGGCTGGAAAGGACCTTCCTGTCCATTGTGACTCTTAGATGTAGCCCTGAGAACTTCTGAAACTTCTGGAAAATTTGGCTGCAGGTGGACATTCAGTAGACTCTGTGGGTGCCATGCTCTTATCCACTAGGCAGAGCTTGACTGTGGAGCACTGGAGAGGACCACAGGGCATCACATTACAGCTGTAAAATCTGTGGATCTTATTTTACTCATATCTGATACTGGATATCGGAAAGCAACATAAATATTTTGAGCTGACCCACCTTTGAGAGTCAAGAGGCTGTTGTTAGCAGACACTTCCACCCATTTTATTTTTCATTGTATTTTTCTCTGATGGTTGTTGAAAAAAGTTTGTATATTTATTTGGCCATTTAATAAATCTATGTTTGCCAGTATATCCTTTCAACTAGAATTCTTCTCATTGATTTCACACTGAATCTTTCTTCTTTCTTTCCAGAGATCAGGTTGCAGTTGGAGGGTGAAAGAAAATGAATTCTTTTTCTGATATACCTGCCAAGAACTTGACCGTTGCTGTCAATATGACCAAGACTTTGTCCTCACCGGTAACACATGGATTTAATTCCACTAATGACCCACCTTCAATGTCAATAACAAGGCTTTTTCCAGCCTTACTAGAATGCTTTGGCATAGTCCTTTGTGGCTACATAGCAGGAAGGGCCAATGTTATAACATCAACACAGGCAAAAGGACTGGGAAATTTTGTCTCCAGGTTTGCACTTCCAGCTTTATTATTCAAAAACATGGTTGTACTTAATTTTTCCAATGTGGATTGGTCATTTCTATATAGTATCTTAATTGCCAAAGCTGCTGTATTTTTCATTGTATGTGTATTAACCTTATTGGTTGCCAGTCCCGATAGTCGATTTGGCAAAGCTGGACTATTCCCTATTTTTGCTACACAAAGTAACGACTTTGCATTGGGATATCCTATAGGTAAGTTACTTTTTATTTTTTAAGTTTTAAAAAATTTCAGGTCTCTTAGAAGGTAACAAAATGTAAGGCTTTAATCTGAATCTTTTAACTGAGCATTTGTTAGTGATTTATACTTATTCTTATATCTAAGAAATCTTTCGTATTTTTTTCTTAAATATGTCTTAAGTTAGATGAATTATATTTTTTCAGAGTTTGAGGCACCTTCAAACATCTACCTGAAATAAATGGGCATATCCAAATAAATTTTGTGAGTCATCTTTCTAATAGTATTTTTTTTCTTCTCAATAATCACATATGAAAGAAATATAATTTCCAGAAGAGATCAGATTCTGATTTAAATTATGTAAAAAGCATAGGCATACACCTGTTTAAAAACTGTCATTATTAAACGTTAGCAGTGGAAATTTATGAGTGACTTTTTCCCTTCCTTATTTTTCTTTCCATCTAGAATGTATATTATTTTACATTAATGCTTGTTATTGAGTTTTTTATTCAAAATATCAGTGTACTTTGGTCGAAGTTAATTTCTTGTTTAAGGACAAAATGAGGACTTTTTCTACCTTTCCAACTTTTCCTTCTTTAACTTTCCAACCCTTTAAGCAGCCTAATTTTATGTTTCTATGTGTATATGTTTTCCTGATGAAATAGTAAACATACTAGTTGGGGATGTTGAGATATCTTAGAAATATATTCTATTTTCCAGAACTCTCTGCCACCAAGAAAATGTATACTTAGTAACTACTTGTTTTTTAATGGTTTTTTATTGTGGTAAAAGTCACATAATATAAAACATACTATTTTAACCATACTTAAGTGTACAATTCAGTGTCACTAAGTACATTCACATTGTGCAACTCTCACCATCATCCATCTCCCAAATTTTTCACTTTCCTAAACTGAAACTCTGTCCCCTTTAAACACTAACTCCCCATTCCCCCTCCCTACTCCCCCGCAAGTCCCCAGCCCCTGGCATCTACCAGCATACTTTCTATGAATTTTTAATATTTTTAAAGTTTATGTTTTGCTTTGATCATGTATCCTAATGTAGGGATCTGAATATTATGGATATAGTCATTCATTTATTCCTTCATTCATTCATAGGAACCTGTTAGTACCAGTGACTGTGCCAGCTGCTGGGAATACAATTGTGAACAAAGTTCTTGTACATACTGAATTTACATTTTAATGGGAAAATAAAATAAAAACAAAGATAATATCAGGTAATGACAAGGGCCATAAAAACAAAGTAGTGTTATTTTACAAGGAGATGGCATTTGAGGTGGGGAGCAGGGTCAGTGAAGGCCTCTCTGGTGATATAACTTCTGAGCAGAGACTGAATGAAACTTAATGAAATGGACAATTGAAATCTGCCATTAACTTTCAAATTTCTTATCTTTTAACTACCCACTCCCCCCAAAAAATTATTACACCTCTGGCACGAAAAGGATTCTAGTGGACTATACTTTTCATCATTCTCTTCCTCCATATTGCTTACCAGAAATAGAAATATACCTAAGAAATTATATAACTATGAATAGGAGGTTTATGAGAGAGGAAAAACCAGGCTCTTAGATAACTGAGCTGTGAATAGTCAGAAAGTAGATAGGTGTTCCTTTAAGGTTAATCAATTTTAAAATTAAAGGATGAGCCAAGCATTTAAATAAAGACTTTGGAAATAAAAGAGCAAGGAGTTAATGTGTTGTCCCTCTCTCCAGGAGCATTAATAATGTACATTTGTCAAGGTATTGATGGTATAAGGACCTTAGAAGTGGCTAAGTATCATAGTGTTAAATATTTAATAAGTAGTGCTATATCTTAATTTGGACATGAACTGTAAGTTTCATGCTGTCATAGAGTAGTAAGCCCATAACTAAATAGAACTAACATTTGTAACTTTATAAGTGTATTTTCTTATATACTTATCTCATTTGAGGTAGGGCAGATATTATTATCCTCGTTTTCAAATAAGAAGGCAGACTTACAGAGATTTAATTGTCTTACCCCAGGTCACACAGCTAACAGGTGACTGAGACCCAAACCTAGATTTAAATCCTGGGCATTCTCTTATGCCACACAGTTATATAACATGCCCATTTGATCATCAGAAGACCCAGCTAGCCCTTATAATACATTATTTTCACAGAGAATCAAAGTTTTTCATAATCTTTACATTATTCAAAAATATTCATAAAATGCGTAGCAGTGGAAAAAGACCTGTTAGATGAGTTTATCCATTTTCATATTAAGGCAGAATCTCCAAATAAAAAATACAGTCAGCCATTTTCATTGCTGCTTTTCTCATGTCCCACATTAAATCTGGTAATAATCATGTTCCCAGCAGTGTGCTAGCCCAGTTCCCCTGATGATTATGCTTGCAGATTTTGAGTTGTAATTGTTTGTTTTTAAATCACAGATAATGTAAGAGCTCTTGTGACATTAGGTTGTAGACAATAACTTTACCAGAAACCAACAGTATACACAGAAGTGCTTTTTCATATATCTGCAGATTGGAAGCGGTGGTACAGAACTAGGGCCATGTATCTGCTCCAATGAGTTTATTTATTACTGCTGTTCATAGCCATCTGCCTTCTGGCTATGCTCAGGGTGAACAGAGAAGACTATGTCTCTAGAGAGAAGACCATTCTTTCTGTTTGTTATGTAGCCTCTCCCAAGAATTCCTACTCTCTAGTTCACAGATAAGCATGGTAGCTTAAAGGAAATGTCCTTTTTACGACTGCATTTGTTCTACAACTTTGGTCCAATTTACAGGTGACTCAGAAGAGATAAGTTAGTGATTAAAGAAAAAGGACAGTCTTTGTTTACTTTTCCTCTATACTATAATTATAATGGTCTATGAAATTGCATTAAAACGATTTATCTATACTCAAGTGACATAATGCTACATTGCATTATTGCAGACTAAAAAAATAGCAGTACGCGGGCTTCTCACTGTTGTGGCCTCTCCCGCGCAGGCTCAGTGGCCATGGCTCATGGGCCCAGCCACTCCACAGCATGTGGGATCCTCCCGGACCGGGGCACGAACCCGCGTCCCCTGCATCGGCAGGCAGACTCTCAACCACTGCGCCACCAGGGAAACCCATTTTTGCTATTTTTAAAAACAATTCTTTTCAGAGGTACTTTAAGAAATCCGAGTATGAGAAGAAACCAAGACTCCATTGAGGTGAAATGTGGATTTTAGCAAATTAGAATGGTTCCCTGCCTCTGTCATTAAAAGATACAATAGGGCATAGTTAAGTGCTATAATTCATTCTTAAACAATGCTGATAGCATAAGCACCCTGACTAATCATAATTATGCTCTAGTGCTTGAGCTGTAAACAGAAAGGAAATGAAGCATTTAACTATATGCCATTAAATAATAGAATGGTCTTGTCTGGGTCTTTGTGTTATTTGCTAGGGATTGAAACCCTGCAGTAATCAAAATAGGAGCCACAGTGGGTGGCTAATTTTGTCTCTTAGTTCTTCAAAGCTATATAATAATTCCTCAGAGTGGGATTCTCCCCTCCCTCCAAGAGCCTTATTTATAAGTATTAATTAGAACTTAATAGTTGATACAATGATTATAAATCTAATTTGTTAATATGGGTCACCGCTTTCAATTATTTTTCAGATTTGAAAAACTGTACTCAGATTGATAACAAAAGAATAGTGCTGCGGGGAGGGAGGGTGGTGGGATGAACTGGGAGATTGGGATTGACATATATACACTAATATGTATAAAATAGATAACTAATAAGAACCTGCTGTATAAAAAATACATAAATTAAATTTTAAAAATAGTGCTGCCTATTTATAAAGATGGAATGTTAAGTAATTATGCAAGTGAATGGCAGAATGAACTGAAATTCCCATATGAACCCTATTCTAGTAATTAAACAAGTATTTATTCCCAACTTTTTGCTTTCCCCCTAGACTATACTTCTTTTGCCTTTGTATACCTGTTCAACTGACTTAAAATACCCCAATAGTAGCCTGCTTTATAAATATTCAGAAGATGAAAAAAGAAAAAAAATTGGATATAAAAAGAAATGGGTTCATGGATAACAATTAGTTATAAATTGCTATTGTTACAAAACACATTTTTAGTCTGTCTGAAACCTTTGACATTCATTGATGTGTTAATTCCATTCAGCAAGTATTTTCAGATTTTGCTTAGCACTCAGCTGGGACTGGGGGTTATAAAATGATACCTTCAAGGAACTTAGAATTTGTTAAGATGGCACTGATACAAAAAGTTCACAAAGTACCAGAGCCATCCAGGGAAGGAGAGATCCATGATGTAGACTGAAGACTCGGTGGAAGAAGTGGTACCTGAGACAGGCCTTAAATAGTAGGCAAGATTTGGATAAGAAATGAGAGATTTCAAGAAGTTGGGGGATGATGAAGTTGGGGAATGATGATCAGCATGTAGAACTAGAAATTATGAACCTGGTATTTATCCAGCATTACAGTGATATAAACTGGCTGATAGAGGCTTTGCACTAAGGTATAGTGAGAGGTGAGCTGGATAAATAAGGAACAAATTGTGGCGACTAGATTGTGAATGTCAAAAGAAAGATTTTATATGTGGTCTTGTGGGCAGGGAGAGCTGTGGGAAAATCTTAATTTTTGAAAGTTAAGATTTAGGTGATATTGTTGGTAGCAAGTAAAATGGATAACGGGGATGGTCAAGAAAAACCAGAAGAGTATATGTTGGTAAACAGAGTAGGTAACCCACTTTTGAGATTTTTGACTAGTGGGAGTAGCAGGAATCAAGATTCCAAGTAGGAATCAAATACAAAAGATCATGCAAAAGAAGAAAGGACTTGGTGATTGGCTAGGCCTAAATATAGACTTTTGTTCAAATTTGCATTGAGCATTTAAAACAACCCGAAGTCCATTATGTAATGGTGATTAAGTGCTACTATACCAGGAAAGTACATTTCTGGTAAAAAGCATTAACTTAAGAAGCTTTGTGTGCTGTAAGTTGTCAAAGGAAATACCTAATGCATTTTACTTTGGCTACTCGGGAAAATTCTTAGGCTCAGACTGAAAACACAAGGCTTTTCTAAAATATACTCTCTATTTTAAAAATTGAGGGGTGGGTATAGACACCTTTCTCTTTGAGCTAAAATATCTAGTCAGAAGAAGTGTAGCTAACTAGAAATAGTTATCAAAAGTGCTCCTTTTTTTTTTTTTTACTTAAAGGATGAAACCTTATGAAACATGAAAGAGAACCACAGAGTTATAGAGCTATATATCTAATTTGGAAATCAGTGGAAAGAATTGGTGAAATTTTATGTAATCAAATATATTTTGTTTAACATTTCAAAGATATTAGAGACCTCTGTATGTGCTTAGTTGAAAAAAAGGGAATTGAATCTTACAAAAAGTGGCTTTTAGCTAATGAGAACAAGGCATTCTAAAGGTTATATAATCTAGTTTCATAACTAACGGGACATGTGCTTGACATTAATTGAACTTATGTATCCTGAGTAAGCAAACAAATATATTTTCCTACCTGTGTCATTTTATCTTAATGTAAATTGAGAAACCTAATCTTTTTCATTTTTTCACATGATTGCCTCTCTTGTGAAGCAAGTGATTGTGGCTGTTCTTATTTTATCTGTCTTTCTCAACTTGAAATCATTTATGAATCAGGCTTTGCGTATATTAGGTTGAATAATTTCAGAATTCATTGCCAAAAATGTGCCTTGAGACCAATTTGATGCTGCAAGGCTCTAAGTTGCCCTGATCAAGCCAAGACCAGGCCACCAACCCTCACATGAACCAAGAAACTGCTAGAAGTCTGATCCAACCCATCCCCTTCCGAGGAGACTCATCTCATGCAATGGTTAGGTTCTAAAGTCATCATATACAGTTGAACCTTTGAAAAATCCCTCAAATCACCCACAAGATGCAGCACACGTACTTTGTGTATATTGTACCATTTCTCATAAGTTTAATAGCCAGATTCTTCTGCAGGCATTGCTCTTCTTCAATGAACAAGTAATTAGTTTGCACTTGGGAACATGTTTTATGAAAAAGAAAAATGAAGCCTATGTTTTCCTAAGAAAGTGTAGTTGAATTTGCAATAAATGTGCATTAACGTGAATTTACTGTATTCTCCTCCCAAACATTGCTTAGATCCACCTTTCCATCTCTAATTCTTCAGCGTCTTCACTGGTCTTCCTTCCTGAAGGCATTCATTCCTCTCCAATGGAGACTGCTCATTTTCTTATCGCCTGCATACCATGTGAGCAGTGGGTAGGCAGGATTGGCATCCTCATAGCCACTGTGTACCACTGCTAGGCCATTATTCTCTCTCTTCTGTAAAAACTGCTTCTTTGAGGTTCCTGCTGCCTGGCTAAACTGCTCATCCTCGTTGCTGTCATCTGCTGACCTCACGCGTCATTCCTCCTCATTCATTGAAGACCAATATCTGGCCCACTGTCATCTTCTCTACTCCCAAGTTTTGCTTGTTATCTTGTTTAACTTTAGCATCCATGTGAAGTACCCACCAAATTCTCTGCTCTCTCAGTTCCTTGACCTCCTCCCCTCCAATGATGTTTTCCTGTACTCCACTTCAGCCACCAACTCCCATGGTCACATCCTGGACCCAGTCATCTGGGAAATATTAAATCCAATAGCTCAATATCTGACTTACTGTGAAGTCCTAAACTTCCAGCTACGCCTACTTCTTGAACTTCACAGGGACCTCCAGTCTCTAACCACTCTGCTATCTATCTGTTAGCCATCTCCCATCTTCACTTCTTTTCCTATATAGCTTGGACTCCATCACCTCAGTGCTCTTTTTTTTAAAACATTTTTAAAATAAATTTATCTAATTTTATTTATTTTTGGCTGCGTTGGGTCTTCGTTGCTACACACGGGCTTTCTCCAGTTGCTGCGAGCAGGGGCTCCTCTTTGTTGCAATGCACAGGCTTCTTATTGCGGTGGCCTATCTTGTGGAGCATGGGCTCTAGGTGCACGGGCTTCAGTAGTTGTGGCACGTGGGCTCAGTAGTTGTGGCTCACGGGCTCTAGAGCGCAGGCTCAGTAGTTGTAGCACATGGGCTTAGTTGCTCCACAGCATGTGGGATCTTCCTGGACCAGGGCTTGAACCTGTGTCCCCTGCATTGGCAGGTGGATTCTCAACCACTGTGCCAGCAGTGAAGTCCCTCAGTGCTCATTTTTTAGTCTGTTATCTCCTCCTCTCTCCTGCGTTCTCTGTGCTCTGATTTCTGCCTCACCACTCCAATGAAACTTCTCTCTCAAGAGAACCAACAACCACCTTATTGCTATGACTACTTAAACATTTTGTTAGTAGATTTTTACTTTGAATTGTTTTAAGAATTCTACAGTTCTGCCCCTTTATTGAGACTAGTCTTAGCCTCTAAGTAGTAACAATTAGTGGGTTTTACTAAAAGTACTTTTTAAAAGTTGATTATCATTTTATAAGCTAAATGTCATTTAATATAGTGGGGTTTTTTTCCTTTTCAGCTTTATTACTAAAACATACTTTTCCAAAACTAGGGTAATGAGGTCATTCTACACTATTTAGGTTAATTTACAATATGTTATAATTAAGCATGGAAAACATTATATTCATAATTTATTAATATATTTCTGTGGTAACCATTTAAAAATCAATTTTAATTTGTATTTTGCAGTTGAAGCTTTATATCAAACGACATACCCAGAGTATCTCCAGTACATTTACTTAGTGGCGCCAATATCTCTTATGATGTTAAACCCTATAGGGTTTATCTTCTGTGAAATGCAGAGATGGAAAGACACTCCAAATGCTTCTCAAAACAAAGTGAAAATTGTGGGACTTGGACTTCTGCATGTGTTACAGAACCCAATAGTATTTATGGTTTTCATTGGCATTGCTTTCAATTTTATTCTTGATCAAAAAGTGCCCGTATATATGGAAAATTTTCTTGATGGACTTGCGAATTCTTTTTCTGGATCAGCTCTATTTTATCTTGGTCTTACAATGGTAGGAAAAATAAAGAAACTGAAGAAGTCAGCATTTGTTGTACTAATTCTTCTCATCACAGCTAAACTGTAAGTTTCACTTATTTAACTTGGGGATTTGTACTTTGTGAAAGCCTTATTTAGCCCGTTCGTTGGGATATGTCTCTATTTTCTCCATTAAATAGTTTGATAGTAGTAATCCCTCCTAATTGAGTAGTTACAATTTAAAGGAAAATGTGATGTTGGTATATTGTGGAAAGTCATTTCCATGTAGGTTACTCTTTACATTTTACTGTCAGAGGATAAAGACTATTGGTTTACTTTCAGCTTTTTTTTTTTTTTTTTTATTTTGCGGTACGCGGGCCTCTCACTGTTGTGGCCTCTCCCGTTGCGGAGCTCCGGACGCGCGGGCTCAGCGGCCATGGCTCACGGGCCCAGCCGCTCCACGGCATGTGGGATCCTCCCGGACCGGGGCACGAACCCGTGTCCCCTGCATCCATCGGCAGGCAGACTCAACCACTGTGCCACCAGGGAAGCCCTCCTTTCAGCTTTTATATAATTTTACTTAATATCTTCCAGTGTCCTAGTTTGATCATATTTTTAAAGGAATTTTGCAGGATTTCTGAGTTTTCTAAATTTATTAAAATCCTATTGGCCATGATGAAAACAATAATTTTGAATATAAACTTCTATTTCATGAATTTGAGGGAAATATTCTAAAATTCTGAGGGTGGCTGAATATAGGTAAGTCAGTAGGAATGATTATTATTAACCATCTGATCCTAGCCTGTAAATGAAAAGTTCTTAGCTCCTTAGTTGATAGTTCCTTCAGCCTCCTTAGCTCTTTAGACGTGGAGTTATACTTCCTGGTAAAGGTGACATAATTTTACTACAAGATTATCCCAAGGCACTTGGGGCATATTTAACTATTGAATTTAGCTCTTGTATAGACAATTAAATTCATGAGACCAGTGCAATATGAAATAGTATCTATATTTTCAAAATAATAAAAATGAATATAAATTCTGAAGATTATTAATAGTGGTGTTATGCTCTTGGAAATAAAGTATTATTTAGTTTTTTTGTTTAATTTTTGGCTGCACTGCATGGCATGTAGAATCTTAGTTCCCCGACCAGGGATTGAACCCACGCCCCCTGCAGTGGAAGTGTGGAGTCTTAACCACTGGACCACCAGGGAAGTCCCTTATTTAGTTTTTCACAGCAATAAATATGGTTCTAACAATAATAGTAATACCAACCATTACTTATAAGTATTTAAATATTCTCATTTTAAAAATCTTTTTTCTGGTTCTTTGATCCCTATTACGTAATTTCTTCTTCTTTTAATTAAAAAAAAAAACACATAAGAGTAGTTCTTTACTCCATCTGAGAGCATGTCTGTAGGTGCTGCTGTGACAATATTAACCTTGGTTTTGTTCTTTCTAAAGGAAAGCTCCATTAACTTGCTACTGTTGATATGGTCTTTCTATGGAATCCTGGAGGATTTGTTTAATAATTAACTCTTCACCAGATCTGGATTTCATTAGTTTTCTGCTCTACCTCAGTTATTTCAGTTCCCTTTGCTAAACGTTTTTTCTTTATTAAGATAAACAGCTAATTGTAAGATACCTGTTTCTCTACTGGTTTTTGAAATCTAACTGAGCAGCATTGTTATCATTACCTGAACCATTTAAACCTCTAATCATAATAAAGGTCCACTTATTTATTTTTCCAAGAATGAGTTTAGTAATTTTCTTGAAAAAGTTTACTCAGATTGTCAGTCTTCTTTTTTTCTTTTAACATTTCAATGAACTAATAGGGAAAGCAAGAAACAGCAGTTATAATTACAACTTTTACAGATTTTTTGCAAGAAAATTATTCATAGAACAAAAAAAATTAGTTTTTTTCCTCCTAATTCCTGATGTTTGAAGTATTTCTAGAATATTGTTTTACTTTAAGTAGCTCCAAGTTGAATTTTTTATTCTTTCAATAAAATGATACCTTCCGGGCAGGAGAAGAATAACCTAATGCCAAGTTCACTAGAGCAATTTACTATTTGGGGACCAGCATACTTTGATACCAAGCAAATGATGCCTTTCTTGTTTCTTCAGCCTGGTGCTGCCACTTCTGTGCCGAGAAATGGTGGAACTCTTGGACAAGGGCAACAGTGTAGTGAACCATGCAAGTGTATCGAATTATGCATTTTTGTATGGTGTCTTTCCTGTAGCTCCAGGAGTGGCTATCTTTGCAACACAGTTCAACATGGAAGTAGAGATTGTATGTATATATTACTTTCTAAGTTTGATTGTTTGGTTAGTAGAAAAATGAATTTTTAAAACACAGAAATCTACATTCTTTTATGAGAATCTGATATCTGTAAATTGCCTCATTATAAATAAAGAGACATTATGTAACATCGTGTAACAAGTGAGTTATTTAATCTGGGGTCTTTATTCAGCCATGACTTTTTTCAGTAGTCTTTTTTAGTTTCAAGTATTTTAATGCTGTAATTTTAGTTAAGCCTAAAGGTTATTTACAGAAGGGTAACTTTCAAAATTTGAGGGGAAAAAATCTGATTTATTCATTGATAATCCAACCACCAGATGCAAAATACCACATAATCAACTGCAATAAATAGCTAAATCAGTTAACATCGATTAGTGTCTAAGCATGTTATCTACAGCATTAGAGCAGATGTTTTTGAAATATAACATGAAGGAACTAAATTGTTGACCAAAGCTTAGTTCCATTATTTAATCGGTAGAATGTTTGCATGGTAATTTTTCTCTTTTTGAAATTGCTTTTATTGCCCTATATTTTATGAAATAGTATGGAAGGAAACTGGTCATCAGTTTAAGTAGATCATTGATATGGTTTACTTTCTAGAATCTAGGAGATAAACATCAGATGTGGGATTTCTAGCATTGTTATATGCAAATATAAATTGAGCATAGACTGGAAGAGAAGCCAAGGGAACTTAACTGTGTTTTCTTTTAAGAACTCTAAGAAAAGGGGAATATGATATTAGATAACATGCTGGATTCTGTGATGTCTCTTTACTGACTCCTGCTTTTATTTTAGAATGCCTTAATGTGCTGTGGCTAAAGTTTACGAGAATTGTTTAAGTGAGTCTGTGACTCTTCCTCAATTTGACTTCATTTTTTGCAGATAACCTCAGGGATGGTAATAAGCACATTTGTGTCTGCACCAATCATGTACGTCTCTGCCTGGTTACTGACTTTTCCCACCATGGACCCGAAGCCATTGGCATATGCCATCCAGAATGTTAGTTTTGATATAAGTATTATCAGTCTGGTCTCCTTGGTAAGTATGTTTCAGTGTAAAAATGAATGAGAATCACAGAATGAATTTGAGAATAGCTTGGTAACAGAAAGTTAGGGAGTAAAAATATAATTTCTTATGCAATACAGAAAGCTAAAGCCTACCCATAAAATATAGTATCAGCCTTCTGAGTTTTGTCTTTCCAGTTGGGAGTTAGAGTTATATAACAGACAAGCCATGAGATTTAGTCATACTTGGATTTGACTCCTGGCCCTGTGACAAACTAGCTGTTATTTCTCTGTGGAGTTACCTAAGCCTCTCTAAGCTTCAATTTTCTCAACTATAAAATACAGATAATAATTTAACGTATTTCCATGGTTTGTTTTAAGGATTACATGAGACAATATATGTAAAAGGCATTCTGAAAACGGTGAATTGCTATATAAATACTAGCTATTGTAGAATCATGTTGTAGGAAGGGATCTTTGGGATTAAGACCAAACATCCATTTAATGTTAATGAAACTTTTGGATATATCTAGCTCAAATTAAATACTAATACACTTGGCAACTAGAGTATCTTGTAGATTGAGTTGCCTGTTGAATTCAAACAGTATTCTGGCTGAAAATAAAAAGACAACTTTTGCTGTTAAAGGAAAGGAGATAAGGATGAATATGTATACTGGCAACAAATAAATGTGTGATTAATGTAATTTTTAAGAAATTTTGCTTCTGTTACATTTTCTTAAAAATGATGCCCGTTGATAAGAGGGCAGTTTCATAGGGGGAGAGACAATATAAATTTTGATGGACAATGAGGTGAGAAGAAAGAAGGAAATCAAACCAGCATACGTAGCTGACTACTGGGTATCCTTTTAAATATAAAGAATGCAGGAAAATTAATCTTAAGGTGGATGACGTGTGTTGTTTGAAGTAAGACAGCCTGGAATGTAGATACCTCACGAGCCAATGTGGTGGAATCAAAAAGGGAAAATTCAAGATAGTAACTGTGTCTCCCACTAAAGCGCCTTTCCTGAAGAGTTGTCTGTGAGCCTGTGTCCCACCCCAGCCACCAAAGGTAGGGATAGTTGGAACGTGGCCCTCCCTGTTCAAGGACTAGTTCTTAAAGACTCTGTCATTTTTGGAGTTAATTTACCGTAGGATCTCTCCGTGCTTTCTATTTTACTTTACTTTTACTATTAGTTTACCTTAATGCCCTTTTGGGAGCTACACAAGTTAAAGTAAATAAAATATTGCAATTCCTTTTTGAACCAGGATAAGAGAATTCTTTAAAGAGGCTAATAAGTAATTAGTAAAGTAATTATAAAATAAAAGTTAGTAATTAATAAGTGATTATAAAGATTAAGAAACCTGAGTAACTTTTGAACCTCTGTGTTTAAGATCTGGTCTTTGGCTATTCTCCTTTTGAGCAAGAAGTATAAACAGCTTCCTCATATGCTTACAACTAATTTACTCATCGCTCAGGTTAGTAAACCTACAGATAATTAAAGCTGTGTTTTTCTCATTGGTTATATTACTATAGAGGAAAAAATCGCTTTGTTGGGTTTTTCCAGGTATAAAGTCAAAAGTATTTTTTTACCAAATACAATCAATTACAATTTGGTTACAACTAATTTATGCCGAATTTATTAAATACTGCAGTGTGTCTTAAACTATACAAAGTTGAGGCTAATACAGTTGGCCCTCCATATCCATGGGTTCCATATCCTCAGATTCAACAAAAATGGATCGAAAATATTCAGAAAAAAAATTCCGGAAAGTTCCAAAAAGCAAAACTTGAATTTGCCATATGCCGACAGCTATTTACATAGCATTAACAGTGTATTTGGTATTATAAGTAATCTGGAGATGATTTAAAGTATACAGGAATATATGCATAGGTTATAAGCAAATACTACAGAATTTTATATAAGGAACTTGAGCATCCTTGGATTTTGGTATCTGTTAGGGGGGCGAGGAGGTGTCCTAGAACCAATCCTCCATGGATACAGAAAGACAACTGTAATGACATTTAGTGATAATTTTGCATTTTTTAATAGAAATAATTGAATCATTACAACTTAAACTCTCATAATCTTACTTTTCTAATTAAATCTTTGCATGTCTCAAATCATAAAGGAAAGAAGTTTACATTTTCTATGTAAACCTTTTCTAAATATAAGGTTAGTATTTAGAATGTTGTCATTATCTACTTCAATTAAATAGAAGGCTTGTTAAAGGCTCGGTATAAAAAGTTTTTTAATCATAAAACTCGAAGTTTTAGTATAACTAGAATGAAATAGTTAATTACTCAGTAATAATTTTAAGTGAATAATTATAGTTGCTGTGAATAAAACTCATGAGTATGAGTCATATGAGTATGACTGACTGTTTTTTAATAATTTTTTCTTCAGTCTGTTGTCTGTGCTGGAATGATGATATGGCATTTTGTTAAAGAAAAAAATTTTGTTGGACAAATTCTGGTGTTTGTTTTATTGTACAGCTCCCTCTACAGCACCTACCTGTGGACAGGTAAGTTGGATCATGAAGAGATATTTAGGTCCCCCTCTCCTCCATCACTTGAGGCCTCAGTTTCTAGTTATCTAGTTGAAGTCTAGTAGTACAGGATTAGGGCATTCACTTGGGCAGTTACACCCACTAACATAGACAGTCTGCAAAGCTGAGTTCTCTTCCCCAATCACTGTTTCTGCCTGGGCTCAGGTGGTTTCCAGTCACATGTCCTTTTTCTTCCGGGTCTTGGGTTCTAGGCCACAGTCAGCACAGCTCCCCTTTGGAGCCATCAAAGGGGAAAGGCACTAGAAGCAGGTAGGGAAAGGAAAGAATGGGCAGAGAGGGATGGGGCATGTGAGGTGTGTCGCAGAGCTCGCTATTAGAATCCAACTGAACTGAATGAAAAATTCTGGCTCTGCCTTAAGCCAATGACTTAACTTTTGCGGTCTCAGTTTTCTTATCTGTAAGCCTGGATTATCACACCTTACAGAGTTATTTTGAGAATCAAATGAAATATGGATGTTTATGCCTGGTACATGGTAGGCACTCAACAAATGTAACTATATTATTAAATAGAGGGAAGAGCAGTAATATGAGAACGAGAAAAACAAGTGAACAAAAGGGTATGGAAAGAGAAGAATACCCAGGAAGAAAAACTATTTTTCATTTCAACTGGCCCCATAAAGGATATTCAAAATGTTTTAGCACATTGCTCTTTTGACGTATAACATTTATTTGGGTGTGTACATTCTGGTATGTTTGTGAAACATTCAGTCTGGCTGATTTGTATTCATACCACAAATGCAAACCTATAAAATGGCACATAAAAGGAAACTGTAGAATGGTAGCACTGGTTATAGACCCTGTTAGGAGGCAGATGTCAGGAAGTGGCTGGGGGCGGGGTTGGGGGGCGGACAGGCCTTTGATTTCATGCCTTCAGGATCAAAGCAGGACCCATCTCAGTCAACAGCCTTTTGAAGTGAAGCAACAATGTGGCGAGGAATTCATACAAAATGAATTCAGTGCAAACAGGAGAAGGTTTGCTTTTTAAAGGCAAGTACACCTTGCAAGGCATAAGAGTTTTCACGAGCTGTCAAGTGAAAAGAGCCTGAATACTTTATTTCCAAATACAGATGAACCAACTTGATCTCTAATACTTAGGTTTATTAAGGTTAAATTTATAATGAGAATAAGAGAGCAGTATATAGATCAATCTGTCAAAAAGCCCCAAGTTTCTCTGATATCCTCTTCAAGCATGCATACCAAAATCTCTCCAAAGAAGCTGTTCTGAATTCCTTGACCTCGATGAAGAATAACCTTGAGATTATTGTGATATAACAGAACTTTAGACCTAAAAGGTCATTTTAAATCATCCTGTTCAGCCATTTTCAGTTTTACTCATTTGTAAACCATCCTCATGAATTTTGCCATATCTGCGTACCACCTGTCCTTTCTTTCCACCTTAAAATTAACTCACTTTTTTTACTTTAATAAATTTAGCCTTATCTCAGTAAAATCCCAGGTTTCATGTGTTAGTTAAAAATTTTTCAAGCACATGTTAAAATAAACACATAATTAGTCAAAAAATGTTCCCCCCGTGCCACCTACAGTCACCGCACTTTCGGAAACACGGGTCTAGTTTAAATCTTTCATTTTGCCAATGGAGGAAAATAAGGCCCAAAGAGTTTAACTGATTCAGGCAAGAACTCTCACAGCTTCCTCAGTGAGACATCCAGGCCTAGACTAAGCCTGTTCTTCATATGTCAATACTTTCACAAGGCAGGAATGAAATGATAAACGTTGGAATTTTAAAGAGTGCCCTCACTACTATGACACAGTTGGTACTCTTTTGTGATTGGTTACTTGCTTCCCTGGCACTTTAAAAACCTGAAACAGAGTGTGCAAATGCATTGGGAGGAGCACTGGTATTACAGTGTCTCTTGAACTTGAGTACTGTGTGGGTCCTCTATAAAGAAAAACAATTCTCAAGGATCTCAGTGCTGATTTGTATTATTTCTAGCACGGTGTTACTTAATCTGTATAATCTTAAATCTAGGTATGAATTCCTTATATACAGCTAATATACAATTTTAAAACCAAAGCAAATTCACAGATTAGATTTAAACAAAACTACAAGCTCAGTAACTCTAATTAGCAAAATTAATTGACATGACAAAGGATCTTATTTTGCTAATCTGAATCACAGCTTGAAATGTAAAATGTAACTCATTTTTCTCTGGGTAGGGTTTTTTTTGGTTTGGCCTGGCTCTGCTTTGATGTGTGGGTTTATGACCTGGTTATCTTGCTGCTTTTCTCTTCTTCAAACTACCACAGAATGTTCATCTGGACTATGTGTTGTGATATTATTTGGCCTTCACTTGGCTCAAACTTCAGATAAAACCAGATGTAAGCCCTGAAATAACGAGACTGTACTTTGGTTGTAAGATGGTCATCCAGATGATTATCATTGCAAATAAACCAAAAAGACTTAACATTTCTCACAGAAATTTCCAGATCCCTATGGGTCCACAGATCTGAGTTTTAGAAACACTGACAGAGTTGAAGGATTTAACCTTCAACTGGGTTTCTAGTCTTGCTGTGCCCTCTGCTGGCTGTGTAGCTTGGGCAAACCCTTGTTTACGTATCTATAAAATGAAGGCATTAAAAAAAAAAAAAAATGAAGGCATTAATTTAGAACAGTGGTCCCTTCCAGCCCTAAAGTTCTAAGCTTCTATAGCTATGTAGAATTTATTAAATGTTACTTCTATAAATAATTGGGTATAAGATATAAGGAAAGCTCTTGAAATATTTGTTTTAAAACATTTGTTTAAATGTTTAAGACATTTGTTTTTGTGTTAACTTTATATTATATTCGTATTAAGGTCCATCATTTAGACTTGGTGAATTTTCCCAAAACAAAACCTGTATAAGAATTGCCTGTACTTTCTTAGCACCAGCAAAGTGGGGGTGTTTTTATTTTTAGAATCGTTCTGTATCCAGTTAAAAAAATTTTTTTTCCAAATATACTTCGATTCCAAACACATCAGTCAAAAGAACAAAATGATTTGGGCTTTTTGAAAAAAATCTTCATGTATTAAACAAGAAGATTTCAGTAAAGAAGCAATGTAGGAGGGAAAACATGAATGATTCTGAATTAAGAAAACTTGCTTCAAAATATTGGGAAAAGCATTTATTTAAAAGGAGCGAATTCTAGGGCAAGAACTACAGACTACTATTGAAATAAGCTTGGTTAAAGTTCCATGAAGTCTGATCAACATCAAGAGTAATCACCTATCTTTCAATCTCTATTTTTTATTCTTAGGCCTTCTAGCAATTTCTTTGTTTCTTTTGAAAAAGAGAGAAAGGGTACAAATTCCTGTTGGAATCCTCATAATATCTGGCTGGGGGTAAGTTGGTAGTTTTCTGTTTGCTTACACGTTCCCACATACACAGTTACTATTCATCCTCTCTTTTTTTCTCTCGCTCTTTTTTTCTCTCCCTCTAAACTCTTGTTATTATAGGATTCCTGCTCTCCTTGTTGGTATTCTTTTGATAGCTGGAAAACATAATGGAGACAGCATTGACTCAGCCTTCTTTTATGGAAAAGAGCAGGTGAGAAGAGTTTATTGACAGTTCTGTTCTTGAGAATGTCTCTCTTTAGCTTCTTAATGTGTTTTGCTATACTTAAATTAAAATTAATTTTGAAAGTCTATTCCAGTTTATTGCCTATCACACTGGTGATCCTATGTCACTTTGTTAACTCACACCTCAAAATGCAGTAAAGATTTTACATGTCTATAAAAAGGAAAATGAAATTGAAAAAAAAGATTTCACATGTTTAAGTCTGTTTGTAGCTGAGGATTTCCAAATATTTGAAACTTAACTGGGTCTTCTTAAGCATACTTATGAATTATGTTCCCTTTATTGGAGGAAAGGGTGATTAATTTAAAGCCATTTAATAAGTTAGCAGTAATAATAAAAGCCAAGTTCTTGACTTTCAATTGTATCATACATATAAATTTCAGAACAAAAAGTATTTGGGGAAAAAGTGTGCTTGAAAAGCTATTGAGTAGGAGGCTTCTGAGACCTGCTGAATCAGAAATTCCCAAGGATTTGTGTGGTTTTTGTTTTTTTTTTTAATTGAAGTATAGTTTGGTCTACAATATTACATTAGTTTCAAGTGTATAACATAGTGATTCAATATTTTTATAGATTATACTCCATTTAAAGTTATTGCGAAATAATGGCTCTATTTCCCTGTGCTGTACAATACACCCTTGTTGCTTATCTATTTATACGTAGTAGTTTGTATCTCTTCATTCCACATCCCTACCTTGCCCCTCCCAAAGATGTGTTTTTTAAGAACTTCCTAAAATGATTTTGATTTCTTACCCTTTTTTTCTGTTTTGTAATTTTGAATTTTATTGGATTGTTGTGAGAATAAATAAGATTATCCATATAAATGACTTAGACTAGTGCTGGCATATAGTTAGTACACAATAAGTATTAGCTATAGTCACTTATTTTTAGTATTATCACCATAACAAAGTTTCTAGTTGAAATACACTTGAACTGTGTACTAAAGCAAGCAAAATCTTTGAAGTAAAGAAAAAGTCTCTAAGTAATCATTTAGATTACTTGTAGAGGAAACCAAGGACATGATGCATAGTGAAAGAAGCATCTAGAAATCTCGTTTGATTACAAGCAAACCCTAATTTCTCTTCAAGTAACTTACATTCCTTCCATACTCTTCCTCTTTTTTAAGAACTACTATTGTAGAGCATTTATAGCTATGGAGATAACGCATTTTCAACCAAAAAAGTGCCCTTAACCTCGTATATTAAGATTTCAAGCTGGAATTGTGAAAAGTGGCCTAACGTCTCTTTGCAACGTTGACAGATGATCATCACGGCAGTCACCCTGTTCTGCAGCATTGTGATAGCCAGCGTATCACTCATGTGTATGTACCGCACCTCCCAAGCAGGACGCTATGAAGTTTTCGACCAGTCTCAAGACCACAAAGCAGCAGAGCCTGGAAGCACTGCTTTCGAGGACAGTCCAGTGCCGATAAATGAACATGAACCTTTTACAAGTTCTATCCCAGAAACAAGTATGATCCTTAATTATAAAGAAACTCTTACATGCCTGTATAGCCTGTATCCTAAATGTTTTGTTTAAGGAAACTTCCTTGAACTATCTTGAATATCACAGGTATTTATGAAATGAGGAATTTGAATCATAGTCAATAATAGAAAGAGCTTGCAAGTTCATTTATTAGATTCTTGTTTATAAATCTTTTGTGAGGATAATCTTTTTTTAAATCCTAAGACTTCCTTGGTCCTGAGAGTTTAGAGAAGAGTAACAACTGAAGGAAGGCCCTTTCTAGGAAACTAAGCACCTGTGTCTGTTAATTTAACAACATTGTATCGGGTAAGCACCATCAATAAAATGAACGAAAGAGGATTGATTGAAGCAGGGTTAATGGTGAAAGTTGGGAGTTGGCAAACTACAGTGGGCCATCTGTTTCTGCATGTTTCAAGAGCTAAGAATAGCTTGTACATTTTTAAAGAGTTGAAGAAAAATTTTAAAAGACAAATATTTTATGACACTTGAAAGTTATATGAAATTTAAATTTCAGTGTCCATCACGTGTTATTGGAACATAGCCATGCTTATTTATTTATATATTGCCTATGGATGCTTTCACGCTATATTGGTAGAGTTGAGTCGTTCAACAGAGATTCAATGGACTGCAAAGCCTAAAATATTTATTATCTGGCCCTTTATAGAAAATATTCGGCAATCCTTGGTATAAGTGAAAATATGACCCTAACCAGTGACTTTGTTAATGTGTTAACGGTTATCGGGTTTGCTTCAATTCGTGAAGGGAACTCAGCAATAGAGTATGCATTTTGGATTCATTGGTGCATGTGGAGATTTCATAGACATAGACCACTGTGCTAGGAAGTGTAAATGATGGTACCTATTTTGTTTAGAGAGTGTGTGGAGTAGAGAGATGACTAATCTTAAAACTATTAGTTGTAAATAGCAATAAGTAAAGAAAGAGCAAAAATAAATCTCTTTTTAAAAAGAGATTTTAAAAAGCATTTTAACTAACTTAAAAGGAAGAAGATCCCACAAAACTTACTGTCTTACATTGCCTTCCTTCCTCTCTCCTGTCCTTCCTCCCAAACTGGAAGTAGATGGCATGGGGGTTAGAAACACGGATCTGGAGCCAGTCTGCCTGGGTTCAAATCTGACTCTACAATTTACTATTATTTGGTCTTAGGCAAGTTCTCTGTGCCTTGGTTTCCATATTTAATGCTGCTAATACCAACTACATAGGACTGCAGGTTCCCACTACATAGGACTGTAGTTTGCCAACTAGTGATTTACATTAACCCTGCTTCAATCAGGTCTCCTTTAGTTCATTTTATTGGTGGTGCTCACTAATTTCTTTGTCAGATCCTTTGTGATTATGTCATCATCATTTCATTCTTTTGAGTCCTCTTGACTATTTTCCCTTTTAAAACAGAATTTCAAGGATTATGTGTATGCTTTCCCTAAGATTTTAAAAGCCACTTTTCTGAAGTCTCGAGTACTTTTCTGATCATGCCCAGCATCCTTTCCTTCCTCGCTTTCTTTGTGTACTCTCACATTTATCCTATAAATCCATCTACTTTATGTTTTCAGACAGGGCGTAAAGACCACCACTCTCTACATCTTCTTCTCCTGCGAGGGTTTTAGAACTGGCCACCAAAGGCCTGCGAACATGTGTGGGGAGTCCTAAACTAAGTGTCTTAAGCCCGGAGACTTCTGCTACGTCTCTGCTGTCCTTTAAAAATAGCAAATAAACAGTACCATAGATGTTCTTTAAATCCTGTCATCGTCATCTCTAGCAGGAAAACTGGCTTGCACCTTTTGTATAAGTAAATGGAGAGCCAGAAGACAGCTATGGCTTATCTCAATAGAAAACCTTCTGCAGTGTTTATACTTCCCTCTCCTCTTATCTCACTGCTTTATAATTGCTTTATAAATTTTCAGTATAACCCACTAGAGTGCAAGTGCTGTGACTGACTTGCCCATCATTATAGCCTCAGCACCTAGCATGGTATCAGGCTTCCTATACATGTTTAGTAATATTTGTTAAATGAATGGATAGATGCATGGTCGATAAGATGCGCCATGATTTTCTGAAGCTACCCTGAAAACTCCTGTGGCAAAGCACTTGTTTATTTGCCTATTCACCCACGTTCCTAGGAAAAAGGTTTTTAAACCTGTCTGGTTATTTTCCTTCCCTAAAGCCTGCTCTCTTCTGCTTTGCTAGTAGTATTAACACATAACACATTAGATGTCCAGCCTGGCCTCCCCAAATCTCAGTAATCCAAAGTAGTTCACTCCCGTCTGCCCCTCGCTACACATTTGTCAGAGACACGTGATTTGCTTACACTCTTAAGTGTGGAATTATAATCGAAAGGAAAATTAACCTATTTTATTATGAGAGCAAAGGTTCAGTTAATAAAAGAGAAGGCCATATCATCTCTCTTATATATGGAATCTTAAAAAAAAAAAAACCAAGCTCATAGATTCTGAAAACAAGATTCGTGGTTGCCAGAGGCAGGGAGTAGAGGGTAGGAAAAATGGGTGAAGGGGGTCAAAGGGTAAAATAAAAAAGTAATAAGTAAGTATGGTGTATTACTGAGCAACATGCAAACATACATACATAAATGAGAAGGCTAATGGGGCACTTACACATCCTTCTTACATTTGAAGGGAAAAACTGCCACGTGTGTGTGTTCCCTATACATATGTCATTGGAATGGGCTGGCTTTATATCTGTTTTCTTAACAATTTTATCTTAGTGAATTTAAGCCTTCAAATTTATGAAGGTAAGAGGGCAGGGCCAGCTGATTTCTGTATTTTCTTTTCGATTATTCTGTGGCATCGTTATCTTAAATTTAGAGAGACATTTGTCATAGCTTATTATAGATTATAGTCTTTATACTTTGAAATCTTTTTTTGTTTTGTTTTTAAGAACACTACTGAAAAATTAAAGCACATTATCAATGAAAGTTTCAGCCTATGAGTTGTTCCTTTTTAGTACATTAAGTTTTAATACAGTTTATCACTGAAGTTATTCTATTATAATCCATGTCAAGGAGCACCGTGTCCATATATATGAGATGTTTTAAAGGACACTGCATGCAGTTCTCTGACTATATAGAGGTAAAATTACAGCTCTATAGCAGATGTCTCAGTATGACTTGTGTAAACCAGTTTACCTATAAACCAGCAAGAGGCTTTCAGCAGTATATATCTAAAAATAAAAAAAGAATACAACTGCTTTTACTGCATCTTCTAAACTAGTAGGAAACATGTTCTTGAAAGAAGTGAGTTTTGAGCTAAACTTAGAGGAGGAGAGGGTTTGGATGAAATCTATGTCAAATTAGGCCAGGAGACTCAAACATGAAGTTTGTGGAGGACAACTAGAGAATTGTCCTGAAAGAAGGGAAGGGCCTTTGTTGAATAATGGGAGTGGTTGGATAGGGGGAGAGGGGCCGAGTCCTAGAGAGCTTTCAAATTCAGGCTAAGGAGTTTGAATTAGCTGCAGTTAGCAATAGAGCATTAGTGCATGTTTTCAAGGAGAGATGAAATCAAAGCTGTATTTTAGGAAAGTGGTCAAATTCTTATTTCCCAAAGCACAGTGGAAACTAATAAAACAGCATGGATAAAAACATTTTCCTTAAAAAAAAATTAATTAATTATGGGAATTCCCTTGAGGGTCCAAAAAAGATATCAGCTGGAGAACAAACAAACAAAAACATTTTCCTTATTTTCCTTGTCTCACACAAAGGAATATGTAAAAGACTGATCCTTTGTCTGCCACTCTTTAAATGTTAGCTTCTGTATAAGGACATTTGAATTTGAATACTTTTTTTTTTTTTTGCGGTATGCGGGCCTCGCACTGCTGTGGCCTCTCCCTTTGCGGAGCACAGGCTCCGGATGCGCAGGCTCAGCGGCCATGGCTCACAGGCCCAGCCGCTCCGCGGCATGTGGGATCTTCCCGGACCGGGCACGAACCTGTGTCCCCTGCATCGGCAGGCGGACTCAAGCACTGCGCCTCCAGGGAAGCCCCTGAATACTTTCTGATAGATACCCATACAATGTGGCTGTATGGAAAATTTGTGTGTGTGTATGAATGAGTTAGGGGTTTTTTTTTGTTTTGGGGGGTTTGGTTTGCTTTACTTGGCATCTCTTCATGCTGTCCATTCCTGTTGTGCTTGGACTCTTCCCTCACATGGTATTTTGTCTATGTAGGTTGCTGCTCCTGCTCCATGGGAAATGGTGAATTATGCTGCTCATCCACAGAACCAGTAGCAAACATAAGCACCAGTGGCTCTGTGACTCCCTCGTTTGAGGAAAGTAAGTGCCTCTGGCAGGGAGCTCAGCTCCGTGCTCTGTGACGACCTAGAAGGGTGGGATGGGGTGGGTAGGAGGGAGGTCCAAGAGGGAGGGGACGTATATATACATATAGCTGATTCACTTCATTGTACAGCAGAGACTAACACATCATTGTAAAGCAATTATACTCCAGTAAAAAAATAATATAAATATATATTTAAAAAAAGAAAGAAAGAAAAGTAAGTGCATCTGGGCTATGAGGATGGGCCTAAGGAACAAAAGATTCCTTATTCTTATGCCTTAAAAGAACTCTATATAGAATTTCTATAGAAGCTACTGTTTGAGAATATTCTCAAAGAAAGTACAAATAGTATAATAATTGTGCATACATAGGGTACTGATTTTTAATTTGTGTGGAAATTTTCCAATAAATTTAACCCAAGTGATAATTCCAAGAAGTTTGCCCTAAGGACCATTATTTTTTGGGGGCTCTTGTTTCCGAAGCTGAGACTTTTCCCCTACTCCATTCCCCCAGGGCCAGGACTAATTAGTTAGTGCTTAATTACATTTGGAATCCATGTGCTTTAAAATATGCCCTGTCTTATAAAATAAGAAAAATCTTTACAAGTAATAACCTTTTGGCATATAGACTAAGAGACTAAACCACATTTATGGTCTGAATTCCAAATTATTTAAGACAACCGAATACATTTATGTGAAATCGCAGTGTACCTTCAGTTGATCATCCTTATTTTTAATCAAAGTAGAAAGGGAAACCCTAAAAAGTCCTCTTTATGCTGGAGCATACGTCAACTGTTTTGCTGTCATTATGTTTTTATATAAGAAATGTTGTGAGGATTATAAGAAATGATGTGTGCAAATCACTTAGCACAGTGAGTGGTATACAAACTAAATGCTTATTAAACATAGTAGCAGCAGCAGTAGTTGTTGTTATTATTCAGGCGGGATTTGTACTTGACTGCTTTCTGCTGGCTAGGAATGAATCTTAAATAGTAGAATTCCTATTTCCATAGAAAGAAGTAAAAATACATCAGATGTTGAGCCTTCACTGACTTTCAATAGGAAACCCCTCCTGGCACTCAGATACATGTGTTTCAAGTTTTGTGTGCCTCTTTTCTAAAGCTAATATTTCTTTACATCAGAATTCCCAAGGGTTTGCCTTGCTTTTTCTTCCCTATACAGTATACCTAATAGTAAAGTCCATTAGCAAACTCAACATGTGATTTGATTCAACAACTTTTTTTACCCCCCCAAAATCCCCTTACAATTTGCTTATCTATCATTTCTCCATTAATAATGCTGATTCCTGAAAAAATTTTTTAATTATAGGGGCTTCTTAGATTTTCTGATCATATTTTACAAAAATTATATAGAATGAGAGCCATCATATAAGGACTTCATCTGCCCACATAATTTAGTACCATTCCTACGCCTGAAATAAAGAAAGTCTAAAGGAAATCAAACCATGGACAAATGAGAATTTTTAGAGTTAACAATGTGATTAATTCCTTGTCGCCAAAACAGTGACACGCCACAAAGGCAAAATAAATATCGCAATGTGTAAAAAAGGCAAATAAAAGATAGTAAAATTTATTTTTATCCATTTTTATAATACTTCTACATAATGTTTTAAGACCAGGTTTATTATATATACTGCTAGAATTTTTCTACACCAGTATGTACCCAAATAATTGTTATAAAATGGGATCATACTACAGAAACTGTTTGGCAGCCTGGTTTCTTTTTACTTTTAACCTACTTTTATTGTGAACATTCACCTATGCCATTAGCTATTGTGCCAGACCATGTTTAATGGTTGTGTATGTTCTTTTCTAAGAAGAGCCTTTAGGAAGTATAAATTTTTGTTCGCTTAAAGGTAAGAGCTGTAAAGTTGTGTTTTTTAATCTCTGACTTTTTGTAATAAGACTGTATGTTAGACTAGCATCTATTTTGTAAAAATGTTTTCCCCTGAATTTGATGCCTTAGATATAGTGGAGCTGAGGTGGGAGAATAAAGGTTTCTTGCGAAAGGCCCCTCACTTCTCTTTTAGGCCAGAGAAGAGTCATGTTGTGATTTGGACTTAGTTCCATATGCGAACAGAACAAAGTGTATAATATTTTTTATTTGGTTCCTTAAAGATCTTTTCTAAGGCAAATTTTAAACTCTTTAATGAAAGGCAAGTGGTAGTAGTAAATTTGTTTTGCTCTTAGCCAAAATAGGGTATTCGTGACCTATTTACACCAAGGTGTAGATTTTTACATTTTTACAAAATTACCCCAAGGTGTAGATTTATCACAGGTGAAACTTGAGTTATTAATTTAGCCTTAAAAAAGTGTGTGTGTGTGTGTGTGTGTGTGTTACATTGTTAAATAATGTAGAAGAGAACTATTGCGTACTACTTGTATTTTTGGGGGATAAAAACATTCTACAAGTAGAACTCTCCTAAAACAACATGAAGGAGACTTCCTTGGATTTCAACTAAAATAAAATACTGATTCTGAGCTGAATGTGCATATGTGGTGGTTTGTTTAGGAAGTCATTATGAATTTAAAATGCATTCAGATAAAAAGCTCTGATTACAAATTATTGTACTTACTGTTTTATAGATGAACATTGTGTGAGTCGCTGTAACTCCCAGAGCTGCATATTAGCCCAGGAAGAGGAGCAGTATCTACAGAGTGGAGACCAGCAACTGACTCGACATGTGTTTTTGTGTTTACTTCTCATCATTGGCCTGTTTGCTGTAAATGTTTCTTCTGATTTTGTTTTGGGGCCATTTCTTTAAATGTTTGGCAAAGGTTTTTTTCAGGCATCTGGAGAAACTTAGTTGCTCCTTCACAGGAGGGTGGCAGTTCAACCATCTGAATCCTAATCTTGAGCTAAATGTTTTGGGGTGGGAGAAGAATGAATAATTCACATTACTCTGTTGCCTAAGTGCTTCAATGGCTTATTTTGCTTAGAATACTTACTCATCCTATGCCTCGAACCTAGAATTTGGGGTAAAACCAGGCATCTCCATGATGTGTACAGGACCACTTACTCCTAACATATTCCTTGACTGACTTCTGTGGATAAATGACTACATGGTCTCTCAGAAGATAGTCTTCAGATAAATAAACTTTTAGAAATAATTTTATATTATGAAAATAACATAACCACTTCATACAATGGATACTTACAAAATAGAGAAAAGAGGAAAAATATCCATCATACTACTGCCTTCTCTTTTTCAATACATTTTTCATGGTTCTAATAATACATTCAGATTTATATCTTGCTTTGTGACTTATGTCAAGCATTTTCATATTGCTGCAAAGTGTTCATAACCGTTACTTTAAATGGCTCCTCAATAAACCATAGAGAAGCATTATAATTCACTCAACCACTTCCTTATGGATCTATGGATCGTTCCTAGTTTTTCAGAATGCTCTAATAAACATCTCCGTGAAATATATTTCCTTATGATAGATTCTCAAAGTTGGGAAACCTGGATCAAAGAATATAAATATTTTTGTGCCTTTGGATGCATTCTACTAAGTTGTTTTCCAAAGAAGTAGTATAGGTTTGTAAAGTACTCTCACCAACATTGAATATTATAAATTTTTTATTTGATAATTTTATAAGTGAAATATAGCACTTCATTTTTTAAATGCATTTCTTTGATTACTAAAGGGTTTTTTAAAATTAGTTCTATGTCCTCTTTAGTGAATTACCAGTTATTGTATACTTCTTTGTGATAGTTCAAGTATAACTTGCCTAGCGATGGGAGATGGACCATATAACCCATGAAGAAACCCCCTTACCATTTCCAAACTGGGATGCTCATTACATAGAATCCTATCAGCCAGCACCATTTTAACTGCTGTTTAAGAACAAAAATCAAGAAGTAAGAAATGCAGCCAAGAACTGCTGCTCGGTGATGTGATTGTTTTCACTGTGTAAAACTAATTTTAAAATCAGACCTGTCTTCGGCTAGTCGAAGTCCTGATGTATTATGTAAGCTTCTGTATTATGGCTCATGTCTTCTTGCTTCAAATCTGATCAGAATAGATGCTGCTTGAATGACATCTGTCAAGAAGAGAGGTTGAAACCTCTTGTTTGAAAGACAAAGCCTCTATATTCTCTTGGTGTTTTTCCCTTTAGTTCTTTTCTTCCTAATTGTTAAGTACATAAGTTATTGTACTATGCTCTGGATAGAGAGAAATGATTAGCTTGCTTCATTTTAAAGTACTATTTTCTCCTTCCTTTACAGAATCTTTCCAGTTGTTTATGGTGGCTATTCAACCAAGAGCCTGGGAGACTATATGTTGAGTTACAGTTTTTCTGTGCTGTGTTTAACTTTGGCCAGGTATTTATTTACTGAGAACTTTGAGGGGTTTTTGTTGTCCTGGATGGTTTGATGGTGGGGGTGGGGGGATGGTACGGATGTTGTTGTTTTCTTTTAAATCAAAAGGGTTTAGTTTGTTTGCCAGCTGCTGGTATGCGTGACAGCTGACAGCTGCTGCCTATCTCCTAGTAGAGATGAATTATTATATTGGTTAAAGTCATCAGAATGCACACTGAGTGTTTCAATCAGAAATACCAAATAGTTTTTTGCTTTGGTTTTGAGATAAAGAATGATAATTTAGCAGGGACAAGATGTTCCAAGTTCTTTTTAAACTTTGCTGTGGCCTTAAGAAGTTACTTTGGCAAAATGACTTAACTTCTCTGAGCCTTTAGTTTAGCAACTTATTTTAATGCACATCATTTCATTTACATTTTGATGTTTCTTGAACTACAGGTACTTAAATCCTTTAAAAAAAATCATGTGGTATATAAATAAAATTTGACCAGGGATAGTAGATACCATTCCTTGAGAGTTTACTATATGCCAAACATTTTTAAGCACTTTACATTAATTATTTCATTTAAACATCACAAGAATATCTGCAAAGTAGACTTGTCACCCCCAGTTTAAAAATTAGAAATTAAAATTCCATGAAGAACTAATATGATAGGTGCTGTTGTCTTTGTTTTTGTCACTATTAAAATGGATATTTAAGGGTAAATAATATTTTAGATATTGGGAAAATATTTTGATGTAAAATTTTAATTGTCTTCAGTCCCTTACTTTTTTTTTTTAAAGATTTTTTTTTTGGATGTGCACCATTTTTTTTTAAGTCTTTATTGAATTTGTTACAATATTGCTTCTGTTCCATGTCTTGGTCCCTTGGCCACAAGGCATGTGGGATCCTAGCTCCCCGACCAGGGATCAAGCCTGCACTCCCTACATTGGAAGGCGAAGTCTTAACCACATCCCTTACTTTTTAATTAAAGAATATTAGTCCCAAGATTAATTATCAGGTTGAAAAAACTACAGTACTTGAAATCATTACGCTTGCCTATTAAACCTGAAATAATTGGCCATATGAGTTAGTTAACATTTATAAGTAGACGCTCTTGCAAGTTTTTCCCTAACGTTAATTTCTTGAAATATTTCCAGTTTGCTTTGCCTTTATTATGGGAGCAAAAATGGCTATATTTAGACAGACAAGTGACCTATCAGTTTATTATAGACAGACACGGGCATCCCAGGGCTACTTGATGCCCACCTCACTCTGTGATACTGTCCAAGATTTGATTTTGTACCCAAGAACTATAAAATACTAGGTTGAAAATCTTAGTCTCACTCAGCATTTTGCATTCAGAAAGCCCACTCCAAGCTGAGCCATCCCAGGACTGGGACGGACAAAGCTCCGCAAACTAATGCCAGGAATGTTGCATTTGAAATATTGTCCCCACAGCTTATGGCTGAAGTGCTTCAAAGGAGGGAGACAGATACAAAACCTGCTCCCATTCCATTTTTCTCTTGGGGAGTTGTGGTAGTAAGATCATTCCCTTTAGGTGGTTTATAATTTGAGGTGAAGACAGGTAGGTCCTTCATGTCATTGCATTTTCCATCCCACCCACACCAACCTGCTCTAAAATCCTTACCCCACTGTGCCTGACAGATGGCAGTTCCCAGCCTCCCATCTCCCCAAGGCAGTCCTGATTGTCCTGATACGTGGCTAATATCTGGTGCTAGTTTGCCTCATCACTCCCAAATTCTTCAAACCCTTTCCCTGAACACTAGCCAATTTCATTTCACATAAATTTTTTTCAGTTACTTCATTATAATCAGAACCTATAGTGCTTGTTAATTCTATAGTTTCTGAAGTTTTAACAGAAAAATAATAAAGAAGTACTTAAGCATAATAGGAGATGTTTTATTTTCTTTTTAGAAAGGGGAAAAAAGTCATATAGCCCTTAAATGTTTTCATTTTTCTCCAGTAAGCTAGCTTGCCAGTGTGGTTGTTCAGCACTCACTTTTTTCACCCGTCATAATTAGTAGGAAAGATGATTGGGAAGAGGTAGCCAAGGACCATACAATCATCCCTCAGTATCTGAGGGGGACTGGTTCCAGGACACCCCTCAGGTACTAAAATCCATGGATGCTCAAGTCCTTCATATAAAATGGCACAGTATTTGCATATGACCTATGCATGTCCTCCTGTATATTTTAAATCATCTCTAGGTTAGTTACATCACCTTAATTGCTAGGTAAACACTTGCCAGTATGCGGCAAATTCAAGTTTTGCTTTTTGGAACTTTCTGGAATTTTTTTCCCAAATATTTTCAATCCACGGTAGGTTAAATCCATGGATATGGAATCTGTGGATACAGAGATTGACTGTACCTGCCATCAGGCACTGAACTTTAGAGGTACTGCCTGTGTGTTCTATTTAAAATGTTGCTCTAATCACTAGAGGTTTACTTCCCCAAGCACTAATATTTTGGCTTCCATCATTTCTCTGTCTTAAAATTTATTTTAGAACTCATAAAATATAACTTTTTTTTCTTCCATAGGGATTTATTTCCTTTGGCATCTTTGGATTGGACAAACATTTAATCATCCTACCCTTCAAAAGAAGGTACTTTTAGTTTTGAAATAAAGCTGTAACTGTAAAGGTGATGACAAAGCCATTCTATTAAGATACTTATATTTTTAAACCTTTAGAAACTACTAGGAAACCACAGAAAGGTTATCTGCTGATTCACATATTTGTTGTAAATAATTGCAGAGAAAATGACAGAAGAGCTGTCATTAATCCAACATTTTAATTTGTATTTTAACAAGAATTGATGGACACTGACTTCTATCTATGCCATTAACTACATAAAGTAAAATGAAACTTGAAAATGTATTTAGAAATGGAAATAGTAGGTGATGTGCCCCCAAAGGTCTATATTTGATTGTCTTTCTTGTTTGACAACAGGATTTCTCTTTCTGTCAAACCGACAATTTATAGAAAACTCAAGTTTTCTTCTTTCAAAATTTCAATTTTTTAAAATTAACTTGGTGAAGAGTTTCTTTGAATTCAGATCAGGAATTTCTTTATGAAAAATAATGAAATGAGAACACTTCACCTTGGGGGTGGGAGGAAGTGGTGGAGGTAGAGGGGTGAATCCGTACTTCCTCATTTGTTTTCAAAGTCAAAATTAGTAGAAACTAGAAGTGCTAGTGGAATTTATCCTATTGCCTATATAAAAAGTGCCCAGTAAATGGTCCCTGGGCATTTAGCAACTAAAATATAGTTGCTAGGGTCACAGTCCTTTCATAAAAGAAGAAAAGCACAATAGGAAAGTCACTGCACTTAGTTATTAGCTTCATAATGTTGATTGGTTAAAAGAGTCAACAGATCTATTGTCTGGGCTGGCAAAACAGAATTGTTTTGTACTCCAGGTCCCGCTATTTGTCTCTCTGGTACCAAAACTGGAAAATGATTAAATAATATACTTGATCTCTATATGTTATCTTTTGCGTTTTAAAATAGTAGAATGTAGAAAGAGAAACTTCATTTTTTGGTAGTTACTGAAATGTGTCCAGCATGTCTGGAGGGTTTATAAAATGTTCAAGTCCCCCACCCCAGCCACCAAATGCAGGTTAAATATGTTTCTGCTTCAGAGACTAAGGATGTCTGGGTGTTGTAGATGACAGCTGTGGTGAGTGACAGTTTTGGAACAGCCATGTTGATGGGGAGATAAGCAAGAAGGGGCTCTCTCTCAGGGCTTTTCTTTCCTTAAAAATTGCATCCTTAAATTTTGGTTTTTAGACTTGAATTCCTATGGAACAATAAAGAAACAGCAGAAAATAGGGATTCTTCTGTTCCTGAGGAAATAAAAATGACCTGTCAACAGTTTATCCATTATCACCGTGACCTCTGTATCCAAAACATTGTGAAGGAAAGAAGGTAAGTACAGGTTCTAGATAATTATATTTTAGATGATTAATTTTGGCTTGTAATCAGCTAAGTAATGTGCTTGTGACTAACTTTATTATTGTTATTTTCAATAACACATATACACATAAAAGTTAAAATAGCTATGGGTCAGTTTATAGTTTAAGAAACAGCATATTTAGGAGCCATAACACTTTGATCTTTACATTTTTAAATGCCATATAACTTCTGATTTCCATGTAAAACATGAAGACTTTAGAATGAACCAAAATGTAGCAGAATATGAACATTCACTTCATGTTGGCCATTAGTACCTCTCAAAAACCTTTGAGATACATTGTATTTAGAAGTGATTTTATATTCCCCATCTCCTAGGAGTATGCTAGTCATATGCTATTTCATATTACTAATGATATTGTTAAGAAAATGAAATGAAATTTCTATCTCTTAATTAATTCTGCTGCTTATTTTTCACCTCAAGTCCTAATCTTCAGTCTGTGACAGCATATTTATTCTTCTAATCCTGTATGGAGTATACAGCAGGAAAAGAATAAACAAATGTTTTAGTGCCAATATTTTTGGTTGTCAAAAAAAGAGAAAAAAACAAAACATGATATTAAGAATACTTTTATGTCTATAACTGAAAAATTGAAAATTTATGAAAATTACCATTCAGAATATGTACAAATATTATGCCACTATATTTCATTATAACTGAGGTATCCTGGTATAACTCGTGGAAAGGGGACTCACTGGGTGGGGACTAATACTAGAACTCAATTACTGGATCTGCCACTTATTAGCTCTGTGACATTGGGCAAGTTTAAGTCTCTAAACCTTAGTTTTCCTCTTCTTTAAAATACCTGGCTCTTGGGGTTGTTTGCATTAGATAACAAAATCTATATGATGCGCCTAGCCCAGTTTCTGGAAATGGTAAGCTATGAAAAAATATTAGTTTCCCACCCTTAAAGGCCCAAACACAATTATTTCAAAGTACCATCTATGGATAGTTTCAACTATTTAAAATTGCTTTTTAAAATTTAAAAAAAGGAACTCTGTGTTACCTCCACCAGGCCCACTGTGATTGCCGACTGGCATAGCCCTTTGCCATTTGCAGGGCTGTCAGGCTGCCTCCATCCCAGATGGCAAATGGGCACAGGCTGGTGATGGGACTGCTCTGCATCCTGCATAGTGGCTAATCCTCTGCCACTCTGCACAACTCCGTGGGCTGTGGTTGTAGCTGCCTGATCAGTCATCAGGAAGCAAATATTAATCACTTGGTATCTGGATTAGAAGGTGTAGGTCTATAAATTTAAAATCAATGGGGAGGAAAAAGGCTCAGGCTCCGGGTGTAACATTCAGGCTTTTGTTTAAAGTGATGTTTGTAGTTGCAAAGCATAAATTAAGATATCCTATTACTAAGTAAAATACTGATATTACAATATTGTGATTTTGTGTACTTGAGAAATTTTTTCATGTATATTAACCTCTTTTCTAATTTTCATATGAAACGCTAATGTACATTCATTTGTGGTTAAATGCTTTAAAATTTTTGTCACCTATTTCTCATTTCATCTTGATATTCATCCACTGTTTCCTATTATCAAGCACTTTAGGTTTTGCAGCTTAACTAATGCTTGTGGACAGATTCATGTTGTCTATTGCATACTTGTATAAAAATGAACAGAATCTACTTAATTTGTTTTTTTACATTTCTTTTTCCCTTGTCTTTTTATTCATACCTGAGGCACCCTCACATTTGCATTAGGAAGACAAATTTTAAATAATTAAGAAGCAGATTTATTATCAAAAACTTTTTAAATCTGAGGAATCTGGGATTTCCCTGGCAGTCCAGTGATTAAGACTCCGCACTGGGGCTTCCCTGGTGGCGCAATGGTTAAGAATCCACCTGCCAATGCAGGGGACACGTATTTGAGCCCTGGTCCGGGAAGATCCCACATGCCACAGAGCAACTAAGCCCACGTGACACAACTACTGAGCCTGCACTCTAGAGCCCGCGAGCCACAACTACTGAGCCCACGCGCCACAACTACTGAAGCCCACGTGCCCAGAGCCTGTGCTCCACAACAAGAGAAGCCCCTGCAATGAGAGGCCGGCGCACCACAACGAAGAGTAGCCCCCACTCGCCGCAACTAGAGAAAGCCCGCCTGCAGCAACGAAGACGCAACGCAGTCAAAAATAAATAAGTAAAATAAATAAATTTATTTTTAAAAAAAAGTCTCCGCACTTCCAGTGCAGGGGGTGTGGGTTTAATCCCTGGTCTGGGAACTAAGATCCCACAAGCCATGCAGCATGCCCAAAAAAAAAAAAAAAAAAAATCTGAGGAATCTTATGGAAATTCCTCAAAATATTAAAAATAGTACCATATGATCCAGCAATTCCACTGCTGAGTATTGACCCAAAGAAAATAAAAAACACTGATTAGAAAAGATATGTGCTCCCCTTTGTTCATTGCAGTATTATTTACAATAGGCAACATATAGAAGAAACCTAAGTGTCCCTCAGTAGATGAATGGATAAAGAAGATGGGGTATATATATAGAATGGAATATCACCCAGCCACAAAGAAAGAATGAAATCCTGCCATCTGCGACAAGGTGGATGGACCTAGAGGGCAATATACTAAGTGAAATAAGTCAGACAGAGAATGACAAACACTGTATGATTTCGCTTATATGTGGAATCTAAAAAAACAAAACAAATGAACAGACGTAACAAAACAGAAACAGAGTCATAGATACAGAGAACAAACAAGTGGTTGCCAGAGGGGAGGAGGTTGGGGGGAAGAAAGAAATAGGTGATGGAGATTAAGAGGTACAGACTTCCAGTTGTAAAATAGATGAATCACAGGGGTGAAATGTACAGTGTGGGGAATATAGTCAACAACTATGAAAAACAAATCTTAGATTTATAGCAAGACAGATCTCACCCTTTGCCTGCTTCTTTTTTTTTAATAGTCATTCTTTTTTTATTTTTTTTATTTTTGGCTGCGTTGGGTCTTCGTTGTTGAGCGCGGGTTTTCTCTAGTTGCGGCGAGCAGGGGCTACTCTTCATTGCAGTGTTCAGGCTTCTCACTGCGGTGGCTCCTCTTGTTGTGGAGCACGGGCTCTAGGTGCACGGGCTTCAGTAGCTGTGGCATGCAGCTTCAGTAGTTGTGGCTCGTGGGCTCTAGAGCACAGGCTCAGTAGTTGTGGCTCATGGGCTTAGGTGCTCCGCGGCATGTGGGATCTTCCTGGACCAGGGCTGGAACCCATGTCCCCTGCATTGTCAGGCAGATTCTTAACCACTGTGCCACCAGGGAAGCCCTGCCTGCTTCTTAATGGAGCAAATTCCTAACATATCAGTAAGATTATCTTGCTCAGGGCATGAAGAAAGGTATTGTGATAAGCAGAAAATAAAAAGTTTGATTTCAGTAATTTAATAAAAATTGTCACTTCTTAAGAGCTTGCAAAAATATTATTTAATGCTCCTGAGACAATTAAATTATTTATTTTAACTGAGTATAACTTATAAAATATATAATTGCTATCTATAGAATGCATCTGACCATAAAAGACCATCTACGCTATAAAGAATATTTATTTGTTGATGCACTTACATTATCTAAGTCATTTGTTTTAAGTGTTTCTGTTTTCACAAGCATTATTGGCCTATTTTGTTTTTCTCTGGTGGGTCTTTCTAGGTTCAGGTAATTTAATAAACCCTTTACATTCAGAATAGTTTCATCCCTGCCACCTTTTAACTGTCATGCTGTCTTTCCCTGTCTCCTTCTATTTTTCCTTGCTTGTCCTCCATCATGCAGTGCTGATACCAGATTTACAGAACATATGGGTGAATCATTCCTTTGACATACAGGTGTGGTGCAAAGACTTCTGTCGGGACCTTCTGTGGCTGTGACCTGGTGAGCTGGCTAATTGAAGTTGGCCTTGCCTCCGACCGTGGTGAAGCTGTGATATACGGAGATAAACTGGTGCAAGGGGGAGTCATCCAACATATCACCAACAATTATGAATTTCGGGATGAGTACTTGTTTTACAGATTTCTTCAAAAGAGTCCTGAACAGAGTCCTCCTGCTATTAATGCAAACATTCCCCAACAGATACAAAGATACAAAGAAATTGAGCATTCATCCCCATCCCTTAAGACCTAAGTTATAAAGGAGACAAGCCCACATGGAGTCATATTCTAGCCCCAGATCTGTTACTTATTAGTTAGGGGACCTTGGGCAAATCACCACCTCTCTGAGCCTCAGTTGCCTCTTCTGTAAAATTTGACAAGACATGTTCCCACCCCCCGTGCTAATATTCTGTGATTTCATGTGTATGTAAAACACACAGGAAATTGACTTAGAAAAAAGAGAAACAAATTTAAAGTTCTGATAATGAATATAATAATTACTATAAACTATGCCAATATTTTAAAACATTGTTCCTTGCAGTTGCGTGCTGTAATTTCAAAATCAATATCCAATTTACTATTCTTTCAAATTGCCAAATTTGGCAGCTGTTGGGAGGATATGGACCTTAAATTATGACCAGTTTCCACGTATTGATAGCACCAGTTTGCACGTATTGATAGCACTAAAAAAGATTTCATTGATTCTTATGAGAGGCCTTCTTATTCTATTTTTCCATTCCCTTGAAAAAGAGTACTCATTAAAAACTAGAAGCACTTTTTTAAAAAACAAGTGCTTCATCTCCTCTTGCTTTTCTATCCAACGTACTAATCTGTGCCATTAGGAGGGAAATAAGAACCTCCATAAATATTATTATCTCTAAAATTCATCAACAGTAGTATAGTCTAACCTTTAGCTTTTGTACTAAAAGTAATAATTTGAGCAGATCCATTTAAATTTATCAGCAAAATTATTGCTGTGTGATATATCATTTCTGGTGTTTGCACAAAGCATCTCTGGGCAGAAGGACAGAGATTACCTTATTACCTATTACCTTATTCCCTGCAGTTAAAGAGAAGAAAAAACTATGTAATTCAAGCCAAGATTTTAAAATTCTATGCCTAACATCCTATTTTTACATTTACAATTTAGTTTTTTTAAGTGTCCATGTATAAAAATTTATAAATTTGAAAATTACTAAATGTTGCCCTCTACTTAATTATTAGCTGTTAGTACTGGTTTAACTTATTTAAAACCGTTTCAAATATTTATTTGTCTCATACTTTTAGTGTCTTATATGTAAAAACCATTTAGAAAACAATTTATAGGGTTAAATCATTGCCCTTTTAATGCAACAAAAATGTAATTAAAAAAAAAAAAACCTGCATGGAAGCCTAGTGTACTTAACAAGTAAATTACACATTAGTGTGTAGTATTAACCTATACCAATTTTAAGTTATAACTGGGGAATGGGGTTTTTCAGCAGAACTGTCTGCTACATAACTTAAAAAAATATATATGACCACATTATTATAACTCTTAGAATCCTCAGGAGTAAGCATAAAGCCTCATTGCTGTACCAAGAGAATTTTATAGTTACAGCAATAAAGATATTAATTCATATGCATGCAAGAAACTCAGACTCAAGTGGGGAATTTGTTTTGCTTGTGAACAAGTCATACTACACATGTTCTGTTATTTGCATGACAGGAATTGGCAGCATCTTTTTCCATGGAAGACACTAAAAGAAAACCCTGACTCAGAATGATCTGCAGTTTCAGATAATGAAAGCTTTTAAGAGATGTTTTTAGAATTAAGGATATGCTAATTTTATTAAATAAAAATATTTGTAACTTTTACTCACTCACTGACAAAGCAAGTTTCTCAATAAAATATCTATTTTAACTTGCAGTGCCAACGTCTTTTCTTTGAGTAATCTGAATAATGCAGAAGCCATCAGAGAGATCTTTTCTATACGTTTTCAATGTTTCCTTAAACGGGTCTCCTGAGATTGTTCTATTCTTCATGACCCTATGGGATCTGTGCACAAGGCCTTGCGCAATTATGCACTCAGTAAACACATTTTATTCATGAGTCAATATGACATTAGAGTCCTCACATATTTCATAATTTTTAATATGCAGGGTCACAGATGAGAAAATTACCCAATACTGTTTTGATTAAAATCTACCCCTTTTATACCAATCTTCAGCATGGTCAATTGTTCTTTTTCTTTGTTCTCAATGAGTAATTCCGTGCCTAACTTGTATTTAAATTTCAGTATTTTTAGAATAAGGTAAACTGTGCTTGGCATTTTAGGAATAACAATTAATGATCAGTCAGCTTCTAAAAGCAAAAAATAATGTAAAACTATTACGTTACATTTGCTATGCAGTAGAATACAGCTTGGTTTTTGCCCCATCATACCTCATATCATGTAAAATATTAAATTACTTTAGATCACTAAACTAGGTAATGAAGTAATGAGTTATGGTTGGAAACAGTTCAGATGAGAAATGTTACCACCATTTCTCAGGAAAAGATGGGATGATAAATTTCTACAGTTGTTATGATAAAAGCCTAAAATCAATTAAAAAGAGAAAACACTAACCCTGTTGAACCTATTTGGGAGCAAATTTTACAAATAGGAACTAGATTTCCAAAATTCTAGACTGCAAAATTATTTCTAGGGCAAATTTTTTTATTGAAAATTAATATGTAAATGGATGTTTTCATCAAAGATCAAATTAGCTTTCTTTAAAATACTCAGTTTATTAGATTATTCCCTTGGTTTATTATGTAATGGTAAATAATAAACCACATCATCTAAGGATTGACTAAAAAAAAACCTTAAATTTCAGCTACTATATTTTTTTTCCATAGTTTTAACACCTTTATTAAATCTAATAACTTTCTTTTTTTTTTTTTTTTTTTTGCGGTACGTGGGCCTCTCACTGTTGTGGCCTCTCCCATTGCGGAGCACAGGCTCCGGACGCACAGGCTCAGTGGCCATGGCTCACGGGCCCAGCCACTCCGCGGCATGGGGATCTTCCCAGACCGGGGCACGAACCCATGTCCCCTGCGTCGGCAGGTGGACTCTCAACCACTGCACCACCAGGGAAGCCCTAAATCTAATAACTTTCATAAAGAGCCTGGCACACCTTAGGGAATCATGAGCTTATTAAATATTAGCTAACCTCATTTTATGACTAAACCTCTCTTTTCCTGTTACTCTTTTATCAACTGTTATTATTTCTTTTAACATCTTTATTGGAGTATAATTGCTCTACAATGGTGTGTTAGTTTCTGCTTTACAACAAAGTGAATCAGCTGTACATATACATATATCCCCATATCTCCTCCCTCTTGCATCTCCCTCCCACCCTCCCTATCCCACCCTTCTAAGTGGACACAAAGCACCGAGCTGAACTCTCTGTGCTATGCAGCTCCTTCCCACTAGCTATCTATTTTACATTTGGTAATGTATATATGTCCATGCCACTCTCTCACTTCATCCCAGCTTACCCTTCCCTCTCCCTGTGTCAAGTCCATTCTCTACATCTGCGTCTTTATTCCTCTCCTCCTCCTAGGTTCTTCAGAACTTTTTTTTTCTTTAGATTCCATATATATGTGTTAGCATACAGTATTTATATATATATATATATTTTTTTCTCTTTCTTACTTATTTCACTCTGTATGACAGTCTCTAGGTCCATCCACTTCACTACAAATAACTCAATTTTGTTTCTTTTTATGGCTGAGTAATATTCCATTGTATATATGTGCCACATCTTCTTTATCCATTCATCTGTCAATGGGCACTTAGGTTGCTTCCATGTCCTGGCTATTGTAAATAGAGCTGCAATGAACATTGTGGTACATGACTCTTTTAGAATTATGGTTTTCTCAGGGTATATGCCCAGTAGTGGGGTTGCTGGATCGTATGGTAGTTCTATTTGTAGTTTTTTAAGGAACCTCCATACTCTTCTCCATAGTGGCTGTATCAATTTACATTCCCACCAACAGTGCAGGAGGGTTCCCTTTTCTCCACACCCTCTCCAGCATTTATTGTTTGTAGATTTTTCGATGATGGCCATTCTGACTAGTGTGAGGTGATAACTCATTGTAGTTTTGATTTGCATTTCTCTAATGATTAGTGTTGTTGAACATCCTTTCATGTGTTGGTTGGCAATCTGTATATCTTCTTTAGAGAAATGTCTATTTAGGTGTCCTGCCCATTTTTGGATTGGGTTGTTTGTTTTTTTGATATTGAGCTGCATTAGCTGCTTGTAAATTTTGGAGATTAATCCATTGTCAGTTGCTTCATTTGCAAATATTTTCTCCCATTCTGAGGGTTGTCTTTCCGTCTTGTTTATGGTTTCCTTTGCTGTGCAAAAGCTTTTAAGTTTCATCAGGTCCCATTTGTTTATTTTTGTTTCTATTTCCATTTCTCTAGGAGGTGGGTCAAAAAGGATCTTGCTGTGATTTATGTCATAGAGTGTCCTGCCTATGTTTTCCTCTAAGAGTTCCGTATTGTCTGGCCTTACATTTAGGTCTTGAATCCATTTTGAGTTTCTTTTTGTGTATGGTGTTAGGAAGTGTTCTAATTTCATTCTTTTACATGTAGCTGTCCAGTTTTCCCAGCACAACTTATTGAAGAGGCTGTCTTTTCTTCATTGTATATTCTTGCCAACTTTATCAAATATAAGGTGACCATATGTGCATGGGTTTATCTCTGGGCTTTCTATCCTGCTCCATTGATCTATATTTCTGTTTTTGTGCCAGTACCATACTGTCTTGATTACTGTAGCTTTGTAGTATAGTCTGAAGTGTGGGAGCCTGATTCCTCCAGTTCCATTTTTCTTTCTCAAGATTGCTTTGGCTATTCGGGGTCTTTTGTGTTTCCATACAAATTGTGCAATTTTTTGTTCTAGTTCTGTGAAAAATGCCATTGGTAATTTGATAGGGATTGCATTGAATCTGTAGATTACATTGGGTATTATAGTCATTTTCACAGTGTTGATTCTAACAATCCAAGAACATGGTATATCTCTCCATCTTTTTGTATCATCTTTAATTTCTTTCATCAGTGTCTTATAGTCTTCTGCATACAGGTCTTTTGTCTCCTTAGGTAGGTTTATTCCTAGGTATTTTATTCTTTTTGTTGCAATGGTAAATGGGAGTGTTTCCTTAATTTCTCTTTAAGATTTTTCATCATTAATGTATAGGAATGCAAGAGATTTCTGTACATTAATTTTGTATCTTGCTACTTTACCAAATTCACTGATTAGCTCTAGTAGTTTTCTGGTAGCGTCTTTAGGATTCTCTATGTATAGATCATGTCATCTGCAAACAGTGACAGTTTCACTTCTTCTTTTCCGATTTGGATTCCTTTTATTTCTTTTTATTCTCTGATTGCTGTGGCTAAAACTTCCAAAACTATGTTGAACAATAGTGGTGAGAGTGGGCAACCTTGTCTTGTTCCTGATCTTAGAGGAAATGGTTTCAGTTTTTCACCATTGAGAACAATGTTGGCTGTGGTTTTGTCATATATGGCCTTTATTATGTTGAGTTAAGTTCCCTCTATGCCTACTTTCTGGAGGGTTTTTATCATAAATCAGTGTTGAATTTTGTCTAAAGCTTTTTCTGCATCTGTTGAGATTATCATATGGTTTTTCTCCTTCAATTTGCTAATATGGTATATCACACATATTAATCGATTTGCATTATACTGAAGAATCCTTGCATCCCTGGGATAAACCCCACTTGATCATGGTGTATGATCCTTTTAATGTGCTGTTGGATTCTCTTTGCTAGTTGTTGAGTATTTTTGCATCTATGTTCATCAGTGATATTGGCCTGTAGTTTTCTTTTTTTGTGACATCTTTGTCTGGTGTTGGTATCAGGGTGATTGTGGCCTCATAGAATGAGTTTGGGAGTGTTCCTCCCTCTGCTATATTTTGGAAGAGTTTGAGGAGGATAGGTGTTATCTCTTCTCTAAATGTTTGATAGAATTCACCTGTGAAGCCATCTGGTCCTGGGCTTTTGTTTGTTGGAAGATGTTTAATCACAGTTTCAATAGTGCTTGTGATCTGTCTGTTTATATTTTCTGTATCTTCCTGGTTCAGTCTTGGAAGGTTGTGCTTTTCTAAGAATTTGTCCATTTCTTCCAGGTTATCCATTTTATTGTCATATGGTTGCTTGTAGTAATCTCTCATGATCCTTTGTATTTCTGCACTGTCAGTTGTTACTCCTTTTTCATTTCTAATTCTATTGAGTCTTCTCCCTTTTTTTCTTGATGAGTCTGGCTAATGGTTTATCAATTTTGTTTATCTTCTGAAAGAACCAGCTTTTAGTTTTATTGATCTTTGCTATCGTTTCCTTCATTTCTTTTTATTTCTGATCTAATCTTTATGATTTCTTTCCTTCTGCTAACTTTGCGGTTTTTTTGTTCTTCTTTCTCTAATTGCTCTAGGTGTAAGGTTAGGTTGTTTACTTGAGGTGTTTCTTGTTTCTTGAGGTAGGACTGTATTGCTATAAACTTCCTTCTTAGAACTGCTTTTGCTGCACCCCACAGGTTTTGGGTTTTCATGTTTTCATTGTGATTTGTTTCTAGGTATTTTTTGATTTCCTCTTTGATTTCTTCATTGATCTCTTGGTTATTTCGTACTGTATTGTTTAGCCTGCATGTGTTTGTATTTTTTACAGATTTTTTTTCCTGTAATTGACATCCAGTCTCATAGCACTGTGGTTGGAAAAGATGCTTGATACAATTTCAATTTTCTTAAATTTACAAAGGCTTGATTTGTGACCCAAGATATTATCTGTCCTGGAGAATGTTCCATGAGCACTTGAAAAGGAAGTGTATTCTGTTGTTTTTGGATGGAATGTCCTGTAAATATGTTATGTCCATTTTGTTTAATGTATCATTTAAAGCTTCTGTTTCCTTATTTATTTTCATTTTGGATGATCTGTCCATTGGTGAAAGTGGGTTGTTAAAGTCCCCTACTATGATTGTGTTACTGTCAGTTTTCCCTTTTATGGCTGTTAGCATTTGCCTTAGGTACTGAGGTGCTCCTATGTTGGGTGCATAAATATTTACAATTGTTATATCTTCTTCTTGGATTCATCCTTTGATTATTATGTAGTGTCCTTCTTTGTCTCTTGTAATAGTCTTTATTTTAAAGTCTAATTTGTCTGATACGAGAATTGCTACTCCAGCTTTCTTTTGATTTCCATTTGCATGGAATATCTTTTTCCATCCCCTCACTTTCAGTCTGTATGTGTCCCTAAGTCTGAAGTGGGTCACTTGTAGACAGCATATATACACGTCTTGTTTTTGTATCCATTCAGCCAGTCTATGCTTTTGGTTGGAGCATTTAATCCATTTACATTTAAGGTAATTATTGACATATATGTTCCTATTACCATTTTCTTAATTGTTTTGGTTTTGTTATTGTAGGTCTTTTCCTTCTCTTGTGTTTCCTGCCTAAAGAAGTTCCTTTAGCATTTGTTGTAAAGCTGGTTGGTGGTGCTGAATTCCCTTAGCTTTTGTTTGTCTGTAAAGGTTTTAATTTCTCCGTCAAATCTGAATGACATTCTTGCTAGGCAGAGTAATCTTGGTTGTAGGTTTTTCCCTTTCATCACTTTCAATATGTCCTGCCACTCTCTTCTGGCTTGCAGAGTTTCTGCTGAAAGATCAGCTGTTAACCTTATGGGGATTCCCTTGTATGTTATTTGTTGCTTTTCCCTTATTGCTTTTAATATTTTTTCTTGTATTTAATTTTTGATAGTTTAATATGTGTCTTGGTGTGTTTCTCCTTGGATTTATCCTATGTGGGACTCTGCACTTCCTGGAGTTGATTGACTATTTCCTTCCCTATATTAGGGAAGTTTTCAATTATAATCTCAAATATTTTCTCAGTCCCTTTCTTTTTCGCTTCTTCTTCTGGGACCCCTACAATTTGAATGTTGGTGCATTTAATGTTGTCCCAGAGGTCTCTGAGACTGTCCTCAATTCTTTTCATTCTTTTTTCTTTATTGTGCTCTGTGGGAGCTATTTCCACTATTTTATCTTCTAGGTCACTTATCCGTTATTCTGCCTCAGTGATTCTGCTACTGATTCCTTCTAGACAATTTTTTTTTTTTTTTTTTGCGGTACGCGGGCCTCTCACCGCTGTGGCCTTTCCCGTTGCAGAGCACAGGCTCTGGACACGCAGCCTCAGCGGCCACAGCTCACAGGCCCAGCTGCTCCACTGCACGCGGGATCCTCCCGGACCAGGGCACGAACCCGCGTCCCCTGCATCGGCAGGTGGACTGCCAACCACTGTGCCACCAGGGAAGCCCGTTCTAGAGAATTTTTAATTTCATTTATTGTGTTGTTCATTGTTTGTTTGCTCTTAATTCTTCTAGGTCCTTGTTAAACGTTTCTCATATTTTCTCCATTCTATTTCCAAGATTTTGGATCATCTTTACTGTCATTACTCTGAATTCTTTTTCAGGTAGACTGCCTATTTCCTCTTCATTTGTTTGGTCTGGTGGGTTTTTACCTTGCTCCTTCATCTGCTGTGTACTTCTGTCTTCTCATTTTGCTTAACTTACTGTGTTTGGGGTCTCCTTTTCGCAGGCTGCAGGTTCATAGTTCCCATTGTTTTTGGTGTCTGCCCCCAGTGGGTAAGGTTGGTTCAGTGGGTTGTGTAGGCTCTCTGGTGGAGGGGACTGGTGCCTGTGTTGTGGTGGATGAGGCTGGACTTGTCTTTCTCATGGGCAGGACCACATCCGGTGGTGTGTTTGGGGATATCTGTGACCTTATTATGGTTTTAGGCAGCCTCTCTGCTAATGAGTGGGGTTGTGTTCCTGTCTTGCTAGTTGTTTGGCTGGTCATTGAGTGGAGCTGGGTCTTAGTGTTGAGATGGAGATCTCTGGGAGAGCTTTCGCCGTTTGATATTACTTGGAGCCAGGAGGTCTCTCTCCCAACTCAGAGGCTCAGGCCTGACACCTGGCTGGAGCACCAAAACCCTGTCAGCCACACAGCTCAGAAGAAAAGGGAGAAAAAAGAAAGAGAGAGAGAGAGAGAGAAAGAAGGAAAAAAGTAAAATAAAAATCAAGTTATTAAAATAAAAAAGTATTAAAATTAAAAAGTAATAAAGAGAGCAAGCAAACCTAAAAACAAATCCACTAATGATAAAAAGTGCTAAAAACTATATCAAAAAAAAAAAGGACAGAACTCTAGCACAAATGGTAAAAGCAAAGGTATACAAACAAAATCACACAAAAAAGCATACACATACACACTCACAAAAAGAGAAAAAGGAAAAATATATTTTTTTTAAAAAAGGAAGAGAGTATCCAAATCAATAAATCTACCAATGATAATAAGGTAAATACTAAACTAAGATAAACATAAAACCAGAAATAAATTAGATGCAGAAACCAAACCTCAAGTCTTCAGTTGCTCCCAAAGTCCACCTCCTCAATTTTGGGATGATTCGTTGTCTATTCAGGTATTCCACAGATGCAGGGTACATCAAGTTGATTGGGGAGATTTAATCCACTGCTCCTGAGGCTGTGGGGAGAGATTTCCCTTTCTCTTCTTTGTTTGCACAGCTCCCGGGGTTCAGCTTTGGATTTGGCCCTGCCGCTGCATGTAGGTCGCCTGAGGGCATCTGTTCCCACTCAGACAGGACAGGGTTAAAGTAGCAGCTGATTAGGGGGCTCTGGCTCACTAAGGCCAGGGGGAGGGAGGGGTACGGAATGCGGGGCGAGCCTGCAGCGGCAGAGGCCGGCATGACGTTGCAACAGCCTGAGGCACACTGTTCTCCTGGGGAAGTTGTCCCTGGATCACGGGACCCTGGCAGTGGCGGGCTTCACAGGCTCCCGGGAGGGTAGGTGTGGATAGTGACCTGTGCTTGCACACAGGCTTCTTGGTAGCTGCAGCAGCAGCCTTAGCATTTCATGTCCGTCTCTGATGTCCACGCTGATAGCCGCAGCTCGCGCCAGTCTCTGGAGCTCGTTTAGGTGGTGCTCTGAATCCCCTTTCCTCGCGCACCACGAAACAATGGTCTCTTGCCTCTTAGGCAGTTGCAGACTTTTTCCCCGACTCCCTCCCAGCTAGCTGTGGCGCACTAGCCCTCTTAAGGCTGTGTTCACGCAGCCAACTCCAGTCCTCTCTCTGGGATCCGACCTCCGAAGCTGGAACATCAGCTCCCAGCCCCCACCCGCCCCGGCGGGTGAGCAGACAAGCCTCTCAGGCTCATGAGTGCTGGTCAGCACCGATCCTCTGTGCGGGAATCTCTCCGCTTTGCCCTCTGCACCCCTGTTGCTGCACTCTCCTCCATGGCTCCGAAGCTTCCACCCCCACCCCCACCCCCAGTCTCCACCAGTGAAGGGGCTTCCTAGTGTATGGAAACTTTTCCTCCTTCACAGCTCCCTCCCAGAGGTGCAGGTCCCGTCCCCATTCTTTTGTCTCTGTCTTTTCTTTTTTCTTTTGCCCTACCCAGGTACGTGGGTAGTTTCTTGCCTTTTGGGAAGTCTGAGGTCTTCTGCCAGCATTCAGTAGGTGTTCTGTAGCAGTTGTTCCACATGTAGATGTATTTCTGCTGTTATTTGTGGGGAGGAAGGTGATCTCCACATCTTACTCCTCCACCATCTTGAAGGTCCCCCCAGCTACTATGTTTTTTACTCTTAAGAAACACATGAAATTTAAGAAAACCTTAAATTTTCTAAAATATACCACAAGGTATTAATTACTCACTGAAGTACCAAAGCCCAATACCATATTGGATTTATAGAGTGAAAGTCTCCCAAAATGTTTTATAAATTAATTGGCTGTTTATAAATATAATAATCCTTATCTTTATCTGGGGAGTTATTATTCCTATTTTGAATATGGAAAAAGGGAATAGGTTGACCTCAGCCTTATAAAAGGCTATCAAGTTGTACGGATAGATTGTCTAGCTAATTTTCTCAACTTTACAAGCCGAGAAGAGGACTGTGTAAATTCTCTCCATCAGTCCTTGAATGTTAATTTAAATGTTTATTGAGCATCTAGCTTGTGCCAGACATAATGTTGAACATTAAGCACACAACAGTGGGAAAAAATATGGTTCTTATCCTCATAAAGCTTCTTCTGCTGTGAGAGACAGATGTTAAACATTTAATTACACTTGTGATCAGGATCACATGTGGCTCTCAGAGTATGTATCAAGAGGCTTGATCTTGAGTGGGGAAAATTTCCCTGAGGAAGTCATGTTTCAGCAAAACTCTAAAGGATGGAAAGAACTACTTATATTAAAAGCACATGAAATGAATGGTGCAAGCAGAGGGTACAGTCATGATGAAGGAACTGGGCACATTCAAGGAACTGAAAGAGCAGAATAGAAACTTTAAAAAAACAAAGTATAGGGCTCCCCTGGTGGAGCAGTGGTTGAGAGTCCGCCTGCCGATGCAGGAAACGCGGGTTCGTGCCCGGTCCAGGAAGATCCCACATGCTGTGGAGTGGCTGGGTCCGTGAGCCATGGCCGCTGAGCCTGCGCATCCGGAGCCTGTGCTCCGCAACGGGAGAGGCCACAACAGTGAGAGGCCCGCATACCGCAAAAAAAAAAAAAAAAAGCATAATAAGATATAGATGGGGGAGATTGGCAGGATCTTGTTGATAGTTGTTAAGGATTGGGACTTATCTCATTGACTCTTTACAGTTTTAGACACAATAGGAAAATTAACAACTTGATTTTTTAAAATGAGGAGAAGATCTGAACAGATTCCTCACCAAAGAAGATAATATAGATGGCAAATAAGCATATTAAGAGGTGCTTTGCATCATGTCATTAGGGAAATGCAAATTAAAACAATGAGATACTACTACATACCTATTAGAATGGCCCAAATCCAGAACACTGACAACAACAAATGTTGGCGAGGATGTGGAACAATAGGAACTCTCATTGACTGCTGGTAGGAAAGCAAAATGGTATGGTAGTCACTTTAGAAGACAGTTTGGCAGTTTCTTATAAAACTAAACATACTCTTCCCACACCATCCAACACTCATGTTCCTGGGTATTTACCCAAATGAGTTCAAACCATGTCTACACAAAAACCTGCACATGGATATTTATAGCAGCTTTATTCATAATTGCCAAAACACAGAAGCAACCAGATGTCCTTCAGTAGTGGATATCAGAAGCCAGGGTATCCAGACAGTGGAATATTATTCATCACTAAAAAGAAATGAGTTATCAAGCCATGAAAAGACATAGAGGAAACTTAAATGCATATTACTAAGTTAAGGAGCCAATCTGAAAAGGAGGCTACATACTGTATGATTCCACCTATACAATATTCTGGAAAAGCCAAAACTGTGGAGACAGTAAAAAGATGATTGCCAGGGGTTAGGGGAAGGGAGAGATGAATAGGTGGAGCACAAAGGATATTCAGAGCAGTAAAACTGTTCTGTATGATACTATAATTGTAGATACACGTCATTATACATTTATCCAAACCCATAGAATGTACAATGAGTGAAACCTAATGTAGACTCTGGATTTTGGGTGATAATGATGTGTCAGTGTAGGTTCATCAGTTATAACAAATGTACCACTCTGGTGGGGGATGTTGATGGTGGAGGGGAGGATAGAGGAACAGGGGTACGTGGGAACTCTGTACTTTCTTCTCAATTTTGCTTTAAGCATAAAACTGCTCTAAAAATAAAGTCTATTTTTTTAAAAAAGTTTTAGGAGGGAAATTCATGAACATATTTAAAATTTTAATAGATCACTCTAGCTGCAGTGACCCATGTGGATGAAGATAAAGAGCAAAAATCAGTGCAGAAGAACTTAACTGCAGTGGTCCAGGTGAGAGCCTGGTACTAGTTTGGTCTAGCATGGTGTCAAAGGAGAAAGTGAAAACATGCGGGCCCTAGAGAGAGGCACGTTTCTGTGCCTGAATAAATCAATGAACTGCTTACCCTTAGTTTCCTCACATATTAAAAAAGAGGGGGGGCATTTGGGGGTTGCCCAAGGGGCTTCATGATTTAGGAAGAAGCTATGACTGAATTATATGTAAGGCAAACCAGAATTAACTGAGCATTTGATACAGTTTTCTTTTGTAATGGCAGCCCTGCATTAGACAAGAGCCATCAGGCAGATTATGATTTTTATGAGAGAATTTAAAAAATAATTTCTGAGTACTCTTTAAATATAATGATCCATTATTTTAGTAATAATCCTAATTGCAGTGATAGTGACCAATAAATATCATAATGCAATCAAACACCTAAAATGGAAATTTCTAGAAACCAATAAAAACATAGTGTTATTTTGAGTTGGATTTTTCTTTTGTTTATATTTCCAACTTTGAGTCTTACTTGGTAATCCCTGTGTAACTTTAACAGAGTTTTTCTTGTTTGTTTTTTGCGGTACGGAGGCCCCTCACTGCTGTGGCCTCTGCCGTTGCGGAGCCCAGGCTCCGGACGCGCAGGCTCAGGGACCATGACTCACGGGCCTAGCCGCTCCGCAGCATGTGGGATCTTCCCGGACCGGGGCATGAACCCGTGTCCCTTGCATCGGCAGGCGGACTCTCAACTACTGCGCCACCAGGGAAGCCCTTTAACAGAGTTTTATAATCTTTGGACAGGTATTATTATTCATATATAATGTTCATAATATATATTATAACGTTCTTAATGTTCATAATATGCTAATATTTCTATTTCATCACCACTGTCTCATTCCTGTTCCTGTTTTCACTGAATGAACAGAAGTAAAAGATGAGAGAGATTTGAGACACCAAAATAATATCTCCTAAGGTCTTGGCTTATTCCATTTCCTAATCTCCCAGGAAAGCTCTTCTAAAAATATTAACATAAAAGTCTGTTAAGGGGTATGGGCGACAAAATGCTAGACAATTAGAGCTAAAAGCTCACTGGTCATCTAAGTCTTGACAAAGAGCAAGTCTGAGTTTAATAAAACATTTGCATAATTAAAAGACTGGAATAAGACAATGTGTAAATCTAGAAAATTTTGCTAGAGCTGGCTAATACTTGCCTAAAGCACAAAAAACTTATTAGTTGAGACAATATTTTCCATTACTAAAGAAAAATCTGCTTTCTGTTGTAACAGAAAATTGAGGACAATATATAATTATAATAAATGTATACATTATTTTAATGTTTCATGCTTTATGCAGAATTGGATATTTAGTTACTGTGATTTTTAAAAAGGTATTGTGGCTAGAAAAAAAAATACAAGTCGGTACCTAAAGTGATACCTGGCTATCCATGATATATGTGTCCAATTCCAATGTTATTTTCTTTCTCAATATTTCATCAAGGCTACATGTAGTTTTAATAGCCAAGCTATCACCTGAATGCTATTAAAGAATAATCATATCTGCTCAAACTTAATTTATATTATTTACCAAGGTAACAGATTCTAATTTTGAGGAAGATTGCTGACCATTTATGCGATCACTAAGAACTAATATTTGGCTTATAAATTCTAATTTCATCTTTTGTACACTGAGGAAAAAGATTAACAATTTTATCCACATCAAGATGCTTGTTTTGAAGGATTGATTCCATCTCTTTGAATAGTTCCTTCTCCAGTTTGCTCATGTTGTCCAACATTGTTTTGGCTTTTTCCTGAACAATTAAAAAATAAAAATAAATAAATACACAGATACACATGTGTGCATGAGCACACATGCACACACACGAGTCTAACAAAATTCCAAACCACCTCTACAGACAAGGTTTGTTCATTCTGGTTTCAACTTCTGGTTCGGTTCCCCTTCTCCTATTCTTTAGATAAAGAAAGAATGAAATTCTTTGGGAAAAATCATTGTTCTAGATTCAGTTAATCTATTAACCACAAACTATAGTTATTTTTAGTAGAAAATACAATAACAATTATGTAGTATTAGTCTATAAGCAAGAAACTTAAAAGACAAATAACAGGTCAGTTGAAAATTTGATATTAATTGTGGATGGGGAAGGTTGCTGAAAACTGAAGCTGAAATATTTTCATGAATTTGGATCTTCTACATTTAAAACCAGCATTATCAGATTAAACAAAGGAAATAGAACAGTGACGTTCAAGGGAAAGAGCAACTAAAAGAAAAGTCATTTTCTCTATGATTCCTCCTTGTATCAACAAGGGGGGGAAAGGTCATGATTCTTATAGAAAGGAGCAATTTTTAAGTTATTAATGAATTACCATCACCAGTTAGAGGGTAGGTACTGACAGAAAAAGTGTATAAGAAGAGAGTTACTAGAAAGTGAGCATAATTTTTAAAATTTGAACCATAATGGGGCAGAACTCCACAAAACAAGGATTCTTAACTTTGACCTATACTTCAGTATGAAATTGTATGCAATTTTTTCTGAAGAAACACTGCACTTCGTATCAGTGCAAAAAATGTATTTTATCAATAAATGGTATTAGAATAATTGGTCATCTCTTTGGAAAACGAAGTTAGAACCCTACTTCATAACACCCATAAAAATAAATTCCAGATAAAGAACTAATTTTTTTTCAAATATGCATATATGTATTTGAAAGAAAATACAGAAGTTATATTTATTTTGAGGTGAGGCAGCCCTTTTGAAGCATGAAATCAAGATGCCTTAAAGGAAAAGACTAACAAATGCAACTGATTAAATTTTAAACTTGTCTGACAAAAGAAGTTAAATAAACAAACTGAGATTAAAAATTTGCTACACAACAAAGTTATTCACATATTTTTGCCTCTTTAAGTCAAAAGACAAAAACAACCAAGAATCAATTGAAAAACAGACTAAGGAAAATAATAGGCAAGTCATTTAAGAGGAAACACAAAGGCCAATAAACATATGAAATTTTCAACCTCATTAGTAATCAAGAAATGTTAACTAAACTACCAGTAGGACTGACTCTCCCTAAAACATAAAAGTAGTTATTTACAGAGCCAGGACTAGAACCCAGGTCTTTGACACTTCTTCCCTCAAATCCCATTGTCTTTCCACTACTTCATGTTGTCAATCAACATTTAATACCTATTAAATACAGCCTAAAATAGTAACTGCTTTTAAATTTTATTTCATTATTACTTAGAAAAATGTCAATCAGCAATTTAATTTAGTTTAACGGGCATTTAGTAATAAGTCTACAAAACCCACCTCCCAGAAGCAGTATTTAAGGGGAAAAGGGAGCTAACAACTCTTGAGAACTATCATGAGCAATGAGAGCAGTGCAGAGGCTGCTCGGAAAGGAGGGGAAGTCCCTCCAGAGCAGACATTCATGAAACATATCACTGAAGAACTTGAGCAAAGGCAAGAAGAACCAGGGGCTCATCATTTTTCACAGCACTGTGCTGAGTCTGGAGGATGGGCCAAGCCCATGGAGGGAATGACACTTCTGGCCCGGTGCACTTAATAGGCTCCTAGAACAAAACACTTGCCTCTCACTCCATGCCACTAGGCTACAAAAAGGTGTTTACACTGTAGGTCAGAAGTAAAACAAACTGGTCTCAGAAAAAAGCAGTAGTGTCAAGAATCTATAGCAAATAGAGGATCTGTACAGAGCTCTCTGCTTTAAGCATAAGTACAGGGGTGGGCCGGGGGGGTGGGAGAGAGAAAAGCATGGCAACTATGTAAACATACTACAGAAAAAGGAAATAAGTAAATAATTGCCGGGGAGGAAAATTCATCTAATTCATTTAATGTAGAAAGAATGTAAGTGTATATACCTTCACAAAGTAAAAGTTATTATAGGCAATAAAAATCAGAAGCGAAGCTGGTAGAAGCAGGTGAGAAAAGGTATAAGATGACCAATCTTTTCCTTCATTGCAAGGAATAAGTTGAGAGTTCTGAGAAAGGCCTTTAGGTAGCCCTTCCATTTCCTTCTAATCTATTTTTTTAATCTCTGGGGCAGAGACAGAAGAGGGCAGGAAGGCTGAAGAGGTATGAACATTATAAAATTATTTGTCTACCCATCAATCTATCTGTCCCCCCAAATTATATATCTACTTGTTTCTGGAGATGAGATTGTGGGTGATGTGTTTAATCTTTTATTATGCTTACATTTAAAAATAATAAGCATTTATCTTTTATTAAAACTTCAACTCATTATAATAATTATTATTTTAAGTCTATGGGGTGTCACGTCACTTTCAATTAAAATTAATCTGAGGGTATATGATTAAGAACGTTATTTTAGAGACCAGGTTAACTCCCCTCTAGAAGTTTTGTAATTTTTGGTGTGAGATACACTAAAAAAGCTACTTAAACTCTCCAAGTCTCAGATTTCTTATAAGTAAAATGGAAACGATAATAGTACCAACCTGGGACTTCCCTGGTGGCACAGTGTTTAAGAATCTGCCTGCCAATGCAGGGGACACGAGTTCGAGCCCTGGTCCAGAAAGATCCCACATGCCACGGAGCAACTAAGCCCGTGCACCACAACTACTGAGCCTGCCCTCTAGAGCCCGGGAGCTGCAACTACTGAGCCCACGTGCCACGACTACTGAAGCCCACATGCCTAGAGCCCGTGCTCCACAACAAGAGAAGCCACTGAAATGAGAAGCCCACGCACTGCAACGAAGAGTAGCCCCCGCTCACCACAACTAGAGAAAGCCCGCACGCAGCAATGAACAACCAGCGCAGCCAAAAATAAATAAATAAAATAAATAAATTTATTAAAAAAAAAATAGTACCTACCTGATAAAGTGGTTGTGAAGATTAAATGAAATATCCCATGTAATAGTACCATGGTGCTTGGTGTATTATAAGTGTTCAATAAATGTTAGCTATTGTTATTATGTTTAATATACTAAATTTCTCTAAATTCGCAATATATTCTTAACCATTTTTTTAACCAAAGTTCAAAAATAATATAGCTCTATTATAGTCTAAGCATCTAAACTATTTTTAAACCTATTTTTATATAAAGGAAAGAAAGCTGAAATTTCAAAGTTCAAAATATGGATTGAATCATATTTTAAGTTATTCTTAATGATAAAACAGAGAATATAATCTAATCATACCTCCTTATTATCTAGTATTTCCAAGGCCTGTTGATGTTTTTGGTAGAGTAGGTGTCTTCTGTCAGGCTTAATGTTAAACTGTGGCTTCTTTTTAACTGAATCTTCAAATGTGGGTGAACTGGTGTCCAATAGTTGTGAAATATTTGGTATAAATATGAAAGGCTTAAAAACAGATCTAGAAGAAAAAGTATTAAGTTTGGTATCTGGGGATATAAAAATATTCAGCTGAAAAAAAAATATTCAGCATTATTCTAAATCTTCTAAGATTCCCTTTAATTTCTACTAATTTATAACATACTAATTGTTCCTGTCATACTACTTATACCCATGCCTGTCTTCCCTGGTACACTGGGATCTCCTTTTGGGGCAAGGGATCATCCTTTATTTAGCCTTATATTCCCACGAACCTAACAAAGGGCCTGGCATATAAACAGTGTCAAGTAAAATTATAGTTCATCATTTTCTACTGCAAATTCCACAGTTGGAGGGTAAGAACAATCCTCAATGTAACAGATTGAGCATTAGGATTTGGGATGAAAATAAGCAGCAGTGTTAATAAGGGATTCACAAGTTTTATTCCTTTTTCTGGAAGATATCTTTAATAATATGAAAGATTATAATACTAAGAGGTAGTGAATATAAGATCACTTCTAAATGTAATGTGCATTAAGTTTTATGAGACACCAATGATTTAAATCAAGGTAGTCTGTATATATCCTACTTAAGATATAACTTTAACTATTGATATTTTGTTTTACATGTATGTATTTTCTAGATCATTTAACCTTTTAACTCTTACTCATCATCTAATATTTAATACTGAAATCTGCATTAGAAAACCAATCTACTTTTTTTTTTTTTTTTCTTTTTGGTACGCGGGACTCTCACTGTTGTGGCCTCTCCCCGTTGCGGAGCACAGGCTCCGGACGCGCAGGCTCAGCAGCCGTGGCTCACGGGCCCAGCCGCTCCGCGGCATGTGGGATCTTCCCAGACTGGGGCACGAACCCCCGTCCCCTGCATCGGCAGGTGGACTCTCAACCACTGCGCCATCAGGGAAGCCCCAATCTACTTGTTTTTCTTGACAATTTTAAATATAGTTAGGGAAAGAGGGAGTAGGGATAACTGCGTACCAGAAACTATAAACATTTTCGTCCCATATGAATGAGAATAGTTATGACAATGATACACATAGGAAAATGGCAGACTAAAACCTGAATAGAAAATGCATTTAAAAGACTTCTCTGGTGGCGCAGTGGTTAAGAATCCGCCTGCCAATGCAGGATACAGGGGTTCGAGCCCTCGTCTGGAAAGATCTCACATGCCACGGAGCAACTAATCCCGCGTTCTAGAGCCAGCACTACTGAGCCCATGTGCTGCAACTACTGAAACCTAGAGCCCAAGCTCCGCAACAAGAGAAGCCACCGCAACGAGAAGCCCGTGCACCGCAATGAAGAGTAACCCCCGCTCACTGCAACCAGAGAAAGCCTACGTGCAGCAATGAAGACCCAACGCAGCCAATAATTAATTAATTTAAAAAAAAAAGAAAATGCATTAAAAAATTATTGTGGTATTTGTGCAATAAAAATTTAGCCTGACAAAATCATCACCAAACTAATGACTCTACCCTACCCCTGACCCCCTGCCTGGTTTATAGTATTTTGTGACTTTACCTCTCAGGATCAGGAGTCCCTGTAAGGAAGTGGATGCAAGGAACGTTGGAGTCTTGAGGTAAAATAGAAACCATGCTTGCAGTGGTCAGGAATTCTCCCTCCATATTAATGCCACTTGGTTTATCTCGGAGAATTTCCATCATTGTTTCAAAGGTTATGTTTCCTAGGGAAATGAATTTTAAGACGATCAAATACATATGCATTTGCAGGTTGGCATCCTGCAATTATGAACTGCTTTCTCTATTGATAATACATAATATGAGACACTGGTCTAGGTATAAATTAAGTAAGACTGACTATAAGCAAATCTTGTACCATAACTGTTAGACTCACTGCACTGTCCCAAGGAAGATTTTTTTCTAATATAAAATATACAAAATCTCAAAACATTATAACAGGTTAAATCTGTTATTTCCTAAGAAGATGAAATCAATAATGCAAAATACACTCAATCTCACTACCCTTCCAAAAATTTTTAAGAGGTATGTAGTTAACAATTAACTAATGACAATAATAACTATTATCTGAGTCTATCCATTCTGGGAACCAAATATTAAGAGAATATTGTGCTTAGTTTCCAATATTATACCAGATGTTCTTTACAAAATAACAAATTATTTTTCCTGTAATATAATTGCTATGCCTGACATTAATACTCTTGTATGAAAGTGTGAACTGTAACCTGAGTGGGAATGAAGGAGGCAAAAGACATTATTGGCTAATGGAATTTGTATGTACATAGTTCCACTGGACTACTTTAAAAATTTAAATGTCCATCATGTGTAATGAAAATAAATGGCATTATATTCTGTTTTCTGCTTTCATAGGTAAAGTTTGATATTTTAAGGAGATTTTTTTGAGAAAAATAGAAGAAAATCTATCTCTTTAGCAAACACAACATGTCCATGGTTACAGAGAACCTCAGAATCCCATATTTGGAAGGCATTTCCACCAAAAAATTTTAAAAGCCAATCATGCCCTCAGACAGCTCTGTTTCTTTCTATATATATCCATAGTCAAAGATGTGATTTAGGATCTATCTTATGACAAGATGAATAATCTTACCCTTCCACAATGCAGTCCTCCAAAAGTAGCCAAAATATCTTCTTCTCACATGATAATAATTCTCTTCTCCAAAATTTATGACTCAATTCTCCCTGAATCACATTAGGACTCCTTCAAATTAAAACTTACTACTAAGCTTAACTTAAATAAACTTTTTCTCTCCATCTGTCTTTTGTCTGTTATTGGTCCTATCTTTTTTTATCTTGATCCTATCTCTGCCATCAGATTATAAATTCCTGATCTTTTGTCTGTATTGGTCATATCTCTGCCATTAGATTACAAATTCTCTCAAAACAAGAATGGGATTTTCTCTGTTTAGTTCTCATTCACTCAACAAATATTTATTGAACACCTATTAAATGCCAGGCACTGTCCTAGGCAATGGATAGATAGACACAGACAGACAGAAAGACAGATATTGATAGATTTAGACATGGATATACAGCTCTGTGAATATAAAGAAATGAAAGTCCCCTGATCCAATTTCAATTAAGGTAACCACAGTTAACAATTCAAAAAGGATTTCTCCTGGGACTTCCCTGCTAAGACTCCACGCTCCCAATGCAGGGGGCCCAGGTTCGATCCCTGGTCGGGCAACTAGATCCCACATGCATGCCACAACTAAGAGTCCACATGCTGCAACTAAAAACAAAAGATCCCACATGCCACAACTAGGACCCGCTGCAGCCTAAATAAATAAATAAATAATAAATAAATAATTTTTTTTAAAAAAAAGATTTCTCCTGAAGAGTTTCAGAACAGGTCTGAAAATTTTTCTTTGAATAAATGCAAGAAATTCTCATTATCAGAAGAAAATTGGTACCAGAAAATAGCCACTTAAAGCAACATATTTAAAATAAGAATCAAAACTTCATGCTATGTAGTGGAGGAAAAGGACTGATTGGATCTTTAAAATGAAATTAAAATACAAAAATAAGTTTACATAAGCTTATAGTTAACAAAATTTAGGTTAAAATTTTAATATGCTAATTCTTAGAACAAAGAATGAAACAAGTGTAATTTTTACAACAAAATGGTAAGAGAATTCGACTTTGACTATTGCAGAATGATCATACAGATAATGATTGCAAAAATATATGAGGACTTCATCAAGTTTCTCAAGTCCCTCTCTTAATTCTTTTTTTTATTGTATAATAATTTTATTTTTTTCCTTTTTAAAAATTTTTTTGGAGTATAGTTGATTTACAATGTTGTGTTAGTTTCAGGTGTACAGCAAAGTGAATCAGTTATACATATACCTACTTTTTTTTTTTTTTTAGATTCTTTTCCCATGTAAGCCATTACAGAGTATTGAGTCGAGATCCCTGTGTATACAGCAGGTTGTTATTAGTTATCTATTCTTAATTATTTAACATTCAAATCATTTTCTTTTGAAGCACTTTGTTGTGTTACTGCTCTCAGTTTTTCTTCAGTTGTCAATAGGTCTAACTCTCTGTTCATTTTTTATTTGCCAATGGCTTTGTATGTGACCTAATCAGTATCTAATGTTAATTTCATGGGCTTCTGGAAATCTTGCATCTTTTGTAAGACTTTCAGTTTGTATTTTATTTGTATTGTGTTAATAATCATTAAGAGACATTAACAAAAATATTGATGCAAAGAAGAGGAAGGATAGTGTTAAATTGGGAAAGATATTTGAATGAGGACTAATTTTATAAATAGATGGTTCATCAGTGATAATCTTTATGTTTAAGACTACCTTTGCTTCCTTATGCAACCCCTGTAACTTTGGGGCATCAGACTGAAAATTCAGATAAAATGGACATCCCTCCTACCATCCATCACAACTTGCTGCAATCTTTGCTTCATTAGCCAGCTGCTATATGACTAAAATGAGGTCATTTTTTTAAAGTATCTACATCTCCCCAATTTTCTTATACAACCTCCTAATTTTTCATGCTTGTACAAAGTTTATATTCCCCAAAGTATAATTCGACAAGAAAATTAAAATAGGATCACTAACATATAATTACTTACCTGAAAAACCAAAGAGAATAGATTTTAAAACTATGAAAAAAATAGACTATCAATGAGGTGTCCCATTAAATAAGTAAAAACACTCAACAGCTTTCTTATAGATCAAAACCAACCAATTGGGATAGGGAGGGTGGGAGGGAGGGAGATGCAAGTGGGAAGGGATATGGGAACATATGTATATAAATAACTGATTCATTTTGTTGTGAAGCTGAAACTAACATACCATTGTAAAGCAATTATACTCCAATAAAGATGTTAAAAAAAAAACCAACCAATTAACAAACATAATAGAAAAATATTCCATTCATATTACCAGTAAAAAAATATTAAATATCCAGAAAAAAACTTAAAAGTCAAGTGGAAATCAGTAATCTAAGCTACCACCTTAATAAACTAGAAAAAGAAGAGCAAAATAAGCTCAAGGCAAGCAGAAGGAAGAAATAATACAGATAAAAGCAGAAATCAATGAAATTGAAAGCAGAAAAGTCAATGAAACAAAAAGTGGTTCTCTGAAAAGATCAATAAAATTGACAAACCTCTAGCTAGACTGACAGAAAAAGAGAAAACACAAATTACAAAATTACCAATATCAGAAATGAAACAGGGGTATCATGACAGACCCTGCAGACATTAAAAGCATGATAAAGGAATACTATGAACAACTCTATACCCATAAATTAACAACTTAGAAGAAATGGACCGATTATTTGAAAAGCACATATTACTAAAACTCACTCAATATGAAATAATTTGACTAGCCCTATATCTCTTAAAGAAATTGACTTTAAAACTTCCAGAAATCTCCAGGCCCAGATGTTTCACTGGAGAATTCTACCAAACATTTGAGGAAGAATTAACTCCAAATCTACACAACCTCTTCCAGAAAATAAAAAAGGAGGGAACACGTCCTGACTCATTTAATGGGGCAAATATTACCCTTATACCAAAACCAAACAAAGACAGTACAAACAAACCAACACAGACCAATATCTCTCATGAATACAGATGCAAAAACCCTCAACAAAATATTAGCAAAGAGAACCCAACAATATATAAAAAGAATTATATACCATGACCAAGCTGGGTTTATTCCCAGGATACAAGGCTTGTTCAATATTAGAAAATCAATGTAATCTATCATATCAACAGGCTAAAGAAAAAAGAGAATCATATCAACTGACACAGAAAACGCATATGACAAACCTCAGTATCTATTCATGATAAAAACTCTCAGCAAACAAGGAATAGTGGAAAACTACCTTAACTTGATTAAGTTGACAAAGTACAGCTACAAAAAGCTACAGCTAATACTATACTTAATGGTAAATGACTAAATGCTTTCCCCCTAAGACTGGGAACAAGGCAAGGATGTCTGCGCTCACCATTCTTATTCAGTATAACACTTGAAGTCCTAGCCAGCACAATAAGGCAAGGAAAGGAAATAAAAAGCATACAGATTGGAAAGGAAGAACTAAACTGTCCCTATTTGCAGGTGGCATGATAGTCTATACATAAAAATCCCAAGGAGTCTAACCAAAAAAAAAACCCCAAAAAACAAACCTCCTAGAACCAGTAAATTCATTTAGCAAAGTCACAGAATACAAGATCAACATACAAAAAAGTAATTAAAACAATCTGAAATTTTGAAAAGAAGTTCTTATTAAGAAACAATTTGTTTAGGCTCTATAGAAGAGAACTAGAGACACTGTTTTCTCATTTAGGTTGAAACTGCAAATTTTGTAGGTCCAACTTCACTTATAGAATCTATTCTAAAGAAGTAATTTTGAAATGCAGACAAACTTAATAAATAAGATGTTCACATGATTTACAGTGGTAAAAGGGAAACAACCAAATAGTGAACAATACCATTTGTGTCCTCCCCTCCACCAGTTACTATGTTCCAGAAGGTCATAGACTGTATCATGTCTGCCACTATATGGCCCCATGCCTAGCACAGAGCAAGTGTTTATAAAAGATTTCTTTAACAACAACAAAAAATGTCAATATGGAAAACCTAGACAAATAAAATTACAAAAGTCTACTTAGAACAGAAAAGAAAAATTCAATAAATGGACAACTATATCTTGTTCTTGACTAGGAAGGCAATATTATTAGATGTGAATTCTCCCCTAAAATAATCTATAGTTTTAATTCAAATCCAATCAAACCTCAAAAAGATTCTTTGGGGAGAAGCTGGAAAAATGATTGTAAAATTAACCTTGAAAAATGAACAGTCAAGGATTGTCAGGAAAATTCTGAAAAAGCAGAATAATGAGGAAGTATTTGTCTTACCACATTAAAAAAAAAACCCTGTAAATTCATTCATATCGTCCTTTGGCTCATAAAGCAAGTATTGAGCACTTATTATGTATACTTACACGGTTCTAAATGAAACTGAACAAATACAGTAATCTAATTTACACTTGGGTTTACTTAGGAATTTAATATTTGATAAAGTTGGTTGGCATTTCAAATCAACAGAAAAGATAATTCATTTAAAATGTGGTGTTGAGATCACTGGGGGTAATCATTTGAGAAGTGAGGGAAAAAACAGTAATCCTAATTCATATTTTATTTTAGTATAATTTCAGAAGAATTATAAATTTTAAAAATAAAACTATAAATATAAGATGTAGATAACCATTTCTGGTACAGTGAAATGGCCATTCTAAAAGCATGACATCAATGCTAGAAACCATATAAGAGCAATTACACATGGGACAGAATCAACCATTTTATTATTACTTTTCTATTTATGCCAGCTATTGTTTTTCCCTTTTTATCCTTTCTTGCCCTCTTTTGAATTTAACAAGTATTTATTATTCTATTTCTCCCCGTTAGCTTATTACTTATATATTCTTTTATTATTTTATTAGTTTCTCTTGACTTATTACAGTCTGCCTTAAATTAGTTCTTCACCACTTAGTTAACACAAGGACCTTGTAACACTTTAACTCCAATTATTGCCTCCTGTTTTTAGTGCTATTCTCATACATTAATTCTGCTGTGTTCATCTGGGTCCTCTGAGAAGCAGATGCCACAACATGAGATTAAATGTACAAGGATTTTATGAGGGAAAATGCCTATGAGAGAAAATGGGGAGGAAGTTGGACTGCGACAGAAGTCCGAGCCTGGCTTTACTAGAGAGGGAAGAAAGATTGGGTGAAAGTGACCTAGACTGCAACGCCACCTAAGGAAAGCTTTGCAAGGCCCTTAGGGAGTCTTTGACCCAGAGTCGGCCATCAGAGGAGTCCAATGACCCCAGGAATGGGCCTACCTTAGTCTCCCTGCTGCTTTCAGTCATTGGCCAGGAGCAGCCTGTGGGAAGGCAGCCTTGGTACTACATGAATTCAATGCACAACAGAATTTGAGCACTGCAGCTATGGCCATTGGTCATAAAATTATTATTATTTTAAACACACTATATTCATTTAGTTTCACGCACGTATTTACTGTTTCTGTTGCTCTTCATTCACTCCTGCTTACCTTGCCTCTATCAAAGATCATTTTTCCTGCCTGAAGAATGGCCCTTAGTATTCCTTTTAATGCCAGTTGGCTAGTGACAAATTTTCTCAATTTTATTTCAACTTTACTTTTGGAGGATATTTTCAGTGGGTATAGAATTCTAAATTGGTAGTTATTATCTTTCTCCATCACTTTACAGATGTCATTTTATAGTCTTCCAGATTCTTTCTCTTTTGAAAAGTTACCTGTCAGTCTTATAGTTGTTCCTTCGAAGATAATATATATTTTCTCTCTGACTGCATTTAAGATTTTCTGTTTATTTTCCCCCTTTAGCAATCTCACTACGATGTGCCCAGGTGTGGTTTCCTTTTATTTATTCTTGGGATTTGCAGAGCTTCTTGAAGCTGTGGCTTGATGACTTTTATTAGTTTGGAAAAATTCTTGGCCAGTATCTCTTCAAATCTTGCTTTTGCCCCTCCATATTCTCTCTCTCCTTTCCTGCTGGGACTCCAACTACATATATATGAGACCTTTTCAGTGAGTCCTATATGGCTCTCACACTCTTGTCGATATTTTCCAAAGTCTCACCTCTGTTTCAATCAGGGAACTTTCTACTGATCTTCCAGTTCACTAATTTTTTTCTTCTGCTATGTCTAATCTGTTGTTAAACTAATCTATTGAATTCTTTTTTTTTTTTTTTTGCAGTACGCGGGCCTCTCACTGTTGTGGCCTCTCCTGTTGCGGAGCACAGGCTCCGGACGCGCAGGCTCAGCAGCCATGGCTCACAGGCCTAACCGCTCTGTGGCATGTGGGATCTTCCCAGACCGGGGCACGAACCCACGTCCCCTGCATCAGCAGGCAGACTCTCAACCACTGCGCCACCAGGGAAGCCCCTAATCTATTGAATTCTTAATTTCTGTTATTAGAAATTTACAGTTCTATTATTTCCATTTGGTTCTCTTTTATAGATTTCAGTTCTCTGATGAAATTCTCCATTTTTTTGTCTAATTTTCTTGAACATATAAAACATATTACTTTTAAAGTCTATATCTGATAAAACTAATTTGGGGATAACCAGTGGGTCAGTTTCTACTGTCTGCTTTCTCTTGATTTTCAATCACTTGGTCCTATTTCTTGGCATGTCTGATAATTTTTTATTGAATGTTGGACACTATAGATTAAAATCTGTAGAGACACTGCATGATATTTTCCTCCACAGAGTATTTAATTTTCTTCTGGCAAACAGATGTAATATAGGTAGATTACCTATTGATCCAGATGAGACTGGTCTATTCTGTTTGTTCTTATTCCTAAAGTGTAGCCTTTCTGGGGTTTTAACTGAAAGCCTGGGGTATTTCCCAGGCCCCTTCTTCTTGGTTGTTCATCAATCCAATTTTTGTCCCTAAGGCCTTGTGAGACTGCCAAAATCTCTACTTAACGTTTTAAGCTCTTGGTAACTACTCATCCTACAGAGTCTCATCCTACATATGCACGGCTTAGAAGTCAGCAACTGCTTTAAGGAGAAATTGTGACATAGAAGGTCAGACTCTTCTCAGAGTGCACATAGTCTTTTCCCAAGCTCCTGGATCTAGGCCCCTCATATCCTAACTGTTTTGGGTGTTCACCATGCCTTCAAGCAGTGGGTTTTATTTTCCCAGCTTTTAGTTATTCTTGGGGAGAGGTTAGTCTCGTACTAGCTACTCCCTGTTAACCAGAAGCAAATGTCCAGCTTTGTGCTTTTAACCACTCCAATTTTATGCCTCCCATTTATTAAATACATCAGTCTCTTTTTACCCTCAAGTAGTATCAATTTCTGAATACCAGTAATGAATGTGGTAGACCCATACTGTAACAAGTACAGTTTAAAAAAATAACACAAAACATATAGTTCCTGTCAGCGGATAAGATATTTTCAGATACTTTGTATGGAAATGTTTAATTACTTCATTAAAATTAGTTCTAAAGAAACAAATAACTCTCATTTAACATAGTTGGTTGACCACAGGTATGTTTTTCCTCTCTCCCCAAACCCTACAAAGGAATAAAATGACAGCAAAGGAGGAAGGAATGACAGCAAAGGAATAAAAAATGAAATTACTCACAAAGACAAAGAAAGCATGAAGAGCAAGAATTTCCCCCCATCCCCATGATATATGGGAATAATTAAAAGAACAAAAGCTTACATCAAGTCTGCACCCAAATTGTGATTTTTGTGACATTTCAAATTAAAATAAAATTGATTTCCATATAAAACAGTCTAATGTTCCACCCTCAGTTAATCACGCAAACTTCCGTTTTATGTTAATAGCAAATTTTCACTTTGTACATAATATAGCTATGACTTCAAATTCAAGAAAAATAATGTATAGATAACTTGTTACAGGGGCAATATCTTTCTGTTAGTTTTGAAAAAATGCAGGAAGAAAAAAAAAGGATACACCTGAAAACAACCCTTAATATTAAAACTAAACAATAAAGCAAAAGCCATCCACATCTATCTATCACACACATAGCTGCTGCACCTAGTGAGATTTTAGAATGATTCAAATATAAATTCCTGTAAATGGCAAGTTTTAACAAAAACAGTGTCAGAACCATAACACTGCAGTAACACAGGTATTATGAAAATGTTTTCTGTAGTCAAAACCTACAATTCTCAAAATGAAAGAAGGATTTACATGATCACTTGAGTAGGATAACTATATGTAATCCACTTGTAAGCACTGAATAAGTACTCAGACTGCAATGGCAGGGTTCACTACAATGAATGCAAAACACAGGGTACAATTTCACTGCAATTTAAACTAGTTATTTAAAATACAAGAGTGAATATAGATACAATTTGGATATACATGCAGCACAGTTAATAGCTATCAGGTAGGAATAGTTGTAAAGTACAGAGGTAGGCTCTTCCATCTAGAAGACTCATAGGAAGAATTAGCCGTAATGTACTAGTAGACAATTTTCTATAAAAGTACTGGAAAGACATTTATTCTTTTGGCAAAGCACAGAAAGTGGGATGAACTATACTTCATACTTAGGGGAAAAATAAGTTTCATGTCAGATGCATCTATTACTATAATATTTTATGCATTTCAAATCTATAATTCAGTTATTTTGTAGTTAAATATAACAGAATTAATTATTATGATACAGTGGCTAATTAATTTATAATTATTTCTACCTATTTTTTCTTCCTTTCGTTCAATCACCCTAAACCTTATGATTCTTGACATTTTCCTCTCCGCCTTAATTATGTGTTGTTATTCTTCATTTTTTAAGAATACCTGCTAATTTTATGTCTTAAGCCTTTAGGTTTATTGCCAGAAAAAAAGGATACAACAATGATCTTTGTTAAACTACCTGCAAATTACAATTTAATTCAATTCAACTAATAATCCTTTGTTAATTTAACAAAAAAAAGAAACTTATTAAGCACACACACACTAGTGCAAGACACTGAACTAGGTGCTGAGAGGAATATAAGGACAAATGAGAGTCCATTTTTTTTCAGTTTCATACAGGAGACAAATGAAGAGCACAAACACAACTTCCTCTTTTGTAAAATGAAGATAATACCTGCTTCACATGGTTGCTTAAAGAAAATAATGTAATCACTTAGCACAGTGTCTAGCCTTTGATACACTTTTTTTTTTTTTTTTTTTTTTTTTTGCGGTACGCGGGCCTCTCACTGCTGTGGCCTCTCCCGCTGCGGAGCACAGGCTCCCGACGCGCAGGCTCAGCGGCCATGGCCCACGGGCCCAGCCGCTCTGCGGCATGTGGGATCCTCCCGGACCAGGGCACGAACCCACGTCCCCTGCATCGGCAGGCGGACTCTCAACCACTGCGCCACCAGGGAAGCCCTGATACACTTTTTTAATAAATAGGAGTAGGTGTTGCTGCAACCAGTACTCTGTCTCTACTTTTACAACAACGGTAAGCCTAAAATCAAAATCCTTAGAATAACATATTTTAGCATTTTCTACATATGTATCTATATGAAAAAAGATAGTTTAAACAACCTACTTATAAAATGGCAAACTAATATTAAGAAACTTTATAGGAAACTTTTCAAATGATGACATTCTTCTGGAAATTAAAATATAAGATATTAAATACTTTGAAAACAATGATGTTAAGGCATTCTAAAAACATTCTGTCACAAACTTTTTTCTGCTATACATATAATTAATTTGTTTAATGAATACCTGAGAAGCAAGTATCAATCACTGACATATCTATCTCTGAGTAGTTGCTTTCTGATTGATTTATAGAACCATTTTATCCTTCAAGTGAAGGAAGATAAATCAGTCACAGATTTTTATTAGTGGAAAGACCCTTTTAGCATTTATCTGCCACCCAATAATCTTCTAAATAAAAGTTATTTTTCTGGAATTATTTGGAGGTGAATAGACAAAGGTACATTACTAGTAATTTTTTAAGAGTTAGTAGTAACCAAATATAAAAATGGGGAAAACATATATTAAGAACAGGAAAGTTATTTAAAAATTATAAATTAACATAAGAATATGGTTAACCTCACTAATAGGAGAAATATATTTTAAAGTAATAACATGCCAATTTTGCCTAAAAATTTAACAAGATGGCATAAAAACAATATCCTATATTGGTAAATATATTAGAAAATGGGCACTCAAATATTACTGGTGGAAATTTAAATTGATGCAACTTTTCTGGTGGTCATTTTGGCAATGAGTTTCAAAAGCCTTAAAACATGCACATGCTTTGACCCCACATTCTACTTGTAGGAAATTATTCTAGGAAAATAAACATGGATGTGAAAATAAAGAAGCTATAAGCATATTGTATAATTTTAAGTGGTAGAAAACTAAAAACAAACTAAATAACAGAGAATTTGTTAATTAAAGTATGATTCATACAATCAATCTTTACTATATAATGATAAAATACAACCACATGGAAATAAATAATATACCAAAATAATAGAATACCATGCATCTGTTAAAAATGAGAAAGTTCTATATATATTAAAATAGAATGATCTACATTATACATTGGTAACTAGAGAAAACTTATGTGCAGAAGAGTGTGTATGGCATGCTACCATTTCTATAAAAAGGAGAAGAATATCTATACATATTTGTTTCATTAAGCATACATCATCTCTGAAGGCATATACAAGGAAATGCCTGTAGGAAAAAGGACTGAACAGGGGCATGTTAGAAGGGAGAGGCTTCACTGTATACTCTTGTATACCTCTGAATTTTGAATCATGTGAATATATTTATTTTTATAAGTAAAAGAATGTCATAGAATATTAAATGACATGGGAAGGAGTTCTGCTTTCATTTAGGCTGAGTAAGCTTCCATCATACTAACCCTCCCTCAGATAACTATAAACTTGGGACAAAATACACTAAGGCTCTTTACTGTGAGCAAAAGCAGGAAAATTCTGGAGGAGAGATGACACTTGGAAGATGGGATGAAGCACAGAATAAATTTCCCATTTTTGTTACGGCTTTAGCCTGAGGGAAGGCCACGGTCAATGCTGTGCAATGTGGCACAGGTAGTTATAGAAAACCTTGGTCTTTCTGGCCTGAAGAACCAGAGGCCAACTACCGGTACTAGAAGGTGAAGGGAGAATCGCAGAAAGGAGAGAGTTATAGAGAGGAACCCCCAAATTCTTTGTAAAAAAAAAAAAACTGTGCCCAAATCTCCATCTGTTTCATGAATCAGCATATGTGGGGGAGAATGATAGCAGCTCAGCTAAAGATAAAAGAACAAAACTGGAATTTGAGCTGCTGACCAGGAGACAGACTTTGCAGACAGAACACAACCAATTCAATTGCTAAATCAAAAGTTATTGATATTTCTTTCTAGGTGAGTTTTGGTGATTGGTGGCTTTCAAGGAATTGGTTCATTTCCTCTAAGTTACTGAACACACTTAGAGCTGTTTATAGCGTTTCCCTATTATCCTCCTAATGTCTATGGGGTCTATAATAATATCTGTTTTCCTGACATGTAACTTGTGTTTTCTTCCTTTTTTTTTTTCTTTGTGGAGCTGAGTGTTTCAATTTATTAATCTTTTCAAAGAACCAGCTTTTAGTTTGATCCATTTTCTCCACTGTTTTGTTGTTTTCAATTTTATTGATTTCTGCACTTTATTATTTCTTTCTTTTCTTTCCTTGGGATTTTTTTTTTCTTTAGTTTATTAAGGTGAAAGTTTACATTGTTGATTTGAGACCTTTCTTATTCTCTAATATAAGCACTTAATGCTTTAAATTTTCCTGTAAACACTACTTTTGCTGCATGCTATAAATTTTGGTATATTGATTTTCATTTCATTCCACTCAAAATATTTTCTAATTTCCCTGGAGACTTCTTTTTTGACCCATACATTTAAAGTGTGTTGTGTGGACTTCCCTGGTGGTGCAGTGGTTAAGAATCTGCCTGCCAATGCAGGGGACACGGGTTCGAGCCCTGGTCTGGGAAGATCCCACATGCTGCGGAGCAACTAAGCCTGTGCGCCACAACTACTGAGCCTGTGCTCTAGAGCCTGCGAGCCACAACTACTGAAGCCCGCGCGCCTAGAGCCCGTGCTCCACAACAAGAGAAGCCACCTCAATGAGAAGCCCGTGCACCGCAACCAAGAGTAGACCCCGCTCGCCGCAACTACAGAAAGCCCGTGCGCAGCAACGAAGACCCAATGCATCCAAAAAAAATAATTAATTAACAAAAAATAAAGTGTGGGCTTCCCTGGTGGCGCAGTGGTTGAGGGTCCACCTGCCGATGCAGTGGACGCGGGTTCATGCCCCGGTCCGGGAGGATCCCACGTGCCGCGGAGCGGCTGGGCCCGTGGGCCATGGCCGCTAGGCCTGCGCGTCCAGAGCCTGTGCTTGGCGGTGGGAGAGGCCACGGCAGTGAGAGGCCCGCGTACCGCAAAAAATAAAAATAAAAAAATAATAAAGTGTGTTCTGTGATTTCCAAGTATTAGGGATTTTCCAGATATCCTTATGTAACTGATTTCAAACATAATTTTATTATTGTCAAAGACTGGACTTTGTTATGTCTCTTTTTAAGATTTGTTTTATGATCCAGGATATGGTCAACTTAGTGTATGTTCCATGTGCACTTGAAAAGAATGTGCATTCCACTGTTGTTGGGTGGAGAATTCTATAAACACCAGTTAGATCCAGTGGTTGATATACTGTTCAATTCTTTCATATCCTTGCTGATTTTCTGTCCACTGGTTCTTCCCATTACTGAGAGAGAAGCATTGCAGTCTCCACCTATAATTGTGGAACTGTCTACTTCTCCTTTCAGTTCTGTTAGTTCTTACTTCATATACTTTGAAGATTTGTTGTTAGGTTCATATACATTTACCATGGAGAAAATAATAACCCTGAAATGACCCTTTTTGATTATGTGATATGTCTCTCCCTGGTAATGTACCTTGCTCGAAAGTCTACTTCATCTAATATTTATATAGCCAACCCAGCTGTCTTTTGATCAGTGTTTACATGCTATAACTTCTCCCATTCTTCTACTCTTCGTCTACTTAAAGTGAGTCACTCATACACAGCATATAGCTGAGTCATGGTTTGTTTTTTTTACTTCAGTCTGACACACTTCATCTTTTAATTGGTATGTTTAGACCACTTAACAATTAATGTAATTATAGATATGTTGAACTTTAGATCTACATTATATTGTTTTATGTTCGATGCTTCTATTTTTATTCTTCCATTTCCCCTTTCCTGCCTTCTTTTTGAATATTTTCTTAGTATTCCATTTTAATTCATGTGTTGGGGTTTTTTTTTTACTGTATCTTATTACATAGCTTTTTAAATAGTTGCTCTAAGGCTATAATATACAAAATTCAATTATCTGTTTACTAGAATCAATATTTTACAGCTTTAAGTACAATGTACAAACCTTAACACCATATGTACTCCCCTCTTTATACTGTGATTATCATGTGTATTATAGGAAATGTAATTTTGGCTTATAACTGTTAGACATATTATTAAGGTCTTAGGAGGAGAAACATGGTATTATATGTACCCCAATATTTACCATTTCTGTGGCTCTTCCTTCATCTCTGAAGTTCCATGTTTCACTGTGCTATCACTTCCCTTCTATCTAAAAAAATTCCTTTAGCATTTCTTTTATAGCAGGAATACTGGCAACAAAGTCTCTTACTTTTCCCACATGTCAGGATGTTTTTATTTCACCTTCATTCCTGAAGAATATTTTGTCTAGATACAGAATTCTTTTCTTTCAGAGCTTTAAAAATGTTGTTTCACTGCCTTTAGGCATCTATGGCTTATAATGAAAAACACACAGGAATCATTTTTTACCTATACATAATGTGTTACTTTTCTTTAGCTGCTTTTAAGGCTTTTTGTCTTTGGTTTTCAGCAGTTTGTGCATTTAGGCATGGATTTCTTTTCATTTATCTTGTTTGAGGTTTGCTAACTTTCCTGAATCTGTAAATTTAAGTCTTTTGCCATTTTGAGAAGTTTTCAACCATTATTTATTTAAAAACTTTTCTGCATCACACTCTTCTCTCCTTCTGAGACTCTAATGACTCTAGATGTTTAGATATTATCCCACAGTCCCTAAGGCTCTGTTCTGTTTCTTTGTTTCAATTTTTTTCTCTCTGTGTTCATATTAGATAATTTCTACTGATCTATCTTCAAATTCACTGACACTTTCCTCTGTCATATCCATTCTGCTATTGAGCCCATCAGAGGAATTTTTTACTTTGGTTACTGTGTTTTTCAATTATAAAATTTCCATTCAGTTCATTTTTATAGCTTCTACTTCTCTGCTGAGATGCTCTACTTTCCCATTCATATTGGGAGTGTTCACACTTAAAATAGCTGCTTTAAAGTCTTCATTTGAATGGCACAAATGAACCTATCTACAAAACAGAAACAGACTCATGGACATAGAGAACAGACTTGTGGTTGTCAAGGGGGAGAAGGTTGGGGGAGAGATGGAATAGCAGGTTGGGGTTAGCAGATGTAAGCTATTAAACATAGAATGGATAAACAACTAGGTCCTACTATATAGCACAGAGAACTATATTCAATATCCTATGATAACCCATAATGGAAAAGAATATTAAAAAGAATATATATATATTGAGATATATATACGTTTAACTGAATCACTTTGCTGTACAGCAGAAATTAACACAACATTGTAAATCAACTATACTTCCATCAAAAAAATAACTGAATAAAGTCTTCATTTGATAATCCCAACATCTAGATCATCTTGTGGTTGGTATCTATTGTCTTTTCCCTTCCAAGTTGTTGAGATTTTCCTGGTTTTCATATATTGGGTAATTTTGGATTGTATCATTTAGATTATAACATTATGTTATGACATTTTGGGCCCACTTTCTGTCCACACCCAGTGCATAGTTCCAGCAATCATACTGTTTGAAACCAGGCCAGGTGATATGGAAGGAAAAAAACCATGAAACTCACTGCTGGATGAATTCATACTTTGGGTTCTGGTTTCTTTCTCCTATTGCCTGTTCCTTTTTACATTTAAAGGCCCTCAGATAACTGTTCCATACAATATTTCCAGGCTTTTGTTTATATTCAGAAAAAGAGATAGAATAGAGTTTACTTACAGCATCTTATCTGGAACCTGAACCAGCCTACATTAAATGTTAATGAACTATAGTTTCTAATTAAAAGGCAAAACTTATCAGAATGGTTTAAAAAAAAAGATTAAACCGCATTTTTTTTAACAAGAAATGTGCTTTAAATATAAAGATACAGATAGTTTGAAAGCAAATGGATAGGTGAGTATATGTCATATAAGCAGTAAACAGGGGCTTCCCTGTTGGCGCAGTGGTTGAGAGTCCGCCTGCTGATGCACGGGACACGGGTTTGTGCCCTGGTTCGGGAAGGTCCCACATGCCACGGAGCGGCTGGGCCTGTGAGCCATGGCTGCTGAGCCTGCGCATCCGGAGCCTGTGCTCCGCAACGGGAGAGGCCACAACAGTGAGAGGCCCGCGTACCGCCAAACAAAACAAAACAAAACAAAACAAAAAAAACAGTAAACAGAAAACTGGGCTAAAGTTGACTTCAAGACAAACAGTATTAACAGTGAGAAATAATATTTCATGAAGAAAAGGGCCTGGGCTTCCCTGGTGGCGCAGTGGTTGAGAGTCTGCCTGCCGATGCAGGGGACGCGGGTTCGTGCCCTGGTCCGGGAAGATCCCACATGCCACAGAGCGGCTAGGCCCGTGAGCCATGGCCGCTGAGCCTGCACGTCCAGAGCCTGTGCTCCGCAACGGGAGAGACCACAACAGTGAGAGGTCCGCGTACCACAAAAAAAAAAAAAAAAAAGGGCCAATTCACCAGAAAGACAAAACAATTATAAATGTGTATGTACCTAATAACAGACGTTTAATATATATTAAGCAAAAACTGACAGAATTAAAGGGAGAAACAGACAATTCCATAAACATAATTGGAGATTTTCACACTCCTCTCTTAGTAATATATACAACAAGAAAAAAAAATTATTAAAGATGTACATGATCACAGTAACCATCTTGACCTAACTGACCTAATTGATATTTATAAAACTCTATACCTAACAAGTGCAAGGTGCATATTTTGTACACCAAAATAGATCATATGCCAGGCCATAAAATAAGTCTCAGTAAATTTTAAAGGACTGAAGTCATATAGAGTATGTTCTCTGAGTTCAGTGGAATTAAATTAGAAATCAACAACAATAAGATATCTAGGAAATGCCCAAATATTTGGAAATTCGTTAACACACTTCTAAATAATCCACAAGTCAGAAATCACGAGGGAAATTTTAAAACATTTCAAATGAATGATAACTAAAGATGTGGAATGATATTCCAAATATAACATCAACTAAAAAGTGGATTAAAGTAGAATATATTCAGTATTGACCTATTTTTATTTTTAAAAATAAGCTGTATATGTATACAGGGAAATATGGCTACAAAGAATATCTGCTAGCAATGATACATTTTACTTTTGCAATTAAAAATATTTAAATGTTAAGTGAGTGCTGAGTACTTATTATGAGTAATTTTTGTTCCTCTTTGTTTACCTGCATTTTCCAAATGCTTAACTTTGAACATTTGTTACAACGTTCAATTTTGGTTTTGTTTCAGTGACTATAATTTTCATTTTTAGAATTTCTGCACATTTTAGAATTTGCAAATTTATCTGTTTATTTTTCATAATCTCCTACTCTTGCTTTATGGATTTCATTCCTTCCTTTATATCTTCGAACATTTTAACTTTATTTTTTTAACTTTTTATTACAAAACATTTCAAATATATAAAAGTTCAGAAAAATTATATAATGAATCCTCAAATATTCATTACTGTTTCAACAGTTATCAAATCCCTCCCATCAAATTATTTTGAAGAAAATACCAGTCACATCATCTCATCCATGATATTTCAGTACTTATCTATACAAAAGGAATTTTTTTATAAATATAGCTAAAATACAATGACCACATCTGAATTTTAAAATAATAATTCCTTAATATTAACAAATACCTTTGATAGTTTTAATCATTAGCTAACTTTAAATCAGCTAATTTGTTCTTGGGTGTGAATTTCCCGTATTTGTTGGGTCTATGAATTGTTTCGCTTTTAGTACTGTATTTGCTCATGTGTTTATAATTTTTTTCCTGTGAAATCATCTTCAAAGGGAATTTCTGGGAGAGTCCTGGCAGACCATGGATAATGAAGGCTTCCATATGGGTGGTTAATAAAATACATACAGCCTCCTTACCTGAATCTAAACTGTTATAAACACTGAATAGCAAGAGCCTACAACCCATTATTTTAAATGGAAGAAATAATAATGTATTCCTAGCCCATATTTAAAAACTCAATCAATTTCCCCAAATATTACTAAATACTTGTAAAACCTATGTAACAATCAACCAAGAACTTCTGCATAATGGGAAGTGTGTAAACACTAATCATCTATTTATTTAACTCTCAATGAATGCCCAATAATTGTGCTTGTGTGCAGTTCAAAATAATAACATATCTTACTGGATATGAATTGCATTTCTCTTCTATACTGCAAAAAACACTCAGTATAATGTAAATAGAACTTCTGCTTCCAACCATGAAGGAACAGTAGGGTCTAGAATTACCCTCCTACTGTAGACAAACAGAAAACTGGACAAAATATATAAAACTGTTTTTGGATATTGGACAACAGGTAATGTAGGATTATGATCTCTGAGAGAAAGGAAACAAATAAGGTAAGCCCTACCATTGTGTTGACTCCAGGAGCTCAGTGTTGTTGGAGGCAATTTTCAGACAACAGTGCAGGGAGGGGGACCCAGACATAGCCCAAAGATCACTCTAAGTTGAAGAAACAGAGGTGGAAGTTCAGGGAGGTCAGGGTGGTAGAATTTGCAAAGCAGAGCACCAAAGAGGAATGAGCTACCTCTCAAAAACTTTCTAGCAACCTGTACAGAGGGTCCATTGAGCCTCTGGCTGAATACCAATTTGCACACACACATAGGGTGAAACTCCACAAGACCAAACAAAGAACAAATTATAAGGAAAGAGCAATTATTGGAAACTATGAGTTTTTAAAAAAATCCATAAAGCTAACACAGGGCTGGGAATCTTTTGAGTTCCCACTAGCTGGAGTAACAAGATCTCATTTAATACACAAGGCATTCAGCAGAGATCCCAGAAGGATCACATGCCTTTAGTGGGACTAAACTAGCCCTGGTATAATAGCAACTCTAGAGCTACCCTAGAAAAGCAAATAGGCCTAAAAGAGATGAAACTGTTCCCTAAATAATGAAATTAACTGATAAAACAAAGTCCAACACTCATTAAAGGAATAAAACAAAATCCAGAACTCAATGATTAAAATCTGCAATGTCCATCATCTAATCAAAAATTATTAAACATACAAATAAGCAGGAAAATGTGACCCAAAACCAGAAGAAAATCAAATCAACAGAAACAGACTCAGAAATTACAGAGATAATGGAGTTAGAAGACAAGGATGTTAAAACAACTATTATAAAACAGCTGTCTGCTAAATATGCTCAAGGATTTAAAGAAAAACATGAAGGTAATGAATAGAGAAATGAGAGATATACAAAAAGAACCAACTAAAACATGTAGAGATGAAAAATATAATAACTGAAAGGAAAATATTACTGAGATTAACAGCATATTAGATAATGCAGAAGAAAAGATCAATGAACTTGAGGACATAATAATAGAAACTATCCATAATAAATGTAGAAACTACATCCTTTTATCTGAATGTCCATGTTTTTAATAGCAGTTACATGAAGATTCATTATAGCAGATTTCTCATCTGGATGGGAAATTTGAGTAAAATCTGAATATTTGTCATATATTCATAGAGACACAGGTATGCTGGAATTCTGCATACCTGTGGTTCGCAGGTTACAAACCACTTTGTTTCTCAACACAGCACAGGTAGCCTTAGCTGAGTCTACAAAATACATGTTGCTCAGAGTTCAGTCACTCACAAGAGAATGTACTGACCCAGAGCCTGGGACAGCAGACAGCTCAATTCCAGGCTGGGACTCTGGTCATGGAGCAGAGTACTAATCTTAGTAACTAGTCCATTTCCTGCTCCCCAAATAGGTCTTTCAGCTAGGCACCTACATTCTCATGGATGTTAAAACTAGCCTCTAAGAATGATATGTGGTCCACAATCTCCCCTTTGACACAGAGAGAAGGAGGACTGTATGGAGAAGAGACACCTCAAATCTTGCTGACACTATGGGTTCTCTCTTCATTTTTGGTACCTAGTGATTTCCTCTTCTTGTCTTTAAACCTATCTATATATGTCCTTAATGTTTAAATATGTTATTCAACATTTCTAGAGTTTAAGAGTGGAAAGGGAGAATTCTTATATCTGCTCAGTTTGTCTTCTTGACAAGTTATAGATATAACTTTTGAAATTAGAAAATAACCAATAAGGGTACTATCAAAAGATAAATGAAAGAAGCAGCAGCAATAGTCAAAGAAAACCATCTCCATGTTCCAATGAACTCTGAGAAGAAAAGTAATCCAAATTTGGCTTTAAGAATATTACTAAGAACTGAAAAAAGGGTTTGAGGATAGCAAATCTGAACTTGTCTTTCAGAAAGAATTATTACCATCTCACAATTATATAGCACTTCACCCATCTCAAAAAACAGCTTACAGGGGCTTCCCTGGTGGCGCAGTGGTTGAGAGTCCGCCTGCCGATGCAGGGGACGCAGGTTCGTGCCGCGGTCTGGGAAGATCCCACATGCCATGGAGCGGTTAGGCCTGTGAGCCATGGCCGCTGAGCCTGCGCGTCCGGAGCCTGTGCTCCGCAACGGGAGAGGCCACAACAGTGAGAGGCCCGCGTACCACAAAAAAAAACAGCTTACAGTATCACAATGTTTTCAGTTTTTTTTTCTTTTTTTTTCCCTTTGGCTGTGCCACACGGCCTGTGGGATCCTAGTTCGCCGACCAAGAATCGAACCTGTGCCCCCTGTAGTGGAAGCACGGAGTCCCAACCACTGGACCACCAGGGAATTCCCCGTTTTCAGTTTTAATAAAACTATATCTTACTTAGAATATTTTTTCAAAAAACAAACTTTATTATACCCACATTATATTTACACAAAATACCATTTTCATTCTAATATTATTTAAAATTACCTTTATGTTTATTCAGAAGTTTGTAGCCTTCACAGTATCTGCCTGGAGAAGTCATCATCTTGGTTGTGTCAAGATAAGAGTATGTTGCAGCAAAATCAAACTCCTTTTTACCATCCCACCAACCTTTCTGCTTAGCATAGCTTCTCATGTCTGGGTGTTCCCGATCAATCTTGGTTGTTATAGAAAGCTGATTAGAAATATTACGAACTCCCTCTATTTTCAAAGAAGAGAGGAAGGGAGAAGAAAAGTCATATTTCATGTAATATATCTATCTCTGTACATTATGATCTTTAATCATTATTTCAATGTAAATATAGGCTTCTAAATGTTGTACCATGTGCATCTATTTATTACATACTCAAATAAATAAATTACTTTTTAAAATTAAACTTTTTATTTTGAGGTAATTATGGATTCACATGTAGTTGTAAGAATTAAAGAGAGAGCTATGCACCTTTACACCATCTCCCCAAATGGTAACATCTTGCATAATATCACAAGCAAAATACTGGTATTTATACTGTCAAGGTACAGAATATCACAAGGATCACTCGTGTTGCCCTTTTATAGCCACACCCACTTATCTCCCACGCCCACCCCTTCATTAACCCCGGCAACCATCTGTTATCCATTTCTATAACTGTCATTTCAAGAAAATCATATAAATGGAATCATACAATATACAATCTTTAGGCTTTTTTTACTCAGTTTAATTCCCTAAAGATTATTCCAGGTTATTGTATGTATCAACAATTCATTCCTTTTTATTGCTGACTAGTATTCCATGTTATAGACATTCTATGGTTTGTTTAAACATTCACAAGTTAAAGGACAGCTAGGTTGTTTCCAGTTTTTGGTATCATGGGAAAAGCTGCTCTAAAAATTCATGTACAGGTTTTTGTGTGCATTTAAGTTTTATTTCTCTGGGATAAATGCATAAGATTGCAATTGCTACACTGTATAATAGTTGCATATTAAGGTTTTTTTTAACTGCCAAACTGTTTTCCAGAGTGACTGTACATTCTTATTAGCAATGTACCATCCTACAGATTCTCACTAGCATTTGGGAATGTCATTAAAAAATTTTTAGCCATTCTGATAGAGGTAGAGTGGTATCTCATTGTGGTTTTAGTTTGCATTTCCCTAATGGCTAATGACGGTGAACATCATTTCATGTGCTTTTGTGACATCTGTATATCCTTTTAGGGGAAATGTCTCTTCGTGTCATTTGTCTTTTTACTGTTGAGTTTTGACAGTTCTTTATATATTCTAGATATTAGTCTTCTATATGAATTACTGTTTAAAAAATAGTCATAAGTTAAGTTTAGAACAGAAATATAAGGCTTCTAAAAATATCATGGCACTAAGTTATAACAAAATTTTCAACTAAAATACAAAACAGAAGAAACAATAAAAGTCTGTTCTAAACAGATCAGAATAAATGAAGTAGATCATGATAAATTAAAATTAATAACATTTTAAAACAGATTTAGAGTGATAGTCTGCCAAGTAGAAATCAATTTAATTACTCTAATGAAATCATACTTGGGATATTCTCACTACAAAAATAGACTTAAGTCATGATAGAATCAAAGAGAAGAGGAATTTTCCATGAGTAGATAATTCCCTATAGTTAAACTACTTAGTTCTTGGGCTAATTTAGTAATAGGAAGAGAAACAAGTTGGCAAAGTTAATCTACAATTGGATAATCAGACTCAGTGAAGGTGTTTGTTTTGGATGGCTCGGTGGGGCTATCTTTTTCAGCAGAATTTGTTTTTCTCTTGGATGTAGCACACTTGACAAAATAAAAAGTAATTAATGGTATAATCAGGCCAATTATCACAATAATAAAAAGAGTCTAAATTCAGTTTTGTGTATTAATAAACATACATGCAAAATATAAAATAAAATGTCCATCAAAACAACTGTCAATGACCTGTTTTGAAAAATAACATCCAAATCCTCCAAAGCTCAAGGCTATCTTCATGAAGACTTCCCAAATTTCTCCAGCTCACGATGACTTTTCCTTTCTCTAAAGGTTCATTGCATATGTGTGTGTGTGTTATTCACTTGCCATTTAATATTTTCACATGTGTATCTTATCCCCCCTGTAAAACTATGACATGCAGGAGGTAATTACACAAGAAGTACATGATCATGCTTAAGCACAAGGTTGTACTCTAGTGAAAGAATACTGAACTGAGAGTCAGGATAGAAAGATTTAAATTCTAAGTCTCTCATTCACTGCCTTGAGTAAATCACTTCATATCTCTGGATCTCCTCACTTGAAAAATGAGAGGAATATATGGTTACAAAGAAATCAAGGGGAAAAAAAGCAAAGCATTCTAAAACAATCAACTGTGTTATTTACTCAATGACATCAAATTTTTATACTTTACTATTGTATCAATATATTCTTTCTAACGACTAAACCCACAGTCACCAATCCCCAATAACACTACCCTGTCCTCACCTCCATATCCACACATGATAAAATTTTGGAGTTCAGCCCAAAGTTAAAACAGGAAAAAATGGTAAAGAAATGGTTTCACTTCATAAAAAAGTGAAAAAGGGGAGGGGTTTAAAAAAAGTGAAAAAGTACAATAAAACAGCCAAGAGCTACTGCACAGAAAATGTATACAGGTTATATGAAATTAATATCATATATATTAAAAAGAGATAACACCACCTTTTCCTCTTTTTCAAGAAAGCCCTTTATAGTGCTCTTTCAATGTATGTTCTTTCAAATTTTTTCATTTCCCCTTCAGTTTTCGACTTCATTGCACTGGAGTATAAATCTTGAAAAACAATTAAATGCAACTAAGAGGTTTTTTATTAATTGTAAAACAAATTAAATCATGAAAAGTTGTCCATACCTTGTACTTTTTCTGCTGCCCAGTACTTCCCTGCAGTCTCCAGAACCCAGGCCTCATTCCTATCAGCTATCAGGAAACTGTTGTGATAGCTAAATACCATCTTGCCCTCTGAACAATTTCCACCCTGGCCATACTTTTCTAATAAATCAACAATGACATTGAGGGCTTTTTCAGCTGTATCAGCTCTTTCCAGACCAAGTCTAAAATAAAAACATTAAAGTTCTCAGATTAAAATAAATTTCCATTATGTTTCTTAAATAATTTCATGCACATGAGATTTTGTGTTTATATTCCAAGTAAAAATCCTTTCAAGTTAACAGATACACTGAAATCCAACTTCTAAACTATTCCTTGTGAAGTAGTGAAGTCAGTTTGGAATCATGAAAACAAAGATCTGGAGTCAAAAAGATCATCGTTTAAATTCCAACTTGGTAGTTTAATGGCAAATCACTTTATCTCTGAACCTTAAGTATCTCATCTGTAAAATTAGGATAATAATAATAATACCCCACAAGGTGACTGTGAGAATTAGTTACAGTCTGACAAAGTAAGTTAGGTACTTCCAATGAATCATAATTTTCAACTCCTTCCCTTCTCCTAATTAATGATATTTGAGAGTCTTGAAATTGAATGCCTGTATTCTGAAGCATTTTTAACACCAACTAAAGTATCAAAGTCCAAAAAATGAAAAAAAAGGGAAGATAAAAACATGTTGAGTTAACAACAAATTTTAAATTTAGACAAGTTCTACACTGCAAAAATATAACAAAAAAATAACCTGACAAGGTCCATGCCCAGTAGTGCCTCTTCATCACAAACTTCTTCTCTTCCCCATACAGCTTCATTCCCAATGCAAACTCCATGCTCATTGGCTCCCATTTCTGCCCCCCATAACCAAGCTGGGCGACTAAGGACAATAGCATATGTTTCAGGAACTTGATCAATTTCTATGTAAGTACACTGTAGAGAAAGTCATAACAATAACAATAAAACCAAAAAAGAAAAGTTATCAAAGTCTAGAATCTTAAAATCCATCAGAAGACATGACGATTATGAAAGAGATTATAACTAAATTGAAAATTTCAATAATAGAGGCATTACACTTAAAACATTGTCCCTAGAGCATTTATTCATTCAGATATTTGCTAAGCATCTCCTACGATAAAACACTGCTAAGAGATATATTGGTTTCAAAGATGAATCAGATGCAGATCTTGCTGTCAAGAAACTAAGACTTCTACATTACCTAAGATACAATGAAATATAAAGTATAAAGACTATGAAGAAAAGTGAAGATAGGGTGCTAATGGAAGCTCAGGAAAGGGATAGTTTCTAGCTGTGGAATCTTGAAACATTTTGTAGAGAAAGATGTATCTGAGTTGAAGTGTAAGGAAACAGATCTCAAACTCAATGTCAGTGTTTCTTGATTGGTGATGTAAGTTCCATATGGTAGCCCTTAAATATATAGATGCCCATGTCACATGTGGGAATCACCGAGTATATCCACAGCAGTGAAAAGAATAAGAACCACTGGCTTAGAGGATAGGTGAGACTTAAATATGAAGAGATAAAATACAAATGGATCCAAGGGACTTTCCTGGTGGCACAGTGTATAAGACTCCATGCTCCCAGTGCAGGGGGCCTGGGTTTGATCCCTGGTCAGGGAACTAGATCCCATATGCATGCCGCAACTAAGAGTTCACATGCCACAACTAAGGCGCCCACGTGCCTCAACTAAGGAGCTGATGAGCTGCAACTAAGGAGCCTGCCTACCGCAACTAAGACCTGGTGCAACCAAATAAATAAAAAATAATAAAAAAAAGAAATGGACCCAAGATGAATAAATAAGCTCAGCAAAAGAAAAAAACTGGCCTAGTAAAGTCAGCCCTCCACACACACAGGTTCCACATCCACAGATTCAACCAAACACAGATTGAAACTATTCAGGAAAAGAAAAAACATTCCAGAAAGTTCCAAAAAGCAAAACTTGAATTTGACATTTGCTGGCAACTATTTAGACAGCATTTACATTGTATTTACAACTATTTACATACCATTCACATTGTACTATAAATAATCTAGAGATAATTTAAAGTTTATGGGAGGATGTGCATAGGTTATATGCATTTATATGCTATTTTATATAAGGGACTTAAGCATCAAAGGATTTTGATATCCTAGGGGCTCCTGGAACCAATCCCCCATGGATGTGGAGAAACAACTGTATACATAAAATGTCTAATATTTAATATATTTTTGTATTAGAATATCAATAAAACGGAATCTAAAAACTATATAACTTAGGAATAAAAGCATAGTATGAAATTTTTACTTTAAGTTCCATGCTAAATGGATTTTTTAAATAAAAAATTTAAAGGGTCCTTTAATTGACCTGTATACTATCAAGTGACTGCATAAAGTGTATAGTGTTGATAGTGTTACCACTGGATCCAAAAACCTTTTTCGAAGATAAAACTGTTACTTCCAGAGTCTGGAATGATTTTTCCTATTCTACACCAATCAGAATCCTTTTTGCCCATCAAACTCCAGCTGAAACCCCAACTCCTGGTGAAGCCTTCCTTAATTCCTAGTCTGAATTGCTTGCTTCTCCACTGATGTCACAACTTGTTGCCCTTACTTAAATTTAGCATTTAAACCATCCTTTTTTACAATGCAGTTAGTTACATACACATCCTATTCCTCTACTAGACTCTAAGCTCCTGGAAGACAGAACTAGTCTTGACAGCAGGCTTTGCCCTATTCGACGTGCTTGCATATGGTAAGCATTCAAATATCTGATCAAAGAATTAACAATTCTTATTATTGTTATTTCAGCTTCCTCAAAATCATTGAAATTAAAGACCAGAAGTCTAGTTCTAATTCAAATTATTTTTCAAATTTAAATTTTTAACTTCTATAGCCTCTGCCAAATGGCTAATGATTTTTAAAAACCTGTTTATGATATTTTTAAAGAAAAATATTGCTAACAAAACATGCATTTCACCTACCTTAAGATGTTCCTTCAGATTGTCATGAACTGCAGCAGGAAAATAAACTACCTCCTGTACTTCATCACAGGGTCTATCTGAATTTTTTCCAAAAATAATCCTGTTATTAACTGTTGCTGGAGGTAGTGCCACAAAAGTGTCACAGGAACAAGGTTCCATTTTTTTAAAACTAAAAATCATATGGAAGATTCAAAATAAAAAGAGAAAAGCATTTTTAGTATATACAAAACAAAGAGTTTTACTTGATGACCAGGGGATATTACTGCCATATCTAACATAGGATATTCATTAAAGTTTCAAATTTCGTATCAGTAAGAAAATGACTTGGGAATGAATCTAGTACTACAAGATTTAGTAAGAAAATAGGAATGACAAGTACCTTCTTCTAGTCTATAGGTCAAATTTAGTCTCTAAGCTCTTTCTCTCCTGAAGTCTTCCTTGAATCTCCTTTCACTATTTCCATATTTGGGAACACCTGTACCTAGCTCTACTGTTATAAAGACTATATTTGTATATATATGTCTTCTTAGTGGACAGTGAGATCCTTGAGAGCTGAGAGTATGTCTTATTAATCTTTGTATTCTCATCACTGGCACTTATGGAAAAGTCACAGTATTATATACCCAGTGTTTCCTCAAAGATGGGAAGACGGGGTCTCTTTTGAACTGGTTACAATACTAATAAGACTGAAATTTTGAAACAGACTCACTGAATCAGACAAATACAAAAACATGTCAATAAAATTCCAAATTGTTGTTATTTCCAGGAAGACGTTCACATTCAACTTGTGAATCCTGATTGTATAATTTAATATCAAGATCATGTCTTCATTTGTAATTTGGAAAATCTTAAATCCTCAATTTAGTCGAATTTGTTTGCTTCCAGAATGGCACATTGTTTTAGTTTCAGATTTAAATGTAATAAATGATTCATTCAAAAGAAAACAAAATGACTCAAGTAAGAAAGAAACAACTTCAGCCTGAAACACCTAAGGGTTTTTCTATTTTCCTCAATGATGGAAACAGAGCGGTCACCATTGCTTCTGTTCTTTTCCGTGTGAATTTCAACCTTTATATCCTAGATCGCCTTCTATTTGTGTTCCAAAACTAATTCCACCACTACCTAACTTTGGCAGGCTATTTAATCTCTAAGTCTCCTGCCTCGTCGGTAAATATCTTGGGGGCTGTTAGGAGAATTTAATAAGACAGTGTGTAAACCGTTTTTCAGTTCTTAGAACATACCACTTAAAGCTCTTATTATTATTCATCAGAAGAGTCAATTTCTTACAAAACGCTTATTCTTGACATCACGCTCACCCCCTCCCGCGAGAGGATTTGGTTGGTGGATCCCCTACAGCCACGTCCACTCAAAACCGTGAAGAGCCATCAAGCTTCACTAGGTGATCTAAGCTAACTGCGGTAATAAGGAAAGCTAAGGAAACATGCCACCTAGTTAGACACCTAGCCCATTTAGGAGGGGAAGCCTTGAGAGCCTTTACTAACTCCTAAAATGTATTCGTCATTTAACAAATGTTCATAAATATCTTTCTGCACCAAGCACCGTACTGGTAACAAAATAGAGTCCTCGCTCCTTTGGAGTTGACATTCTACTTTATGTGTTTTAGTTCACCAAGCGGTTTCAGAAACATCACATCGTTTGATCCTCACAAACGTGCTACAGTTAGGGCAAGAATTACTACTTTAGTAACACAGATGGAAAAAATTGGTTTAGAAAAGTTTATGCAACTCGAAATGGAGTTCACAGAGTAAAGGGCTCGGACTTCAAGCACCTCCTTGCAGAAAAGCCGCCACCCAGCCCGCACTCCTCACCCAAACTGGCTGCACCCAAACTGCAGCCCGCGCCGCGGCCCGGACCCCTCCCAGGAGCCCCTCCCTGCAGCCCCCCCCCCCCGGAGCCCCTCCCAGCAGCCGCTCCCAGGAGCCCCTCGGCGCCGTCGCGCCGCAGTTCCCGACTTCCCGCTTCCAACAACTACTATGCTCGCCCCACCCCCGTGCACGCCCCTCACCTGGCCTCCGAGGGGCCCAAAGTGAAAGGAGGAAGGGGCGAAGAGGGAGCACCGCAGGCGCTAATTGCCGGAAGCTGTCCCTTTTGACCCCGGAAGTTCCCTCTGCCACGGGAGGCGCAGTTCCGGTTAGGCAGCCGAGTTTGTTTACGCTGCTCTCAGCTCTAGCGGCCGCCTTCCCCAGCTCAGGCGCCAAAATGGGAAAATCCTTCGCCAATTTCATGTGCAAGAAGGACTTTCATCCTGCCTCCAAATCCAACATCAAGAAAGTGAGTACGGGGAGCAGGCCCTTGGCGCCTGGGTTCCCAGGGGTTCCTGGAGGTGAGAGTGGTGGAGCCTCTGGGATCCCTGGGACAGTCGCCTCTTCTCCATGCCTAAAGCCCTGGCGTTCTCGTCCCTTCTCCGCTGGCCCTCGTTTATTCTGTTGTACATCAGCCAGGAGACGGGCGGCTCTGTGTGCTCTTTCGCTTTTGTCAGCTAGAATGTAAATCTTTTAAGATATGAAGACCGATAACCGGCTTCCTCATAACTTCCCGCAGCAGATTCTGATGTTGACTTTTCGAATCCCAGAGATCATGGCTTCTGAGCTCTGCTGTCCTGTACAAAGAAGACTCCTTGTCTATTTAAGATAGATCTTAAAAGGGAAATAAAGCCACACCTTGCTTACTCTTTTTATCCCACTTGATCATGTACCGTCTGTCTGGTGACCTCATTGAACTTTGGCTTTTTAAATAACCACTTACAGGTCTACTATGTCCAGTACAGAAAAACTGAGTTGAGTATTATAGTAGTGGAAAGCAGAATGGTGAGGTAGGAGGAGTATGAGCATTGAAACCAGACCTAGATTCTGTTTTTCCAGCACAGTCACTTTTAGCCCTGAGACCTTACACAAAATATTTAATGTCCCTGATCCTCAGTGTCCTAATCTATAAGTTAAGAATAATTAGTATCAGTTGCCTTGACTTGTGAAAATTTTTATGAGGACTAAATAAGATGGTGTAGATAAAGACTTTGAAATAAGTACCACCACCTAGCACATTGCCCAACACATAGAGCGAGTGCTCAATAAAATGTTAATTGCCCCTACACACACCCTTATCCTTAGCCTGCTCCTAAAATACAGGTGGTAACAAGAGTTTCATCCCTGGCCCATGTCTTGCTTACTCTGTATGCTTTCCCAAACAATCACAGCCAATTTTATAGTTTTAACCGCCCCTTATTTACTCCTGACTCTCAAATCTACAGTGCGAGATCTTTCCCCTTAGCTGGAGGCACCTGAAGACAGCTATATACTAGACAGTTTCATCTTGATATCCTACAGGCATCTCAAACTCAGCATATTTGAAATGGAACTTACCTTTTATCCTAAATCTGCTCTTCTTTTTATACTTCCTGTTCTCATATCAGTAGGAAATACAGGTAGTAACACAACCCTTCATCCAGTCACCCAGGCCAGAGACTCAGGATTCATCCTTTCCCATCACTCCTTTATCTTGTCAGCTAATAAATTCTATTGGTCTTACCTCTCAGATATCTGTTGAATCCATCTCTCCTCCTTGTCACTACTGCCTGTATCTTAGCTTAGACCCTCATCATCTTTCACCTAGACAGTTATATTTCCTAACTGGTTTTTCTGCTGCCAGTCTTGACCCCTCTCAAATCCATTCTCTACCCATCTAGCCATCAGAATAATTATTTTTTTATTTAGCAGTTTTATTGAGGTGTAATTCACATACCATACAATCACCCATTTAAAGTGTACAATTCAGTAGTTTTCAGTATATTTATGAATTTTATCATCACCACAAAAGTTCTAAAAGATTTTCATCACGCCCCCCCAAACCCATATCTATTAACAGTCACTCCCCATTTGTCCTTAATCCTTCCCCCTCCCCAGCCCTAGCCAACCACTAATCTGCTTTCTGTTTCTGTGGATTTGCCTATTCTCGACATTTCATATAAATGGAATCATGCAATATGTTATTTTTTTGTGACTGCCTTCTTTCACTTAGCATAATGTTTCAGAGTTCATGTTGTAGAATGTATCAGTATTACATTCCTTTTTATTGCTGAATAATTCCATTATATGGATATAGCACATTTTATTTATCCATCATTTGATGAATATTTGGGTGTTTCCATAGAGTAGTCATTTTAGAGCACAACTCTGATTTCTTCTAGCTCCTTATTAAAATACTACAGGATTAAGTCCAGGTAACCAGGCTCCAGTTTATTTTTCCTTCTTCATGCCTTACTGCTATTCTCCCACCATAGATTTTATACTCCGGTAAAATCAAGCTACTTAATTCCTGTTTTACACTTCTGGATCTTTGTCTGAGTTGTTCCCTCTGCTGGTAATATCTTACCCTGTTTTTCCCTTGGCAAAATTTTGATCCGCTTCAAAATCCTGTTTAACATGTATGAAGCTACTTGTGTAACAGGGTTATTTATTGCAGCTGAGTTTGTAATAGTAAAAGATTGGAAATTTCTTAATGCCCATCAGTACAGCAGGAGATTGGTTAAATGAATGGTGGTGTAGCCCCACAAAAGAATGATATTCTTCAGCACCCCATCCCCCAGGAAACAAGAAAGCATTTTGTTTACTGATCTGGGAATGATCTTCATGGTATAGAATTTTATTTTATACATATTCTCTGTGTACAGCATATTGTATATATATGCTGTATATGTTACCATTTATGAAAAGAGTGACCAAAAATGCATGTGTGTATATTATATTATGTATATTATGTGTATGTCCATGTGAACATCTTTGGAAAGATATACAAAACAGGAATAATATTGGCTACCTGTGAATATAGTTACTTCATTTAAAAAATAAAGAACTTCTAAAAACCAAAACTTGGCTATAAAGCATTCCATTATACCAACCTTCTTCCTTGCCCCCTAGAACACTGTCTTGTTCTATTTCTTCATGTTGAACATACTCTGTTCCAAATATCAATTTTTATTGTTACTATTTTTTTTCCCAGCTGAGGATTTATTGGCGTAAATGCAACCATATAAAAACATAAGTTATGAAAAACACAGTCACCATATACCCCCCTCCCCTGCCCTCAGCCCAGGCCCAAATATTGTTACTGTTTATTTACACAATTCCTGTCTTTTTTATTATGAAATATCTTAAACATACAGAAAAGTTAGTATGATTTTCTATTAGCAGATTCTGAGCATTTTGTAAGCAAGAATATGTTTTACTACTTTTTATTGTAGTTCATCATAAATATTCATGTATTTAAGCTCTTGAGCAATTGAGACTAGTAAAATAACTTTGTAAAATCTAAAGCTTTAAATAAATGGTAGTTATTGTTAGAATATGTTAATCATTAGAATGTTATTATTAATGTATTATTTGACCAGGCAATGACACCTTGCATTTTTCTATTGCAACTGTTTGCATTTTGAGCTACAGTGAAAATTCCAAACATGTGCGTTTTACTGCCCATCCCAAGTGTAGACTTTTCTTCTACTATAACATTACATTGGTAATGTTATGTTGGTTATGGCATGTATATTATGTTATGAAGGCAGTGGAAGAAACTTTCAGAAACTTATACCAAAAGAAATTTCTGGTATATCTGTCCCTGAAGGGTTCTCTTTTCATTGCTATTTTTGCTTTTATCTCCATATTAATCTCAGATTGTGGTGCCCATAGAAGCTTCCTATCTGAGCACTATTAAATACTGATAACTACTGTTTTGCATCTAAAATTGAATAATGGCAGTCTTGTCCCCCATCCTTCTCCCCGCACTTACCTGCCCCCACCTACATTTAATAATTATAATTTTATCAGTGTAAATATTTTTCCTTGAATTTACCTTCTAAAACTTAGCTTGTTGGGAGAGAAAGTTTTGCCTTGCTGTTTATGTTGAATGGTTATCAAACATTTTGTCCTTTACTTTATAGGAGGTGGGAAGTCACTGATACCTTTTAAACCTGGAAGTAACATGATTAAATATCCTGCATAAGTTGTGTGGGCTTTTTACCGTCACCACTTCTACGATTCTGAGAATTTCACACAGGGACGCATTCAGCCTGTGGTGGTGGTGCCCTTGAGCAACTGCAGGACGTCAGATGCATCTCTTTGATTCCTCTCTTGTCTCTTCCCTTTTTTCTACAACTACCTTTCATCTCCTTTCCTTTTTTTCTCCTATTTGTCTTCCATTTCTCCTCTCTTGGGGTGTCAGTGACACCCACTGGCATCCATGGGCACCATTTAACCTTACTGGTTGTGCCCTGTATGTTTTTTGGACTAGACATATTCCATGTAGAGAGATGGTTGTTCTCATCTCTGAAACAACAACAGAGGGATTGAATGCAAGAAGCATTTGTACCCCAAGTGCTCAGCGTGGTTATCAAGTTTGACATTTTTGCCTGAAAGTTTAGCTGTTTTGAATGATTATATTTAAGGACTTATATAAAAGCACAAACCAGATTTTCAACTGTTGTTTTGTGATAATGACATTATGACCAAAATAGATGATGTTGTAAACTATATACAATAGCATTTTATATTTTATTATAAAAGAGAGCAAACTTCCTACTTAAGTTTTGTACTTTACTAATTTAGGTATGGATGGCAGAACAGAAAATATCATATGATAAGAAGAAACAAGAAGAATTAATGCAACAATATCTTAAAGAACAAGAATCATATGATAATAGGTAAGAAATTCCACTATGCTGGTGTTTTTAGAATAGTCAATTGCATGAGAATATCCTTTCCTGAATCATATCTTAAATTAGCTTTATTGAATTGAATGCCCCAATGATAGGATTGTATTCCCTGTGAACTGTCTTTACTCTTATATTGATAGATGGGCACTTTTTCCAACCTTACCCATAATTCACATAAAATATTGATTGATGTGACTCCACATACAGTTTATAGAGAAGTCCCAACTTATACAAAACTTAGAAGAAAAATAAATGTCTATACTTGAACTACTGAGGCCTCTTACAAAGATATTTCCTCAACATACACTGAAATGAAAAGGTGCACAGGACAGCTTCAAGAAGCGAATTGAAGTGTCTCTACTTGACCTGCATGTCATTGTTCTGTTAATGGCAGGATCAGAGCTAGAGTTCTTCATTGGTTTACTACGGTACAGTACCTGCCCTTTAGCTATTGTCATTTATGTTTGTATTTGCAGGTCTAACACTGAAGCTGATTTCTCTTGGTTAATCAAGTAAATGAATAGTGGTGCTTTAGTTAGATAGGTCATATTTTCTCTTCCACTCAGTCGTATATTTCATCAAAATATGGAACTTAAGTGAAGTAATACTAAACTATTACTAAATACTCTCTTTAAAATATAGTATATCAAGAGCAAAATTAAAGAAATAAAATGTTTAGTTTAATTAAGTACTTTTCTCACTAATTTATTTAATCTTATTAACTTTTATTGAGTGCCTACTTCATGTATGACAACAAATGGTATTGTAGTGGCCTATAAAATTGTGTTGCATAGTTTCTCTCTACCCCCAAGAAAATTTAATAAGGGATATGTACATACATACAGTTCAAGGCTGAAGGTAATAACTGATTGAAAACACACTTTATAAAAACTGTGGCATGCTAGCATAAGAAAATAATTCCATTTGGCATAACAAGACTTCATAAAAGAGGTGACATTTAAGCTGAACTGTGAAGAATGGTAAGGATTTAGATCTTTGGTTCTCAACTGAGGGCCATTATTGCCCCTAGGAGACATGTGGCAATGTTTGGACACATTTTTTTTTAATTTAAAAAAAATATTTATTTTGGCCACATCAGGTCTTAGTTGCGGCATGCAGAATCTTCACTGTAGCATGTGGAATCTTTCGTTCCGGCGTGTGGGCTCTAGAGCATGCAGACTCGGTAGTTGCAGCTCGCCAGCTCTCTAGTTGTGGCGCGCGGGGTTTAGAGCACACAGGTTTAGTTGCCCTGTGGCATGTGGGATCTTAGTTCCCCGACCAGGGATAGAACCTGTGTCCCCTGCTTTGGAAGGCGTATTCTTAATTACTGGACCTCCAGGGAAGTCCCTGGACACATTTTTTGATTGTCACAACTCAGGGGTTGGGTGATAACAGCACCTAGTGGGTAGATTCTAGGGATGCTGTAAAACAGCCTACAGTGCACTCAAAGAATGATCAAGTCCAAAATGTCAGTAGCACTACCGTTGAGAGACTGTGATTAACATATAGTAAAAGCTTATTAAAGATGATCACGGTGGGAAGATGGAGAGGATGTTCAGGAAACAGCCAATACAGTTGAGTTACACCAATGAAGAGATAGTGGAGGTGGAAATATTTGAAGCTATGCACATATCCTTAACTTTGCCCACTGATGTCAGTATTCATTGATAGATCTTGCCTGCATCAGTTATTACTGTGGTATTCTAATAGTGATTTTCTATTTCAGTCCCTATACATTGTTTAATTTGAATTCTTCTGGAAAGAGGATTTTTCCTTTTCCCTCACTTATTTATTTAATCATTTATTCCTATCAGCCTGGACTCAGATGTTTATTTAATCGGTTATAATCTAATACTCTTATTTATTTTTTTGCTCAAATTGTTCCAGTTGGCCTTTGCCTGCTCTGTCAGCTTGACTCCTATGTCCATTTAACATGCCCCATCCTTTTTAAAAAAAAAAAAAAAGTTCTTCCTGGCACTACAGGATCATCAAAAATTTGTCTTTTATTTTTCCCTGCTCCAGCATTGGAGCAGTTTTATTGGTTCTTTTTATTGAAGAAAGATATTTACATACCAGGATCTGGACACTAGGTGTGTTCATTGCTTTTAGGTTTGTTTGTTTGAATTTATGAGTATATAAAAGCAAATTTATGAGTATTTGGAGTGATTTGCTACATTTTTCTTTTTTTTCTCATTCAATAGTATTGTCCTTGATAGCCAGTTCTGTTCCTTAGTACTCTGTTTTTTTCCCTTTTAAGTTTTTAACTGTCCTAGATGTTTCTTAATGTTTGTGGATATTGATCCCTATGTACATTTTTTTAAAGATGACAATCACATTTATTATTCTGACTGGACAAATAAAAGGATGCCCAAAAATCTGTACATTTCACTCAGCTTAGAGTCAACAGCAAAAAAAAAAAAAAAAGAATCTGTACAGGTTTTTAGTTGAAGTTAAAACAGAAATGCCAATATCATAGCTTTTCCTTTTATTTTGTATACCTGTTGAGTTTTGCACAAAATGAAATTGATATTCCAGTTTTGATTTTGTTATTTTTGTTTCAATATAAATGAAATGCTTTTTCAGGGGTGGGAATATATAAAACAAAATTTGCCATTTTTAAGTGTGCAGTTCAGTGGCGTTAATTACATTCACAGTGTTGGTACCATTACCACTGTCTATTTCCAAAATTTTTTTCATTACCCCAAATAGAAACTCTATACCCATTAAACAATAACTCCATTCCCCCTCCCTCCAGCCCCTGGTAAACACTATTCTTCTTTCTGTCTCTATGAATTTGCCTATTCTAGGTATACCATATAAGTGGAATTACACAGTATTTGTCCTTTTGTGTCTGGCGTACTTCACTTAGTATAACATGTTCAAGATTCATCCATATTGTAGCATGTATCACAGCTCATTCCTTTTTATGGCCAAATAACATTCCATTGTATGTGTATACCACAGTTGGTCTACCCATTCATCCATCAGTGGACACTTGAATTGCTTCTACCATTTGGCTGTTTTGAATAATGTTGCTATAAACATTGGCATACACATATTGTTCAGCTCCCTATTTTCAGTTCCTTTGGGTATTACCTAGGAGTAGAATTGCTGGATCATCTGGTAATTCTGTGTTTGGCTGTTGAAGAACCACGCAACAGTTTTCCATAGGGACTGTACCATTTTACATTCCCACCAGCAATGCAGTTTTTCTACATCCTTGCCAACATTTGTTATTTTCCTTCTTTTCTTTTCTTTTGATAATAGGCATCCTAATGACTACAACATGATATCTCATGGTTTTAATTTACATTTCCCTAATAACTAGTGATGTTGAGCTTTTCACGTGGTCCATTTTTTTAAATGGTGTTAATTTAATATAAAATATAATTTATATACTTTAAAGTATATGTTGGTTTTAAGTGTATTTATAGAATTTGGAGCCATCACCATAATTCATTTCAGAACATTTTCATCATCCGAAAAAGAAATCTTGTACCCATTAGCAGTCACTCCCCATTTCCAGACCCTGTGCCCCCTAATACCTCTCAGCTCTAAGTAACCACTAATTTATTTGTCTCTATATATTCACCTATTCTGGAAATGTCATATAAATGGGATCATACAATATGTGGTCTTTTGCAATTGGCTTCTTTCATTTAATATAATTATTTAAAATTTTAAAATTAAAAATTTTAAATGTATTTTTAAAAACATTTTTTTCACTGTTTTTGAAGTTCATCCATGTTGTAGCATGTGTCAGTAGTTCACTCCCTTTTATCGCTGAATAATATCCAACTGTATAGAGGTAGATCCTGTCATCCTTTTGCCCTCTTCTTCTTTTACAATTCTTTGTAAACACCAGTGGGAATAAGAAGTGAGGAACTATAATCATGTAGGCTATCCTTTGTGATAGCCTTTTCCAAATAAGAGGAAATTCTGTTCACTCTTTAGCCTTCTTCTTTATAATCAGTACTTTACTTGGATCTTATGAGTTAAAGCTTTAACTTGACCGTTGATTCAATTTGTAGCAGAGCTTTTTTTCTAAAAAGCACAGCATATCTCTCTAAACAGAACCCAAACAGGGAACTTTTGGTGTTAAAACAGAAATGATAAAAAAGAAAATGAGGGGCTTCCCTGGTGGCGCAGTGGTTAAGAATCCACCTGCCAATGCAGGGGACATGGTTTCGAGCCCTGGTCTGGGAAGGTCCCACATGCCACAGAGCAACTAAGCCCGTGCACCACAACTACTGAGCCTGCACTCTAGAGCCCGTGAGCCACAACTGCTGAAGCCCACGTGCCTAGAGCCCGTGCTCCTCAACAAGAGAAGCCACAGCAGCGAGAAGCCTGCGCACCGCAACGAAGAGTAGCCCCCACTCACTGCAACTGGAGAAAGCCCGCACGCAGCAGCGAAGACCCAATGCAGCCAAAATAAATAAACAAAATAAATTTATTAACAAAAAAGAAAGAAAATGATTTTTAAGATGCAGCAGTCCATCATAGTAATTAACCTGTTGTAGATTATCTTTATTCTCTCTTCATTGGCCTCGCTAAAGAATTTGATTCTCTTATTGCCTTTGACTCTTTTAAGAATTAATTGGATTTGCCTTCCTAAAGAAATTCCAGAGAGACTCATTTTTCTAGAACTGTTTGATTCCTCACAATTAATGAAAAATGTTGGCACTATTTAACTTAATTCCAAATTTGTGTTGGCGTATAGGATTTCAAAGTTGTCCCTATTTCCACAGCATTTCAAAGTTTAAGAAAAGCATGTGAGGGGAAGCATGGCATTTTTTCCCTCATTTCAGTTGGGAGTGCCGGGATCTCTCAGGTAATGAGGAAGTCTCAGAATTTACAACTAGTTACTAAAGAGGCAGCACTGTTGGAATTTCCAGTCAGATATTTCAGATGTCATCTAATCAGTGGAGTAAACTTCTGGAACTTTATCTCTAATAAAAATAGTTTATCCTAATTCCCTTAGGATTTAGGGGTATGGAGGGACAGTTTTTCTGTAATATTTTCCTCCTAAAAAAAACTGCTAACTTTATGTCTTGTTTTATTTAGATTGCTTATGGGAGATGAACGTGTAAAGAATGGCCTTAATTTCATGTATGAGGCTCCACCAGGGGCTAAAAAAGGTACGTGGTCGTTTCCTTTTTTTAAGTCTTTGATGTGTTTGCAAGTAAAGATTGAGAACTGTTATGACAGACATTGTTTAGAAGTTGCTCTTCATCTTTTAAAATTGCTATTATTTTTGTAAAATAATTTTTTAAAATACTGCAATCAATACAGTAGAATAGGGCTTCCCTGGTGGCATAGTGGTTGAGAGTCCGCCTGCCGATGCAGGGGACATGGGTTCGTGCCCTGGTCCGGGAAGATCCCACATGCCACGGAACGGCTAGGCCCCTGAGCCGTGGCCGCTGAGCCTGTGCATCCAGAGCCTGTGCTCCGTAACGGGAGAGGCCACAACAGTCAGAGGCCCGTGTAGTGCCAAAAAAAAAAAAAAATACAGTAGAATAAATACTAAAAATATTTGTCTAATCTAGTAATAATTTCATGACTTGTCCTTTGGGGAGGAAAATAATCTCAACATCACCAGAATTACATTTATTCTTTTATAATTTGTGTATTTAGTCCTTCTTACTGAGTATACTTGTAAATACAAAGCATAATATTCACTGTCAATGAAAAATATAAAAGTTTAAAGACTAGAAATAAATGTGCTTATTAAACACTATTTCTTATTCACTGTTTTTTATCCTTCAGTGATTTGAATTTTATCTTATGAAAGAAAAAAAGTCAAACTAATACATTCTTACAAGTTACAATTAAATACCGTGATATCATAGTGTCGTATATGATAGCAGACTTTTATGTTGAAGTTTTTAACTTGACCTACCTTTTTTTCCTCCCATGTTTTTGATATGCAATCAAGAAAACAAAGAGGTAAAGTACTGTTTTCTATGTTTGGATTTATTTGCAATAGATTGTAATTTTATGGAAAAATTGAAAGACTTTAATGAATGTTTTTAGAAAGAAGAAACCGAAGGAGAGACTGAATACAAATTTGAATGGCAAAAAGGGGCCCCACGAGAAAAGTAAGAGCTGGTTTTCTTTTAAGATAAAATGTGTATCATTAAATTTAGATAATATCCCATCTTATGTTGCCTTTTTATTCATTAGAGAAAGCAACTAATGTGAAAAGTTATTTTTAATGATTTGTCTTATGCAACTCATTTGGTTGATCATAGTTTAGTTCTATTTTTATTTTTTTCATTTTTTTAAATCACAGATCATCAGACTGGATACTTAATAATGAAGTGGTGTTTGCAAATACTAAATAGATTTTATTGTTCTATTTATTTATTGAAGTCGTACATTTCATAATTTACTCAGAACTATAAAACTATTTTTAGTTTAATTATTAAATTGTTCTTAATATTGAGTTTGTACATTTTCTCTCCTTAATAGATATGCCAAAGATGACATGAACATCAGAGATCAGCCCTTTGGTATTCAGGCAAGTGACACATATTTATACTGTAAGAATAAGTTTTTTTAATAAACAGTTCTTTATACTGTTGTCCAAAAGGTATTTAAGCTGAAAAGGGGCTCTGTGGTTTCTATTTGTATCAGATAATAGAAGGACTAGGAGAGAAAATACTAAATATACTAAACTGATAAAAGATAGGATTCAAAGTTTTGTAGTAAGGGTTATAATGATAATGGTCTCTGTGGTTTTCAAGGAATTTGGAGAATTAGCTCAAGGTCAAAAAAATATATAAAACTGTCTGGAACCAGAACAAACTATCATCAGAGGGCCAGGTCCTTGTTATAAATAACATTTTTTTTGATCACTGCCTTACTTATTCATTTATATATTACTGCTCTATTGGCAGAGCTGAGTAGTTGCAACAGAGACCTTTGGCCCATAAACCCTATAATATTTGCTATCTGGCCCTTTACAGAAAAAGTATGCCAGCCCCTGGTTTAGGAAATTGAAACCTCAAAGATTAATTTTTTTAAATGAGAGGATTTAACATTAAGCCATGAAATCATTCTTTTTTGGTATTTTACCATTTCTTTTTGGATGACAGTGTTTTATTTCCACAAAGTAACACACAAAAAGAAATAGGAGGGACTTCCCTGGTGGTCCAGTGCTTAAGAATCCGCCTTCCACGCAAGGATTCTTCAATATACGCAAATCAATCAGTGTGATACACCATATTAACAAATTGAAGGATAAAACCTATATGATAATCTCAATAGATGCAGAAAAAGCTTTAGACAAAATTCAACACCAATTTATGATAAAAACTCTCTACAGAGTAGGCATAGAGGGAACCTACCTCAACATAATAAAGGCCATATATGACAAACCCACAGCCAACATTGTTCTCAATGGTGAAAAACTGAAACCATTTCCACTAAGATCAGGAACAAGACAAGGTTGCCCACTCTCACCACTGTTATTCAACATAGCTTTGGAAGTTTTAGCCAAGAAATCAGAGAAGAAAAAGAAATAAAAGGAATCCAAATCGGAAAAGAAGAAATAAAACTGTCACTGTTTGCAGATGACATGATACTATACATAGAGAATCCTAAAGATGCTACCAGAAAACTACTAGAGCTAATCAATGAATTTGGTAAAGTAGCAGGATACAAAATTAATGCACAGAAATCTCTTGCATTCCTATACACTAATGATGAAAAATCTTAAAGAGTAATTAAGGAAACACTCCCATTTACCATTGCAATAAAAAGAATAAAATACCTAGGAATAAACCTACCTAAGGAGACAAAAGACCTGGATGCATAAAACTATAAGACACTGATGAAAGAAATTAAAGATGATACAAACAGATGGAGAGATATACTATGTTCTTGGATTGGAAGAATCAACATTGTGAAAATGAATCTACTACCCAAAGCAATCTACAGATTCAGTACAATCCCTATCAAACTACCAATGGCGTTTTTCACAGAAATAGAACAAAAAATTTCACAATTTGTATGGAAACAAAAAGACCCCAAATAGCCAAAGCAATCTTGAGAAAGAAAAATGGAGCTGGAGGAATCAGGCTTCCTGACTTCAGACTATGTGACAAAGCTACAGTAATCAAGACAGTATGCTACTGGCACAAAAACAGAAATATCGATCAATGGAACAGGATAGAAAGCCCAGAGATAAACCCATGCACCTATGGTCACCTTATCTTTGGTAAAGGAGGCAAGAACATACAGTGGAGAAAAGACAGCCTCTTCAATAAGTGGTGCTGGGAAAACTGGACTGCTCCATGTAAAAGAATGAAATTAGAACACTTCCTAACACCATACACAAAAATAAGCTCGAAATGGATTAAAGACCTAAATGTAAGGCCAGACACTATAAAACTCTTAGAAGAAAACATAGGCAGGACACTCTATGACATAAATCACAGCAAGATCCTTTTTGACCCACCTCCAAGAGAAATGGAAATAAAAACAAAAATAAACAAATGGGACCTAATGAAACTTAAAAGCTTTTGCACAGCAAAGGAAACCATAAACAAGATGAGAAGATAACCCTCAGAATGGGAGAAAATATTTGCAAATGAAGCAACTGACAAAGGATTAATCTCCAAACTTTACAAACAGGTCATGCAGCTCAGTATCAGAAAAACCAACAACCCAATCCAAAAATGGGCAGAAGACCTAAACAGACATTTCTCCAAAGAAGATATTTAGATTGCCAACAAACACATGAAAGAATGCTCAACATCATTAATCATTAGAGAAATGCAAATCAAAACTACAATGAGATATCATCTCACACCAGTCAGAATGGCCATCATCAAAAAATCTACAAACAATAAATGCTGGAGAGGGTGTGGAGAAAAGGAAACACTCTTGCACTGCTGGTGGGAATGTGAATTGGTACAGCCACTATGGAGAAAAGTATGGAGGTTCCTTAAAAAACTACAAATAGAACTACCATATGACCCAGCAATCCCACTACTGGGCATATACCCTGAGAAAACCATAATTCAAAAAGAGTCATGTACCAAAATGTTTATTGCAGCTCTATGTACAATAGCCCGGAGATGGAAACAACCTAAGTGTCCATCATCAGATAAATGGATAAAGAAGATGTGGCACATATATACAATGGATATTACTCAGCCATAAAAAGAAACGAAATTGAACTATTTTTAATGAGGTGGATAGATCTAGAGTCTGTCATACAGAGTGAAGTAAGTCAGAAAGAAAGACAAATACCGTATGCTAACACATGTATATGGAATCTAAAAAAAAAAAAAAATGTCACGAAGAACCTAGGGGTAAGACGGGAATAAAGACGCAGACCTACTAGAGAATGGACTTGAGGATACTGGGAGGGGGAAGGGTAAGCTGGGACAAAGTGAGAGAGTGGTGTGGACATATATACACTACCAAACGTAAAATAGATAGCTCGTAGGAAGCAGCCACATAGCACAGGGAGATCAGCTCGGTGGTTTGTGATCACCTAGAGGGCTGAGATAGGGAGGGTGGGAGGGAGGGAGACGCCAGAGGGAAGAGATATGGGGACATATGTATATGTATAACTGATTCACTTTGTTATAAAGCAGAAAGTAACACACCATTGTAAAGCAATTATACTGCAATAAAGATGTTTAAAAAAGAAAAAAAAAACCACTTCCTAACACCATACACAAAAATAAGCTCAAAATGGATTAAAGACCTAAATGTAAGGCTAGACACTATAAAGCTCGTAGAGGAAAACATAGAACACTCTATGACATAAATCACAGCAAGATCCTTTTTGACCCACCTTCTAGAGAAATGGAAATAAAAACAAAAATAAACAAATGGGACCTAATGAAACAAACTTTTGCACAGCAAAGGAAACCGTAAACAAGATGAAAAGACAACCCTCAGAGTGGGAGAAAATATTTGCAAATGAAGCAACTGACAAAGGATTAATCTCCAAAATATACAAGCAGCTCATGCAGCTCAATATCAAAAAAAACCAACAACCCAATCCAAAAATGGGCAGAAGACCTAAATAGACATTTCTCCAAAGAAGACATATAGATGGCCAAGAAGCCCATGAAAAGCTGCTCAACATCAGTAATTATTAGAGAAATGCAAATCAAAACTACAATGAGGTATCACCTCAACACCAGTTAGAATGGGCATCATCAGAAAACCTACAAACAGTAAATGCTGGAGAGGGTGTGGAGAAAAGGGAACCCTCTTGCACTGTTGGTGGGAATGTAAATTAATAACAGTCACTGTGAAGAACAGTGTGGAGGTTCCTTAAAAAGCTAAAATTAGAACTACCATATGACCCAGCAATCCCATTACTGGGCATATACCCTGAGAAAACCATAATTTAAAAAGAGCCATGTGCCACAGTGTTCATGGTGGCACTATTTACAATAGCCAGGACATGGAAACAACCTAAGTGTCCATCGACAGATGAATGGATAAAGAAGATGCGGCACATATATACAATGGAATATTACTCAGCCATAAAAAGAAACGAAATTGAGTTATTTGTAGTGAGGCGGATGGACCTAGAGTATGTCATACAGAGTGAAGTAAGGCGGAAAGAGAAAAACAGATACCGTATGCTAACACGTATATATGGAATCTAAAAAAAAAAAATGGTTCTGGTGAATCTGGGGCAGGACTGGAGTAAAGACGCAGACGTAGAGAATTGACTTGAGGACATGGGGAGGAGGAAGGGTAAACTGGGACGAAGTGAGAGAGTGGCATGGACATATATACACTACCAAATGTAAAATAGATAGCTAGTGGGAAGCAGCTACATAGCACCGGGATGTCAGCTCAGTGCTTTGTGATCACCTAGAGGGGTGGGATAGGGAGGGTGGGAGGGAGATGCAAGAGGGAGGGCATATGGGGATATATGTATACATATTGCTGATTCACTTTGTTATACAGCAGAAACTAACACAACATTGTAAAGCAATTATACTCCAGTAAAGATGTTAAAAAAAAAAGAATCCACCTTCCAATGCAGGGGACAGGGGTTCGATCCCTGGTTGGGGAACAAAGATCCCACATGCTGCTGGGCAAGTAAGCCCGTGCACTCTAGAGCCCGCGTGCCACAACTAGAGAGCCCACACGCCGCAACTGCTGAGCCCGTACGCCACAACTGGAGAGAAGCCAGCGTGCTGCAAAGAAGGGCCTGCACACCGCAATGAAAGATCCTGCATGCCGCAAGGGAGATCCTATGTGCTGCAACTAAAACATGATGCAGCCAAATAAGTAAATAAATAAATATTTTTAGAAAAAAGAAATAGGATTCAGCTTAGCTTTTAGGCATAATTTATGATAAAAGATTTTAGTGTTTGAATTACATTACCAAATATAGTTGTAGAGTCTCTTTCCCTGGAGATCTTTTAAAAACAAGACTAATTTAACTTAAACTCTGCTAAGGAGCGGGGAGTTGAACATGGGTTAGATTATTAGTATTTTAGTAACCAAAATAATTAACGTTTACTATTTCTCAGGTTCGAAATGTGAGGTGCATTAAATGTCACAAATGGGGTCATGTCAATACAGATCGAGAATGTCCTTTGTTTGGTCTTTCTGGAATTAATGCAAGTTCAGTTCCCACTGATGGCTCAGGTAGGCACTAGACATAATTTATTTGTTTGTTTTAGAATTTATAAGAGGGCAAACAAGGGAAGCTAAAATAACTTTTTTTTTTTTTGTCTCTCTGGGTATTGGTTTGATTTGGTTTGGTTTGGTTTTTGGGGGTTAGGTTATATTCCCAAAATGTGGTGGTCAACAGGAAACTCTGATCATATGTTTTTGAATTTGAAATGCTGTATATTAGAATTTAATTTTTTTAGCCAAGGGCCCTGTGAAATTGATTTGAAAAGTAACAGATGTGTTAAACATAGTTTATCAGGTTGGTAACCTAAAAATAGAAGGATGAAATGGCTATTTCTCATATTCATGTCCTTCCGAGTTGTAGAACTGGGCTGGACAAAAGCTTCAACAATTGTATTTTTTGTTTCCGAGATAAAATCAAAATTGAGTTTTAAAAGATGTTAGATATATTAAAATTAATTTCTACTTGAAAGTTATTTACCTTCCTGCATGTTATTGTCTACTTAAGAAAAATTGGTCTAATTTGGTTTGGATCATTTGGGTTCTTTTTATAAAAAGATACTAAAACTGAGAACTTTTAAGTTACATTTATCAGTGCCTTGTTAGTATGTTGTTGAGACAGCCACACTAATCCAACAGTAACTCATAGTGAATCATAATAGCAATAACCTGCTTAATCCTGTAACCTTAAGTCATTTCACCTTTATGAGTTTCAGTTCTTCATTTTAAAATAAGGATGATAATATAACTTGAGATTTTCAGAATTTTTTAAGCAGCTATAGAACCTTTTTTTAATTTTTTAAAATAAATCCTACACGTAATCCCAGTGTATAGAACATATGAAGGCAGAGCTGCTGCATTGAAGCAAACGTTCTGGGCGTGAAGCCCCAACCTCTCAGCTAATCTAGGCCTGTGATGCACCTCTTTAGGCTCCCTGAGGCTTCCACTGCCACTTCTGAGCCCAGGGTTCACCCTCAATCAGCATATGACCTTCAGCCCTCTTCTATAGCTAGACATTGGGCTTCTTCCAGCAAGCCAGATGCAGGCTGTAGGATTCAAGATGCCAGTTCTCATATTAGGAGTTTAGGAATTTGATCCATTATCAGGTTTGACACTGTCTCATTAATGGTGTTACGAGTGTCAGGATGGCTAGAGGAAGTACAGACACAATATTGCAACTGATTTTTTTAAAATCCTTATTGCTCTTTAAAAAAGTTTAAAAACCAACATCTTAGGTAAAGGGAAAACTGCTCAGTAGTGAGAAAATAGCCATACAGACCTTGGTCTGGCAAGCTCTGACAAAAGAACATCCTGTTGATGCCTAAGTGCAGGTACTCTTAAAACCCACATACTATGCTCCCTCTCCCGTGCCCTCACTCAGCTGATGAAAGATGGGAGAGAAGCTCCCAAAGAAATAAAGCCCCAAAGAAAATGAGGGCAAAGTAGGATGAAGAACCCACTGGCGCAAATATCTCTGACCAGTTATTTTGGTAGTCACAGGGATCTGTTGTTATGTTTGAAAGGTATATTCTGTTTGCTGGAAGGGGTTGCATCTTTCTTCATTCTTTCTCCATCCTTGTGGTGTTCTTCCAGCTACATGACCCCTGTGTTGGCTAGGGGCAGGCAGTGGCAGTTGCCGTCTTTGTTCCTCAGCCTTGTCTTACTTTGATTCTGCTTGGAGAGAATGAGTAGGATAGACTCCAGGATACTAGGAGACTAGGATGTAGACTATACATAGACTAGGATAGCCCTTTATTTAGTAACTAACAGACCTGCTTTCTCTTGAATCTGTATTAGAAAGTCTACTAACAGCAACAAAAAGAACGAGCGCTAAAGGTTTAAAAGAAAAACACATACAGTGTTGGAGCAAGTATGATAAAATGAACATTTTAATCCACTATTGATAAATTGGAGCAGCCTTTCTGAAGAGTTATTTGATGATATGTATCAAAAGCCTTAAGAACATGCATATCGTTTTACTGGAAATTCAACGTTCAGGAATTTATAGTAAGAAAGTGATAAGGTAGATGCTCAAAGGTTAATAGTAGTAAAGATTAGAAATAACCCTAAATGTCTGTCAATAAGGTGTTGGTAAAATAAACTCACTCATTTATTCAACAATACGTATGGAGTGCTTACTCTGTGCCAGCCATTTTTCTAGGCTCTCGGAACACAGTAGCAAGACAGAAGAGGTTCTTACTTTCATTCTATTGGGAATGACATAAAATAAACTAATAAATAAGAAAGTACTAGGTATTTATAAATTCTGTGATTAAAATTACATTGGACACTGTGATAAGAACTAAATGGGGAATAACTAGATGAGGTGGTCAGGAAGGGCCCCTCTGAGGAAGTGATGTTAGGCTGAGACCTAGAAGACAGAAAAATGCAACCATGCAGGATCTGGGAGAAGAGCATTTGGTATCTCAGGCAAAAGGAACAAGCTCCCACACAGAAGGAACCGTAAGTTCAGACTCTGGAGGTGTGGAGGTACGTAGATGCCTGATTTGGAACCCCTGCTCTCTACTTAGTAGCCATGTGAGTTTAAGCAAGCTGCCTAACTGCTCTGTGCCTCAGTTTGCAGTGTCTGTAAAATAGGTATTATACTAGTACCTACCTCATAAGGTTGTTAAGAGAACTAAATGAGTTAATACACGTGTAGTGCTTAGAATAGCACCGGGCACATACACTTTATTGATGTATTTTTTTACATATATAAGTTTATTTTATTTATTTATTTTTGGCTGCATTGGGTCTTCGTTGCTGCGCACGGGCTTTCTCTAGTTGTGGCAAGCGGGGGCTACTCTTTGTTGCAGTGTGCAGGCTTCTCATTGCAGTGGCTTCTCTTGGTGCAGAGCATGGGCTCTAGGTGCGTGGGCTTCAGTAGTTGTGGCTCGCGGGCTCTAGAGCACAGGCTCAGTAGTTGTGGCTCATGGGCTTAGTTGCTCTATGGCATGTGGGATCTTCCTGGACCAGGGACTGAACCTGTGTCCCCTGCATTGGCAGGCGGATTCTTAGCCACTGTGCCACCAGGGAAGCCCTATTGGTGTATTTTTAAAAAATTAATTATGGGGACTTCCTTGGCGGTCCAGTGGTTAAGACTCCGTGCTTCCACTGCAGGGGGCACAGGTTTAATCCCTGGTTAGGGAACTAAGATCCTGCATGATGCGCAGCGTGGCCAAAAAATTTTTTCTAATTTTTAAAATAAATTAATTACGGAATTAATCGGAATACCAATATAGCCAAAATGGAATACCATATAGCCATTAGATATAGATATATGAATCAAGCTATTGATCTATATTGACAAGCTATTGACACATGAGGGTATACCAGGATATATCAAGTAAAGAAAAAAAAATTAAGAAGCAGTATTTTAAATTTCTTAAATCCTGTGTCTTACTTTTCTAAGAATACCTCAAAGCACTGAACTCTATGATAAGATTATGGTAAAAATAGATCAGTAACTTTCACCATCTGTGATACCACATAAGATGATGAAAGTTACTGATCTATTTCTGATGCACTGTCAGCGTTGAGAACCATCAGCTTCAGCTGTATGTAAGAACAACAGAAGATTTGGGAAACAGGACCTTGTTTTTTTGTTTAAATTATGTTTTACTAATATTACACAGTCATAAATTTATCCTACAGAAATAATCATCGATACGTCCCAAGATTTTTGTCGTAAAGCATTGTGTATAATAGTAAGACAGGTAGAGAACCTAAATATCTAATAAAAGGATGTAAGTGAATAATTATGGGATATTGCCACAGGGGAATACTATACTATGCAGCCATTAAAAATGACAGGAAGATTTCTTAATGAATGGATGTTGTTTACAACATTTGGTCAAATAAACATTATAAAACAAGGTAATTACATGGATTCCATTCATGTTTCTTTTTATATGTTTAGGTAGACATATAGAGAGATACTTTTAGAAAAATAAAAATGCCTGGAAGGAGATACACTAAAATATTAACAGTGGTTATACATTTATAGTTTTTAAAGGAATATTAGAGGAATTAAAACTTATACATAGAAATAAATTATTTTAAATGGTTTTGCTCACTTAATACCTTCTAAAGTTTGACCTGAATTTAGCGATACCACTTAACTAACATTATTAGAAACTCCTAAAGGTTTCTCAAAACCAAATCAAAAATACTCTACTGTATCAAATAGGAAAGCAAATAATGATGTTATATTCAAAATTTGAATGCAATGAATAATAAACTGGCCAATTTCCTAATCCACTTGCTGATTCAAGCTAAAAACTTTTCATTTAAAAAAATCACCTATTGAATAATGTCTCGCCAGTGAATAGAGATTATTTTTGCAATAAGGCAATTTCAGTGGATACGGTTATCATGGGATAATCACACCCCTGGGGTACGGCCTTGTGCCTGTAATCTCCCAGGAGTGTAATTATTTCATGATAACTGCACCCCCTGCTGTTACATTATTTCTATTATGAAATTCTTAGTTTAGTACATAAAGTAACTTACTTTGATCACTGGAAACTGCAAGGTGCTGTTAGAACATTCCAGCTGTGAGGTTTACAGAGACCAGCTATAAGATTTACTTCTCCTTTACAAAGTTAAATTAGGCAATCAAAATGCTTCTTTTGGCTAAGCTGGTTTAGAATATCTTTTCTACTGATAAGATCATCTTAACTTTATAAGTTTTTGTCCACTCTAGATATATCAAAATTATATATAAAACTTATAAGCTTCAGTGGTGACTGAATTTTTATAAAATATTTTTATATTACAACATAACTAAATGCCTGACCCACCAGCCTTTTGTTTATACTCTGTAGCCCTTACTCTTCGTTGTTGTTGTTGTTGTTGATGTTCTCTATTGTATTTTATTCTCTATTTCATAAATTTTCACCCCAATATCTATTATTCCTTTCTTTCTTTTTGCTTTGGTTTTAGTTTGCTTCTTAAGGTTAAGATTAGGTTATTGTTTTTTGTTTTTGTTTTTTTGAAATAAATTTATTCATTTATCCTTGGCTGCGTTGGGTCCTCACCGCTGTGCATGGGCCTTCTCCAGTTGCGGTGAGTGGGGGCTACTCTTTGTTGTGGTGTGCAGGCTTCTCATTGTGGTGGCCTCTTCCACTGCGAAGCACAGGCTCTAGGCGCGTGGGCTTCAGTAGTTGCAGCACACGGGCTCTAGTTGTGGCTCGCAGGTTCCAGGGCGCAGGCTCAGCAGTTGTGGCGCACAGGCTTAGCTGCTCCGTGGCATGTGGGATCCTCCCAGACCAGGGCTCGAACCCGTGTCCCCTGCATTGGCAGGCAGATTCTCAACCACTGCACCACCAGGGAAGCCCAGCCCTTACTCTTATCATTGCCTCTTACCTTCTGTTACTTACTCATGTTTTTAATGTATATTGAAATTAAACATCATTTTTTAAATCCACAGTGGGGGTTTTCAACAAGGCAAGTGGGTGTTTTTGTTTTGTTTTGTTTTGTTTGGCTTTAGTAGATTTAATGGTCACAGATATCTGTATGTCTACTACTTAATCTTTTTGTTTGTTTTGTTTCAGTCTTATTTGTGTTTTTTCTTAAAAGACTTTTTTTTAAGAGCAGTTTTAGGTTCATAGCAAAATTGAGAGAAAAGCACAGAGAGTTCCCATATACCACCTGCCTCCACAAATACATAGCCTCCCCCATTATCAGCATCCCCCATCAGAGTGGTACATTTGTTATAGTTGATGAACCTACATTGACACATCATTATCACCCAAAGTCCACAGTTTACCTTAGGGCTCACCCTTGGTGTTGTACATTCCATGGGTTTGGACAAATGTATAATGGCATGTATCCACCATTATAGTATCATACAGAGTAGTTTCACTGCCCTAAAAAATCATCTGTGCTTGGAGTATCCATCCCCCGCTCCCCTCTAACCCCTAACAACCACTGATCTTTTTACTGTCTCCATAGTTTCACCTTTTCCTGAAGGTTGGAATCTATAGTATGTGGCCTTTTCAGATTGGCTTCTTTCACTTAGTAATATGCATTTAAGGTTCCTCCATGTCTCTTCATGGCTTGATAGTGTATTTGTTTTTAGTGCTGAATAATAGCACATTGTCTGGACGTACCAGTTTATTGATCCATTCACCTGCTGAAGGACATCTTGGTTGCTTCCATGTTTTGGCAGTTACGAATAAAGCTGCTATAAACATCTATGTGCAGGTTTTTGGAATGTGATTGCTGGATCATGTGGTAAGAGTATATTTAGTTTTATAAGAAACTGCCAAACTGATCCAAGGTAGTTGCACCATTTTACGTTCCCATCAACAATGAATGAGAGTTCCTGTAGCTCCACAGCCTCACCTGCATTTGGCATTGTCCGTGTTAGGAATTTTGGTCATTCTGGTAGGTATGTAGTGGTATCTCATTGTTCTATTTTTCATTTCCCTGATGACATGTTATGCAGCACATCTATTCATATGCTTATTTGCCATCTGTATATCTTCTTGGAGAGGTATCTGTTAGGCCTTTGGCCCATTTTTTTAAACTGGGCTATTTGCTTTCTTATTGTTGAGTTTTAAGAATTCTTTATATATTTGTGGTATCAGTCCTTTATCAGATATGTCTTCTGCAGATATTTTCTCCAAGTCTGTGGCTTGTCTTTTCATTTCCTTGAGCAAGTGTTTTTAATAGCTTTATTGAGTTATAATTTACATACAATACAGTTCATCCATTTGAAGTATGCAATTCAGTGGCTTTGAATTTGTATATTCACAGAGTTGTACATCCATTACCACAGTCAATTTTAGAACATTTTCATTTCCTCAAAATGAAACGCCACGCCTCTCAGTTCTTATCCCCAGTCCCCAGTCTCCCCCAGTGCTAGGCAATGAAAAATTTCACACTTTAACACAAAATTTCCTTGCCTCTCCCTACCCCAAACACATAGCTTCAGTGTCCTCTCTCCACGGGTCTGGACATGTCATCTTCCTTACCTATTGACGTACACCAATATGCACAGAGTATTGTTAATGAGGGAAACTCATCCAGGCTGTCCAGAGTTTTTATTAGGGTTTAATTACATGGGCATGATTCATTGAATAATTGGCCATGTGGTTGAACTCAATCTCTCGTCCCTTTCCCTTCCCCCAGAGGTCAGGCTGATATGTGGCTCAAAGCTCCAACTCTTTAATCACATGGTTAGCCTTTCTGGTGTGGCCAGCCCCATCCTGAGTCATCTCCTTGGCAAAACCTATCTAGGGGCTCACCATGAATAACAAAGACACTCCTATCACTCAAGAAAACTGATATTTAGAGGCTCCCTTCCACGAATTGGGGACAGAGTTCTTTATTATACAACAGTTGTATTTTCATTTTCATTTAGTTCAAAATATTAAGTTTCTCTTGAGACTTCTTCTATCTGAGTGTTATTTAGGAGTGTGTTTATTTAATCTCCAAATATTTGGGGATTTTCTGGCTATCATTCTGTTATTCGTTTCTAGTTTAATTCCATTTTGGTCTGAGAGCATTCTTTGTATGATTTCTATTCTTTTAGTATTAAAGTATATGCTAAGGTTATGGCTCAGCATGTGGTCTTGGTGACTGTTCCATATGACAGGGGTCCCCAACCCCTGGGCCGTGGACCAGTACCGGTCCGCAGCCTGTTAGGAACTGGGCCACACGGCAGGAGGTGAGTGGTGGGTGAACAAGCGAAGCTTCATCTGCCGCTCCCCATTGCTCCCCATCACTCGCATTACCGCCTGAACCATACCATCCCACCCCCCACCCCCCGTCCGTGTTAAAATTGTCTTCCATGCAACCGGTCCCTGGTGCCAGAAAGGTTGGGGACTGCTGCCATATGAGCTTAAGTATGTGTATTCTGCTGTTGTTAGCTGAAGTACTCAATAAATAACAACTAGATCAGGTTGATAGATGGTGCTGTTCAACTATATCCTGCTGATTTTCTGCCTGCTGGATCTGTCCATTTCTGAGAGAGGAGCACTGAAGTCTCCAACTGTAGTTGGGGATTTGTCTATTTCTGAAAACACTTCTGTTAGTTTTGGCCTCACATATTTTAATGCTCTGTTGTTAGGTGCATATACATTTGGGATTGTTATGTCTTGGAGAATAAGCCCCTTTTTCATTATGTAATTGTCTTTCTTTATCCTTGATAAATTTCCTTGGTCTGAAATCTGCTTTATCTGAAAATAATGTAATACTCCAGCTTTATTTTATTAGTGTTAGCATGGTATATCTTTCTCCATATCTTTCCTTTAATCTCTCTCTCTGTGTCTTTATATTTAACTTGGGTTTGTGTAGACAACACAGAGTCAGATCTTTTTCTATCTATTATTGACATAATTGGATTAAAATCTGCCATATTTATAATTGTTTTCTATTTGTTGTCCTTGTTCTTTGTTTTTTTTTTGCGGTATGCGGGCCTCTCACTGCCGCAGCCTCTCCCGCCACAGAGCACAGGCTCCGGACACGCAGGCCCAGCAGCCACGGCTCACAAGCCCGGCTGCTCCATGGCATGTGGGATCTTCCCGGACCGGGGCACGAACCCGTGTCCCCCGCATCGGCAGGCGGACTCTCAACCACTGCGCCACCAGGGAAGCCCCCTTGTTCTTTGTTTTTGTCTTCCAATCTCTGCTTTCTCTGGTTTTAATTGAGTATTTTATGTGATTCCATTTTCTCTCCTCTCTTAGCATATCAATTATGCTTAATTTTTAAAAAATGTTAGTTGTTGCCCTAGAATTTGCAGTATACATTTACAGCTAATCTAAGTCCACTTACAAATAACACTGTACCACTTCATGAGTAGTGCCAGTACCTTATAACAGAGTAAACCAATATCTGTTATATAACACAGTTCCTTTCTCCTGTCTCTTATAACATCACTGTCATACATTTCATTTATCCATAAGTTATAATGCATCCAGTTTATTCTTGCTGTTATTATTTTGAATAGTATCTTTTATTTCTTCTCAAATGCTCTTTCTTTATGTAGATCTAAGTTTCTGATCTATGTCATTTCCTTCTTTCTGAATAACTTCTTTTTAATATTTCTTGAAAGGCAGGTCTACTAGTAACATGTTCCTCAATTTTTGTTTGCCTGAGAAAGTATTTCTTCTTCACTTTTGAAGGATAATTTTACTGGATACTGGATAATTTCTATGTTGGTAGGTTTTTCCTTTCAACCTTTAAATATTTCACTCCACTCTCCTCTTGCTTGCATGGTTTCTTAAGAGAAGTCTCATGATTCTTATCCTTGTTCCTCTCTTGGTAAGGTTTTTTTCCCCCTCTGACATCTTTCAAGATTTTCTCTTCATCTTTGATTTTCTGCAGTTTGAATATCATATACCCAGGTACAGATTTTTGGTATTTATCCTGCTCCATGTTCTCTGAGCTTCCTGGATTTGTGGTTTGGTGTCTATCATTAGTCTTGAGAAATCTCAGCCATTATTATTTCAAATATTTTTTTCTGTTCTTTTCTGTCTTCTCTCTTTCCCTTCTGGTATTCCTGTTGTACATATGTTACACCTTTTGTAATTGTCCTACAGTTTTTGGATATTCTGGGTTCCCTTTTTTTTTTTTAATTTTCTGTTCAGTTTGAGAAGTTTCTATTGACCTATCTTAAAGCTTACTGATTCTTTCCTCAGTTATGCCTAGTCTACTGATGACCTCATCAAAAGCATTCTTCATTTCTATTAGTGTTTTTTATTTCTGTCATTTCCATTAGATTCTTTCTCAGAGTTTCCATTTCTCTGCTTACAGTACCTATCTGTTTTGCATGTTGTCCACTTTTTCCATTAGAGCCCTTAGCATATGAATCTTAGTTATTTTAGATTCCCAATCTGATAATTCCAGAATCTTCATTATAGCTGAGCTTGATTCTGATGCTTGCTTTGCTTTCCCGACTGTGGTTTTTGCCTCTTATCATACTTGTAATTTTTTGTTGAAAGCCAGACATGGTGTATCAGGTAGACAGAACTGAGATAAATAGGCCTTTAGTGTGAGGTTTTATGTTTATCTGGCTAGGAGTTAGGTTGTATTTACTCTTTGCTATAGCTGTAGATTTTAGAGGATAAATATCCTCTGGTGTCATTGTTTTGGTCTCCTCTGTTATCTTTGGGTTTCCCTACAGACTCTGTTAATAGAGGCTGAGCCTGGCTTCAGTTGTAATCTTATGTTATTTTACAGGAGCCCTACTGTTGTAGTGGTAAGATATGAGGGGAGGGGAAGCATTCTATAATCCTATGACTAGGTTTCAGTTTTTTAGTGAGCTTCTGCCCCTGGGCTGTAACCTTCACATGTGTTTCTCAGCTTTTTTTCCCCCACTTCTCAGCTTTTTTTCTTCACCCACATAGGTTAGGCTCTGGTGAAATAGCTTCCTTTGAGGGTAAGCATTTGTTCAGGACAACAAAATGCTCTGGGCGTATTTCAAGATGATTACTTTTCCCTTCCCACTGTTGGAAGTACAAGGGGATTGTTATTTGATGTTCACAGTGAGAACCTAGTGGGGCTTCTGGAAGTAAAACTCACAGAAGTGTTGGGGCCCCTTTAAGGTTGAGCCCCCAGGAGTTTTCATCTCTCAAGCTAGTCCTTGCTCAGTCTCCAAGAATAGTCAGTTATCCTTTAAGTATTTCTACCAATTGCTGGCTCTGTTGGTTTCTGGTCTCGGTAAACTGAGTCTCTGTATCACCTGTCTCTCCCATTTGGGGGCAGTGATTTGCTCTGTGATCTCAATTCTCCGATAGATCTATAAGATTTATTGATGTTCACTTTTTTCAGCTTTTTTCTTGTTGTGAGAATGGGAGGAAATTCAGGCTCTTCATGTATTGGACTGAAGCCTAAAAGTTGTAAAAGCAAAAGTGAAGAAACATTGATTCGAAATTTGTTAACATAAGATTCATATTGTACTAATTATTTGACTTTTGTTTTTTTAGGTTTAAGTTGCTATATATTTAAAGTTACTTTGCCATTTTTTAAAATGATCTTTTAAATTTATTTATTTATTTATTTATTTTTGGTTGCGTTGGGTCTTTGTTGCTGTGCGTGGACTTTCTCTAGTTGTGGCGAGCAGGGGCTACTCTTTGTTGCAGTATGCGAGCTTCTCATTGTGGTGGCTTCTCGTTGCAGATCACGGGCTCTAGGCGCACAGGCTTCAGTAGTTGTGGCACATGGGCTCAGTAGTTGTGGCTCACGGGCTCTAGAGCACGGGCTCAGTAGTTGTGGTGCATGGGCTTAGTTGCTCTGTGGCATGTGGGATCTTCCCAGACCAGGGCACAAACTTGTGTCCCCTGCATTGGCAGGAGGATTCTTAACCACTGTTCCACCAGGGAAGTCCCTGCCATTTTTTTTTTTTGGGCAGTACACAGGCCTCTCACTGTTGTGGCCTCTCCCGTTTCAGAGCACAGGCTCCGGCCACGCAGGCTCAGCGGCCATGGCTCATGGGCCCAGCCGCTCCGCGGCATGTGGGATCTTCCTGGACCGGGGCACAAACCCATGTCCCCTGCATCGGCAAGCGGACTCTCAACCACTGCGCCACCAGGGAAGCCCCCTGCCATTTTTTTAAACTTAATTTTAAGAATATTTGGAACTGACTCTATATGATAATATGGTAAATTTCACGTTTTTAATCAAAGTAAATTTTAAATGCAAAATGGTATCACTGCATATTCTTGACATACAAAATTTCTTTTTCTTTATAACGCTTAAGTATGAGATCCAGCCATACCACTGACAGCTAAAATGATGATTGGTACTTAATGTTTCAGGTTTCTCTAACCAGTCTTGTGTACGCCAAAGGTTTTAGTGCATTTAAACAATATGAAAATTAATAATAGCTTAAATTGAGGAAAGTATTATTTTATACTTGTTGCAAACATTTGTTTACATATCAGTGCTCTTTTCCTTGCCTTATTTCCCCTAAGTCTTGATTTAATTTTTGTCGAAGAATATTACACTAAGCTGTAGTACTAATAGCAGTTTCCTGCAGTAGTACTCCCACATGCTGCTCCTCCATCTTTCCATCAACCTATCATGTTGGAGGAATTTTTGTTGCTTGAGAATATGTTTGGGAAATTTAACAAAATAATTGTCTGATCATAAGCTTGTACTAGAAGGACACCTAGGAGCATGCTGGAGCATGCTGGAGGGACTTTGTTTAGAAAGAAAGATGATAAACTCAGTTGCCCTTCTGGCACATCCCGCCCTTATCTGTTACGGAGTTCTTTTATGTAACTCCTTGAAGAAGTTGAATCCTCCCAGGATAGCTACTGAGATAGCCCTACATCTGATGGCAGAATTTTTTTTAAATCCTTCAACGTAATTCTACTGCAGAAAAAGTATTTGTGTTACCAGAATCCCTTTAAAGCTAAACTCTTCAAATAGGTGGATATTAAAACTAATAAAGGATCGACCTCAAAATAAAAAGGAAAGTTAGGCAGGCACCACTTCTCCTCTCCTTTAATATGTAGTTGTGTGGTTTTTTGTTATTGAGATGTATGAACTCTTTGTATGTTTTGAAAATTAAGCCCTTGTCAGTAGTTACTCAGCCATAAAAAATAATGAAATAATGCCATTTGCAGCAACATAGATGGACCTAGAGATTGTCATACTGAGTGAAGTAAGTCAGAGAAAGAGAAATGTCATATGATACCGCTTATACACAGAAACTAAAAAGAAATACAAATGAACTTATTTACAAAACAGAAACAGACTTACAGACTTAGAGAACAAACATATGGTTACCAGGGAGGAAGGGAGAGAACAAACATATGTTTACCAGAGAGGAAGGGTGGAGGGAAGGGATAGTTAGGGAGTTTGGGATTGACACGTACACACTGCTGTATTTAAAACGCATAACCAACCAGGACCTACTGTTATAGCACAGGGAACTCTGCTTACTGTTATGTGACAACCTGGATGGGAGGGGAGTTTGGGGGGGAATGGATACATGTATGTGTATGGCTGAGTCGCTCTGTGGTGGTGGTGTACCTGAAACTATCACAGCATTGTTAATCGGCTATACTCCAATATAAAATAAAAAGTTTTAGGGACTCCCCCAGTGATACAGTGGATAAGAATCCGCTTGCCAGTGCAGGGGATGTGGGTTTGAGCCCTGGTCCGGGAAGATCCCACATGCCGCAGAGCAACTAAGCCTGTGCGCCACAACTACTGAGCCTGCGCTCTAGAGCCCGCGTGCTGCAACTACTGAAGCCCGCATGCGTAGAGCCTGTGCTCTGCAACAAGAGACGCCACCGCAGTGAGAGGCCCACTCGCTGCAACCAGAGAAAGCCCGCGCACAGCAACGAAGACCTAATGCAGCCAAAAATAAAAATTAAATTAAAAAAAAATAACATAAAATAAGTTTAAAAAAAATTTGATAAGTCGGGAACATACATGTTTTTAAATGCATGAGAAAACTAATTATCTAAAAAGAAATATTGACCTATTAAAGAGATTATTCAGTAAAACTTGTCAATTCATAGTGTTTCAAAGGTCAAATTGATGTTCTTGATTAGTACTTTAAATTTTGGCTATTTTAAGTGACTACAGATGGTTACTCATTTTGAACTATTTATAAGCACTATTACAGTTCAGTGATTAAATGTGTTGTTAGAGTGGCTATGCCTTGAAATTCCATTGACATTAACAAATTAATTGCAATCCTGTTCTGTCAGTAAATGGCTCTGCTCTGTGTTAAAGGCATATGTGGGGCTAGTGGAGGCTACACCTCCCCTAATCTCAAAGGGGTATTATGATTCTCAGATCCCAATCATAACTCTCTTTTACATGACTCTTCCTGTTAATATCATTCCATCTACTCAAGGTCTGCCAACTTCAAGTAAAGGAAATTAACTACTGATTACCTGGGTAAAGGAGAATGAATGAAATGTAGTCTACCTAGTAAATATTAATTCTACCCAAATCAAACTTAAGTTAACATGAACCTTCGTCATGTTCCACTCATTTATAATGCCATATTTTTTACCTTTCTCTAAATCCTATGAGTTTGAAAGTCAAACTTAGTTTCTAGTTCTTTCCTAGAAAGTATTGCTTTTCTGAAATATGTAATGTATCTTATTTATCTTTGTATTCCCAATGCTTTCCACAATGCACATGCTTACTAAATAATAGTTTAGTGAGTGGCTGAAGAGTTAGGCTTTGCTAACTATACTAAACATCACTGTTTATCATCTTATTCTCTGAATATATCTTATAACACAAATTTACAATTTATATTTTTCCTATTCTTTTATATTAACTAATTTTCCCAAAAAAGATTATAAGCTTGAAGGCAAAAACCAAGTTCTCCATTCTTTATTTTCAAGTACCTAGTGAGATAAAATAATAAGCCCTCAATAATACATACTGATTTGTAAAATCACTTTCTACGTTATATACTAGGGAAGAATAAGTTGAAATTCCCTATGCAGGGCTCTCTCCATAGTTTGAGAGAGATCTAGTATAGAAATGTAGTGAGAGTCTATAGTAGCTCAGTCATTCAGTAATTACTGTTGACTGATTTAATTTATTTTTAAGTAAAATGCACTGGTCTTAAGTGTAGATTGAGTTTGACAAATGTATGCACCCATGTAACCAATGTTTCTGACAAATACAGAGCATAGAGCATTGCTGTCACCCTGGTAAATACCCTTCTATCCCCTTCCAGTTGGCATCCTCCACCTACAACTACTACTCTCATTTCTAATCCCATATATTACTTTTACCTGTTCATGAAGTTCATATAAATGGAATCATACAGTATGTGTTCTTCTGTGTCTGACTTCTTTGACTCAACATACTGTTTTTGAGGTTCATGGATGCACAACTTTTCAAGAGCGTTCATATTCTCATAACTTCTTTAGAACATAGCGCTGACTTCTAATACTTAATGTTCATCACAACACAAATGATTTTTCTTAGTCCTCTAGGACTGTGAATTCACTTTATTATCTTTATTCACTTTAGTATTTAGTGATAGTTGTATCATCAGTAAAATACCTGCATGTAAATTAAGTTGAAAATATAAGTGTGAAGACATAATCAGATATACCTCAAATATCTTTAACTTTATTGATTCTGTAAGGCAAGGTTGTTTTTTATAAAGTGTTTTTCACTAGCATACAATAAGGGCAGTTTCATCTTTCCCTGCCTTTGTGTATTTTCCAGACACACAGACAAAAATGAAATGTTTAATTTTTCTTTTACATTGTATGTCTTAATAGAGATCAAATTAGCTTTCTTCAGTATGAACTCAGGATAAGGGCAATAAGAAACCTTATTGTTTCCAGCCTCCACTAAGATGAACTGGCAACGTGTCAGGAAAATTCTCAGTATGGAGCAGTTTTATTACAATTCAGTACAATTGGTTCTTGCATAACCTTTAGAAAATCATACATAAAACATTCTCATCTATATAAATAAAAATCACCCACACACTTTATTAATAGCTTTGTTCACTTTTTCCCTGGGACTTGTGCTGCATGCTGTGCCCCCCTTTTCAGTCTTTTTTTAAGGTAACTTTCTATAAGCTTTCTTTAAAGCAAAAAGGTTAGGTAATGTTAGGATTCAAATACAAATGTAAGATAACTGTGATAATTCTCCCTCTTGATCGTGTACTATTACTAGTGTTTCTAAGTGTCCGTTTTACATTTAGTGACAGGGAGTGGCTTTTTCACAATATATAGTCAGTTTAACTGTAAGAAAGAAGGAAGAAATAAATGTCATACTTTTCATGGAAATAAGAATCATAATTCATTTGTGATGTGTTTGGGGGTTTATTTTCAAACCCACGCATTTTTAAGGTTGTATCACTGTTACTGTGACTACAATAAATACATGATGAAAGCAAGAACATACCAGGTTGAAGTCTCAGCCTTTTTTCCTTAGTCTAGTTCATTAGCAAAAATGTGTTTCTTTTCAGGTCTCATTTTCCTGAATCCAAACTTTAGAAAACTTTCCATTATTCCCCTAAAGTATGTGTTATAAAATACCAAAATAATGTAATAATAAGCCTCTAGATCTAACTGCTCATTTACAGTAAATACAAGGCCAGAAGAACATATTAAATGACATCACTACCCAGAATGGGGGAGATTCTACAGTACAAATGACCCAGTTTCTTCAACAAATGAATAGCAATAAGGGGGGAGTGGAGGAAAAGTGGCTACCTTTTTTTAGATTAAAAGAGATTTAAGATATGTGTCATTTGTACCTCAAAAGTAGAGAGGGAGAGAGAGACTTAAGAGATACATAAACCAAATGCAATGTGTGGAACTTGTTTGGATCCTAATGTGAACAAGCCAACTGTAAAAAAAATTTTTTTTGAGATAATTGGGGAAATCTGAATGTTGACTGGATTTTATAACTGTCAGTATTAATAAGTGTAACAAAGGTGTTAGGGCTTTATTTTTAAGAAATAGCCCGTATTAGTGATTTATATACCAAAGTGATGTCTGAAATTTTATTTAAAATACTCTATCAAAAAAGAAACAAAAAACCCTGGAGGTAATAAATAAAACAAGGATGGCAAAACATTGATAATTGTTGAAGCTGTGTAATGAATATATAGAACTCTTTATTCTCCCTAGGTTTGAGATTTTTTCATTGTATCAAGTTAAAATACACACACAGAATGAGAAGGAAAATAATTAATCACCACTGTCATCACAAACAAAATGATATTCACTCTAGGAATAGAATTTTAGTCTCAGGAAGCAGTAGCATCCTATAAATTAAATTAGTGTATTAAATTTGGGGGAAGGAGGGGAAAGTATTTCTAATACAGCCATACTTAACCTGTAACTCAGTGTCCTTTTTCCCACTGAATACCATAAAACTGTAGAAGGTAATGCTTCATTTGAAAGGAACAGTGAACTTTGGAAGGAAGATAGCTCTGTCCTTGGGAAGAGCAGATGGGCCCAGGCTAACAGTGAGACACAGGAATATCTCTTCCTTCAGCATTAGTCTCCCTCCTGTGCCATTTGTGGGATTCACGTGGGACTGCTGTCCTCTAATTGGGAAGTCGGCGACAGGGCCTTTCTCACGGCCAGCACTTTTGACTCCTATATTATTCTCTGATAAAATACCTATCTTACTACAGAACATTTTTTACCTTCTGTTGCTTCGTTCTATAAAAATGAATGCTCTTAATGAATAGATTAAACCCTTTACAAACATAATTTTGTACGACATAATTTGCCTTCTGAGAATTTATTTTTTCTGTGACATTGACTTCATGTTGTTTTTCTAGTAGAAAATAGTCTGGGTCTAATCAGGGCATAGAACTGAATACCATAGTCACAGTTAGTATTTTGGTGCTTACCCACATCACAGCAAAGAAAGTTTGCAAAATTAATGAATGTTGAAAAACAGTTTCTTCAGTGGACCAACTTTTCTAAGTTGGAACACTGGTTTTCAAGCTGTGGAGGCTTAACCCAGCCTGACTGAAGTGATCAAGAAAGGAGCCTTCACAAATCTACATTTTAAAACAAATGCCCTTTTTCTGAGTTCTCTAGAATCATTCTGCCATAGCAAATTTAAGAGCAAACCAAACCTTCCTGAACCCCAGCTCCATCTGTAATTTAAATTATAAAGGCATCCAAAAAAAGTAGTCATTTTGCATTTGAACATATTGTAAAATCTGTCTTCAACATACCTATATAATCTATTGATATTATATCAATTAAATTTTGAGTTCTCAGAGAGCTGGAGTCATTTCTGTCAGGTTAACTCTACATAGCCACTACCACAGTAACATGAAAGTATAAAGATACCTTGCTGAATATATCTTAATTAAACCTGACTTGTCATATCTTTCTAGAAGTTTTGATGATAGAAGGAGAAAGTTTAAGTACAAAAAGAAGTGAATAAGACTGGATTTTGAAAAATGTTACTATTAAGAGCATTTTTTGTGAAAAATATATAATAATCACAAAAGTTTTATAGCTACTGACAAAAATAAGAGTTACTATTTGTTAGGTACTTCACTAAACATTGTTTAGAGTCTTACAGTGTGGAAGTATATGCTAAGCATATGTACTACAAAATTTCAGTTGAGATTTTGGAGAAATATAAATGATGGAAGAGTAATGTTTGTTTTATAGTCTGAATAATCTGTCAGCCTGGGGAAAGAGAGATCGTTTTCTTGAAGCAGTTGGAAGTACTGTAATGAAAATTTTTAAAGTATGTTTTCTAAAGCATTTTATTAAAATTACCCATCTTTTGATGAAAACTGATGAAATCAGTACCCTTTCATCATAATGGCCAAGCTCTTTAGCCCTTTACTGGAGTGGTTTTTATCCTAATTCTTAGCATGTTTGCTTTCTGAATTCATTGAACATCTAAAAAAGTTGTTGACAAGGAAATGTAGTTTTGGCACTTCAGGAAAGACATTTTCTACTTTATAAAATTAGGTTCCTACATGTGAAGTTTGAGAAGCCACCAAAGTGAAACACTCTATAATTAATTTAAAGCTATTGATTATATTAGCACTTCAATGCCATTTAGAGGCACTCCATACTAATATTTAAAGTTCAATTTTTGGGACTTCCCTGGTGGCGCAGTAGTTAAGAATCCGCTTGCCAGTTCAGGGGACACAGGTTTGATCCCTGGTCCAGGAAGATCCCATATGCCGTGGAGTGACTAAGCCCGTGTGCCACAACTACTGAGCCTGCGCTCTAGAGCCTGCGAGCCACAACTACTGAGTCCACGTGCCACAACTACTGAAGCCCGCACGCCTAGAGCCCACCGCAATGAGAAGCCACCGCAATGAGAAGCCCGTGCACCACAACGAAGAGTAGCCTCCGCTACTCTTCAACTAGAGAAAGCCCGCGTGCGGCAAAAATATTTTTGCAGCCAAAAATAAATAAAATAAATGAATTTATAAAATTCAGTTTTTTACTTAACATATTATTATCAGTATTATCAACTAAATTGAATTTTTCTAGAAGTCATTAAAGTAATCCACAGGAAATTAAATTAATTGTATAAAAGAAAAAACAAACCAAAAATCCAGTGTTGTTTTAAAATGAAATATTAATATCAATGAAATAAAGATGGTGCTTTATGATGTTTTTGTTTTGTTTTCAATTAAATAAGGCTTTTTCCTGCAGGAAATTAAAGCATCACATTATTAATACTTCCCATACACCAGTAATAGGCAGTTTTTTCTAATTATCTCCCTAATACCTATAGCCAACTTTCAATTGTTTTTGGTAATATGAGTAGAATGGTAAAGCCCAGAGTCCAATAAAAGTTATTAACCTACACCTGAACTTGTCTGACCAAACTTTTTACCAAAGATGCTATTGGCAAGAGAACAGATTTGAATTATATTGCCTATTGCCTTTTGTTTTTTTATGGTAACATGTAAGTGAGCATGCAAAATAAGTAGTAAAAGACCAATAAATCAGGGAAAAGGTAAAGAAATTAGATGATGTATTTAATCAACAAACTAGAGTATCAGTTTCTGAATATTTCTCTATCCCCCACCCTCCCTTATGAGTTCCTTGTTGGCAGGAACTGTCGTATTCTTACCTGTATTCCAGATACATTGCCCAGTACAGTTCTTTTAAGCCAGTGTAATGATTTAGGCCAGAAACTAAAAAGCTTCCATGAAATGTTGTCATTATTTGCTATTTGCAGGGAAAACAAAATGAAACTGGAATATACAAAAGAAGGAGGAAAGAATCTTTCCTATCTTATGTAAACATAATAATGTTTGAGGGAAGGGTGCAGATGTTTAAAATTTTTTATTTTTAATTATATCTATGTTTAGTCCATATTATTTGTCTTTAGAGCATATTATGTGACCAAAAACAAGCTCACTTTTCAAAAAGTTTGGGGATTTTGTAAAAGTGGAAACAACAGCTTGTAGAAAATATAACACATACACACCTATAGCTAGCCTAAAATTGCTTGTCACCAACCCCAAACTAATGACTAGAAGTTTCAAACTCTGAAAATGTATATATGCAAGATTAACTAAAGTACTTGATTGTTACTGATAGCATATGTGTAAGTATCTCTTTTCAAATTGAATTCTTACTGAGAGAATAACTATTAAAAGTTTAATTGCAGTCTTTTATCATTTTGCTTTGATTTTATACTAAAAACTGCCAAGCAGATAACACTTAAGTGTATCTTTTTCAATATGACAAAGTTACATAAGAGAATCCCCTAGCACGTTAAGAAAAATGCAATTATTTTCTATTCTGAATCTCCAGACTGCTGTTTTAGAAAATCATATCTGATTATTTGCTCAGCAGAAGATTATTGAGTTGATTTAGCTGTGATTTTACTTAACAAAGCTTCAGCTGCATTCCTACTGTGGAGTCCGAAAAAGGTAGAGAGTTATAAATGATACATTCAAACTGTGATTTTTGTGAGCAGGACCATCGATGCACCCCTCAGAGCTAATAGCGGAGATGAGAAATAGTGGGTTTGCATTGAAACGAAACGTACTGGGGAGAAACTTGACCGCAAATGATCCATCACAGGTAATGATCTTTTTATCAGTAAGCTGAAAATGTCTATAAATCTAAATGTGATTGCTTGTGAATTGCTACTTAATGTTTTCCAATATGTATATATCCATAGGAAGGCAAGATAGAGCAAAGAAAATGCCTAAAACGTATTTTGATTTTGCTTATTATTTTAACCTAAATGAGCAATGTTTTTAAACCTATATTTTAATAAACGAACCTGCTCCTCTGGGTTTATATGGATAAAATATCTAACTGATCTGGTGATACGGTTGTTACTTTTTCCTTCCTGCTAACTTACCCATGAAGTGAAATTAAACAGAACCAATGGGAAGAAGTGTATAAAAGCAAACCCCTAAAAAATAGGGAAAATATTTTAAACAGTTACTTGATTAAAGTGTACATAGATCCAGAAAATTGTTGCGTTTAAAGGGTTAAATGCAGATGTTCTAATACAAACCATTTATTTCATTTAATGAGGAAACTGGAGCCCTCAGAAGTTAAGTGATTTCCCTGAGATCATGTGGCTTTTTAGAGACAGAGCTGAGACTAAAACCCAGACTCCCACTGGCATAAACTTGTACTGCTCTGAAAGAGTCACATTCCTTCTCAAACATTGCTAGGGATTGTACGTATAACGTATATATCATGTATTTGTACTGTTTACTATACTTGATAATGTACTGTTGAACTTGTAAAGGTGAAAATTGTGGATGTTTTGACCTTCTCCTAAAGTTCATGATCTTCCTGGTTTTTATGTTCCATTAAATTAAAAAGAAAATTGAGAGAGTAGAAGCCATTCTATAAACATTTTGTCTTTGCTTCTCTGTCGTCCTCTCCTGATAAAGGTTGTTAATGGTGGCAAAGCAGTCATCTTAACCTCTTAGGGCATTATGATCCTCCTTGGCAGGTAGACTACAAAAATTTTTTAATTCCACTTTCCAATCCAAAATGTCATACTCATTTACAGTATGTCCCTAATATAAAATTTCTTATTTGTAAATGTTTCCTTTCCTGTCTGATAACTAACTTGTCTTATAATCTAGCAAATTAATGATGTCTTTGTTGACTTAGGAATATGTTGCAAGTGAGGGTGAAGAAGATCCAGAAGTTGAATTTTTAAAGTCACTAACAACCAAACAAAAACAGAAACTTCTCAGGTGATTAAAAAGTGTCTGTTTAATGAATTCAACTACATTTTTTCTTATGTTTCATCTTAGTGTCATATTCAACTCTGATCCTAAGTTTAAGGTAGTTAAACCATGATGTATCACATTCATTTATTGATTTATTCTTCAGCTATAGTAGTACAATTTTATCTTTCTTTCAGTAATATGAAAATGAATGTAAGATTATATACTCAGTTTATACCGCAAAGTCACTGCACTTTTCAGAACATTTAATTTGGAAATAGATTTATTTGTAGGTTTTAGTTTTCATAGATTTGTATATATCTTTGCAGACCGTTTGTTCTGAGAAAATTGTGGGCCATGTATTACTCTTCTTACATTTTGTACAATTTTATGAGGAATGCCAAAAAATGCGTAAATTTAAAGTCAGTGTGAATTGTGTTAAACAGACTACCTCTGGATTAAAGAATCCAAGAAATGTCTGCTGAGTCCAACAGAGGGAGCTCATGATGTTTCAATATGTGGAGTTTTGAGAATGGCTGGACAGAATCCAGTGAAGACATTTTTATTTCAGAGTAACTCAAACGTATCATATAAACAAGTTACTCTTCTGAGAATGTGAAATACTCTTTAGAAATTCAGAATGCCATAATAGAATTGTCCTAATTATTTATTTATAAGTCTAAACAATTGTTGAAAATTAATATGTGATTATTTTATTTTATGTAACTAAAATAGAATATTAAAAAATGTAAAATGTATTATACTTATTCAGACTTTCTGGAGAAAATGCCCTTGAAATTTGATAGTGTAATGTTATTGGGTATTTCCATATTTAAAATAGTACATAAAATTAATGTTTCATCTGATTAGAGCTTTATATTTCAGTTTGCAGTTGGTCCAGCTAATGTTACAAACTTTTCTTTATGCCAGGATGACCATTTATTTAGGGTGCTATATAATTACAAATTCTGATTCAGTAAGAATTTTTTTAATAGTTATTACTATTGAGGAAAGTATACTGAGACAGTTAATGCATTTTTTAATTTAAACTTATAGTATATGTGACTTGAATAATTTACAGGGAAGAAAATGATTTGTCATTTAATAAAAGTAAAGAATGTATTTGTATTTGAATACCACTTTTAATAGCTTCTAAGAAACTATATTGTCTATTCAAAATTTTATATTTGTCGGCAAAAGGACTGTTTTTACATAGCCTGTCACTGTTTTTTCCCAATAACAGGAAATTGGATCGACTTGAGAAGAAAAAAAAGAAAAAGAGAAAAGATAGAAAAAAGAAAAAGCTTCAGAAGAGCAGAAGTAAACACAAAAAACATAAAAACAAATCCTCCTCCTCTTCCTCTTCCTCCTCTGGTGGCACTTCAGAAAGCAGCAGTGAGAGTGACAACAAAGAAAAAAAAATACAGAAGAAGAAAAGAAAGAAAAACAAGCGTTCAGGGAATTACAACAGTGGTTCTGAAGAGACGGACAAGTCTAAGAAGAGAAAACTTGATGAAGAACGTTCTAGCAGTCACAGTAACAAGGAAAAGCCTAGGTTTTTAAAACAAGAGAGTTCTGGGGAGAAGAGCAAATGGAGGCATTCTGATTCTGACAGAAAGCCCAGAAGCCATAACCAGAGTCCAGAGGAGAGAGGATCTGGAAGAAATGAGAGAGGCAGCAGGAGCCAGAGCAGGGATGAGAGGAGTAGGAGAAGCCGAAGCAGAAGTCATGGTGGTTACAAGCCAGGAGAAATAAGAAGACGGCCACGGCCAAGTCCCAGTGAAGAGTGGGACAGAAGAAATGACACCAGAAGCCATGGCACAGATAGACACAGAGGAGGGAAAATGCACAGAGCATTGTCAGGAGACAGGCACACTAGAGTGATGCAAACAAAGAGAATGGAGAAGTAGAGAATAGAGACTTGTATGTGACAATTACCTGGAAATAAAAATATCTCCACTTTCTTCTTGAATACCTTTAGCAAGGGCTAAATTATGTACTATTGTCTTTCTAATAAAACTCTATTTTAATTTTTCATCTCTGTAAACTGTTATATCAGGTACAAAACTACATGAATTCCATAAGAATGAACTTGGCAAATATTTGTAAGTGATCTATTTTGGGGCTGTAAAAATATTTTCTGTTGGGCTTCCCTGGTGGCGCAGTGGTTGGGAGTCCGCCTGCCGATGCAGGGGACGCGGGTTCGTGCCCCGGTCTGGGAGGATCCCACGTGCCGTGGAGCGGCTGGGCCCGTGAGCCGTGGCCGCTGGGCCTGCGCGTCCGGAGCCTGTGCTCCGCAACGGGAGAGGCCGCAGCAGTGAGAGGCCCGCGTACCGCAAAAAAAAAAAAAAAAATTCTGTTCATTAATGTTTCTTGTGCCCTATACTAAAACAAAAACCCCATGTAACTGCGTGACATTTTCTTTGTTCTGAAACATCATTAAAAGAATGACAGTACATTGAATGGGTATAGTTTATTTTTTTTCAATTCAAATTTATTACTCTTAAGATTTGAATTTACTTGAAGCCAAGTGTAATCACTGTAGAAATTCACTGCTATGAATTAAGTAATGGATTGGTCAGTATTTCTTTAAGACTTTAAATTCCCTTCAGTTTTGCTCTAGGGTCAGAAGCTATTTACATTTGGATGATGTATTTTCTATGCTGCCATAACAAATAACCTCAGTCTTAACGCGAATACAGTTCTGGAGATCAGAAATCTGAAATGGGTCTCGCTGGGCTAAAATCGGTGTCAGCAGGTTTGATTCTGGAGGCTCTATGGAAAATCTGTTTGCTCGTTGCAGCTTCTAGAGGCCACCTGCACTCCGTGGCTCCTGGCCCCTTCTTCCATCTTCAAAGCTAACAAAGTCAAGTTCTCACATCTAATCACTCTGACACTTTCACATTCTGCATTGTTTTCCACTCTTTGGGACCCTTGTGATTACATTGGGCCCACCAGGAGAATCTCCCTATTTCAAAGTCAACTGATTAGCAACCTTAATTCTATCTGCAACCTTAATTGCCCTGTGCCATGTAACCTAACATCTTCACAGGTTCCAGGTATTGGGATTGCTATGTCATTAAGGGACCATTATTCTACCTAGGACAGATGGCCCTTCTACTACTGACATTCAGCTATTACAGATTTTACTTCTAAAGGGGAAGCATTTACATAACGTCACAAATGAACCAGTGTAAACTGTTTAGATATATTTCATAAGTATAGGTATATAAGGTATGTTTAAATTTAGCTGCAAGGTTCCCCTTGTGTTTCAAAGCATATGGTGAAGGAAAACTATAGAAAAAAATCATTTAGTTCAAATTACAAGTAACATGGAATTCCAAAAAATGTATACTAACCATCATGGACACAAGTATTGTTATCAGGGTTCCACATTTTAAAAACACCTCTTACTTAATACAATACAAATATTGATTAGTTTGGATTGTTTTGAGAATGGAAGTCCTAATTTCATAAATTTTATAGGAAAGAAGTTTGAAAGAAGAATTAAGGAAAACCTCTCTGTGTAGTCTGGTATGTGTATCTTTGTCTTGTATATGCACACACACAGATGTCCTCTGATTTGCAAGCAGCTAAAGGCATAAGCAACCGTTTGATTATTTATATTTTTAAGAGAGTTGGGAGGGGAGAACTTGAATTCATTCTACGGTACTCTTCAATAACTTACAGTGCACCTCAAAGATCCCTTTCCCGCTTCATTTAAAAAAAGCATGCATTTGAGATTGATAAAGACCGCTAATTTACACCTTGAGTTCATCAGTGTTGCACTGATTATTTTCTATCTTATGCCTTTTTAGACTTTATAATTTTTATAATGTCAAAACCTATGCAATATTTACTGCCTTAAAGGATTTCTGAACCAGTGTTCATGAAGAGAAATGTTGAAAAGCATCCTGGAATTAAAGTGAATTGTATACATTATCATTTCTTAACACTTCGACTTCCACAAAAGTGTGGTCCCCTTTTAACTTTATAAGTGGCTGCAAGAATTTTTCAAATCTCTGGTTTACTTATCCTTCACCGTTAAGATTGAGAAACTATAAAGTACCAATAGCCCCAACATTCTTATCTATCCAATGGTGAGAAAAATTCCCATGTAATTATAGGAAATGTTGGCTTGCTGTTTGGCTTTCAGACTTGGTCACTAAAGGATGCTACACAGCCCCAAGGGGCTAGCATTCCAACTTGGCAAACTTAAAGACTGAAGGGAGGCATTTTCACATACAATCATAACATGGTAATAAATAGCTTTAAAGAGGCTCACCTGACTTGTTCTGCACACTCTAATGATAAGGGTAAAAGGAATTGAAAGTGATTTTTAAAATAAAACATTAGGCATCTAATTATACTTTTGCTTTTGAAATACAAGGTAAAAACCAAAGAGATAAACCTCATAATAAAAAAGATATCTAGTTGTAAGTGTAGAGGTTCCCCTAAGTACTAACGCCAAAAGAGAATCCTCCAAGTTTAATGAATATGATTCAAGAACAAGAGTCCCCAACAGTGAGTGACTTTTTTTTAGAAAAACCACAGGAAAAGTCTGGTGATATGTCCTTCTTCTTACCCTTAATAGAGAAATTCTTTTAAAGAAATCTGGGTGTGCCTGGTGACATTTGTTCAGTGGCCTGGCACTGCACTGGCCAACTTGGGAGACATTATTGGGGTCCCCTCCTCCCCTTTTCCCTGGCCTAACATTTAACATAATTTAACACTAGCAAATTAATTCCTGTAGGAGGTGCTGTCGATTTACAAATGGTCAGGCACGATCAGGTTACTAGGTTAGGACTTGTTTATCTGAACGTCTATGTGGTAAGTTAGTCATAATTTCATCTAATAAATGTGCCAAAATAGGCAGAGGTTGCTGCAGCACGGCGGCAGGTCTGCTTACCTTGCGGTAGGAAATGGAGATCTTACTTTGTATCATACGGTTTTAATCTGAAGAAAGCTTTTTATCTGAAAGGCTTGGAGAGACCTTCCTTGTTCTTCCAAGAGATGGCTTGCTGATAGTGAATCACATCCGTCCACGCTGTTGGGAGCTCGGCGTTTCCCAGTTTCCATCAAATATTTACTATGTTTTAGCATTGAATCGCAAAGATTCCAAATCCACCTGAGCCATTCCACTCTCCTTACCTAACGACCACTCGGCCAAGACGCAGGTGGAGGCCGCTCAACAAGGCCGCGTCCTCCACACCCTGTGTTTAAGATCAGGGAGAAGGCTGCATTTTAGCTTCAGTAGCTGAGGGGTATTAAGAAATCTTATTTCGGTTTTCTGAAAAGAAAACCTTGATAGTTACCACTTCTTGAAAAGAGCTAAAAGTATGCAATAGCTGCAGACCTTGGGAGCGGGTTTTTCGGATCCAAAAGGAGAAATGCTTTTTTAAAGTTGTGAGGAACAAATAAGACCGAGGGAACTCTTAAGTTTTGGGAAATGCCATGGCAACTGAGAGCTGATGAAGCTCCTCAAACCCCGTTCCTGCTGACAGAAAAGGAAGCAGATCCTCATGCCCTTCCCCCTTTCTCCTCCCTTCACGCCACACTTAACATCACCCTCAGAATGTAACAGTAATAATGAAGCGAGGTGTGGGGTGAAACATAGGAACGGCTTGTCATGGAAAACGCACACTCTGGCCCAAATTGCCCGTGAGTCGCCTTTCCGCGACTCGTAGGCACGGAAAAAACCCAGTCCTTTCGGTTCGAAGGTCCTCCCGACGGGGCGGTCAGAAGTGGAGGTCCAGCGGTTTGGGTGCTGACCGGACCGAGGCTTCCAAGGACCTCGCCTTAGACCGGAGGCCGGAAGGGGGCTGGAGTGAGTCCCGGGCTGGCGTGCCCCTTCCCATCCCCACAGGCGCCTCCACCCCTGCGTACGGTGGTGCTTTCCTTCTAGACGCGTGCCTGGCAACCTTCTGAACATACCTCAAACCCATATGAAAGCCTGAGAATTAGGGGGAGCGTCTCCCTCCTAGAATAGGCGCCTCCCGTACGAGGAGGCCGCTGGACTCCCCACCGACAAAGTGTAACGGGAAAGGATGCGGGCTAGCTCACGGCAAGGGTCTCCGTCCCCCCACCCCCGACCCTGCCAGTGGCCCACTCAGAAGAAATTCCAGGCTGCGGACCACGGGAGCTGCGCCCTGGGGACCAGCACTCCCGGGCCGCCACGCGCCCTCGCCTGCCAGTTCCAGCCTAAGCTCTCCCGGCCTCCAGCGCCTTTCGCCTACGCAGGTCAGAGGGCGGACTTGCCTTCACTAGTTAGGAAAGCGAGCGAATTTCTCTCGTCTCTCGGGCTCCACAGGTGAAGAGGGCGCTTTAGGGCGCCGCTGCTAATCTCTCGCTCCTGGGGCAAAAGTGAAAATGTTGACTCTCGCCAGCAATCTGCAAGCAGAAAACAAATCGGGGTTGCCGAGGAGGGGGTCGGGGGGGACAACACATCACTTTGCATTTCTTTTATAAATGAATCACCCTGAAACGGTTAGATGTTTGCAAAACAATGCAAAATCCCTGGTATGAGTGCAAGGGTCTTGGAAAATCTTAAACCTTGTTTTTCTTTCCCGGGTCCCTGAGAACAGGCCCTGACGGAACATGTTTCCACGGACCTACTGAAACCTTCCCCTTAACTGGAGTTGCAAACACACTGTATATATTTATATCAATAACATATAGGGTAGGCATGTCTGTATGTATTTACCTCATACATATTTCTATAAACTCCAGCATCTGGAAAGGGTGGGGGTAAATAACCCCGAACGGTTAAAATTATGGAGAAGGGATAATAACTGATTACTAATTTGAAAGTAAATAAACAGGTGACTTTTTCAGATCAAATCCCTCCTTGGATCGTTACAATAAATATCTCTGAAGGAAGCTCTCTATTTATGTTGTCATTGATTAATTCTTCACTACCTCATTTGATTTCGATTTAGAACGATTTGATTCTAATTTAATTAGCATGTAATTTGGATGTACATAATTACTGTAATTATGACATTCAGGTAAGGCAGCTTTAGGCTGAAAGGCAATTTCAAATTTTCTAGCAACCTACTTTGTACTGGGAAATGGACAAGGACTTTGCGCCCTGCTATCCAAGTAGTAATTAGCACATCTTTTTGAAACAGGCAGTGCGGCGGGGTTTGTATTAAAACAGCAAATACAAACCCAACCGAGTTACCGGCTGCAAAGGTGGCTGCGAGTTCCCGGAAATGCACGGCGTTTCCCTGGCGCGAGATCGGGGAGCCCGGCGCCCCAGCGCCTGGGCCGGCTCTAGCTGCTGCGGGCTCCGGCGCCTCTGCGGCCTCTGGCGCGGGATTTGGAGATGTAGCTTTCAAGATTAAAATACAATAAACGTGCGGGGAGGGTGGGGGACAAGAAAGGAGGGGAAGAAGCCACTGCACGACGTCTGAAGACGCGGGGTTGGGTAGTGGACTAGGAAGAGGAGGGAAAGGGGCGGCGGGAGGAGGGCGAGGCAGAGTGGAGAGAAAATTGATCAACGCCCCCAAGTGTTACCCGATTTTAGATTTGGGTTTCAAAGGGAAAAGGTGGGGGCCAAAGGGGTCAGTTTGCGCCAGCAGGGAGTGCGGACCCTTCGCAAGCGTCTGGGGTCAGGGGTTTCGGGACTTCTGGCAGCCCTAGGGGGCCCTGCGCTCCCCGCAGGGCCCCGGCCTGCCCAGCAGCCCCCAGCACCCGACTCGGGCGGGACGGCGCCTGGAGGACAGAGGCGAGGCAGGAGGCTGCTTCGGCCATCCCCGGGTCCAGGCCGGAGAAAACTGCAGGTCCCTCGCTTCCTCCCCTTCACAGGGGGCGCCTGGGGACCTGGGACGGTCTGCTTGCCTGGTTTAATCAGCTTGGTTCGGTCGGTCCCAGATAACCCACGTGGGTCCCGCCGACCGGGAGCCTTCAGATCCGGGTAGTTGGGGGAAGAGCGCAGGGGCGCTGCAGCCACGGCCGGGTCCCCATGCCGGGGTTCACGTCGCCGCCAACAGCGCCCAGCGTGCTCACCTCCAAGTTGGAAGACCCTAAAGTTGCCTTGAAGGAAATGCTAAATGCGCCAATTCTAAGACTAGGGCCAAGCAGGGCGTTATATTGTTTCGTTTGGATTTTCAGTTAGCAAGTTCCAGAAAAGACTTCCTTTGTCTGGGAGCATTTAATACCGGCCATTACTAAGCAGTGCCGCCCAGTAGCGGGGCTTGTCCCCCACGAAGCACAAAAACTCGCTTTTCTTTGCTCGATTCGCTGGGTTGCTGCAGCTCGCGGCAAACGCCGACTCCCCGCGCTCGAAGCGGCGAGCAAGGGCGGACAGCGCGGCCTTCCCGGCCCGGAGCTCTAGATGGCGCCAGCGAGCCGCACTCGCCAAGCTCCTCTTAAGGGAATCAAGAGCGACTGTCAAACATAAAAGCAAATCAGAGTTTTCAGTTTTTTTAATGTGTTAAGAATGTTATTCCTTAAGAAAATTTGTAGCTAAATTATTCTCACTTAAAATAAACACTTAGTATACCAATTACACAAATGGGCGGGATTTATGTAAGATTTACTTCATCTGCATTTTTGTAGTGGGAGAGAGCCTTGGTGAATACAGATAATAGATGCAAATAAGATTAGAGTTAAAACAAATAAAGTTTCCATCTGAATAAAAAGAAATTCAATTTTACACGACTTATAATGATTTGACGGAATGTCCAGACAAGCCGCTCAGGTGCACCATCTAATCGTGTCAAACTAATGTTGTTTTCCCTCCTTGAGGAAAGAAAAATCTTTCTTTCTTTTTTCTTTCTTTTTTCTTTCTTTTTTCCCCCCTTCATCAGGTAGGATCCAATTCACTCCGCAGGGGAAAATGTAAAGCCAGAAAAGGAAATCGCCGGGGGAGGGTGTGGATCGGCGCTGGCTAGGCGAAGAGCCGAGGAAAACTTGGTCTTCGTTCCTCTACTACGCAGGAAACTACAGCACAGGAAACGCTGGGAGAAACCGGCTGAAACGAAATCGCATTTCCCCTCACCCGGGCCTGAGCGGACTCAGGACCCCTGTCTGCGCCCCTCGCCCCACACCGGCCTCCGAGCAGCAGCCCCTGTCTGCGCCCCGACCCCTGGCCGCGGCCTCCCGTTTCTCCCGGGCCCAGGAGCCAGATTGGCCCGGGCCCCGTAGCCCCCAGGTGGCCCAGGGGAGACGCGGCTCCACCTCGGGTGGAGACCGAACTCTTCCCGGGTTCGTGGACTCTCCTCCCACGCACGCTCTCTCCAATTTGCTCGGCCGCAGCGGGTGGCTGCCCGCTCAAGACAAGGTATACCCGCGCCCCCCAGAGGCCCCTGGGCCTGGGGGTTGGGTAGGAGCGCGGGGGTCTGCCTTGCCTGCTGGTTTCGGCTGGGGGCAGGGGCCCGCTCCCTCCGCGTGCAGGTTCCGCGAGCTCTGCCCACCCCCCGACTGGACGCTCGGGCCCGGCCGCCGCCCGCCGTTCCCGGGAGCCGCGGTGATGGACGTCGGCTGACCCGCGGGGCAGAGGCAGCGCGCAGAGGCCTTGATCACTGGGCTGCGGAGGGAGCCGCGCGGCGAGCGGGACCTGCACGGCCAGGCCCTTTGATCTGCTTTTATTATCCACGAGAAACAAAGCTGCCTGGGACAGACGCCCGGGCGCCCTCATTCCTCGGGAGACCCCACCACACCCTCACCTCCGCGCCGCCCGCCCTCAGCCCCCAAACACACCGGGCACCCTCCCGGCCTCCAGCACCTCGGCCTCGAGCCCCCAGGGTGAACGTCCCCCTGGCCAGCTGCTCCAGGCCAGACCTGGACCAGACGCGCGAGGAGTGTGGGCTGGGGCGCCCGGTGATAAACTGTTTGAGCGGGGAGCGAAAATGGCCAAAGAAAAGAAACACTCGAGGAAGAGAGGGGCAGCCGAGGCTGCGGGGACAGCAAGAAGGAGGAGCGGGAAGAAGCCACCCAGCGCCACGCTGCAAACGCCCCTCTGGGGACCTTCGCTGTACGTTTTACCGCTACTTTGCTAATTGGCTTTTCACTGCAGTTTGCGAGAAAAATTTTGTTGACTATTAATAACAACAATTTATTTTTCCCCCATAAAAATAAAAACATTCATTCAAGTTCCCAAGGCAGTCATAATAATAAAAAAATTCCCCCCCACTGCGGCTGACTTTACTTGCATTTCCTATTGTGTGGGGAGCTTTTTAGAAATATTTTTATTCTGTAAATATGTACTTTATTTTCTAAACTAACATTTTTTCGAATTGGGAAATTATCTCATTTACCAATTTTCTTTTCGTCTCTCCCTCTCTTCTCCCTCTTTTTTAAACTGGGGCTGTTAAGTTGGTGGTCAGAAGACAAAGAGAGTGAAAATAATTTTCATTTCAATAATTGCCTTCTGGTCAATTTAACTGTGCCTTATTTTGAAAGAGACTGTCTAAATGAGATTCCTGTCCCAAATGTGTTCCCAGGCCTGATCCCAGCCTTTAATTATTCCTGAGTTTTTTTTCTTCAGAATAAGACGCCGCACTGAGTAATCACAAAGAAGTCAGAGAGCATCCTTGAACCTTTTCAGAAGCAGCGCCACTGATATTCAAATAACCTGCGAGGGCCATTTGACGGCGCGGGGACCTAGGCATTTCCAATTCACTATTTGCATAGATCAGCCGTCTTTGAAAAGGAAAGGAGCAGTTGTCTTCCATAACATTAAAAAGCCTAGTTATCAAATCAAGTGCTTAGTTTGGGGGCTTTTAAAACGTTTACATTTTATCTCAGGTTGCCCTTTACCGTTTGACATGCAAATTTGGTGCAGTTAATTTAGACAATTAAAAAGATCTTCAAGGGAGCTTTGTCACGGAGAATATTTGGAGTTTTCCCCGTGGACCAGCTGAGATAAAGTTGGCCAGAACAAATGATGTCTAGGAGATTAATTAGATATTTGATAAGACATGAATCCCTAATAAGGGAATACAAGGCACAGGGGGCTGCTGTGTGCTCTAAGTCAAAATTAATAACATTTAACAAGATTTTCATTTAGGCATGAAATGTCTTTTCCGGGGTATTGACTCTAGCGATTTATTCCCCTGAGTCACCTCCCAACGTAGAGGGTCTTGGGAGCTACGACTTCTTTTAAAAAGCTTTTTCCTTTCAAAGATTGTTTTAAAACCGCTTTACAAACAAACCCACTGGAGTTTCGTCAGACCCCTCCGGGAGGGGTAGGCACCTCCCCAGTTAAAGCTGCCAAGGACCTTTGCTTTTTTGAAGGGGCTCCAGAGTTTTAAAATGTCACCTTTTGAGAGCTCTCTCGTTTAGTAATACAACTACACCTTCTTATAACCTAATTTAATTTACGCTGTTAATATACAAATAAATAATTTGTGTATATACAAATAAATAATTCTCACTTCTCAAAAACGTATCGCTTTTATAACTCACATAAACCTCACATCACCTAAAACTAACTTAAGGGATTTTTTTCCCAACAAAAAAAAGTCGGCCCACTTAAAGGTTATTGAGGGGGTAACAGGATCAAAAAAAAAAAAAGAAAGTGTATTGTTCAGAGTCCTTTAATAATACCAAAGTGAAAATATGATGTCAAGATTTTCTTCATACAGATAAACGCATTTAATTTCTTTAGATGACCTTAACTTACGTGTTTGTGAGTGAAATGATAACTCAACATTTTAAATATCTTTTACATATATACTGACTTTCACAAAGTGCATCAGAAAATTAAAAAAAAAAACTCCCTGAATTTCAGGAATTCACCAAAAAAACTCTATTCGAATGAACATTTACAAGAAAATAAAAGAGAACACAACCTTCTGAACCCTATTTATACAGATGTTATGAAATACAGAGAAACTGTCACTAGACTTCCAGTTTAATTTCTCACCTTCGGCCTTTTTTGATGCTTCCTTTTATAAGAAAAAAAAGTCTTATTGTAAGTAGATATCAAGCAGGACTTGGAGCATTTTATATATAATATAATCCACGCAAAGGGTCTGTTTTTATAGGTCCCGTTTGTTTTCAAATGTTCTGACAGTCCTTTGCAGGGTGGTGACTTGCTTTTGGAAAAAAGGACAGAGAAGGGTGGTGGAAGGGGGTGGGCGGTGGGGGAGGAGGGAGCGTTTCTGTGTATTGCTCTTCGCTCGAGAAGTTTGTGCGAGTGGTAAGTGTGTGTGCGCGCGCTCGAGTGTGCGTGCTTGTGGTTGTAGGTCTCCGGTGTGTGTGTGTGTCTGTGCGTGCAGCTTTTTAAAGTGTTGTGTCGAAAGATGCTTCGCTTTTGTTCCTGGACCACGCGTTTGATTCTCGTCTGGGCTCGGGCAGCAGAGGGGAGCTCCTAGCGTGGCAGGCAAGCGGCGGCCCGCGAGCCGGATGCCGCTCTACCTCGCGCCGGCCCGGGGGCGGCCGTGGAGCTCCCGCCCGTCCATACCCCGCTCGCCCTCCGAACCTCTCGCTCGCTCGCGCTGTCTCTACTCGCTCGCTCGCGCCTCTCGCCCGGCCTCTAAGAGTCGTTGGGGCCAGACGCGGCTTCCTTGCCTCCTGCCGAGGCCGCCGCCGCCGCCGCCGCAGCCGCCGCCGCCGCCGCCGCCCGGGCGGCACTGACGCCGGAGTCGTGCAGGATGAGGTCGGGGGACTCGGAGCGGGGCGTCTCCAGGTTGCTGGCGTCCGTGTCACTGTCGCTGCCCTTTTTGCCCCCGCCGCCCCCGTTGTGCGTCTTAATGTGTTTGCTCAGGTGGTCGCTGCGCATGAAGCGCTTATTGCACACCGG